>NC_064627.1:38574737-39199737 GCF_023864275.1 Schistocerca cancellata
CTCAATGTGTCTATTGCTGCCTCGGGCACCTTATGGTCGTTCTCCTGTGAGTCTAGAATATCGAATCGGACGCAAAACTGATAGTTAATTGTAACGTTCAGGGCCTCCTAATTACAATGGAACACTCAAATAGCGTCCCGATTCAATACATCGTCCCCCAGGCGACTTGTCTCCCTGGGTCTATTGCTGCCTCGGGCACCTTATGGTCGTTCTCCTGTGGGTCTAGATTTTCGAATTGGACACAAAACTGATAGTTAATTGTAACGTTCAGGGACTCCTAATGACGATGGAACACTCAAATTGCGTCCCGATTCAATACATCGACCTCCAGCCGATTTATCTCCATTGGTCTATTGCTGCCTCAGGCACCTTATGGTCGTTCTCCTGTGAGTCTAAATTTTCGAATCGGACACAGAACTGATAGTTAATTGTAACGTTCAGGGCCTCCTAATGACGATGGAACACTCAAATTGCGTCCCGATTCATGGCAACGTCCTCCAGCCGACTTATGCCCATGGGTCTATTGCTGCCTCGGGCACCTTATGGTCGTTCTCCTGTGAGTCTAGATTATCGAATCGGACGCAAAACTGATAGTTAATTGTAACGTTCACGGCCTCCTAATGACGATGGAACACTCAAATTGCGTCCCGATTCAATACTTCGTCCTCCAGCCGACGTGTCTCCATGGGTCTATTGCTGCCTCGGGCACCTTATGGTCGTTCTCCTGTGTGTCTAGATTATCGAATCGGACGCAAAACTGATAGTTAATTGCAACGTTCAGGGCCACCTAATGACGATGGAACACTCAAATTGCGTCCCGATTCAACACATCGTCCTCCAGCCGACTTGTCTCCATGGGTCTATTGCTGCCTCGGGCACCTTATGTTCGTTCTCCTGTGAGTCTAGATTATCGAATTGGACACAACACTGATAGTTAATTGTAAAGTTCAGGGCCTCCTAATGACGATGGAACACTCAAATTGCGTCCCGATTCAATACATCATCCTCTAGCCGAATTAACTCCATGGGTCTATTGCTGCCTCTGGCACCTTATGTTCGTTCTCCTGTGAGTCTAGATTATCGAATCGGACGCAAAACTGATAGTTAATTGTAACGTTCAGTGCCTCCTAATGACGATGGAATACTCGAATTGCGTCCCGATTCAATACATCGTCCTCCAGCCGTCTTATCTCCATGGGTCTATTGCTGCCTCGGGCACCTTATGGTCGTTCTCCTGTGAGTCTAGATTATCGAATCGGACGCAAAACTGATAGTTAATTGTAACGTTCAGGGCCTCCTAATGACGATAGAACACTCAAATTGCGTCGAGGTTCAATACACCGTCCTCCAGCCGACTTGCTTCCATGGGCCTATAGCTGCCTCGAGCACCTTATGGTCGTTGTCCTGTGTGTCTAGATTATCGAATCGGACGCAAAACTGATAGTTAATTGTAACGTTCAGTGCCTCCTAATGACGATGGAATACTCGAATTGTGTCCCGATTCAATACATCATCCTCCAGCCGAATTATCTCCATGGCTCTATTGCTGCCTCGAGCACCTTATGGTCGTTGTCCTGTGAGTCTAGATTATCGAATCGGACGCTAAACTGATAGTTAATTGTAACGTTCAGGGCCTCCTAATGACGATTGAACACTCAAATTGCGTCCCGATTCAATACATCGTCCTCCAGCCGACCTATCTCCATGGGTCTATTGCTGCCTTGGGCACCTTATGTTCGTTCTCCTGTGAGACTATATTATCGAATCGGACGCAAAACTGATAGCAAATTGTAACGTTCAGTGCCTCCTAATGACGATGGAGCTCTCAAATTGCGTCCCGATTCAATACATCGTCCTCCTGCCGACTTATATCCATGGGTCTATTGCTGCCTCCGGCACCTTATGATCGTACTCCTGTGGGTCTAGATTATCGAATCGGACGGAAAACTGATAGTTTATTGTAGCGTTCAGGGCCTCCTAATGACGATGGAACACTCAAATTGCGTCCCGATTCAATACATCGTCCACCAGCCGACGTGTCTCCATGGGTCTATTGCTGCCCCGTGCACCGATGTATTGGTCGTTCTCCTGTGTGTCTAGATTATCGAATCGGACGCAAAACTGATAGGTAATTCTAACGTTCAGGGCCTCCTAATGACGATGGATCACTCAAATTGCGTCCCGATTCAATACATCGTCCTCCAGCCGACTTGTCTGCATGGGTCCGTTGCTGCCTCGGGCACCTTATGGTCGTTCTATTGTGAGCCTAGTTTATCGAATCGGACGCAAACCTGATAGTTAATGTAACGTTCAGGGCCTCCTAATGACGATGGAACACTCTAATTGCGTCCCGATTCAATACATCGTCGTCCAGCCGACTTATCTCAATGGGTCTATTGCTGCCTCGGGCACCTTATGGTCGTTCTCCTGTGAGTCTAGAATATCGAATCGGACGCAAAACTGATAGTTAATTGTAACGTTCAGGGCCTCCTAATTACAATGGAACACTCAAATAGCGTCCCGATTCAATACATCGTCCCCCAGGCGACTTGTCTCCCTGGGTCTATTGCTGCCACGGGCACCTTATGTTCGTTCTCCTGTGGGTCTAGATTTTCGAATTGGACACAAAACTGATAGTTAATTGTAACGTTCAGGGACTCCTAATGACGATGGAACACTCAAATTGCGTCCCGATTCAATACATCGACCTCCAGCCGATTTATCTCCATTGGTCTATTGCTGCCTCAGGCACCTTATGGTCGTTCTCCTGTGAGTCTAAATTTTCGAATCGGACACAGAACTGATAGTTAATTGTAACGTTCAGGGCCTCCTAATGACGATGGAACACTCAAATTGCGTCCCGATTCAATGCATCGTCCTCCAGCCGACTTATGCCCATGGGTCTATTGCTGCCTCGGGCACCTTATGGTCGTTCTCCTGTGAGTCTAGATTATCGAATCGGACGCAAAACTGATAGTTAATTGTAACGTTCACGGCCTCCTAATGACGATGGAACACTCAAATTGCGTCCCGATTCAATACTTCGTCCTCCAGCCGACGTGTCTCCATGGGTCTATTGCTGCCTCGGGCACCTTATGGTCGTTCTCCTGTGTGTCTAGATTATCGAATCGGACGCAAAACTGATAGTTAATTGCAACGTTCAGGGCCACCTAATGACGATGGAACACTCAAATTGCGTCCCGATTCAACACATCGTCCTCCAGCCGACTTGTCTCCATGGGTCTATATCTGCCTCGGGCACCTTATGGTCGATCTCCTGTGTTCCTAGATTTTCGAATTGGACACAACACTGATAGTTAATTGTAAAGTTCAGGGCCTCCTAATGACGATGGAACACTCAAATTGCGTCCCGATTCAATACATCATCCTCCAGCCGAATTATCTCCATGGGTCTATTGCTGCCTCTGGCACCTTATGTTCGTTCTCCTGTGAGTCTAGATTATCGAATCGGACGCAAAACTGATAGTTAATTGTAACGTTCAGTGCCTCCTAATGACGATGGAATACTCGAATTGCGTCCCGATTCAATACATCGTCCTCCAGCCGTCTTATCTCCATGGGTCTATTGCTGCCGCGGGCACCTTATGGTCGTTCTCCTGTGAGTCTAGATTATCGAATCGGACGCAAAACTGATAGTTAATTGTAACGTTCAGGGCCTCCTAATGACGATGGAACACTCAAATTGCGTCGAGGTTCAATACACCGTCCTCCAGCCGACTTGCTTCCATGGGCCTATAGCTGCCTCGAGCACCTTATGGTCGTTGTCCTGTGTGTCTAGATTATCGAATCGGACGCAAAACTGATAGTTAATTGTAAAGTTCAGGGCCTCCTAATGACGATAGAACACTCAAATTGCGTCCCGATTCAATACATCATCCTCCAGCCGAATTATCTCCATGGGTCTATTGCTGCCTCTGGCACCTTATGTTCGTTCTCCTCTGAGTCTAGATTATCGAATCGGACGCAAAACTGATAGTTAATTGTAACGTTCAGTGCCTCCTAATGACGATGGAATACTCGAATTGTGTCCCGATTCAATACATCGTCCTCCAGGAGTCTTATCTCCATGGGTCTATTGCTGCCTCGGGCACCTTATGGTCGTTCTCCTGTGAGTCTAGATTATCGAATCGGACGCAAAACTGATAGTTAATTGTAACGTTCAGGGCCTCCTAATGACGATGGAACACTCAAATTGCGTCCCGATTCAATACATCGACCTCCAGCCGATTTATCTCCATTGGTCTATTGCTGCCTCGGGCACCTTATGGTCGTTCTCCTGTGAGTCTAAATTTTCGAATCGGACACAGAACTGATAGTTAATTGTAACGTTCAGGTCCTCCTGATGACGATGGAACACTCTAATTGTGTCGAGAATCAATACATCGACCTCCAGCCGACTTGTCTCCATGGGTATATTGCTGCCTCGGGCACCTTATGATCGTTCTCCTGTGAGTCTAGATTATCGAATCGGACCCAAAACTGATAATTAATTGTAACGTTCAGGGCCTCCTAATGACGATGGATCTCTCAAATTGCGTCCCGATTCAGTACATCGTCCTCCAACCCACTTGTCTCGATGGGTATATTGCTGCCTCGGGCACTTTATGGTCGTCCTCCAGTGAGTCTAGATTATCGAATCGGATGCAAAACTGATATTTAATTGTAACGTTCAGGGCCTCCTAATGACGATGGAACACTGAAATTGCGTCGTGGTTCAATACATCGTCCTAGATCCGACTTGTCTCCATGGGTCTATTGCTGCCTCGAGCACCTTATGGTCGTTGTCCTGTGAGTGTAGATTATCGAATCGGACGCTAAACTGATAGTTAATTGTAACGTTCAGGGCCTCCTAATGACGATGGAACACTCAAATTGCGTCCCGATTCAATACATCGTCCTCCAGCCGACTTATCTCCATGGGTCTATTGCTGCCTCGGGCACCTTATGGTCGTTCTCCTGTGAGTCTCGATTATCGAATCGGACGCAAAACTGATAGTTAATTGTAACGTTCGGGGCCTCCTAATGAATATGGAACACTCAAATTGCGTCGAGGTTCAATACATCGTCCTCCAGGCGACTTGTCTCCATGGGTCTATTGCTGCCTCGAGCACCTTATGGTCGTTGTCCTGTGAGTCCTGATTATCGGATCCGACGCAAAACTGATAGTTAATTGTAACGTTCAGGGCCTCCTAATGACGATGGAACACTCTAATTGCGTCCCGATTCAATACATCGTCGTCCAGCCGACTTATCTCAATGTGTCTATTGCTGCCTCGGGCACCTTATGGTCGTTCTCCTGTGAGTCTAGAATATCGAATCGGACGCAAAACTGATAGTTAATTGTAACGTTCAGGGCCTCCTAATTACAATGGAACACTCAAATAGCGTCCCGATTCAATACATCGTCCCCCAGGCGACTTGTCTCCCTGGGTCTATTGCTGCCTCGGGCACCTTATGGTCGTTCTCCTGTGGGTCTAGATTTTCGAATTGGACACAAAACTGATAGTTAATTGTAACGTTCAGGGACTCCTAATGACGATGGAACACTCAAATTGCGTCCCGATTCAATACATCGACCTCCAGCCGATTTATCTCCATTGGTCTATTGCTGCCTCAGGCACCTTATGGTCGTTCTCCTGTGAGTCTAAATTTTCGAATCGGACACAGAACTGATAGTTAATTGTAACGTTCAGGGCCTCCTAATGACGATGGAACACTCAAATTGCGTCCCGATTCATGGCAACGTCCTCCAGCCGACTTATGCCCATGGGTCTATTGCTGCCTCGGGCACCTTATGGTCGTTCTCCTGTGAGTCTAGATTATCGAATCGGACGCAAAACTGATAGTTAATTGTAACGTTCACGGCCTCCTAATGACGATGGAACACTCAAATTGCGTCCCGATTCAATACTTCGTCCTCCAGCCGACGTGTCTCCATGGGTCTATTGCTGCCTCGGGCACCTTATGGTCGTTCTCCTGTGTGTCTAGATTATCGAATCGGACGCAAAACTGATAGTTAATTGCAACGTTCAGGGCCACCTAATGACGATGGAACACTCAAATTGCGTCCCGATTCAACACATCGTCCTCCAGCCGACTTGTCTCCATGGGTCTATTGCTGCCTCGGGCACCTTATGTTCGTTCTCCTGTGAGTCTAGATTATCGAATTGGACACAACACTGATAGTTAATTGTAAAGTTCAGGGCCTCCTAATGACGATGGAACACTCAAATTGCGTCCCGATTCAATACATCATCCTCTAGCCGAATTAACTCCATGGGTCTATTGCTGCCTCTGGCACCTTATGTTCGTTCTCCTGTGAGTCTAGATTATCGAATCGGACGCAAAACTGATAGTTAATTGTAACGTTCAGTGCCTCCTAATGACGATGGAATACTCGAATTGCGTCCCGATTCAATACATCGTCCTCCAGCCGTCTTATCTCCATGGGTCTATTGCTGCCTCGGGCACCTTATGGTCGTTCTCCTGTGAGTCTAGATTATCGAATCGGACGCAAAACTGATAGTTAATTGTAACGTTCAGGGCCTCCTAATGACGATAGAACACTCAAATTGCGTCGAGGTTCAATACACCGTCCTCCAGCCGACTTGCTTCCATGGGCCTATAGCTGCCTCGAGCACCTTATGGTCGTTGTCCTGTGTGTCTAGATTATCGAATCGGACGCAAAACTGATAGTTAATTGTAACGTTCAGTGCCTCCTAATGACGATGGAATACTCGAATTGTGTCCCGATTCAATACATCATCCTCCAGCCGAATTATCTCCATGGCTCTATTGCTGCCTCGAGCACCTTATGGTCGTTGTCCTGTGAGTCTAGATTATCGAATCGGACGCTAAACTGATAGTTAATTGTAACGTTCAGGGCCTCCTAATGACGATTGAACACTCAAATTGCGTCCCGATTCAATACATCGTCCTCCAGCCGACCTATCTCCATGGGTCTATTGCTGCCTTGGGCACCTTATGTTCGTTCTCCTGTGAGACTATATTATCGAATCGGACGCAAAACTGATAGCAAATTGTAACGTTCAGTGCCTCCTAATGACGATGGAGCTCTCAAATTGCGTCCCGATTCAATACATCGTCCTCCTGCCGACTTATATCCATGGGTCTATTGCTGCCTCCGGCACCTTATGATCGTACTCCTGTGGGTCTAGATTATCGAATCGGACGGAAAACTGATAGTTTATTGTAGCGTTCAGGGCCTCCTAATGACGATGGAACACTCAAATTGCGTCCCGATTCAATACATCGTCCACCAGCCGACGTGTCTCCATGGGTCTATTGCTGCCCCGTGCACCGATGTATTGGTCGTTCTCCTGTGTGTCTAGATTATCGAATCGGACGCAAAACTGATAGGTAATTCTAACGTTCAGGGCCTCCTAATGACGATGGATCACTCAAATTGCGTCCCGATTCAATACATCGTCCTCCAGCCGACTTGTCTGCATGGGTCCGTTGCTGCCTCGGGCACCTTATGGTCGTTCTATTGTGAGCCTAGTTTATCGAATCGGACGCAAACCTGATAGTTAATGTAACGTTCAGGGCCTCCTAATGACGATGGAACACTCTAATTGCGTCCCGATTCAATACATCGTCGTCCAGCCGACTTATCTCAATGGGTCTATTGCTGCCTCGGGCACCTTATGGTCGTTCTCCTGTGAGTCTAGAATATCGAATCGGACGCAAAACTGATAGTTAATTGTAACGTTCAGGGCCTCCTAATTACAATGGAACACTCAAATAGCGTCCCGATTCAATACATCGTCCCCCAGGCGACTTGTCTCCCTGGGTCTATTGCTGCCACGGGCACCTTATGTTCGTTCTCCTGTGGGTCTAGATTTTCGAATTGGACACAAAACTGATAGTTAATTGTAACGTTCAGGGACTCCTAATGACGATGGAACACTCAAATTGCGTCCCGATTCAATACATCGACCTCCAGCCGATTTATCTCCATTGGTCTATTGCTGCCTCAGGCACCTTATGGTCGTTCTCCTGTGAGTCTAAATTTTCGAATCGGACACAGAACTGATAGTTAATTGTAACGTTCAGGGCCTCCTAATGACGATGGAACACTCAAATTGCGTCCCGATTCAATGCATCGTCCTCCAGCCGACTTATGCCCATGGGTCTATTGCTGCCTCGGGCACCTTATGGTCGTTCTCCTGTGAGTCTAGATTATCGAATCGGACGCAAAACTGATAGTTAATTGTAACGTTCACGGCCTCCTAATGACGATGGAACACTCAAATTGCGTCCCGATTCAATACTTCGTCCTCCAGCCGACGTGTCTCCATGGGTCTATTGCTGCCTCGGGCACCTTATGGTCGTTCTCCTGTGTGTCTAGATTATCGAATCGGACGCAAAACTGATAGTTAATTGCAACGTTCAGGGCCACCTAATGACGATGGAACACTCAAATTGCGTCCCGATTCAACACATCGTCCTCCAGCCGACTTGTCTCCATGGGTCTATATCTGCCTCGGGCACCTTATGGTCGATCTCCTGTGTTCCTAGATTTTCGAATTGGACACAACACTGATAGTTAATTGTAAAGTTCAGGGCCTCCTAATGACGATGGAACACTCAAATTGCGTCCCGATTCAATACATCATCCTCCAGCCGAATTATCTCCATGGGTCTATTGCTGCCTCTGGCACCTTATGTTCGTTCTCCTGTGAGTCTAGATTATCGAATCGGACGCAAAACTGATAGTTAATTGTAACGTTCAGTGCCTCCTAATGACGATGGAATACTCGAATTGCGTCCCGATTCAATACATCGTCCTCCAGCCGTCTTATCTCCATGGGTCTATTGCTGCCGCGGGCACCTTATGGTCGTTCTCCTGTGAGTCTAGATTATCGAATCGGACGCAAAACTGATAGTTAATTGTAACGTTCAGGGCCTCCTAATGACGATGGAACACTCAAATTGCGTCGAGGTTCAATACACCGTCCTCCAGCCGACTTGCTTCCATGGGCCTATAGCTGCCTCGAGCACCTTATGGTCGTTGTCCTGTGTGTCTAGATTATCGAATCGGACGCAAAACTGATAGTTAATTGTAAAGTTCAGGGCCTCCTAATGACGATAGAACACTCAAATTGCGTCCCGATTCAATACATCATCCTCCAGCCGAATTATCTCCATGGGTCTATTGCTGCCTCTGGCACCTTATGTTCGTTCTCCTCTGAGTCTAGATTATCGAATCGGACGCAAAACTGATAGTTAATTGTAACGTTCAGTGCCTCCTAATGACGATGGAATACTCGAATTGTGTCCCGATTCAATACATCGTCCTCCAGGAGTCTTATCTCCATGGGTCTATTGCTGCCTCGGGCACCTTATGGTCGTTCTCCTGTGAGTCTAGATTATCGAATCGGACGCAAAACTGATAGTTAATTGTAACGTTCAGGGCCTCCTAATGACGATGGAACACTCAAATTGCGTCCCGATTCAATACATCGACCTCCAGCCGATTTATCTCCATTGGTCTATTGCTGCCTCGGGCACCTTATGGTCGTTCTCCTGTGAGTCTAAATTTTCGAATCGGACACAGAACTGATAGTTAATTGTAACGTTCAGGTCCTCCTGATGACGATGGAACACTCTAATTGTGTCGAGAATCAATACATCGACCTCCAGCCGACTTGTCTCCATGGGTATATTGCTGCCTCGGGCACCTTATGATCGTTCTCCTGTGAGTCTAGATTATCGAATCGGACCCAAAACTGATAATTAATTGTAACGTTCAGGGCCTCCTAATGACGATGGATCTCTCAAATTGCGTCCCGATTCAGTACATCGTCCTCCAACCCACTTGTCTCGATGGGTATATTGCTGCCTCGGGCACTTTATGGTCGTCCTCCAGTGAGTCTAGATTATCGAATCGGATGCAAAACTGATATTTAATTGTAACGTTCAGGGCCTCCTAATGACGATGGAACACTGAAATTGCGTCGTGGTTCAATACATCGTCCTAGATCCGACTTGTCTCCATGGGTCTATTGCTGCCTCGAGCACCTTATGGTCGTTGTCCTGTGAGTGTAGATTATCGAATCGGACGCTAAACTGATAGTTAATTGTAACGTTCAGGGCCTCCTAATGACGATGGAACACTCAAATTGCGTCCCGATTCAATACATCGTCCTCCAGCCGACTTATCTCCATGGGTCTATTGCTGCCTCGGGCACCTTATGGTCGTTCTCCTGTGAGTCTCGATTATCGAATCGGACGCAAAACTGATAGTTAATTGTAACGTTCGGGGCCTCCTAATGAATATGGAACACTCAAATTGCGTCGAGGTTCAATACATCGTCCTCCAGGCGACTTGTCTCCATGGGTCTATTGCTGCCTCGAGCACCTTATGGTCGTTGTCCTGTGAGTCCTGATTATCGGATCCGACGCAAAACTGATAGTTAATTGTAACGTTCAGGGCCTCCTAATGACGATGGAACACTCAAATTGCGTCCCGATTCAATACATCGTCCTTCAGCCGACTTATCTCCATGTGTCTATTGCTGCCTCGGGCACCTTGTAGTCGTTCTCCTGTGAGTCTAGATTATCGAATCGGACGCAAAACTGATAGTTAATTGTACCGTTCACGGCCTCCTAATGACGATGGAACACTCAAATTGCGTCCCGATTCAATACTTCGTCCTCCAGCCGACGTGTCTCCTTGGGTCTATTGCTGCCTCGGGCACCTTATGGTCGTTCTCCTGTGTGTCTAGATTATCGAATCGGACGCAAAACTGATAGTTAATTGCAACGTTCAGGGCCTCCTAATGAAGATGGAACACTCAAATTGCGTCCCGATTCAACACATCGTCCTCCAGCCGACTTGTCTGCATGAGTCTATTGCTGCCTCGGGCACCTTATGGTCGTTCTCCTGTGAGTATAGATTATCGAATAGGACGCAAAGCTGATAGTTAACTGTAACGTTCAGGGCCTCCTAATGACGATGGAACACTCAAATTGCCTCCCGATTCCATACATCGTCCTCCAGCCGACATATCTCCACGGGTCTATTGCTGCCTCGGGCACCTTATGGTCGTTTTCCTGTGAGTCTAGATTATCGAATCAGACGCAAAATTGATAGTTAATTGTAACGTTCAGGGCCTCCTAATGCCGATGGAACACTCAAATTGCGTCCCGATTCAATAGATCGTCCTCCAACAGACTTGTCTCCATGGGTCTATAGCTGCCTCATGCACCTTATGGTCGTTCTCCTGTGTGTCTAGATTATCGAATCGGACGCAAAACTGATAGTTAATTGCAAAGTTCAGGGCCTCCTAATGACGATGGAGCACTCAAATTGCGTCCAGTTTAAGTACATCGACCTCCAACCGACTTGTCTCCATGGGTCGACTGCTGCCTCGGGCACCTTATGGTCGTCCTCCTGTGAGTCTAAATTTTCGAATCGGACACTGAACTGATAGTTAATTATAACGTTCATAGCCTCCTAATGACGACGGAACACTCAAATTGCATCGAGATTCAATACATCGTCCTCCAGCCGACTTGTCTCCATGGGTCTATTGCTGCCTCGGGAACCTTATGGTCGTTCTCCTGTGGGTCTAGATTTTCGAATTGGACACAAAACTGATAGTTAATTGTAACGTTCAGGGCCTCCTAATGACGATGGAACACTAAAAATTCCGTCCCGATTCAATACATCGTCCTCCAGCCGACTTGTCTCCATGGGTCTATTGCTGCCTCGGGCACCTTATGGTCGTGCTCCTGATTCTAGATTATCGAATCGGACGCAAAACGGATAGTTAATTTAACGTTCAGGGCCTCCTAATGACGATGGAACTCTCAAATTGCGGCACGATTCAATACATCGTCCTCCAACCGACTTGTCTCCATGGGTATATTGCTGCCTCGGGCACCTTATGTTCGTTCTCCTGTGTGTCTAGATTATCGAATCGGACGCAAAACTGATGGTTGATTGTAACGTTCAGGGCCTTGTAATGACGATGGAACACTCAAATTGCGTCCCGATTTAATACATCGTCCTCCAGCCGACTTATCTCCATGGGTCTATTGCTGCCTCGAGCACCTTATGGTCGTTGTCCTGTGAGTCTAGATTATCGGATCGGACGCAACACTGATAGTTAATTGTAACGTTAAGGCCCCCTAATGACGGTGGAACACTCAAATTGCGTCCGGTTTCAATACGTCGTCCTCCAGCCGACTTGTCTCCATGGGTCTATTCCAGCCTCGGGCACCTTATGTTCGATCTCCTGTGGGTCTAGATTATCGAATCGGACGCAAAACTGATAGTTAATTGCAACGTTCAGGGCCTCCTAATGACGATGGAACACACAAATTGCGTCCCGATTCAATACATCGCCCTCCAGCCGACTACTCTGCATGGGTCTATTGCTGCGTCGGGCACCTTATGGTCGTTCTCCTGTGAGTCTGAACTTTCGAATCGGACACAAACCTGATAATTAATTTAGCCGTTCAGGGCCTCCTAATGACGATGGAACACTCAAATTGCGTCGAGATTCTATACCTCGTCCTCCAGCCGACTTGTCTCCATGGGTCTATTGCTGCCTCGGGCACCTTATGGTCGTTCTCCAGTGGGTCTTGATTTTCGAATTGGACACAAAACTGATAGTTAATTGTAACGTTCAGTGCCTCCTAATGACGATGGAACACTAAAAATTGCGTCGATATTCAATACATCGTCCTCCAGCCGACTTGTCCCCATGGGTCCATTGCTGCCTGGAGCACCTTATGGTCGTTGTCCTGTGAGTCTAGATTATCGGATCGGACGCAAAACTGATAGTTAATTGAAACGTTCAGGGTCTCCTAATGACGATGGAACACTCAAATTGCGTCCCAATTCAATACATCGTCCTCCAGCCGACTTGTCTCCATGGGTCTATTCCTGCCTCGGGCACCTTATGGTCGTTCTCCTGTGAGTCTAGATTATCGATTCGGACGCAAAACTGATAGTTAATTGCAACATTCAGGGACTCCTAATGACGATGGAACACACAAATTGCGTCCCGATTCAATACATAGTCCTTCAGCCGACTTGTCTCCATGGGTCTATTCCTGCCTCGGGCACCTTATGTTCGTTGTCCTGTGAGTCTACATTATCGAATCGGACGCAAAACTGATAGTTAATTGTAACGTTCAGGGCCTCCTAATGACGATGGAACACTTAAATTGCGTCCCGTTTCAATACGTCGTCCTCCAGCCGACTTGTCTCCATGGGTCTATTCCAGCCTCGGGCACCTTATGTTCGATCTCCTGTGGGTCTAGATTATCGAATCGGACGCAAAACTGATAGTTAATTGCAACGTTCGTGGCCTCCTAATGACGATGGAACACTCAAATTGCGTCCCAATTCAATACATCGACCTCCAGCCGACTTATCTCCATGGGTCTATTGCTGCCTCGGGCACCTTATGGTCGTTCTCCTGTGAGTCTAGATTATCGAATCGGACGCAAAACTGATAGTTAATTGTAACGTTCAGTGCCTCCTAATGACGGTGGAACACTCAAATTGCGTCCTGATTCAATACATCGTCCTCCATCCGACTAGTCTCCATGGGTATATTCCTGCCTCGGGCACCTTATGGTCGTTCTCCTGTGAGTCTAGATTATCGAATCGGACGCAAAACTGATAGTTAATTGTAACGTTCAGGGCCTCCTAATGACGATGGAACACTCAAATTGCGTCCCGATTCAATACATCGTCCTCCAGCCGACTTATCTCCATGGGTCTATTCCTGCCTCGGGCACTCTATGGACGTTCTCCTGTGAGTCTAGATTATCGAATCGGACGCAAAACTGATGGTTAATTGTAACCTTCCGGGCCGTCTAATGACGATGGAACACTCAAATTGCGTCCCGATTCAATACATCGTCCTCCAGCCGACTTATCTCCATGGGTCTATTCCTGCCTGGGGCACCTTATGGTCGTTCTCCTGTGAGTCTATATTATCGAATCGGACGCAAAACTGATAGTTAATTGCAACGTCCAGGGCCTACTAATGACGATGGATCACTCAAATTGCGTCCCGATTCAATACATCGTCCTCCAGCAGACTTGTCTCCATGGGTCTATTGCTGCCTCGAGCATTTTATGGTCGTTCTCCTGTGAGTCTAGATTATCGAATCGGACGCAAAATTGATAGTTAATTGTAACGATCAGGGCCTCCTAATGACGATGGAACACTCAAATTGCGTCCCGATTCAATACATCGTCCTCCAGCCGACGTGTCTGCATGGGTCTATTGCTGCCTCGGGCACCTTATGTTCGTTCTCCTGTGAGTCTAGATTATCGAATCGGACGCAAAACTGATGGTTAATTGTAACGTTCAGGGCCTCCTAATGACGATGGAACACTCAAATTGCGTCCCGATTCAATACATCGTCCTTCAACCGACTTATCTCCATGAGTCTATTGCTGCCTCGGGCACCTTATGGTCCTTCTCCTGTGAAACTAGATTAACTGATCGGAAGCAAAACTGATAGTTAATTGTAACGTTCAGGGCCTCCTAATGACGATGGAACACTCAAATCGCGTCGCGATTCATTACATCGTCCTCCAGCCGACGTGTCTCCATGGGTCTATTGCTGCCTCGGTTACCTTATGGTCGATCTCCTGTGAGTCTAGATTATCGAATCGGACGCAAAACTGATAGTTAATTGTAACGTTCAGGGCTCCTAATGACGATGGAACACTCAAATTGCGTCTCGATTCAATACATCGTCCTCCTACAGACTTGTCTCCATGGGTCTATTGCTGCTTCGAGCACCTTATGGTCGTTGTCCTGTGAGTCTACATTATCGAATCGGACGCAAAACGGATTGTTAATTGTAACGTTCAGGGCCTCCTAATGACGATGGAACACTCAAATTGCGTCCCGATTCAATACATCGTCCTCCAGGAGACATGTTTCAATGGGTCTATTGCTGCCACTGGCACCTTAAGGTCGTTCTATTGTGAGTCTAGATTATCGAATCGGACGCAAACCTGATAGTTAATTGTAACGTTCAGGTCTTCGTAATGACGATGGAACACTCAAATTGCGTCCCGATTCTATACATCGTCCTCCAGCCGACTTAACTCCATTGGTCTATTGCTGCCTCGGGCACCTTATGGTCGTTCTCCTGTGGGTCTAGATTTTCGAATAGGACACAAAACTGATAGTTAATTGTAACGTTCAGGGCCTCCTAATGACGATGGAACACTAAAAATTCCGTCCCGATTCAATACATCGTCCTCCAGCCGACTTGTCTCCATGGGTATATTGCTGCCTCGGGCACCTTATTGTCGTGCTCCTGTGAGTCTAAATTATCGAATCGGACGCAAAACTGATAGTTAATTGTAACGTTCAGGGTCTCCTAATGACGATGGAACACTCAAATTGCGTCCCGATTCAATACATCGTCCTCCAACCGACTTGTTTCCATGGGTATATTGCTGCCTCGGACACCTTATGGTCGTTCTCCTGAGAGTCTAGATTATCGAATCGGACGCAAAACTGATAGTTAATTGTAACGTTCAGTGCCTCCTAATACGATGGAACACTCAAATTGCGTCCCGATTCAATACATCGTCCTCCAACAGACTTGTCTCCATGGGTCTATTGCTGCCTCGGGCACCTTATGGTCGTTCTCCTGTGAGTCTAGATTATCGGATCGGACGCAAAACTGATAGTTAATTGTAACGTTCAGGGCCTCCTAATGACCATGGAACACTCAAATTGCTTGCCGATTCAATACATCGTCCTCCAGCCGACTTGTCTCCATGGGTCTATTCCTGCTCGGGCACCTTATGTTCGTTCTTCTGTGAGTCTAGATTATCGAATCAGACGCAAAACTGATAGGTGAATGCAACGTTCGGGGCCTCCTAATGACGATGGAGCACTCAAATTGCGTATCGATTCAATTTATCGACCTCCAGCCGACATGTCTCCATGGGTCTATTGCTGCCTCGGACACCTTATGGTCGTTTTCTTGTGAGTCTAAATTTTCGAATCGGACACAGATCTGTTAGTTAATTGTAACGATCAGGGCCTCCTAAGGACGATGGAACACTCAAATTGCGTCGAGATTAAATACATTGTCCTCCAGCCGACTTGTCTCCATGGGGCTATTGCTGTCTCGGGCACCTTATTATCGTTCTCCTGTGGGTCTAGATTTTCGATTTGGATACAAAACTGATAGTTACGTGTAACGTTAAGGGCCTCCTAATGACGTTGGAACACTCAAATTGCGTCCCGTTTCAATACATCGTCCTCCAGCCGACTTGTCTCCATGGGTCTATTCCTGCCTCGGGCACCTTATGGTCGTTCTCCTGTGAGTCTATATTATCGAATCGGACGCAAAACTGATACTTAATTGCAACATCCAGGGCCCACTAGTGACGATGGAACACTCAAATTGCGTCCCGATTCAATACATCGTCCTCCAACAGACTTGTCTCCATGGGTCTATTGCTGCCTCGAGCACCTTATGGTCGTTGTCCTGTGAGTCTACATTATCGAATCGGACGCAAGACTGATAGTTAATTGTAACGTTCAGGGCCTCCTAATGACGATGGAACTCTCAAATTGCGTCCCGATTCAATACATCGTCCTCCAGCCGACTTTTCTCCATGGGTCTATTGCTGCCACGGGCACCTTATGGTCGTTCTCCTGTGAGTCTACATTATCGAATCGGACACAAAATTGATATTTAATTGTAACGTTGAGGGCCTCCTAATGACGATGGAACACTCAAATTGCGTCGCGATTCAATTCATCGTCCTCCAGCCGACGTGTCTCCATGGGTCTATTGCTGCCCCGGGCACCTTATGGTCGTCCTCCTGTGTGTCTAGATTATCGAATCGGACGCAAAACTGATAATTAATTGTAACTTTCAGTGCCTCCTAATGACGATGGAACACTCAAATTGCGTCCCGATTCAATACATCGTCCTCCAGCCGACTTGTCTGCATGGGTCTATTGCAGCCTCGGGCACCTTATGGTCGTTTTATTGTAAGTCTAGATTATCGAATCGGACGCAAACCTGATAGTTAATTGTAACGTTCAGGAATTCTTAAAGACGATGGAACACTCAAATTGCGTCCGATTCAATACATCGTCCTCCAGCCGACTTGTCTGCATGGGTCTATTGCTGCCTCGGGCACCTTAAGGTCGTTTAATTGTGAGTCTAGATTATCGAATCGGACGCAAACCTGATAGTTAATTGTAATGTTCAGGTCTTCCTAATGACGATGGAACACTCAAATTGCGTCCCGATTCTATACATCGTCCTCCAGCTGACTTGTCTCCATGTGTCTATTGCTGCCTCGGGCACCCTATTGTCGTGCTCCTGTGAGTCTAGATTATCGAATCGGACGCAAAACCGATAGTTAATTGTAACGTTCAGGGCCTCCTAATGACGATGGAACACTCAAATTGCGTCCCGATTCAATACATCGTCCTCCAACCGACTTGTCTCCATGGGTATATTGCTGCCTCGGGCACCCTATGGTCGTTCTCCTGTGAGTCTAGATTATCGAATCGGACGCAAAACTGATAGTTAATTGTAACGTTCAGGGCCTCCTAATACGATGGAACACTCAAATTGCGTCCCGATTCAATACATCTTCCTCCAACAGACTTGTCTCCATGGGTCTATTGCTGCCTCGGGCACCTTATGGTCGTTTTCCTGTGAGTCTAAATTTTCGAATCGGACACAGAATTGATAGTTAATTGTAACGTTCAGGGCCTCCTAATGACGATGGAACACTCAAATTGCGTCGAGATTCAATACATCGTCCTCCAGCCGACTTGTCTCCATGGGTCTATTGCTGTCTCGGGCACCTTATTATCGTTCTCCTGTGGGTCTAGATTTTCGAATTGGACACAAAACTGATAGTTAAGTGTAACGTTCAGGTCCTCCTAATGACGTTGGAACACTCAAATTGCGTCCCGTTTCAATACATCGTACTCCAGCCGACTTGTCTCCATGGGTCTATTGCTGCCTCGGGCACCTTATGGTCGTTCTCCTGTGAGTCTAGATTATCGAATCGGACGCAAAACTGATACTTATTTGCACCGTCCAGGGCCTACTAATGACGATGGAACACTCAAATTGCGTCCCGATTCAATACATCGTCCTCCAACAGACTTGTCTCCATGGGTCTATTGCTGCCTCGAGCACCTTATGGTCGTTGTCCTGTGAGTCTACATTATCGAATCGGACGCAAGACTGATAGTTAATAGTAACGTTCAGGGCCTCCTAATGACGATGGAACACTCAAATTGCGTCCCGATTCAATACATCATCCTCCAGCCGACTTGTCTGCATGGGTCTATTGCTGCCTCGGGCACCTTATGGTCGTTCTATTGTGAGTCTATATTATCGGATCGGACGCAAACCTGATAGTTAATTGTAACTTTCAGGGATTCCTAATGACGATGGAACACTGAAATTGCGTCCCGATTCAATACATCGTCCTCCAGCCGACTTATCTCCATGGGTCTATTGCTGCCTCGGGCACCTTATGGTCGTTCTCTTGTGAGTCTAGATTATCGAATCGGACACAAAACTGATAGTTAATTGTAACGTTCAGGGCCTCCTAATGACGATGGAACATTCAAATTGCGTTCCGATTCAATACATCGTCCTCCAGCCGACGTGTCTCCATGGGTCTATTGCTGCCTCGGGCACCTTATGGTCGTTCTCCTGTGAGTCTAGATTATCGAATCCGACGCAAAACTGATAGTTAATTGTAACGTTCAGGGCCTCCTAATGACGACGGAACACTCAAATTGCGTCCCGATTCAATACATCGTCCTTCAGTCGACTTATCTCCATGGGTCTATTGCTGCCTCTGGCACCTTATCGTCGTTCTCCTGAGAGTCCAGATTAACGAATCGGACGCAAAACTGATAGTTAATTGTAGCGTTCAGGGCCTCCTAATGACGATGGAACACTCAAATCGGGTCCCGATTCAGTACGTTGTCCTCCAGCCGACGTGTCTCCATGGGTCTATTGCTGCCTCGGTTTCCTTATGGTCGTTCTCCTGTGGGTCTAGATTATCGAATCGGACGCAAAACTGATAGTTAATTGTAACGTTCAGGGCCTCCTAATGACGATGGAACACTCAAATTGCGTCCCGATTCAATACATCGTCCTCCAACCCACTTGTTTCCATGGGTATATTGCTGCCTCGGACACCTTATGGTCGTTCTCCTGTGAGTCTAGATTATCGAATCGGACGCAAAACTGATAGTTAATTGTTACGTTCAGTGCCTCCTAATACGATGGAACACTCAAATTGCGTCCCGATTCAATACATCGTCCTCCAACAGACTTGTCTCCATGGGTCTATTGCTGCCTCGAGCACCTTATGGTCGTTGTCCTGTGAGTCTACATTATCGAATCGGACGCAAGACTGATAGTTAATTGTAACGTTCAGGGCCTCCTAATGACGATGGAACTCTCAAATTGCGTCCCGATTCAATACATCGTCCTCCAGCCGACTTTTCTCCATGGGTCTATTGCTGCCACGGGCACCTTATGGTCGTTCTCCTGTGAGTCTACATTATCGAATCGGACACAAAATTGATATTTAATTGTAACGTTGAGGGCCTCCTAATGACGATGGAACACTCAAATTGCGTCCCGATTCAATTCATCGTCCTCCAGCCGACGTGTCTCCATGGGTCTATTGCTGCCCCGGGCACCTTATGGTCGTCCTCCTGTGTGTCTAGATTATCGAATCGGACGCAAAACTGATAATTAATTGTAACTTTCAGTGCCTCCTAATGACGATGGAATACTCAAATTGCGTCCCGATTCAATACATCGTCCTCCAGCCGACTTGTCTGCATGGGTCTATTGCAGCCTCGGGCACCTTATGGTCGTTTTATTGTAAGTCTAGATTATCGAATCGGACGCAAACCTGATAGTTAATTGTAACGTTCAGGAATTCTTAAAGACGATGGAACACTCAAATTGCGTCCGATTCAATACATCGTCCTCCAGCCGACTTGTCTGCATGGGTCTATTGCTGCCTCGGGCACCTTAAGGTCGTTTAATTGTGAGTCTAGATTATCGAATCGGACGCAAACCTGATAGTTAATTGTAATGTTCAGGTCTTCCTAATGACGATGGAACACTCAAATTGCGTCCCGATTCAATACATCGTCCTCCAGCTGACTTGTCTCCATGTGTCTATTGCTGCCTCGGGCACCCTATTGTCGTGCTCCTGTGAGTCTAGATTATCGAATCGGACGCAAAACCGATAGTTAATTGTAACGTTCAGGGCCTCCTAATGACGATGGAACACTCAAATTGCGTCCCGATTCAATACATCGTCCTCCAACCGACTTGTCTCCATGGGTATATTGCTGCCTCGGGCACCCTATGGTCGTTCTCCTGTGAGTCTAGATTATCGAATCGGACGCAAAACTGATAGTTAATTGTAACGTTCAGGGCCTCCTAATACGATGGAACACTCAAATTGCGTCCCGATTCAATACATCTTCCTCCAACAGACTTGTCTCCATGGGTCTATTGCTGCCTCGGGCACCTTATGGTCGTTTTCCTGTGAGTCTAAATTTTCGAATCGGACACAGAATTGATAGTTAATTGTAACGTTCAGGGCCTCCTAATGACGATGGAACACTCAAATTGCGTCGAGATTCAATACATCGTCCTCCAGCCGACTTGTCTCCATGGGTCTATTGCTGTCTCGGGCACCTTATTATCGTTCTCCTGTGGGTCTAGATTTTCGAATTGGACACAAAACTGATAGTTAAGTGTAACGTTCAGGTCCTCCTAATGACGTTGGAACACTCAAATTGCGTCCCGTTTCAATACATCGTACTCCAGCCGACTTGTCTCCATGGGTCTATTGCTGCCTCGGGCACCTTATGGTCGTTCTCCTGTGAGTCTATATTATCGAATCGGCCGCAAAACTGATACTTATTTGCACCGTCCAGGGCCTACTAATGACGATGGAACACTCAAATTGCGTAGCGATTCAATACATCGTCCTCCAACAGACTTGTCTCCATGGGTCTATTGCTGCCTCGAGCACCTTATGGTCGTTGTCCTGTGAGTCTACATTATCGAATCGGACGCAAGACTGATAGTTAATAGTAACGTTCAGGGCCTCCTAATGACGATGGAACACTCAAATTGCGTCCCGATTCAATACATCATCCTCCAGCCGACTTGTCTGCATGGGTCTATTGCTGCCTCGGGCACCTTATGGTCGTTCTATTGTGAGTCTATATTATCGGATCGGACGCAAACCTGATAGTTAATTGTAACTTTCAGGGATTCCTAATGACGATGGAACACTGAAATTGCGTCCCGATTCAATACATCGTCCTCCAGCCGACTTATCTCCATGGGTCTATTGCTGCCTCGGGCACCTTATGGTCGTTCTCTTGTGAGTCTAGATTATCGAATCGGACACAAAACTGATAGTTAATTGTAACGTTCAGGGCCTCCTAATGACGATGGAACATTCAAATTGCGTTCCGATTCAATACATCGTCCTCCAGCCGACGTGTCTCCATGGGTCTATTGCTGCCTCGGGCACCTTATGGTCGTTCTCCTGTGAGTCTAGATTATCGAATCCGACGCAAAACTGATAGTTAATTGTAACGTTCAGGGCCTCCTAATGACGACGGAACACTCAAATTGCGTCCCGATTCAATACATCGTCCTTCAGTCGACTTATCTCCATGGGTCTATTGCTGCCTCTGGCACCTTATCGTCGTTCTCCTGAGAGTCCAGATTAACGAATCGGACGCAAAACTGATAGTTAATTGTAGCGTTCAGGGCCTCCTAATGACGATGGAACACTCAAATCGGGTCCCGATTCAGTACGTTGTCCTCCAGCCGACGTGTCTCCATGGGTCTATTGCTGCCTCGGTTTCCTTATGGTCGTTCTCCTGTGGGTCTAGATTATCGAATCGGACGCAAAACTGATAGTTAATTGTAACGTTCAGGGCCTCCTAATGACGATGGAACACTCAAATTGCGTCCCGATTCAATACATCGTCCTCCAACCCACTTGTTTCCATGGGTATATTGCTGCCTCGGACACCTTATGGTCGTTCTCCTGTGAGTCTAGATTATCGAATCGGACGCAAAACTGATAGTTAATTGTTACGTTCAGTGCCTCCTAATACGATGGAACACTCAAATTGCGTCCCGATTCAATACATCGTCCTCCAACAGACTTGTCTCCATGGGTCTATTGCTGCCTCGGGCACCTTATGGTCGTTCTCCTGTGAGTCTAGATTATCGGATCGGACGCAAAACTGATAGTTAATTGTAACGTTCAGGGCCTCCTAATGACCATGGAACACTCAAATTGCTTGCCGATTCAATACATCGTCCTGCAGCCGACTTGTCTCCATGGGTCTATTCCTGCTCGGGCACCTTATGTTCGTTCTTCTGTGAGTCTAGATTATCGAATCACACGCAAAACTGATAGGTGAATGCAACGTTCGGGGCCTCCTAATGACGATGGAGCACTCAAATTGCGTATCGATTCTATTTATCGACCTCCAGCCGACATGTCTCCATGGGTCTATTGCTGCCTCGGACACCTTATGGTCGTTTTCCTGTGAGTCTAAATTTTCGAATCGGACACAGAACTGTTAGTTAATTGTAACGATCAGGGCCTCCTAATGACGATGGAACACTCAAATTGCGTCGAGATTAAATACATTGTCCTCCAGCCGACTTGTCTCCATGGGTCTATTGCTGTCTCGGGCACCTTATTATCGTTCTCCTGTGGGTCTAGATTTTCGATTTGGATACAAAACTGATAGTTACGTGTAACGTTAAGGGCCTCCTAATGACGTTGGAACACTCAAATTGCGTCCCGTTTCAATACATCGTCCTCCAGCCGACTTGTCTCCAAGGGTCTATTCCTGCCTCGGGCACCTTATGGTCGTTCTCCTGTGAGTCTATATTATCGAATCGGACGCAAAACTGATACTTAATTGCAACATCCAAGGCCTACTAATGACGATGGAACACTCAAATTGCGTCCCGAATCAATACATCGTCCTCCAACAGACTTGTCTCCATGGGTCTATTGCTGCCTCGAGCACCTTATGGTCGTTGTCCTGTGAGTCTACATTATCGAATCGGACGCAAGACTGATAGTTAATTGTAACGTTCAGGGCCTCCTAATGACGATGGAACTCTTAAATTGCGTCCCGATTCAATACATCGTCCTCCAGCCGACTTATCTCCATGGGTCTATTGCTGCCACGGGCACCTTATGGTCGTTCTCCTGTGAGTCTAGATTATCGAATCGGACACAAAATTGATAGTTAATTGTAACGTTGAGGGCCTCCTAATGACGATGGAACACTCAAATTGCGTCCCGATTCAATTCATCGTCCTCCAGCCGACGTGTCTCCATGGGTCTATTGCTGCCCCGGGCACCTTATGGTCGTCCTCCTGTGTGTCTAGATTATCGAATCGGACGCAAAACTGATAATTAATTGTAACTTTCAGTGCCTCCTAATGACGATGGAACACTCAAATTGCGTCCCGATTCAATACATCGTCCTCCAGCCGACTTGTCTGCATGGGTCTATTGCAGCCTCGGGCACCTTATGGTCGTTTTATTGTAAGTCTAGATTATCGAATCGGACGCAAACCTGATAGTTAATTGTAACGTTCAGGAATTCTTAAAGACGATGGAACACTCAAATTGCGTCCGATTCAATACATCGTCCTCCAGCCGACTTGTCTGCATGGGTCTAGTGCTGCCTCGGGCACCTTAAGGTCGTTCTATTGTGAGTCTAGATTATCGAATCGGACGCAAACCTGATAGTTAATTGTAATGTTCAGGTCTTCCTAATGACGATGGAACACTCAAATTGCGTCCCGATTCTATACATTGTCCTCCAGCTGACTTGTCTCCATGTGTCTATTGCTGCCTCGGGCACCCTATTGTCGTGCTCCTGTGAGTCTAGATTATCGAATCGGACGCAAAACCGATAGTTAATTGTAACGTTCAGGGCCTCCTAATGACGATGGAACACTCAAATTGCGTCCCGATTCAATACATCGTCCTCCAACCGACTTGTCTCCATGGGTATATTGCTGCCTCGGGCACCCTATGGTCGTTCTCCTGTGAGTCTAGATTATCGAATCGGACGCAAAACTGATAGTTAATTGTAACGTTCAGGGCCTCCTAATACGATGGAACACTCAAATTGCGTCCCGATTCAATACATCTTCCTCCAACAGACTTGTCTCCATGGGTCTATTGCTGCCTCGGGCACCTTATGGTCGTTCTCCTATGAGTCTAGATTATCGGATCGGACGCAAAACTGATAATTAATTGTAACTTTCAGTGCCTCCTAATGACGATGGAGCACTCAAATTGCGTCAAGATTCAATACATCGACCTCCAGGCGACTTGTCTCCATGGGTCTATTGCTGCCTCGGGCACCTTATGGTCGTCTTCCTGTGAGTCTAAATTTTCGAATCGCACACAGAACTGATAGTTAATTGTAACGTTCAGGGCCTCCTAATGACGATGGAACACTCAAATTGCGTAGATAATCAATACATCGTCCTCCAGCCGACTTGTCTCCATGTGTCTATTCCTGCCTCGGGCACCTTATGTTCGTTCTCCTCTGAGTCTAGATTATCGAATCAGACGCAAAACTGATAGTTAAATGCAACGTTCATAGCCTCCTAATGACGATGGAGCACTCAAATTGCGTCCCGATTCAATACATCGACCTCCAGCCGACTTGTCTCCATGGGTCTATTGCTGCCTCGGGCACCTTATGGTCGTTTTCCTGTGAGTCTAAATTTTCGAATCGGACACAGAATTGATAGTTAATTGTAACGTTCAGGGCCTCCTAATGACGATGGAACACTCAAATTGCGTCGAGATTCAATACATCGTCCTCCAGCCGACTTGTCTCCATGGGTCTATTGCTGTCTCGGGCACCTTATTATCGTTCTCCTGTGGGTCTAGATTTTCGAATTGGACACAAAACTGATAGTTAAGTGTAACGTTCAGGTCCTCCTAATGACGTTGGAACACTTAAATTGCGTCCCGTTTCAATACATCGTACTCCAGCCGACTTGTCTCCATGGGTCTATTGCTGCCTCGGGCACCTTATGGTCGTTCTCCTGTGAGTCTATATTATCGAATCGGACGCAAAACTGATACTTATTTGCACCGTCCAGGGCCTACTAATGACGATGGAACACTCAAATTGCGTCCCGATTCAATACATCGTCCTCCAACAGACTTGTCTCCATGGGTCTATTGCTGCCTCGAGCACCTTATGGTCGTTGTCCTGTGAGTCTACATTATCGAATCGGACGCAAGACTGATAGTTAATAGTAACGTTCAGGGCCTCCTAATGACGATGGAACACTCAAATTGCGTCCCGATTCAATACATCGTCCTCCAGCCGACTTGTCTGCATGGGTCTATTGCTTCCTCGGGCACCTTATGGTCGTTCTATTGTGAGTCTAGATTATCGGATCGGACGCAAACCTGATAGTTAATTGTAACTTTCAGGGATTCCTAATGACGATGGAACACTGAAATTGCGTCCCGATTCAATACATCGTCCTCCAGCCGACTTATCTCCATGGGTCTATTGCTGCCTCGGGCACCTTATGGTCGTTCTCTTGTGAGTCTAGATTATTGAATCGGACACAAAACTGATAGTTAACTGTAACGTTCAGGGCCTCCTAATGACGATGGAACACTCAAATTGCGTTCCGATTCAATACATCGTCCTCCAGCCGACGTGTCTCCATGGGTCTATTGCTGCCTCGGGCACCTTATGGTCGTTCTCCTGTGAGTCTAGATTATCGAATCCGATGCAAAACTGATAGTTAATTGTAACGTTCAGGGCCTCCTAATGACGACGGAACACTCAAATTGCGTCCCGATTCAATACATCGTCCTTCAGTTGACTTATCTCCATGGGTCTATTGCTGCCTCTGGCACCTTATGGTCGTTCTCCTGAGAGTCTAGATTAACGAATCGGACGCAAAACTGATAGTTAATTGTAGCGTTCAGGGCCTCCTAATGACGATGGAACACTCAAATCGGGTCCCGATTCAGTACGTTGTCCTCCAGCCGACGTGTCTCCATGGGTCTATTGCTGCCTCGGTTTCCTTATGGTCGTTCTCCTGTGGGTCTAGATTATCGAATCGGTCGCAAAACTGATAGTTAATTGTAACGTTCAGGGCCTCCTAATGACGATGGAACACTCAAATTGCGTCCCGATTCAATACATCGTCCTCCAACAGACTTGTCTCCATGGGTGTAATGCTGCCTCGGGCACCTTATGAACGTTCTCCTGTGAGTCTAGTTTATCGGATCGGACGCAAAACTGATAGTTAATGGTACGTTCAGGGCCTCCTAATGACCATGGAACACTCAAATTGCGTCCCGATTCAATATATCGTCCTCCAGCCGACTTGTCTTCATGGGTCTATTCCTGCCTCGGGCACATTATGTTCGTTCTCCTGTGAGTCTAGATTATCGAATCAGACACAAGTCTGATAGTTAATTGCAACGTTCAGGGCCTCCTAATGACGATGGAGCAATCAAATTGCGTCCCGATTCAATACATCGACCTCCAGCCGACTGGTCTCCATGGGTCTATTCCTGCCTCGGGCACCTTAAGTTCGTTCTCCTGTGAGTCTAGATTATCGAATCAGACGCAAATCTGATAGTTTATTGCACCGTTCAGGGCCTCCTAATGACGATGGAACACTCAAATTGCGTCGAGAATCAATACATCGTCCTCCAGCCGACTTGTCTCCATGTGTCTATTGCAGCCTCGAGCACCTTATGGTCGTTGTCCTGTGAGTCTAGATTATCGGATCGGACGCAAAACTGATAGTTAATTGCAACGTTCAGGGCCTCCTAATAACGATGGAACACTCAAATTGTCTCCCGATTCAATACATCGACCTCCAGCCGACTTGTCTCCATTTGTCTATTGCTGCCTCGGGAACCTTAAGGTCGTTCTCCTGTGAGTCTAAATTTTCGAGTCGGACACAGAACTGATAGTTAATTGTAAAATTCAGGGCTTCCTAATGACGATGGAACACTCAAATTGCGTCCCGATTCAATACATCGTCCTCCAACAGACTTGTCTCCATGGGTCTATTGCTTCCTCGGGCACCTTATGGTCGTTCTCCTGTGAGTCTAGATTATCGGATCGGACGCAAAACTGATAGTTAATTGTAACATTCAGGGCCTCCTAATGACGATGGAACACTCAAATTGCGTCCCGATTCAACACATCGTCCTCCAGCCGACTTGTCTCCATGGGTCTATTCCTGCCTCGGGCACCTTATGTTCGTTCTCCTGTGAGTCTAGATTAACGAATCAGACACAAAACTTATAGTTAATTGCGACATTCAGGGCCTCCTAATGACGATGGAGCTCTCAAATTGCGTCCCGATTCAATACATCGATCTCCAGCCGACTTGTCTCCATGGGTCTATTGCTGCCTCGGGCACCTTATGGTCGTTTTCCTGTGAGTCTAAGTTTTCGAATCGGACACAGAACTGATAGTTAATTGTTACGTTCAGGGCCTCCTAATGACAAAGGAACACTCAAATTGCGTCGAGATTCAATTCTTCGTCCTCCAGCCGACTTGTCTCCATGGGTCTATTGCTGCCTCGGGCAACTTATGGTCGTTCTCCTGTGGGTTTAGATTTTCGAATTCGACACAAAACTGATAGTTAATTGTAACGTTTAGAGCCTCCTAATGACGATGGAACACTCAAATTACGTCCCGATTCAATAGATCGACTTCCATCTGACTTGTCTCCATGGGTCTATTGCTGCCTCGGGCACTTTATGGTCGTTCTCCTGCGAGTCTAGATTATCGAATCGGACGCAAAGCTGATAGTTAATTGTAACGTTCAGGGCCTCCTAATGACGATAGAACACTCAAATTGAGCCCCGATTCAATACATCGTCCTCCAGCCGATTTATGTCCATGGGTCTATTGCTGCCTCGGACACCTTATGGTCGTTCTCCTGTGAGTCTAGATTATCGAATCGGACGCAAAACTGATAGTTAATTGTAACGTTCAGGGCCTCCGAATAACGATGGAACACTCAAATTGCGTCCCGATTCAAAACATCGTCCTCTAGCCGACTTGTCTCCATGGGTCTATATCTGCCTCGGGCACCTTCTGGTCGATCTCCTGTGTTCCTAGATTATCGAATCGGACGCAAAACTGATAGTTAATTGTAAGGTTCAGGGCCTCCTAATGACGATGGAACACTCAAATTGCGTCCCGATTCAAAACTTCGCCCTCCAGCCGACTTATCTCCATGGGTCTATTGCTGCCTCGGGTACTTTATGGTCGTTCTCCTGCGAGTCTAGATTACCGGATCGGACGCAAAACTGATAGTTAATTGTAACATTCAGGGCCTCCTAATGACGATGAAACACTCAAATTGCGTCCCGATTCAATACATCGTCCTCCAACAGACTTGTCTCCATGGGTCTATTGCTGCCACGGGCACCTTATGGTCGTTCTCCTGTGAGTCTAGATCACCGGATCGGATGCAAAACTGACAGTTAATTGTAACGTTCAGGGCCTCCTAATGACGATGGAATACTCAAATTGCGTCCCGATTCAATACATCGTCCTCCAGCCGACTTACCTCCATGGGTGTATATCTGCCTCGGGCACCTTATGGTCGATCCCCTGTGAGTCTAGATTATCGAATCGGACGCAAAACTGATAGTTAATAGTAACGTTACGGGCCTCCTAATGACGATGGAAAACTCAAATTGCGTCAGGATTCAATACATCGTCCTCCAGCCGACTTATTTCCATGGGTCTATTGCTGCCTTGGGCACCTTATGTTCATTCTCCAGTGAGTCTAGATTATCGAATCGGACGCAAAACTGATAAATAATTGTAACGTTCAGGACCTACTAATGACGATGGAACACTCAAATTGAGCTCCGATTCAATACATCGTCCTCCAGCCGATTTATGTCCATGGGTCTATTGCTGCCTCGGGCACCTTATGGTCGTTCTCCTGTGACTCTAGATTATCGAATCGGACGCAAATCTGATAGTTAATTGTAACGTTCAGGGCCTCCTAATGACGATGGAACACTCAAATTGCGTCCCGTTTCAATACATCGTCCTCCAGCCGACTTGTCTCCATGGGTCTATTCCAGCCTCGGGCACCTTATGGTCGTTCTCCTGTGAGTCTAGATTATCGAATCAGACGCAAAACTGATAGTTAATTGCAACGTTCAGGGCCTCCTAATGACGATGGAACACTCAAATTGCGTCCCGATTCAATACATCGTCCTTCAGGCGACTTATTTTCATGGGTCTAATGCTGCCTCGGGCACCTTATGGTCGTACTCCTGTGAGTCTAGATTATCGAATCGGACGCAAAACTGATAGTTATTTGTAACGTTCAGGGCCTCCTAATGACGATGGAACACTCAAATTGCTTCCCGATTCAATACATCGTCCTCCAGCTGACGTGTCTCCATGGGTCTATTGCTGCCTCGGGCACCTTATGGTCGTTCTCCTGTGAGTCTAGATTAACGAATCAGACGCAAAACTGATAGTTAATTGTAACGTTCAGGGCCTCCTAATGACGATGGAACACTCAAATTGCGTCCCGATTCAAAACATCGTCCTCTAGCCGACTTGTCTCCATGGGTCTATATCTGCCTCGGGCACCTTATGCTCGATCTCCTGTGATTCTAGATTATCAAATCGGACGCAAAACTGATAGTTAATTGTAACGTTCAGGGCCTCCTAATGACGATGAAACACTCAAATTGCGTCCCGATTCAAAACTTCGCCCTCCAGCCGACTTATCTCCATGGGTCAATTGCTGGCTCGGGTACATTATGGTCGTTCTCCTGTGAGTCTAGATTACCGGATCGGACGCAAAACTGATAGTTAATTGTAACGTTCAGGGCCTCCTAATGACGATGGAACAGTCAAATTGCGTCCCGGTTCAATACATCGTCCTCCAGCCGACTTTTCTCCATGGGTCTATTGCTGCCTCGGGGACCTTATTGTCGTTCTCCTGTGAGTCTAGATTATCGAATCGGATGCAAAACTGATAGTTAATTGCAACGTTCAGGGCCTCCTAATGACGATGGAACACTCGAATTGCGTCCCGATTCAATACATCGACCTCCAGCCGACTTGTCTCCATGAGTCTATTGCTGCCTCGGGCACATTATGGTCGTTCTCCTGTGAGTCTAAGTTTTCGAATCGGACACAGAACTGAAAGTTAATTGTAACGTTTAGGGCCTCCTAATGACGATGGAACACTCAAATTGCCAGGTGATACAATTCATCGTCCTCCAGCCGACTTGCCTCCATGGGTCTATTGCTGCCTCGGGCACCTGATGGTCGTTCTCCTGTGAGTCTAAATTTTCGAATCGGACACAGAACTGATAGTTAATTGTAACGTTTAGGGCCACCTAATGACGATGGAACACTCAAATTGCGTCGAGATTCAATACATCGTCCTCCAGCCGACTTGTCTCCATGGGTCTATTGCTGCCTCGGGCACCTTATGGTCGTTCTCCTGCGGGTCTAGATTTTCGAATTGGACAGAAAACTGATAGTTAATTGTAACGTTCAGGGCCTCCTAATGACGATGGAACACTCAAATTGCGTCCCGATTCAATACATCGTCCTCCAGCCGACTTATCTCCATGGGTCCATTGCTGCCTCTGGCACCTTATGTTCGTTCTCCTGTGAGTCTAGATTATCGAATCGGTCGCAAAACTGATAGTTAATTGTAACGTTCAGGGCCTCCTAATGACGATGGAATACTCAAATTGCGTCCCGATTCAATACATCGTCCTCCAGCCGACTTATCTCCATGGGTGTATATCTGCCTCGGGCACCTTATGGTCGATCACCTGTGAGTCTAGATTATCGAATCGGACGCAAAACTGATAAATAATTGTAACGTTCAGGGCCTCCTAATGACGATGGAACACTCAAATTGACCTCCGATTCAATACATCGTCCTCCAGCCGATTTATGTCCCTGGGTCTATTGCTGCCTCGGGCACCTTATGGTCGTTCTCCTGTGAGTCTAGATTATCGAATCGGACGCAAAACTGATAGTTAATTGTACCGTTCTGGGCCTCGTAATGACGATGGATCACTCAAATTGCGTCCCGATTCAATACATCGTCCTCCAGCCGACTTCTCTCCATGGGTCTATTGCTGCCCCGGGCACCTTAGGGTCGTTCCTGTGAGTCTAGATTATTGAATCGGACGCAAAACTAATAGTTAATTGTAACGTTCAGGGCCTCCTAATGACGATGGAGCACTCAAATTGCGGCCCGATTCAGTATATCGTCCTCCAACCGACTTATCTCCATGGGTCTATTGCTGCTTCGGGCACCTTATGGTCGTCCTCCTGTGGGTCTAGCTTATCGAATCGGACGCAAAACTGATAGTTAATTGTAACGTTCAGGGCCTCCTAATGACGATGATACACTCAAATTGCGTCCCGATTCAATACATCGTCCTAAAGCCGACTTATCTCCAAGGGCCTATTGCTGCATCGGGCACCTTATGGTCGTTCTCCTGTGAGTCTAGATTATTGAATCGGACGCAAAACTGATAGTTAATTGTAACATTCAGTGCATCCTAATGACGATGAAACACTCTAATAGCGTCCCGAATCAAAACATCGTTCTCCAGCCGACGTGTCTCCATGGGCCTATTGCTGCCTCGGGCACCTTATGGTCGTTCTCCTGTGAGTCTAGATTATCGATTCGGACTCCAAACTGATAATTAATTGTAACGTTCAGGGCCTCCTAATGACGATGGAACACTCACATTGCGTCCCGATTCAATACATCGTCCTCCAGCTGACGTGACTCCATGGGTCTGTTGCTGCCCCGGGCACCTTAAGGTCGTTCTCCTGTGAGTCTAGATTATTGATTCGGACGCAAAACTGATAGTTAATTTTAACGTTCAGGGCCTCCAAATGACGATGGAACAATCCAATAGCGTCCCGATCCAATATATCGTCCTCCAGGCGACTTATTTCAATGGGTCTATTGCTGCTTCGGGCACCTTATGCTCGTCCTCCTGTGAGTCTAGCTTATCGAATCGGACGCAAAACTGATAGTTAATTGTAACGTTCAGGGCCTCCTAATGACGATGATACACTCAAATTGCGTCCCGATTCAATACATCGTCCTAAAGCCGACTCATCACCAAGGGTCTATTGCTGCCTCGGGCACCTTATGATCGTTCTCCTGTGAGTTTTGATTATCGAATCGGACGGAAAACTGATAGTTAATTGTAACGTTCAGTGCCTCCTAATGACGATGGAACACTCAAATTGCGTCCCGATTCAATACATCGTCCTCCAGCCGACATGCCTCCATGGGTCTATTGCTGCCTCGGGCACCTTATGGTCGTTCTCCTGTGAGTCTAGATTATCGAATCGGACGCAAAACTGATAGTTAATTGTAACGTTCAGGGTCTCCTAATGACGATGGAACACTCACATTGCGTCCCGAATCAATACATCGTCCTCCAGCTGACGTGTCTCCATGGGTCTATTGCTGCTCCGGGCACCTTAAGGTCGTTCTCCTGTGAGTCTAGATTATTGAATCGGACGCAAAACTGATAGTTAATTGTGACATTCAGTGCCTCCTAATGACGATTGAACACTCAAATTGCGTCCCGATTCAATACATCGTCCTCCAGCCGACTTGTCTCCATGGGTCTATTGCTTCCTCGGGCACCTTATGGTCGTTCTCCTGTGAGTCTAGATTATCGAATCGGAAGCAAAACTGATAGTTAATTGTAACGTTCGGGGCCTCCTAATGACGATGGAACACTCAAATTGCGTCCCGATTCAATAAATCGTCCTCCAGCCCACGTGTATCCATGGGTCTATAACTGCCTGCGGGTACCTTATGGTCGTTCTCCTGTGAGTCTAGATTACCGAATCGGACGGAAAACTAATAGTTGATTGTAACGTTCAGGGCCTCCTAATGACGATGGAACACTCAAATTGCGTCCCGATTCAAAACATCGTCCTCCAACAGACTTGTCTCCATGGGTCAATTGCTGCCTCGGGCACCTTATGGTCGTTCCCTGGGAGTCTAGATTATCTAATCGGACGCAAAACTGATAGTTAATTGTAACGTTTAGGGCCTCCTAATGTCGATGGAACACTCAAATTGCGTCCCGATTCAATAAATCGTCCTCCAGCCTGCTTGTCGTCATGGGTCTATTCCTGCCTCGGGCACCTTATGGTCGTTCTCCTGTGAGTCTAGATTATCGAATCGGACGCAAAACTGATAGTTAATTGTAACGTTCAGGGCCTCATAGTGACGATGGAACACTCAAATTGCGTCCCGATTCAATACATCGTCTTCCAGCCGACTTATCTCCATGGGTCTATTGCTGCCTCGGGCACCTTATGTTCGTTCTCCTGTGAGTCTAGATTATGGAATCGGACGCATAACTAATAGTTAATTGTAACATTCAGGGCCTCCTAATGACGATGATACACTCAAATTACTTCCCGATTCAATACATCGTCCCCCAGCCGACTTATCTCCATAGGTCCATTGCTGCCTCGGGCACCTTATGGTCGTTCTCCTGTGAGTCTAGATTATCGAATCGGACGCAAAACTGATAGTGAATTGTAACGTTCAGGGCCTCCGAATGACGATGGAACACCCACATTCCGTCCCGATTCAATTCATCGTCCTCCAAACGACTTGTCTCCATGGGTCTATTGCTGCCTCGGGCACCTTTTGGTCGTTCACCTGTGAGTCTAGATTATCGAATCGGACGTAAAAGTAATAGTAAATTGTAACGTTCAGGGCTTCCTAATGACGATGGAACACTAAAATTGCGTCCCGATTCAATGCATCGTCCTCCAGGGGACTTGTCTCCATGGGTCTATTGCTGCATCGGGCACCTTATGGTCGTTCTCCTGTGAGTCTAGATTATCGAATCGGACGCAAAACTGATAGTTAATTTTAACGTTCAGGGCCTCCAAATGACGATGGAACACTCAAAATGCGTCCCGATTCTATACATCATCTTCCAGCCGACTTATCTCAATGGGTCTACTGCAGCCTCGGGCACCTTATGTTCGTTTTCCTGTGAGTCTTGATTATCGAATCGTACGCAAAACTGATAGTTAATTGTAACGTTCAGGGCCTCCTAATGACGATGGATTACTCAAATTGCGTCCCGATTCAATATATCGTCCTCCAGCCGACTTAACTCCATGGGACTATAGCTGCTTCGGGCACCTTATGGTCGTCCTCCTGTGAGTCTAGATTATCGAATCGGACGCAAAACTGATACTTACTTCCATTATTCAGGGCCTCCTAATGACGATGGAACACTCAAATTGCGTCGAGAATCAATACATCGTCCTCCAGCCGACGTGACTCCGTGGGTCTATTGCTGCCTCGGGCACCGTATGTTCGTTGTCTGTGATTCTAGATTATCGAATCGGACTCTAAACTGATAGTTAATTGTAATGTTCAGGGCCTCCTAATGACGATGGAATACTCAAATGGCGTCGTGATTCAATACATCGTCCTCCAGCCGAATTATCTCCATGGGTCTATTGCTGCCTCGGGCACCTTATGTTCGTTCTCCTGTGAGTCTTGATTATCGAATCGGACGCAAAACTGATAGTTAATTGTAACGTTCAGGGCCTCCTAATGACGATGGAACACTCAAATTGCGTCCCGATTCAAAACATCGTCCTCTAGCCGACTTGTCTCCATGGGTCTATATCTGCCTCGGGCACCTTATGCTCGATCTCCTGTGATTCTAGATTATCAAATCGGACGCAAAACTGATAGTTAATTGTAACGTTCAGGGCCTCCTAATGACGATGAAACACTCAAATTGCGTCCCGATTCAAAACTTCGCCCTCCAGCCGACTTATCTCCATGGGTCAATTGCTGGCTCGGGTACATTATGGTCGTTCTCCTGTGAGTCTAGATTACCGGATCGGACGCAAAACTGATAGTTAATTGTAACGTTCAGGGCCTCCTAATGACGATGGAACAGTCAAATTGCGTCCCGGTTCAATACATCGTCCTCCAGCCGACTTTTCTCCATGGGTCTATTGCTGCCTCGGGGACCTTATTGTCGTTCTCCTGTGAGTCTAGATTATCGAATCGGATGCAAAACTGATAGTTAATTGCAACGTTCAGGGCCTCCTAATGACGATGGAACACTCGAATTGCGTCCCGATTCAATACATCGACCTCCAGCCGACTTGTCTCCATGAGTCTATTGCTGCCTCGGGCACATTATGGTCGTTCTCCTGTGAGTCTAAGTTTTCGAATCGGACACAGAACTGAAAGTTAATTGTAACGTTTAGGGCCTCCTAATGACGATGGAACACTCAAATTGCCAGGTGATACAATTCATCGTCCTCCAGCCGACTTGCCTCCATGGGTCTATTGCTGCCTCGGGCACCTGATGGTCGTTCTCCTGTGAGTCTAAATTTTCGAATCGGACACAGAACTGATAGTTAATTGTAACGTTTAGGGCCACCTAATGACGATGGAACACTCAAATTGCGTCGAGATTCAATACATCGTCCTCCAGCCGACTTGTCTCCATGGGTCTATTGCTGCCTCGGGCACCTTATGGTCGTTCTCCTGCGGGTCTAGATTTTCGAATTGGACAGAAAACTGATAGTTAATTGTAACGTTCAGGGCCTCCTAATGACGATGGAACACTCAAATTGCGTCCCGATTCAATACATCGTCCTCCAGCCGACTTATCTCCATGGGTCCATTGCTGCCTCTGGCACCTTATGTTCGTTCTCCTGTGAGTCTAGATTATCGAATCGGTCGCAAAACTGATAGTTAATTGTAACGTTCAGGGCCTCCTAATGACGATGGAATACTCAAATTGCGTCCCGATTCAATACATCGTCCTCCAGCCGACTTATCTCCATGGGTGTATATCTGCCTCGGGCACCTTATGGTCCATCACCTGTGAGTCTAGATTATCGAATCGGACGCAAAACTGATAAATAATTGTAACGTTCAGGGCCTCCTAATGACGATGGAACACTCAAATTGACCTCCGATTCAATACATCGTCCTCCAGCCGATTTATGTCCCTGGGTCTATTGCTGCCTCGGGCACCTTATGGTCGTTCTCCTGTGAGTCTAGATTATCGAATCGGACGCAAAACTGATAGTTAATTGTAACGTTCTGGGCCTCGTAATGACGATGGATCACTCAAATTGCGTCCCGATTCAATACATCGTCCTCCAGCCGACTTCTCTCCATGGGTCTATTGCTGCCCCGGGCACCTTAGGGTCGTTCCTGTGAGTCTAGATTATTGAATCGGACGCAAAACTAATAGTTAATTGTAACGTTCAGGGCCTCCTAATGACGATGGAGCACTCAAATTGCGGCCCGATTCAGTATATCGTCCTCCAACCGACTTATCTCCATGGGTCTATTGCTGCTTCGGGCACCTTATGGTCGTCCTCCTGTGGGTCTAGCTTATCGAATCGGACGCAAAACTGATAGTTAATTGTAACGTTCAGGGCCTCCTAATGACGATGATACACTCAAATTGCGTCCCGATTCAATACATCGTCCTAAAGCCGACTTATCTCCAAGGGCCTATTGCTGCATCGGGCACCTTATGGTCGTTCTCCTGTGAGTCTAGATTATTGAATCGGACGCAAAACTGATAGTTAATTGTAACATTCAGTGCATCCTAATGACGATGAAACACTCTAATAGCGTCCCGAATCAAAACATCGTTCTCCAGCCGACGTGTCTCCATGGGCCTATTGCTGCCTCGGGCACCTTATGGTCGTTCTCCTGTGAGTCTAGATTATCGATTCGGACTCCAAACTGATAATTAATTGTAACGTTCAGGGCCTCCTAATGACGATGGAACACTCACATTGCGTCCCGATTCAATACATCGTCCTCCAGCTGACGTGACTCCATGGGTCTGTTGCTGCCCCGGGCACCTTAAGGTCGTTCTCCTGTGAGTCTAGATTATTGAATCGGACGCAAAACTGATAGTTAATTGTGACATTCAGTGCCTCCTAATGACGATTGAACACTCAAATTGCGTCCCGATTCAATACATCGTCCTCCAGCCGACTTGTCTCCATGGGTCTATTGCTTCCTCGGGCACCTTATGGTCGTTCTCCTGTGAGTCTAGATTATCGAATCGGAAGCAAAACTGATAGTTAATTGTAACGTTCGGGGCCTCCTAATGACGATGGAACACTCAAATTGCGTCCCGATTCAATAAATCGTCCTCCAGCCCACGTGTATCCATGGGTCTATAACTGCCTGCGGGTACCTTATGGTCGTTCTCCTGTGAGTCTAGATTACCGAATCGGACGGAAAACTAATAGTTGATTGTAACGTTCAGGGCCTCCTAATGACGATGGAACACTCAAATTGCGTCCCGATTCAAAACATCGTCCTCCAACAGACTTGTCTCCATGGGTCAATTGCTGCCTCGGGCACCTTATGGTCGTTCCCTGGGAGTCTAGATTATCTAATCGGACGCAAAACTGATAGTTAATTGTAACGTTTAGGGCCTCCTAATGTCGATGGAACACTCAAATTGCGTCCCGATTCAATAAATCGTCCTCCAGCCTGCTTGTCGTCATGGGTCTATTCCTGCCTCGGGCACCTTATGGTCGTTCTCCTGTGAGTCTAGATTATCGAATCGGACGCAAAACTGATAGTTAATTGTAACGTTCAGGGCCTCATAGTGACGATGGAACACTCAAATTGCGTCCCGATTCAATACATCGTCTTCCAGCCGACTTATCTCCATGGGTCTATTGCTGCCTCGGGCACCTTATGTTCGTTCTCCTGTGAGTCTAGATTATGGAATCGGACGCATAACTAATAGTTAATTGTAACATTCAGGGCCTCCTAATGACGATGATACACTCAAATTACTTCCCGATTCAATACATCGTCCCCCAGCCGACTTATCTCCATAGGTCCATTGCTGCCTCGGGCACCTTATGGTCGTTCTCCTGTGAGTCTAGATTATCGAATCGGACGCAAAACTGATAGTGAATTGTAACGTTCAGGGCCTCCGAATGACGATGGAACACCCACATTCCGTCCCGATTCAATTCATCGTCCTCCAAACGACTTGTCTCCATGGGTCTATTGCTGCCTCGGGCACCTTTTGGTCGTTCACCTGTGAGTCTAGATTATCGAATCGGACGTAAAAGTAATAGTAAATTGTAACGTTCAGGGCTTCCTAATGACGATGGAACACTAAAATTGCGTCCCGATTCAATGCATCGTCCTCCAGGGGACTTGTCTCCATGGGTCTATTGCTGCATCGGGCACCTTATGGTCGTTCTCCTGTGAGTCTAGATTATCGAATCGGACGCAAAACTGATAGTTAATTTTAACGTTCAGGGCCTCCAAATGACGATGGAACACTCAAAATGCGTCCCGATTCTATACATCATCTTCCAGCCGACTTATCTCAATGGGTCTACTGCAGCCTCGGGCACCTTATGTTCGTTTTCCTGTGAGTCTTGATTATCGAATCGTACGCAAAACTGATAGTTAATTGTAACGTTCAGGGCCTCCTAATGACGATGGATTACTCAAATTGCGTCCCGATTCAATATATCGTCCTCCAGCCGACTTAACTCCATGGGACTATAGCTGCTTCGGGCACCTTATGGTCGTCCTCCTGTGAGTCTAGATTATCGAATCGGACGCAAAACTGATACTTACTTCCATTATTCAGGGCCTCCTAATGACGATGGAACACTCAAATTGCGTCGAGAATCAATACATCGTCCTCCAGCCGACGTGACTCCGTGGGTCTATTGCTGCCTCGGGCACCGTATGTTCGTTGTCTGTGATTCTAGATTATCGAATCGGACTCTAAACTGATAGTTAATTGTAATGTTCAGGGCCTCCTAATGACGATGGAATACTCAAATGGCGTCGTGATTCAATACATCGTCCTCCAGCCGAATTATCTCCATGGGTCTATTGCTGCCTCGGGCACCTTATGTTCGTTCTCCTGTGAGTCTTGATTATCGAATCGGACGCAAAACTGATAGTTAATTGTAACGTTCAGGGCCTCCTAATGACGATGGAACACTCAAATTGCGTCCCGATGCAATACATCGTCTTCCAGCCGAGTTATCTCCATGGGTCTATTGCTGCCTCGGGCACCTTATGTTCGTTCTCCTGTGAGTCTAGATTATGGAATCAGACGCAAAACTGATAGTTAATTGTAACGTTCAGGGACTCCTAATGACGATGATACACTCAAATTGCTTCCCGATTCAATACATCGTCCTCCAGCCGACTTATCTCCAAGGATCTATTGCTGCCTCGGGCACCTTATGGTCGTTCTCCTGTGAGTCTAGATTATCGAATCAGACGCAAAACTGATAGTTAATTGTAACGTTCAGGGCCTCCCAATGACGAATGAACACCGAAATTGCGTCCCGATTCAATTCATCGTCCTCCAAACGACTTGTCTCCATGGGTCTATTGCTGCCTCGGGCACCTTTTGGTCGTTCACCTGTGAGTCTAGATTATCGAATCGGACGTAAAAGTGATAGTAAATTGTAACGTTCAGGGCCTCCTAATGACGATGGAACACTCAAATTGCGTCCCGATTCAATACATCGTCCTCCAGGGAACTTGTCTCCATGGGTCTATTGCAGCATCGGGCACCTGATGGTCGTTCTCCTGTGAGTCTAGATTATCGAATCGGACGCAAAACTGATAGTTAATTTTAACGTTCAGGGCCTCCAAATGACGATGGAACACTCAAATTGCGTCCCGATTCTATACATCGTCCTCCAGCCGACTTATCTCTATGGGTCTATTGCTGCTTCGGGCACCTTATGTTGGTTCTCCTGTGAGCCTAGATTATCGAATCGGACGCAAAACTGATAGTTAATTGTAACGTTCAGGGCCTCCTAATGACGATGGAACACTCAAATTGCGTCCCGATTCAATATATCGTCCTCCAGCCGACTTATCTCCATGGGACTATTGCTGCTTCGGGCACCGTATGTTCGTTGTCTGTGATTCTAGATTATCGAATCGGACTCTAAACTGATAGTTAATTGTAATGTTCAGGGCCTCCTAATGACGATGGAATACTCAAATTGCGTCGTGATTCAATACATCGTCCTCCAGCCGACTTATCTCCATGGGTCTATTGCTGCCTCGGGCACCTTATGTTCGTTCTCCTGCGAGTCTTGATTATCGAATCGGACGCAAAACTGATAGTTAATTGTAACGTTCAGGGCCTCCTAATGACGTGGTACACTCAAATTGCGTCCCGATTCAATACATCGTCTTCCAGCCGACTTATCTCCATGGGTCTATTGCTGCCTCGGGCACCTAATGGTCGTTCTCCTGTGAGTCTAGATTATGGAATCAGACGCAAAACTGATAGTTAATTGTAACGTTCAGGGCCTCCTAATGACGATGATACACTCAAATTGCTTCCCGATTCAATACATCGTCCTCCAGCCGACTTATCTCCAAGGGTCTATTGCTGCCTCGGGCACCTTATGGTCGTTCTCCTGTGAGTCTAGATTATCGAATCGTACGCAAAACTGATAGTTAATTGTAACGTTCAGGGCGTCCCAATGACGAATGAACACCGAAATTGCGTCCCGATTCAATTCATCGTCCTCCAAACGACTTGTCTCCATGGGTCTATAGCTGCCTCGGGCACCTTTTGGTCGTTCACCTGTGAGTCTAGATTATCGAATCGGACGTAAAAGTGATAGTAAATTGTAACGTTCAGGGCCTCCTAATGACGATGGAACACTCAAATTGCGTCGAGAATCAATACATCGTCCTCCAGCCGACGTGTCTCCGTGAGTCTATTGCTGCCTCGGGCACCTTATGTTCGTTGTCTGTGATTCTAGATTATCGAATCGGACTCTACACTGATAGTTAATTGTAACGTTCAGGGCCTCCTAATGACGATGGAATACTCAAATTGCGTCGTGATTCAATACATCGTCCTCCAGCCGACTTATCTCCATGGGTCTATTGCTGCCTCAGGCACCTTATGGTCGTTCTCCTGTGAGTTTAGATTATCGAATCGGACGCAAAACTGATAGTTAATTGCAACGTTCAGGACCTTCTAATGACGATGGAACACTCAAATTGCGAAGAGATTCATTACATCGTCCTCCAACCGACTTGTCTCCATGGGTCTATTGCTGCCCAGAGCACCTTATGTTTGTTCTCCTGTGAGTCTAGATTATCGAATCGGACGCAAAACTAATAGTTAATTGTAACGTTCAGGGCCTCCTAATGACGATGGAACACTCAAATTGCGTCCCGATTCAATACATCGTCCTCCAGCCGATTTATCTCCATGGGTCTATTGCAGCCTCGGGCACCTTATGGTCGTTCTCCTGTGAGTCTAGATTATCGAATCGGACCCAAAACTGATAGTTAATTGTAACGTTCAGGGCCTCCCAATGACGATGGAACACTCAAATTGCGTCCCAATTCAATACTTTGTCCTCCAGCCGACGTGTCTCCATGGGTCTATTGCTGCCTCTGGCACCTTATGGTCGTTCTCCTGTGAGTCAAGATTATCGAATAGGACGCAAAGCTGATAGTTAATTGTAACGTTCAGGGCCTCCTAATGACGATGGAACACTCAAATTGTGTCCCGATTCAATCCATCGTCCTCCAGCCGACTTGTCTCCATGGGTCTGTGGCTGCCTCGGGCACCTTATGGTCGTTCTCCTGTGGGTCTACATTATCGAATCGGACGCAAAACTGATAGTTAATTGTAACGTTCAGGGCCTCCTAATGACGATGGGAAACTCAAATTGCGTAACGATTCAATACATCGTCTTCCAGCCGATTTATCTCCATTGGTCTATTGTTGCCTCGGGCACTTTATGGTCGTTCTCCTGTGAGTCTAGATTATCGAATCGGACGCAAAACTGATAGTTAATTGTAACGTTCAGGGCCTCCTAATGACGATGGAACACCCAAATTGCGTCCCGATTCAATTCATCGTCTTCCAAACGACTTGTCTCCATGGGTCTATTGCTGCTTCGGGCACCTTTTCGTCGTTCTCCTGTGAGTCTAGATTATCGAATCGGACGTAAAAGTGATAGTAAATTGTAACGTTCAGGGCCTCCTAATGACGATGTAACACTCAAATTGCGTCCCGATTCAATACATCGTCCTTTAGGGGACTTGTCTCCATGGGTCTCTTGCTGCATCGGGCACCTTATGGTCATTCTCCTGTGAGTCTAGATTATCGAATCGGACGCAAAACTGATAGTTAATTTTAACGTTCAGGTCCTCCAAATGACGATGGCACACTCAAATTGCGTCCCGATTCAAACATCGTCCTCCAGCCGACTTATCTCAATGGGTCTATTGCTGCCTCGGGCACCTTATGTTCGTTCTCCTGTGAGTCTAGATTATGGAATCAGACGCAAAACTGATAGTTAATTGTAACGTTCAGGGCCTCCTAATGACGATGATACACTCAAATTGCTTCCCGATTCAATACATCGTCCTCCAGCCGACTTATCTCCAAGGATCTATTGCTGCCTCGGGCACCTTATGGTCGTTCTCCTGTGAGTCTAGATTATCGCATCAGACGCAAAACTGATAGTTAATTGTAACGTTCAGGGCCTCCCAATGACGAATGAACACCGAAATTGCGTCCCGATTCAATTCATCGTCCTCCAAACGACTTGTCTCCATGGGTCTATTGCTGCCACGGGCACCTTTTGGTCGTTCACCTGTGAGTCTAGATTATCGAATCGGACGTAAAAGTGATAGTAAATTGTAACGTTCAGGGCCTCCTAATGACGATGGAACACTCAAATTGCGTCCCGATTCAATACATCGTCCTCCAGGGAACTTGTCTCCATGGGTCTATTGCAGCATCGGGCACCTTACGGTCGTTCTCCTGTGAGTCTAGATTATCGAATCGGACGCAAAACTGATAGTTAATTTTAACGTTCAGGGCCTCCAAATGACGATGGAACACTCAAATTGCGTCCCGATTCTATACATCGTCCTCCAGCCGACTTATCTCTATGGGTCTATTGCTGCCTCGGGCACCTTATGTTGGTTCTCCTGTGAGTCTAGATTATCGAATCGGACGCAAAACTGATAGTTAATTGTAACGTTCAGGGCCTCCTAATGACGATGGAACACTCAAATTGCGTCCCGATTCAATATATCGTCCTCCAGCCGACTTATCTCCATGGGTCTATTGCTGCCTCGGGCACCTTTTGGTCGTTCACCTGTGAGTCTAGATTATCGAATCGGACGTAAAAGTGATAGTAAATTGTAACGTTCAGGGCCTCCTAATGACGATGGAACACTCAAATTGCGTCGAGAATCAATACATCGTCCTCCAGCCGACGTGACTCCGTGGGACTATTGCTGCCTCGGGCACCGTATGTTCGTTGTCTGTGATTCTAGATTATCGAATCGGACTCTAAACTGATAGTTAATTGTAATGTTCAGGGCCTCCTAATGCCGATGGAATACTCAAATTGCGTCGTGATTCAATACATCGTCCTCCAGCCGACTTATCTCCATGGGTCTATTGCTGCCTCGGGCACCTTATGTTCGTTCTCCTGTGAGTCTTGATTATCGAATCGGACGCAAAAGTGATAGTTAATTGTAACGTTCAGGGCCTCCTAATGACGATGGAACACTCAAATTGCGTCCCGATTCAATACATCGTCTTCCAGCCGACTTATCTCCATGGGTCTATTGCTGCCTCGGGCACCTTATGTTCGTTCTCCTGTGAGTCTAGATAATGGAATCAGACGCAAAACTGATAGTTAATTGTAACGTTCAGGGCCTCCTAATGACGATGATACACTCAAATTGCTTCCCGATTCAATACATCGTCCTCCAGCCGACTTATCTCCAAGGGTCTATTGCTGCCTCGGGCACCTTATGGTCGTTCTCCTGTGAGTCTAGATTATCGAATCAGACGCAAAACTGATAGTTAATTGTAACGTTCAGGGCCTCCCAATGACGAATGAACACCGAAATTGCGTCCCGATTCAATTCATCGTCCTCCAAACGACTTGTCTCCATGGGTCTATTGCTGCCTCGGGCACCTTTTGGTCGTTCACCTGTGAGTCTAGATTATCGAATCGGACGTAAAAGTGATAGTAAATTGTAACGTTCAGGGCCTCCTAATGACGATGGAACACTCAAATTGCGTCCCGATTCAATACATCGTCCTCCAGGGAACTTGTCTCCATGGGTCTATTGCAGCATCGGGCACCTTATGGTCGTTCTCCTGTGAGTCTAGATTATCGAATCGGACGCAAAACTGATAGTTAATTTTAACGTTCAGGGCCTCCAAATGACGATGGAACACTCAAATTGCGTCCCGATTCTATACATCGTCCTCCAGCCGACTTATCTCTATGGGTCTATTGCTGCCTCGGGCACCTTATGTTGGTTCTCCTGTGAGCCTAGATTATCGAATCGGACGCAAAACTGATAGTTAATTGTAACGTTCAGGGCCTCCTAATGACGATGGAACACTCAAATTGCGTCCCGATTCAATATATCGTCCTCCAGCCGACTTATCTCCATGGGACTATTGCTGCTTCGGGCACCGTATGTTCGTTGTCTGTGATTCTAGATTATCGAATCGGACTCTAAACTGATAGTTAATTGTAATGTTCAGGGCCTCCTAATGACGATGGAATACTCAAATTGCGTCGTGATTCAATACATCGTCCTCCAGCCGACTTATCTCCATGGGTCTATTGCTGCCTCGGGCACCTTATGTTCGTTCTCCTGCGAGTCTTGATTATCGAATCGGACGCAAAACTGATAGTTAATTGTAACGTTCAGGGCCTCCTAATGACGTGGAACACTCAAATTGCGTCCCGATTCAATACATCGTCTTCCAGCCGACTTATCTCCATGGGTCTATTGCTGCCTCGGGCACCTAATGGTCGTTCTCCTGTGAGTCTAGATTATGGAATCAGACGCAAAACTGATAGTTAATTGTAACGTTCAGGGCCTCCTAATGACGATGATACACTCAAATTGCTTCCCGATTCAATACATCGTCCTCCAGCCGACTTATCTCCAAGGGTCTATTGCTGCCTCGGGCACCTTATGGTCGTTCTCCTGTGAGTCTAGATTATCGAATCGTACGCAAAACTGATAGTTAATTGTGACATTCAGTGCCTCCTAATGACGATTGAACACTCAAATTGCGTCCCGATTCAATACATCGTCCTCCAGACGACTTGTCTCCATGGGTCTATTGCTTCCTCGGGCACCTTATGGTCGTTCTCCTGTGAGTCTAGATTATCGAATCGGAAGCAAAACTGATAGTTAATTGTAACGTTCGGGGCCTCCTAATGACGATGGAACACTCAAATTGCGTCCCGATTCAATAAATCGTCCTCCAGCCCACGTGTATCCATGGGTCTATAACTGCCTGCGGGTACCTTATGGTCGTTCTCCTGTGAGTCTAGATTACCGAATCGGACGGAAAACTAATAGTTGATTGTAACGTTCAGGGCCTCCTAATGACGATGGAACACTCAAATTGCGTCCCGATTCAAAACATCGTCCTCCAACAGACTTGTCTCCATGGGTCAATTGCTGCCTCGGGCACCTTATGGTCGTTCCCTGGGAGTCTAGATTATCTAATCGGACGCAAAACTGATAGTTAATTGTAACGTTTAGGGCCTCCTAATGTCGATGGAACACTCAAATTGCGTCCCGATTCAATAAATCGTCCTCCAGCCTGCTTGTCGTCATGGGTCTATTCCTGCCTCGGGCACCTTATGGTCGTTCTCCTGTGAGTCTAGATTATCGAATCGGACGCAAAACTGATAGTTAATTGTAACGTTCAGGGCCTCATAGTGACGATGGAACACTCAAATTGCGTCCCGATTCAATACATCGTCTTCCAGCCGACTTATCTCCATGGGTCTATTGCTGCCTCGGGCACCTTATGTTCGTTCTCCTGTGAGTCTAGATTATGGAATCGGACGCATAACTAATAGTTAATTGTAACATTCAGGGCCTCCTAATGACGATGATACACTCAAATTACTTCCCGATTCAATACATCGTCCCCCAGCCGACTTATCTCCATAGGTCCATTGCTGCCTCGGGCACCTTATGGTCGTTCTCCTGTGAGTCTAGATTATCGAATCGGACGCAAAACTGATAGTGAATTGTAACGTTCAGGGCCTCCGAATGACGATGGAACACCCACATTCCGTCCCGATTCAATTCATCGTCCTCCAAACGACTTGTCTCCATGGGTCTATTGCTGCCTCGGGCACCTTTTGGTCGTTCACCTGTGAGTCTAGATTATCGAATCGGACGTAAAAGTAATAGTAAATTGTAACGTTCAGGGCTTCCTAATGACGATGGAACACTAAAATTGCGTCCCGATTCAATGCATCGTCCTCCAGGGGACTTGTCTCCATGGGTCTATTGCTGCATCGGGCACCTTATGGTCGTTCTCCTGTGAGTCTAGATTATCGAATCGGACGCAAAACTGATAGTTAATTTTAACGTTCAGGGCCTCCAAATGACGATGGAACACTCAAAATGCGTCCCGATTCTATACATCATCTTCCAGCCGACTTATCTCAATGGGTCTACTGCAGCCTCGGGCACCTTATGTTCGTTTTCCTGTGAGTCTTGATTATCGAATCGTACGCAAAACTGATAGTTAATTGTAACGTTCAGGGCCTCCTAATGACGATGGATTACTCAAATTGCGTCCCGATTCAATATATCGTCCTCCAGCCGACTTAACTCCATGGGACTATAGCTGCTTCGGGCACCTTATGGTCGTCCTCCTGTGAGTCTAGATTATCGAATCGGACGCAAAACTGATACTTACTTCCATTATTCAGGGCCTCCTAATGACGATGGAACACTCAAATTGCGTCGAGAATCAATACATCGTCCTCCAGCCGACGTGACTCCGTGGGTCTATTGCTGCCTCGGGCACCGTATGTTCGTTGTCTGTGATTCTAGATTATCGAATCGGACTCTAAACTGATAGTTAATTGTAATGTTCAGGGCCTCCTAATGACGATGGAATACTCAAATGGCGTCGTGATTCAATACATCGTCCTCCAGCCGAATTATCTCCATGGGTCTATTGCTGCCTCGGGCACCTTATGTTCGTTCTCCTGTGAGTCTTGATTATCGAATCGGACGCAAAACTGATAGTTAATTGTAACGTTCAGGGCCTCCTAATGACGATGGAACACTCAAATTGCGTCCCGATTCAAAACATCGTCCTCTAGCCGACTTGTCTCCATGGGTCTATATCTGCCTCGGGCACCTTATGCTCGATCTCCTGTGATTCTAGATTATCAAATCGGACGCAAAACTGATAGTTAATTGTAACGTTCAGGGCCTCCTAATGACGATGAAACACTCAAATTGCGTCCCGATTCAAAACTTCGCTCTCCAGCCGACTTATCTCCATGGGTCAATTGCTGGCTCGGGTACATTATGGTCGTTCTCCTGTGAGTCTAGATTACCGGATCGGACGCAAAACTGATAGTTAATTGTAACGTTCAGGGCCTCCTAATGACGATGGAACAGTCAAATTGCGTCCCGGTTCAATACATCGTCCTCCAGCCGACTTTTCTCCATGGGTCTATTGCTGCCTCGGGGACCTTATTGTCGTTCTCCTGTGAGTCTAGATTATCGAATCGGATGCAAAACTGATAGTTAATTGCAACGTTCAGGGCCTCCTAATGACGATGGAACACTCGAATTGCGTCCCGATTCAATACATCGACCTCCAGCCGACTTGTCTCCATGAGTCTATTGCTGCCTCGGGCACATTATGGTCGTTCTCCTGTGAGTCTAAGTTTTCGAATCGGACACAGAACTGAAAGTTAATTGTAACGTTTAGGGCCTCCTAATGACGATGGAACACTCAAATTGCCAGGTGATACAATTCATCGTCCTCCAGCCGACTTGCCTCCATGGGTCTATTGCTGCCTCGGGCACCTGATGGTCGTTCTCCTGTGAGTCTAAATTTTCGAATCGGACACAGAACTGATAGTTAATTGTAACGTTTAGGGCCACCTAATGACGATGGAACACTCAAATTGCGTCGAGATTCAATACATCGTCCTCCAGCCGACTTGTCTCCATGGGTCTATTGCTGCCTCGGGCACCTTATGGTCGTTCTCCTGCGGGTCTAGATTTTCGAATTGGACAGAAAACTGATAGTTAATTGTAACGTTCAGGGCCTCCTAATGACGATGGAACACTCAAATTGCGTCCCGATTCAATACATCGTCCTCCAGCCGACTTATCTCCATGGGTCCATTGCTGCCTCTGGCACCTTATGTTCGTTCTCCTGTGAGTCTAGATTATCGAATCGGTCGCAAAACTGATAGTTAATTGTAACGTTCAGGGCCTCCTAATGACGATGGAATACTCAAATTGCGTCCCGATTCAATACATCGTCCTCCAGCCGACTTATCTCCATGGGTGTATATCTGCCTCGGGCACCTTATGGTCGATCACCTGTGAGTCTAGATTATCGAATCGGACGCAAAACTGATAAATAATTGTAACGTTCAGGGCCTCCTAATGACGATGGAACACTCAAATTGACCTCCGATTCAATACATCGTCCTCCAGCCGATTTATGTCCCTGGGTCTATTGCTGCCTCGGGCACCTTATGGTCGTTCTCCTGTGAGTCTAGATTATCGAATCGGACGCAAAACTGATAGTTAATTGTAACGTTCTGGGCCTCGTAATGACGATGGATCACTCAAATTGCGTCCCGATTCAATACATCGTCCTCCAGCCGACTTCTCTCCATGGGTCTATTGCTGCCCCGGGCACCTTAGGGTCGTTCCTGTGAGTCTAGATTATTGAATCGGACGCAAAACTAATAGTTAATTGTAACGTTCAGGGCCTCCTAATGACGATGGAGCACTCAAATTGCGGCCCGATTCAGTATATCGTCCTCCAACCGACTTATCTCCATGGGTCTATTGCTGCTTCGGGCACCTTATGGTCGTCCTCCTGTGGGTCTAGCTTATCGAATCGGACGCAAAACTGATAGTTAATTGTAACGTTCAGGGCCTCCTAATGACGATGATACACTCAAATTGCGTCCCGATTCAATACATCGTCCTAAAGCCGACTTATCTCCAAGGGCCTATTGCTGCATCGGGCACCTTATGGTCGTTCTCCTGTGAGTCTAGATTATTGAATCGGACGCAAAACTGATAGTTAATTGTAACATTCAGTGCATCCTAATGACGATGAAACACTCTAATAGCGTCCCGAATCAAAACATCGTTCTCCAGCCGACGTGTCTCCATGGGCCTATTGCTGCCTCGTTCACCTTATGGTCGTTCTCCTGTGAGTCTAGATTATCGATTCGGACTCCAAACTGATAATTAATTGTAACGTTCAGGGCCTCCTAATGACGATGGAACACTCACATTGCGTCCCGATTCAATACATCGTCCTCCAGCTGACGTGACTCCATGGGTCTGTTGCTGCCCCGGGCACCTTAAGGTCGTTCTCCTGTGAGTCTAGATTATTGAATCGGACGCAAAACTGATAGTTAATTGTGACATTCAGTGCCTCCTAATGACGATTGAACACTCAAATTGCGTCCCGATTCAATACATCGTCCTCCAGCCGACTTGTCTCCATGGGTCTATTGCTTCCTCGGGCACCTTATGGTCGTTCTCCTGTGAGTCTAGATTATCGAATCGGAAGCAAAACTGATAGTTAATTGTAACGTTCGGGGCCTCCTAATGACGATGGAACACTCAAATTGCGTCCCGATTCAATAAATCGTCCTCCAGCCCACGTGTATCCATGGGTCTATAACTGCCTGCGGGTACCTTATGGTCGTTCTCCTGTGAGTCTAGATTACCGAATCGGACGGAAAACTAATAGTTGATTGTAACGTTCAGGGCCTCCTAATGACGATGGAACACTCAAATTGCGTCCCGATTCAAAACATCGTCCTCCAACAGACTTGTCTCCATGGGTCAATTGCTGCCTCGGGCACCTTATGGTCGTTCCCTGGGAGTCTAGATTATCTAATCGGACGCAAAACTGATAGTTAATTGTAACGTTTAGGGCCTCCTAATGTCGATGGAACACTCAAATTGCGTCCCGATTCAATAAATCGTCCTCCAGCCTGCTTGTCGTCATGGGTCTATTCCTGCCTCGGGCACCTTATGGTCGTTCTCCTGTGAGTCTAGATTATCGAATCGGACGCAAAACTGATAGTTAATTGTAACGTTCAGGGCCTCATAGTGACGATGGAACACTCAAATTGCGTCCCGATTCAATACATCGTCTTCCAGCCGACTTATCTCCATGGGTCTATTGCTGCCTCGGGCACCTTATGTTCGTTCTCCTGTGAGTCTAGATTATGGAATCGGACGCATAACTAATAGTTAATTGTAACATTCAGGGCCTCCTAATGACGATGATACACTCAAATTACTTCCCGATTCAATACATCGTCCCCCAGCCGACTTATCTCCATAGGTCCATTGCTGCCTCGGGCACCTTATGGTCGTTCTCCTGTGAGTCTAGATTATCGAATCGGACGCAAAACTGATAGTGAATTGTAACGTTCAGGGCCTCCGAATGACGATGGAACACCCACATTCCGTCCCGATTCAATTCATCGCCCTCCAAACGACTTGTCTCCATGGGTCTATTGCTGCCTCGGGCACCTTTTGGTCGTTCACCTGTGAGTCTAGATTATCGAATCGGACGTAAAAGTAATAGTAAATTGTAACGTTCAGGGCTTCCTAATGACGATGGAACACTAAAATTGCGTCCCGATTCAATGCATCGTCCTCCAGGGGACTTGTCTCCATGGGTCTATTGCTGCATCGGGCACCTTATGGTCGTTCTCCTGTGAGTCTAGATTATCGAATCGGACGCAAAACTGATAGTTAATTTTAACGTTCAGGGCCTCCAAATGACGATGGAACACTCAAAATGCGTCCCGATTCTATACATCATCTTCCAGCCGACTTATCTCAATGGGTCTACTGCAGCCTCGGGCACCTTATGTTCGTTTTCCTGTGAGTCTTGATTATCGAATCGTACGCAAAACTGATAGTTAATTGTAACGTTCAGGGCCTCCTAATGACGATGGATTACTCAAATTGCGTCCCGATTCAATATATCGTCCTCCAGCCGACTTAACTCCATGGGACTATAGCTGCTTCGGGCACCTTATGGTCGTCCTCCTGTGAGTCTAGATTATCGAATCGGACGCAAAACTGATACTTACTTCCATTATTCAGGGCCTCCTAATGACGATGGAACACTCAAATTGCGTCGAGAATCAATACATCGTCCTCCAGCCGACGTGACTCCGTGGGTCTATTGCTGCCTCGGGCACCGTATGTTCGTTGTCTGTGATTCTAGATTATCGAATCGGACTCTAAACTGATAGTTAATTGTAATGTTCAGGGCCTCCTAATGACGATGGAATACTCAAATGGCGTCGTGATTCAATACATCGTCCTCCAGCCGAATTATCTCCATGGGTCTATTGCTGCCTCGGGCACCTTATGTTCGTTCTCCTGTGAGTCTTGATTATCGAATCGGACGCAAAACTGATAGTTAATTGTAACGTTCAGGGCCTCCTAATGACGATGGAACACTCAAATTGCGTCCCGATGCAATACATCGTCTTCCAGCCGAGTTATCTCCATGGGTCTATTGCTGCCTCGGGCACCTTATGTTCGTTCTCCTGTGAGTCTAGATTATGGAATCAGACGCAAAACTGATAGTTAATTGTAACGTTCAGGGACTCCTAATGACGATGATACACTCAAATTGCTTCCCGATTCAATACATCGTCCTCCAGCCGACTTATCTCCAAGGATCTATTGCTGCCTCGGGCACCTTATGGTCGTTCTCCTGTGAGTCTAGATTATCGAATCAGACGCAAAACTGATAGTTAATTGTAACGTTCAGGGCCTCCCAATGACGAATGAACACCGAAATTGCGTCCCGATTCAATTCATCGTCCTCCAAACGACTTGTCTCCATGGGTCTATTGCTGCCTCGGGCACCTTTTGGTCGTTCACCTGTGAGTCTAGATTATCGAATCGGACGTAAAAGTGATAGTAAATTGTAACGTTCAGGGCCTCCTAATGACGATGGAACACTCAAATTGCGTCCCGATTCAATACATCGTCCTCCAGGGAACTTGTCTCCATGGGTCTATTGCAGCATCGGGCACCTGATGGTCGTTCTCCTGTGAGTCTAGATTATCGAATCGGACGCAAAACTGATAGTTAATTTTAACGTTCAGGGCCTCCAAATGACGATGGAACACTCAAATTGCGTCCCGATTCTATACATCGTCCTCCAGCCGACTTATCTCTATGGGTCTATTGCTGCTTCGGGCACCTTATGTTGGTTCTCCTGTGAGCCTAGATTATCGAATCGGACGCAAAACTGATAGTTAATTGTAACGTTCAGGGCCTCCTAATGACGATGGAACACTCAAATTGCGTCCCGATTCAATATATCGTCCTCCAGCCGACTTATCTCCATGGGACTATTGCTGCTTCGGGCACCGTATGTTCGTTGTCTGTGATTCTAGATTATCGAATCGGACTCTAAACTGATAGTTAATTGTAATGTTCAGGGCCTCCTAATGACGATGGAATACTCAAATTGCGTCGTGATTCAATACATCGTCCTCCAGCCGACTTATCTCCATGGGTCTATTGCTGCCTCGGGCACCTTATGTTCGTTCTCCTGCGAGTCTTGATTATCGAATCGGACGCAAAACTGATAGTTAATTGTAACGTTCAGGGCCTCCTAATGACGTGGTACACTCAAATTGCGTCCCGATTCAATACATCGTCTTCCAGCCGACTTATCTCCATGGGTCTATTGCTGCCTCGGGCACCTAATGGTCGTTCTCCTGTGAGTCTAGATTATGGAATCAGACGCAAAACTGATAGTTAATTGTAACGTTCAGGGCCTCCTAATGACGATGATACACTCAAATTGCTTCCCGATTCAATACATCGTCCTCCAGCCGACTTATCTCCAAGGGTCTATTGCTGCCTCGGGCACCTTATGGTCGTTCTCCTGTGAGTCTAGATTATCGAATCGTACGCAAAACTGATAGTTAATTGTAACGTTCAGGGCGTCCCAATGACGAATGAACACCGAAATTGCGTCCCGATTCAATTCATCGTCCTCCAAACGACTTGTCTCCATGGGTCTATAGCTGCCTCGGGCACCTTTTGGTCGTTCACCTGTGAGTCTAGATTATCGAATCGGACGTAAAAGTGATAGTAAATTGTAACGTTCAGGGCCTCCTAATGACGATGGAACACTCAAATTGCGTCGAGAATCAATACATCGTCCTCCAGCCGACGTGTCTCCGTGAGTCTATTGCTGCCTCGGGCACCTTATGTTCGTTGTCTGTGATTCTAGATTATCGAATCGGACTCTACACTGATAGTTAATTGTAACGTTCAGGGCCTCCTAATGACGATGGAATACTCAAATTGCGTCGTGATTCAATACATCGTCCTCCAGCCGACTTATCTCCATGGGTCTATTGCTGCCTCAGGCACCTTATGGTCGTTCTCCTGTGAGTTTAGATTATCGAATCGGACGCAAAACTGATAGTTAATTGCAACGTTCAGGACCTTCTAATGACGATGGAACACTCAAATTGCGAAGAGATTCATTACATCGTCCTCCAACCGACTTGTCTCCATGGGTCTATTGCTGCCCAGAGCACCTTATGTTTGTTCTCCTGTGAGTCTAGATTATCGAATCGGACGCAAAACTAATAGTTAATTGTAACGTTCAGGGCCTCCTAATGACGATGGAACACTCAAATTGCGTCCCGATTCAATACATCGTCCTCCAGCCGATTTATCTCCATGGGTCTATTGCAGCCTCGGGCACCTTATGGTCGTTCTCCTGTGAGTCTAGATTATCGAATCGGACCCAAAACTGATAGTTAATTGTAACGTTCAGGGCCTCCCAATGACGATGGAACACTCAAATTGCGTCCCAATTCAATACTTTGTCCTCCAGCCGACGTGTCTCCATGGGTCTATTGCTGCCTCTGGCACCTTATGGTCGTTCTCCTGTGAGTCAAGATTATCGAATAGGACGCAAAGCTGATAGTTAATTGTAACGTTCAGGGCCTCCTAATGACGATGGAACACTCAAATTGTGTCCCGATTCAATCCATCGTCCTCCAGCCGACTTGTCTCCATGGGTCTGTGGCTGCCTCGGGCACCTTATGGTCGTTCTCCTGTGGGTCTACATTATCGAATCGGACGCAAAACTGATAGTTAATTGTAACGTTCAGGGCCTCCTAATGACGATGGGAAACTCAAATTGCGTAACGATTCAATACATCGTCTTCCAGCCGATTTATCTCCATTGGTCTATTGTTGCCTCGGGCACTTTATGGTCGTTCTCCTGTGAGTCTAGATTATCGAATCGGACGCAAAACTGATAGTTAATTGTAACGTTCAGGGCCTCCTAATGACGATGGAACACCCAAATTGCGTCCCGATTCAATTCATCGTCTTCCAAACGACTTGTCTCCATGGGTCTATTGCTGCTTCGGGCACCTTTTCGTCGTTCTCCTGTGAGTCTAGATTATCGAATCGGACGTAAAAGTGATAGTAAATTGTAACGTTCAGGGCCTCCTAATGACGATGTAACACTCAAATTGCGTCCCGATTCAATACATCGTCCTTTAGGGGACTTGTCTCCATGGGTCTCTTGCTGCATCGGGCACCTTATGGTCATTCTCCTGTGAGTCTAGATTATCGAATCGGACGCAAAACTGATAGTTAATTTTAACGTTCAGGTCCTCCAAATGACGATGGCACACTCAAATTGCGTCCCGATTCAAACATCGTCCTCCAGCCGACTTATCTCAATGGGTCTATTGCTGCCTCGGGCACCTTATGTTCGTTCTCCTGTGAGTCTAGATTATGGAATCAGACGCAAAACTGATAGTTAATTGTAACGTTCAGGGCCTCCTAATGACGATGATACACTCAAATTGCTTCCCGATTCAATACATCGTCCTCCAGCCGACTTATCTCCAAGGATCTATTGCTGCCTCGGGCACCTTATGGTCGTTCTCCTGTGAGTCTAGATTATCGCATCAGACGCAAAACTGATAGTTAATTGTAACGTTCAGGGCCTCCCAATGACGAATGAACACCGAAATTGCGTCCCGATTCAATTCATCGTCCTCCAAACGACTTGTCTCCATGGGTCTATTGCTGCCACGGGCACCTTTTGGTCGTTCACCTGTGAGTCTAGATTATCGAATCGGACGTAAAAGTGATAGTAAATTGTAACGTTCAGGGCCTCCTAATGACGATGGAACACTCAAATTGCGTCCCGATTCAATACATCGTCCTCCAGGGAACTTGTCTCCATGGGTCTATTGCAGCATCGGGCACCTTACGGTCGTTCTCCTGTGAGTCTAGATTATCGAATCGGACGCAAAACTGATAGTTAATTTTAACGTTCAGGGCCTCCAAATGACGATGGAACACTCAAATTGCGTCCCGATTCTATACATCGTCCTCCAGCCGACTTATCTCTATGGGTCTATTGCTGCCTCGGGCACCTTATGTTGGTTCTCCTGTGAGTCTAGATTATCGAATCGGACGCAAAACTGATAGTTAATTGTAACGTTCAGGGCCTCCTAATGACGATGGAACACTCAAATTGCGTCCCGATTCAATATATCGTCCTCCAGCCGACTTATCTCCATGGGTCTATTGCTGCCTCGGGCACCTTTTGGTCGTTCACCTGTGAGTCTAGATTATCGAATCGGACGTAAAAGTGATAGTAAATTGTAACGTTCAGGGCCTCCTAATGACGATGGAACACTCAAATTGCGTCGAGAATCAATACATCGTCCTCCAGCCGACGTGACTCCGTGGGACTATTGCTGCCTCGGGCACCGTATGTTCGTTGTCTGTGATTCTAGATTATCGAATCGGACTCTAAACTGATAGTTAATTGTAATGTTCAGGGCCTCCTAATGCCGATGGAATACTCAAATTGCGTCGTGATTCAATACATCGTCCTCCAGCCGACTTATCTCCATGGGTCTATTGCTGCCTCGGGCACCTTATGTTCGTTCTCCTGTGAGTCTTGATTATCGAATCGGACGCAAAAGTGATAGTTAATTGTAACGTTCAGGGCCTCCTAATGACGATGGAACACTCAAATTGCGTCCCGATTCAATACATCGTCTTCCAGCCGACTTATCTCCATGGGTCTATTGCTGCCTCGGGCACCTTATGTTCGTTCTCCTGTGAGTCTAGATAATGGAATCAGACGCAAAACTGATAGTTAATTGTAACGTTCAGGGCCTCCTAATGACGATGATACACTCAAATTGCTTCCCGATTCAATACATCGTCCTCCAGCCGACTTATCTCCAAGGGTCTATTGCTGCCTCGGGCACCTTATGGTCGTTCTCCTGTGAGTCTAGATTATCGAATCAGACGCAAAACTGATAGTTAATTGTAACGTTCAGGGCCTCCCAATGACGAATGAACACCGAAATTGCGTCCCGATTCAATTCATCGTCCTCCAAACGACTTGTCTCCATGGGTCTATTGCTGCCTCGGGCACCTTTTGGTCGTTCACCTGTGAGTCTAGATTATCGAATCGGACGTAAAAGTGATAGTAAATTGTAACGTTCAGGGCCTCCTAATGACGATGGAACACTCAAATTGCGTCCCGATTCAATACATCGTCCTCCAGGGAACTTGTCTCCATGGGTCTATTGCAGCATCGGGCACCTTATGGTCGTTCTCCTGTGAGTCTAGATTATCGAATCGGACGCAAAACTGATAGTTAATTTTAACGTTCAGGGCCTCCAAATGACGATGGAACACTCAAATTGCGTCCCGATTCTATACATCGTCCTCCAGCCGACTTATCTCTATGGGTCTATTGCTGCCTCGGGCACCTTATGTTGGTTCTCCTGTGAGCCTAGATTATCGAATCGGACGCAAAACTGATAGTTAATTGTAACGTTCAGGGCCTCCTAATGACGATGGAACACTCAAATTGCGTCCCGATTCAATATATCGTCCTCCAGCCGACTTATCTCCATGGGACTATTGCTGCTTCGGGCACCGTATGTTCGTTGTCTGTGATTCTAGATTATCGAATCGGACTCTAAACTGATAGTTAATTGTAATGTTCAGGGCCTCCTAATGACGATGGAATACTCAAATTGCGTCGTGATTCAATACATCGTCCTCCAGCCGACTTATCTCCATGGGTCTATTGCTGCCTCGGGCACCTTATGTTCGTTCTCCTGCGATTCTTGATTATCGAATCGGACGCAAAACTGATAGTTAATTGTAACGTTCAGGGCCTCCTAATGACGTGGAACACTCAAATTGCGTCCCGATTCAATACATCGTCTTCCAGCCGACTTATCTCCATGGGTCTATTGCTGCCTCGGGCACCTAATGGTCGTTCTCCTGTGAGTCTAGATTATGGAATCAGACGCAAAACTGATAGTTAATTGTAACGTTCAGGGCCTCCTAATGACGATGATACACTCAAATTGCTTCCCGATTCAATACATCGTCCTCCAGCCGACTTATCTCCAAGGGTCTATTGCTGCCTCGGGCACCTTATGGTCGTTCTCCTGTGAGTCTAGATTATCGAATCGTACGCAAAACTGATAGTTAATTGTAACGTTCAGGGCGTCCCAATGACGAATGAACACCGAAATTGCGTCCCGATTCAATTCATCGTCCTCCAAACGACTTGTCTCCATGGGTCTATAGCTGCCTCGGGCACCTTTTGGTCGTTCACCTGTGAGTCTAGATTATAGAATCGGACGTAAAAGTGATAGTAAATTGTAACGTTCAGGGCCTCCTAATGACGATGGAACACTCAAATTGCGTCGAGAATCAATACATCGTCCTCCAGCCGACGTGTCTCCGTGAGTCTATTGCTGCCTCGGGCACCTTATGTTCGTTGTCTGTGATTCTAGATTATCGAATCGGACTCTACACTGATAGTTAATTGTAACGTTCAGGGCCTCCTAATGACGATGGAATACTCAAATTGCGTCGTGATTCAATACATAGTCCTCCAGCCGACTTATCTCCATGGGTCTATTGCTGCCTCAGGCACCTTATGGTCGTTCTCCTGTGAGTTTAGATTATCGAATCGGACGCAAAACTGATAGTTAATTGCAACGTTCAGGACCTTCTAATGACGATGGAACACTCAAATTGCGAAGAGATTCATTACATCGTCCTCCAACCGACTTGTCTCCATGGGTCTATTGCTGCCCAGAGCACCTTATGTTTGTTCTCCTGTGAGTCTAGATTATCGAATCGGACGCAAAACTAATAGTTAATTGTAACGTTCAGGGCCTCCTAATGACGATGGAACACTCAAATTGCGTCCCGATTCAATACATCGTCCTCCAGCCGATTTATCTCCATGGGTCTATTGCAGCCTCGGGCACCTTATGGTCGTTCTCCTGTGAGTCTAGATTATCGAATCGGACCCAAAACTGATAGTTAATTGTAACGTTCAGGGCCTCCCAATGACGATGGAACACTCAAATTGCGTCCCAATTCAATACTTTGTCCTCCAGCCGACGTGTCTCCATGGGTCTATTGCTGCCTCTGGCACCTTATGGTCGTTCTCCTGTGAGTCAAGATTATCGAATAGGACGCAAAGCTGATAGTTAATTGTAACGTTCAGGGCCTCCTAATGACGATGGAACACTCAAATTGTGTCCCGATTCAATCCATCGTCCTCCAGCCGACTTGTCTCCATGGGTCTGTGGCTGCCTCGGGCACCTTATGGTCGTTCTCCTGTGGGTCTACATTATCGAATCGGACGCAAAACTGATAGTTAATTGTAACGTTCAGGGCCTCCTAATGACGATGGGAAACTCAAATTGCGTAACGATTCAATACATCGTCTTCCAGCCGATTTATCTCCATTGGTCTATTGTTGCCTCGGGCACTTTATGGTCGTTCTCCTGTGAGTCTAGATTATCGAATCGGACGCAAAACTGATAGTTAATTGTAACGTTCAGGGCCTCCTAATGACGATGGAACACCCAAATTGCGTCCCGATTCAATTCATCGTCTTCCAAACGACTTGTCTCCATGGGTCTATTGCTGCCTCGGGCACCTTTTCGTCGTTCTCCTGTGAGTCTAGATTATCGAATCGGACGTAAAAGTGATAGTAAATTGTAACGTTCAGGGCCTCCTAATGACGATGTAACACTCAAATTGCGTCCCGATTCAATACATCGTCCTTTAGGGGACTTGTCTCCATGGGTCTCTTGCTGCATCGGGCACCTTATGGTCATTCTCCTGTGAGTCTAGATTATCGAATCGGACGCAAAACTGATAGTTAATTTTAACGTTCAGGTCCTCCAAATGACGATGGCACACTCAAATTGCGTCCCGATTCAAACATCGTCCTCCAGCCGACTTATCTCAATGGGTCTATTGCTGCCTCGGGCACCTTATGTTCGTTCTCCTGTGAGTCTAGATAATGGAATCAGACGCAAAACTGATAGTTAATTGTAACGTTCAGGGCCTCCTAATGACGATGATACACTCAAATTGCTTCCCGATTCAATACATCGTCCTCCAGCCGACTTATCTCCAAGGATCTATTGCTGCCTCGGGCACCTTATGGTCGTTCTTCTGTGAGTCTAGATTATCGCATCAGACGCAAAACTGATAGTTAATTGTAACGTTCAGGGCCTCCCAATGACGAATGAACACCGAAATTGCGTCCCGATTCAATTCATCGTCCTCCAAACGACTTGTCTCCATGGGTCTATTGCTGCCACGGGCACCTTTTGGTCGTTCACCTGTGAGTCTAGATTATCGAATCGGACGTAAAAGTGATAGTAAATTGTAACGTTCAGGGCCTCCTAATGACGATGGAACACTCAAATTGCGTCCCGATTCAATACATCGTCCTCCAGGGAACTTGTCTCCATGGGTCTATTGCAGCATCGGGCACCTTACGGTCGTTCTCCTGTGAGTCTAGATTATCGAATCGGACGCAAAACTGATAGTTAATTTTAACGTTCAGGGCCTCCAAATGACGATGGAACACTCAAATTGCGTCCCGATTCTATACATCGTCCTCCAGCCGACTTATCTCTATGGGTCTATTGCTGCCTCGGGCACCTTATGTTGGTTCTCCTGTGAGTCTAGATTATCGAATCGGACGCAAAACTGATAGTTAATTGTAACGTTCAGGGCCTCCTAATGACGATGGAACACTCAAATTGCGTCCCGATTCAATATATCGTCCTCCAGCCGACTTATCTCCATGGGTCTATTGCTGCCTCGGGCACCTTTTGGTCGTTCACCTGTGAGTCTAGATTATCGAATCGGACGTAAAAGTGATAGTAAATTGTAACGTTCAGGGCCTCCTAATGACGATGGAACACTCAAATTGCGTCGAGAATCAATACATCGTCCTCCAGCCGACGTGACTCCGTGGGACTATTGCTGCCTCGGGCACCGTATGTTCGTTGTCTGTGATTCTAGATTATCGAATCGGACTCTAAACTGATAGTTAATTGTAATGTTCAGGGCCTCCTAATGCCGATGGAATACTCAAATTGCGTCGTGATTCAATACATCGTCCTCCAGCCGACTTATCTCCATGGGTCTATTGCTGCCTCGGGCACCTTATGTTCGTTCTCCTGTGAGTCTTGATTATCGAATCGGACGCAAAAGTGATAGTTAATTGTAACGTTCAGGGCCTCCTAATGACGATGGAACACTCAAATTGCGTCCCGATTCAATACATCGTCTTCCAGCCGACTTATCTCCATGGGTCTATTGCTGCCTCGGGCACCTTATGTTCGTTCTCCTGTGAGTCTAGATAATGGAATCAGACGCAAAACTGATAGTTAATTGTAACGTTCAGGGCCTCCTAATGACGATGATACACTCAAATTGCTTCCCGATTCAATACATCGTCCTCCAGCCGACTTATCTCCAAGGGTCTATTGCTGCCTCGGGCACCTTATGGTCGTTCTCCTGTGAGTCTAGATTATCGAATCAGACGCAAAACTGATAGTTAATTGTAACGTTCAGGGCCTCCCAATGACGAATGAACACCGAAATTGCGTCCCGATTCAATTCATCGTCCTCCAAACGACTTGTCTCCATGGGTCTATTGCTGCCTCGGGCACCTTTTGGTCGTTCACCTGTGAGTCTAGATTATCGAATCGGACGTAAAAGTGATAGTAAATTGTAACGTTCAGGGCCTCCTAATGACGATGGAACACTCAAATTGCGTCCCGATTCAATACATCGTCCTCCAGGGAACTTGTCTCCATGGGTCTATTGCAGCATCGGGCACCTTATGGTCGTTCTCCTGTGAGTCTAGATTATCGAATCGGACGCAAAACTGATAGTTAATTTTAACGTTCAGGGCCTCCAAATGACGATGGAACACTCAAATTGCGTCCCGATTCTATACATCGTCCTCCAGCCGACTTATCTCTATGGGTCTATTGCTGCCTCGGGCACCTTATGTTGGTTCTCCTGTGAGCCTAGATTATCGAATCGGACGCAAAACTGATAGTTAATTGTAACGTTCAGGGCCTCCTAATGACGATGGAACACTCAAATTGCGTCCCGATTCAATATATCGTCCTCCAGCCGACTTATCTCCATGGGACTATTGCTGCTTCGGGCACCGTATGTTCGTTGTCTGTGATTCTAGATTATCGAATCGGACTCTAAACTGATAGTTAATTGTAATGTTCAGGGCCTCCTAATGACGATGGAATACTCAAATTGCGTCGTGATTCAATACATCGTCCTCCAGCCGACTTATCTCCATGGGTCTATTGCTGCCTCGGGCACCTTATGTTCGTTCTCCTGCGAGTCTTGATTATCGAATCGGACGCAAAACTGATAGTTAATTGTAACGTTCAGGGCCTCCTAATGACGTGGAACACTCAAATTGCGTCCCGATTCAATACATCGTCTTCCAGCCGACTTATCTCCATGGGTCTATTGCTGCCTCGGGCACCTAATGGTCGTTCTCCTGTGAGTCTAGATTATGGAATCAGACGCAAAACTGATAGTTAATTGTAACGTTCAGGGCCTCCTAATGACGATGATACACTCAAATTGCTTCCCGATTCAATACATCGTCCTCCAGCCGACTTATCTCCAAGGGTCTATTGCTGCCTCGGGCACCTTATGGTCGTTCTCCTGTGAGTCTAGATTATCGAATCGTACGCAAAACTGATAGTTAATTGTAACGTTCAGGGCGTCCCAATGACGAATGAACACCGAAATTGCGTCCCGATTCAATTCATCGTCCTCCAAACGACTTGTCTCCATGGGTCTATAGCTGCCTCGGGCACCTTTTGGTCGTTCACCTGTGAGTCTAGATTATCGAATCGGACGTAAAAGTGATAGTAAATTGTAACGTTCAGGGCCTCCTAATGACGATGGAACACTCAAATTGCGTCGAGAATCAATACATCGTCCTCCAGCCGACGTGTCTCCGTGAGTCTATTGCTGCCTCGGGCACCTTATGTTCGTTGTCTGTGATTCTAGATTATCGAATCGGACTCTACACTGATAGTTAATTGTAACGTTCAGGGCCTCCTAATGACGATGGAATACTCAAATTGCGTCGTGATTCAATACATCGTCCTCCAGCCGACTTATCTCCATGGGTCTATTGCTGCCTCAGGCACCTTATGGTCGTTCTCCTGTGAGTTTAGATTATCGAATCGGACGCAAAACTGATAGTTAATTGCAACGTTCAGGACCTTCTAATGACGATGGAACACTCAAATTGCGAAGAGATTCATTACATCGTCCTCCAACCGACTTGTCTCCATGGGTCTATTGCTGCCCAGAGCACCTTATGTTTGTTCTCCTGTGAGTCTAGATTATCGAATCGGACGCAAAACTAATAGTTAATTGTAACGTTCAGGGCCTCCTAATGACGATGGAACACTCAAATTGCGTCCCGATTCAATACATCGTCCTCCAGCCGATTTATCTCCATGGGTCTATTGCAGCCTCGGGCACCTTATGGTCGTTCTCCTGTGAGTCTAGATTATCGAATCGGACCCAAAACTGATAGTTAATTGTAACGTTCAGGGCCTCCCAATGACGATGGAACACTCAAATTGCGTCCCAATTCAATACTTTGTCCTCCAGCCGACGTGTCTCCATGGGTCTATTGCTGCCTCTGGCACCTTATGGTCGTTCTCCTGTGAGTCAAGATTATCGAATAGGACGCAAAGCTGATAGTTAATTGTAACGTTCAGGGCCTCCTAATGACGATGGAACACTCAAATTGTGTCCCGATTCAATCCATCGTCCTCCAGCCGACTTGTCTCCATGGGTCTGTGGCTGCCTCGGGCACCTTATGGTCGTTCTCCTGTGGGTCTACATTATCGAATCGGACGCAAAACTGATAGTTAATTGTAACGTTCAGGGCCTCCTAATGACGATGGGAAACTCAAATTGCGTAACGATTCAATACATCGTCTTCCAGCCGATTTATCTCCATTGGTCTATTGTTGCCTCGGGCACTTTATGGTCGTTCTCCTGTGAGTCTAGATTATCGAATCGGACGCAAAACTGATAGTTAATTGTAACGTTCAGGGCCTCCTAATGACGATGGAACACCCAAATTGCGTCCCGATTCAATTCATCGTCTTCCAAACGACTTGTCTCCATGGGTCTATTGCTGCCTCGGGCACCTTTTCGTCGTTCTCCTGTGAGTCTAGATTATCGAATCGGACGTAAAAGTGATAGTAAATTGTAACGTTCAGGGCCTCCTAATGACGATGTAACACTCAAATTGCGTCCCGATTCAATACATCGTCCTTTAGGGGACTTGTCTCCATGGGTCTCTTGCTGCATCGGGCACCTTATGGTCATTCTCCTGTGAGTCTAGATTATCGAATCGGACGCAAAACTGATAGTTAATTTTAACGTTCAGGTCCTCCAAATGACGATGGCACACTCAAATTGCGTCCCGATTCAAACATCGTCCTCCAGCCGACTTATCTCAATGGGTCTATTGCTGCCTCGGGCACCTTATGTTCGTTCTCCTGTGAGTCTAGATTATGGAATCAGACGCAAAACTGATAGTTAATTGTAACGTTCAGGGCCTCCTAATGACGATGATACACTCAAATTGCTTCCCGATTCAATACATCGTCCTCCAGCCGACTTATCTCCAAGGATCTATTGCTGCCTCGGGCACCTTATGGTCGTTCTCCTGTGAGTCTAGATTATCGCATCAGACGCAAAACTGATAGTTAATTGTAACGTTCAGGGCCTCCCAATGACGAATGAACACCGAAATTGCGTCCCGATTCAATTCATCGTCCTCCAAACGACTTGTCTCCATGGGTCTATTGCTGCCACGGGCACCTTTTGGTCGTTCACCTGTGAGTCTAGATTATCGAATCGGACGTAAAAGTGATAGTAAATTGTAACGTTCAGGGCCTCCTAATGACGATGGAACACTCAAATTGCGTCGAGAATCAATACATCGTCCTCCAGCCGACGTGACTCCGTGGGACTATTGCTGCCTCGGGCACCGTATGTTCGTTGTCTGTGATTCTAGATTATCGAATCGGACTCTAAACTGATAGTTAATTGTAATGTTCAGGGCCTCCTAATGCCGATGGAATACTCAAATTGCGTCGTGATTCAATACATCGTCCTCCAGCCGACTTATCTCCATGGGTCTATTGCTGCCTCGGGCACCTTATGTTCGTTCTCCTGTGAGTCTTGATTATCGAATCGGACGCAAAACTGATAGTTAATTGTAACGTTCAGGGCCTCCTAATGACGATGGAACACTCAAATTGCGTCCCGATTCAATACATCGTCTTCCAGCCGACTTATCTCCATGGGTCTATTGCTGCCTCGGGCACCTTATGTTCGTTCTCCTGTGAGTCTAGATAATGGAATCAGACGCAAAACTGATAGTTAATTGTAACGTTCAGGGCCTCCTAATGACGATGATACACTCAAATTGCTTCCCGATTCAATAGCCCGCATCTCGTGGTCGTGCGGTAGCGTTCTCGCTTCCCACGCCCGGGTTCCCGGGTTCGATTCCCGGCGGGGTCAGGGATTTTCTCTGCCTCGTGATGGCTGGGTGTTGTGTGCTGTCCTTAGGTTAGTTAGGTTTAAGTAGTTCTAAGTTCTAGGGGACTTATGACCACAGCAGTTGAGTCCCATAGTGCTCAGAGCCAGCCCGATTCAATACATCGTCCTCCAGCCGACTTATCTCCAAGGGTCTATTGCTGCCTCGGGCACCTTATGGTCGTTCTCCTGTGAGTCTAGATTATCGAATCAGACGCAAAACTGATAGTTAATTGTAACGTTCAGGGCCTCCCAATGACGAATGAACACCGAAATTGCGTCCCGATTCAATTCATCGTCCTCCAAACGACTTGTCTCCATGGGTCTATTGCTGCCTCGGGCACCTTTTGGTCGTTCACCTGTGAGTCTAGATTATCGAATCGGACGTAAAAGTGATAGTAAATTGTAACGTTCAGGGCCTCCTAATGACGATGGAACACTCAAATTGCGTCCCGATTTAATACATCGTCCTCCAGGGAACTTGTCTCCATGGGTCTATTGCAGCATCGGGCACCTTATGGTCGTTCTCCTGTGAGTCTAGATTATCGAATCGGACGCAAAACTGATAGTTAATTTTAACGTTCAGGGCCTCCAAATGACGATGGAACACTCAAATTGCGTCCCGATTCTATACATCGTCCTCCAGCCGACTTATCTCTATGGGTCTATTGCTGCCTCGGGCACCTTATGTTGGTTCTCCTGTGAGTCTAGATTATCGAATCGGACGCAAAACTGATAGTTAATTGTAACGTTCAGGGCCTCCTAATGACGATGGAACACTCAAATTGCGTCCCGATTCAATATATCGTCCTCCAGTCTACTTATCTCCATGGGACTATTGCTGCTTCGGGCACCTTATGGTCGTCCTCCTGTGAGTCTGGATTATCGAATCGGACGCAAAACTGATAGTTACTTGTATAGTTCAGGGCCTCCTAATGACGATGGAACACTCAAATTGCGTCGAGAATCAATACATCGTCCTCCAGCCGACGTGTCTCCGTGGGTATATTGCTGCCTCGGGCACCTTATGTTCGTTGTCTGTGATTCTAGATTATCGAATCGGACTCTACACTGATAGTAAATTGTAACGTTCAGGGCCTCCTAATGACGATGGAACACTCAAATTGCGTCCCGATTTAATACATCGTCCTCCAGGGAACTTGTCTCCATGGGTCTATTGCAGCATCGGGCACCTTATGGTCGTTCTCCTGTGAGTCTAGATTATCGAATCGGACGCAAAACTGATAGTTAATTTTAACGTTCAGGGCCTCCAAATGACGATGGAACACTCAAATTGCGTCCCGATTCTATACATCGTCCTCCAGCCGACTTATCTCTATGGGTCTATTGCTGCCTCGGGCACCTTATGTTGGTTCTCCTGTGAGTCTAGATTATCGAATCGGACGCAAAACTGATAGTTACTTGTATAGTTCAGGGCCTCCTAATGACGATGCAACACTCAAATTGCGTCGAGAATCAATACATCGTCCTCTAGCCGACTTGTCTCCGAGGGCCTATTGCTGCCTCAGGCACCTTATGGTCGTTCTCCTGTGAGTCTAGATTATCGAATCGGACGCAAAACTGATAGTTAATTGCAACGTTCAGGACCTTCTAATGACGATGGAACACTCAAATTGCGAAGAGATTCATTACATCGTGCTCCAACCGACTTGTCTCCATGGGTCTATAGCTGCCCAGAGCACCTTATGTTTGTTCTCCTGTGAGTCTAGATTATCGAATCGGACTCTAAACTGATAGTTAATTGTAACTTTCAGGGCCTCCCAATGACGATGGAATACTCAAATTGCGTCCCGATTCAATACATCGTCCTCCAGCCGACTTATGTCCATGGGTCTATTGCTGCCTCGGGCTCCTTATAGTCGTTCTCCTGTGAGTCTAGATTATCGAATCGGACGCAAAACTGATAGTTAATTGTAACGTTCAGGGCCACCTAATGACGATGGAACACTCAAATTGCGTCCCGATTCAATACATCGTCCTCCAGCTGACGTGTCTCCATGGGTCTATTGCTGCCCCGGGCACCTTAAGGTCGTTCTCCTGTGAGTCTAGATTATTGAATCGGACGCAAAACTGATAGTTAATTGTAACATTCAGGGCCTCCTATTGACGATTGAACACTCAAATTGCGTCCCGATTCAATACATCGTCCTCCAGCCGACTTGTCTCCATGGGTCTATTGCTTCCTCGGGCACCTTATGGTCGTTCTCCTGTGAGTCTAGATTATCAAATCGGACGCAAAACTGATAGTTAATTGTAACGTTCAGTGCCTCCTAATGACGATGGAACACTCAAATTGCGTCCCGATTCAATACATCGTCCTCCAGCCGACGTGTCTCCATGGGTCTATTCCTGCCTTCGGGTACCTTATGATCGTTCTCCTGTGAGTCTAGATTATCAAATCGGACGCAAAACTGATAGTTGATTGTAACGTTCAGGGCCTCCTAATGACGATGGAACACTCAAATTGCGTCCCGATTCAATACATCGTCCTCCAACAGACTTGCCTCCATGGGTCTATTGCTGCCTCGGGCACCTTATGGTCATTCTCCTGGGAGTCTAGATTATGTAATCGGACGCAAAACTGATAGTTAATTGTAACGTTCAGGGCCTCCTAATGACGATGGAACACTCAAATTGCGTCCTGATTCAATAAATCGTCCTCCAGCCGACTTGTCGTCATGGGTCTATTCCTGCCTCGGGCACCGTATGGTCGTTTCCTGTGAGTCTAGATTATCGAATCGGACTCAAAACTGATAGTTAATCGTAACGTTCAGGGCCTCCTAATGACGATGGGAAACTCAAATTGCGTAACGATTCAATACATCGTCTTCCAGCCGACTTATCTCCATTGGTCTATTGCTGCCTCGGGCACCTCATGGTCGTTCTCCTGTGAGTCTAGATTATCGAATCGGACGCAAAACTGATAGTTAATTTTAACGTTCAGGGCCTCCAAATGACGATGGAACACTCAAATTGCGTCCCGATTCTATCCATCGTCCTCCAGCCGTCTTAACTCAATGGGTCTATTGCTGCATCGGGCACCTTATGTTCGTTCTCCTGTGAGTCTAGATTATCGAATCGGACGCAAAACTGATAGTTAATTGTAACGTTCAGGGCCTCCTAATGACGATGGAACACTCAAATAGCGTCCCGATCCAATATATCGTCCTCCAGCCGACTTATCACCAAGGGTCTATTGCTGCCTCGGGCACCTTATGGTCGTTCTCCTGTGAGTGTAGATTATAGAATCGGACGCAAAACTGATAGTTAATTGTAACGTTCAGGGCCTCCTAATGACGATGGAACTCTCAAATTGCGTCCCGATTCTATACATCGTACTCCAGCCGACTTATCTCCATGGGCCTATTGCTGCCTCGGGCACCTTATGTTCGTTCTCCTGTGAGTCTAGAATATCGAATCGGACGCAAAACTGATTGTTAAATTAACGTTCAGGGCCTCCTAATGACTATGGAATACTCAAATTGCATCCCGATTCAATACATCGTCCTCCAGCCGACTTATATCCATGGGTCTATTGCTGCCTTGGGCACCTTATGTTCGTTCTCCTGTGAGTCTAGATTATCGAATCGGACGCAAAACTGATAGTTAATTGTAACGTTCAGGGCCTCCTAATGACGATGGAACACTCAAATTGCGTCCCAATTCAATACATCGTCCTCCAGCCGACTTATCTCCATGGGCCTATTGCTGCCTCGGGCACCTTATGTTCGTTCTCCTGTGAGTCTAGAATATCGAATCGGACGCAAAACTGATAGTTAAATTAACGTTCAGGGCCTCCTAATGACTATGGAATACTCAAATTGCATCCCGATTCAATACATCGTCCTCCAGCCGACTTATATCCATGGGTCTATTGCTGCCTTGGGCACCTTATGTTCGTTCTCCTGTGAGTCTAGATTATCGAATCGGACGCAAAACTGATATTTAATTGTAACGTTCAGGGCCTCCTAATGACGATGATACACTCAAATTGCGTCCCGATTCAATACATCGTCCTCCAGCCGACTTATCTCCAAGGGTCTATTACTGCCTCGGGCACTTTATGTACGTTATCCTGTCATTCTAGATTTTCGAAACGGACTCTAAACTGATAGTTAATTGTAACGTTCAAGGGCCTCCTAATGACGATGGAACACTCAAATTGCGTCCCGATTCAATACATCGTCCTCCAGCCGACGTGTCTCCTTGGGTCTATTCCTGCTTTCGGGTACCTTATGGTCGTTCTCCTGTGAGTCTAGATTATCCAATCGGACGCAAAACTGATAGTTGATTGTAACGTACAGGGCCTCCTAATGACGATGGAAAACTAAAATTGCGTCCCGATTCAATACATCGTCCTCCAACAGACTTGTCTCCATGGGTCTACTGCTGCCTCGGGCACCTTATGGTCGTTTTCCTTTGAGTCTAGATTATCGGATCGGACGCAAAACTGATAGTTAATTGTAACGTTCAGGGCCTTCTAATGACGATGGAACACTCAAATTGCGTCCCGATTCAATAAATCGTCCTCCAGCCGACTTTTCGTCATGCGTCTATTCCTGCCTCGGGCACCTTATGGTCGTTCTCCTGTGAGTCTAGATTATCGAATCGGACGCAAAACTGATAGTTAATTGCAACGTTCAGGGCTTCCTAATGACGATGGAACACTCAAATTGCGTCCCGATTCAATACATCGTCTTCCAGCCGATTTATCTCCATCAGTCTATTGCTGCCTCGGGCACCTTATGGTCGTTATCCTGTTAGTCTAGATTATCGAATCGGACGCAAAAGTGATAGTCAATTGTAACGTTCAGGGCCTCCTAATGACGATGAAACACTCAAATTGCGTTCCGAATCAATAAATCGTTCTCCAGCCAACGTGTCTCCATGGGACAATTGCTGCCTCGGGCACTATATGGTCGTTCTCCTGTGAGTCTAGATTATCGAATCGGACGAAAAACTGATAGTTAATTGTAACGTTCAGGGCCTCCTAATGACCATGGAACACTCAAATTGCGTCCCGATTAAATACATCGTCCTCCATCCGACTTGTCTCCATGGGTCCATTGCTGCCTCGGGCACCTTATGGTTGTTCTCCTGTAAGTCTAGATTATCGAATCGGACGCAAAACTGATAGTAAATTGTAACGTTTAGGGCCTCCTAATGACGATGGAACACTCAATTTGCGTCCCGATTCAATACATCGTCCTCCAGCCGACTTATCTCCATGGGTCAATTGCTGCCTCTGGCACCTTATGTTCGTTCTTCTGTGAGTCTAGATTATCGAATCGGGCGCAAAACTGATAGTTAATTGTAACGTTCAGGGCCTCCTAATAACGATGTAATACTCAAATTGCGTCCCGATTCTATACATCGTCCTGCAGCCGACTTATCTCCTTGGGTCTATTGCAGCCTCGGGCACCTTATGGTCGTTCTCCTATGAGTCTAGATTATCGAATCGGATGCAAAACTGATAGTAAATTGTAACGTTCAGGGCCTCCTAATGACGATGGAACACTCAAATTGCGTCCCGATTCAATACATCGTCCTCCTGCCGACGTGTCTCCATTGGTCTATTGCTGCCCCGGGTACCTTATAGTCGTTCTCCTGTGAGTTTAGATTATCGAATCGGACGCAAAACTGATAGTTAATTGTAACGTTCAGGGCCTCCTAATGACGATGATACACTCAAATTGCGTCCCGATTCAATACATCGTCCACCAGCCGACTTATCTCCAAGTGTCTATTGCTGCCTCGGGCACCTATGGTCGTTCTCCTGTGAGTCTAGATTATCGAATCGGGCGCAAAACTGATAGTTAATTGTAACGTTCAGGGCCTCCTAATGACGATGGAACACTCAAATTGCGTCCCGATTCGATACATCGTCTTCCAGCAGATGTGTCTCCATGGGTCTATTGCTGCCCCGGGCTCCTTAAGGTCGATCTCCTGTGAGTCTAGATTATCGAATCGGACGCAAAACTGATAGTTAATTGCAACGTTCAGGGCCTCCTAATGACGATGGAACACTCAAATTGCGTCCCGATTCAATACATCGTCCTTCCAGCCGACTTGTCTAAATGGGTCAATTGCTGTTTCGGTCACCTTATGGTCGTTCTATTGTGAGTCTAGATTATCGAATCGGACGCAAACCTGATAGTAATTGTGACGTTCAGGGCTTCCTAATGTCGATGGAACACTCAAATTGCGTCCCGATTCAATACATCGTCCTCCAGCCGACTTATCTCCATGGGTCTATTGCTGAGTCGGGCACCTTATGGTCGTTCTCCTGTGAGTCTAGATTATCGATTCGGACACATATCTGATTGTTAATTGTAACGTTCAGAGCCTCCTAATGACGATGGAACACTCAAATTGCGTCCCGATTCAATACATCGTCCTCAAGCCGACGTGTCTCCATGGGTCTATTGCTGCCTCGGGCACCTTATGGTCGTTCTCCTGTGAGTCTAGATTATCGAATCGGACGCAAAACTGATAGTTAATTGTAACGTTCAGGGCCTCCTAATGACCATGGAACACTCTAATTGCGTCCCGATTCAATACATCGTCCTCCAGCCGACTTGTCTCCATGGGTCCATTGCTGCCTCGGGCACCATATGGTCGTTCTCCTGTGAGTCTAGATTATCGAATCGGACGCAAAACTGAAAGTAAATTGTAACGTTTAGAGCCTCCTAATGACGATGGAACACTCACATTGCGTCCCGATTCAATACATCGTCCTCCAGCCGACTTATCTCCATGGGTCAATTGCTGCCTCTGGCACCTTATGTTCGTTCTTCTGTGAGTCTAGATTATCGAATCGGACGCAAAACTGATAGTTAATTGTAACGTTCAGGGCCTCCTAATGACGATGGAATACTCAAATTGCGTCCCGATTCTATACATCGTCCTCCAGCCGACTTATCTCCATGGGTCTATTGCAGCCTCGGGCACCTCATGGTCGTTCTCCTATGAGTCTAGATTATCGAATCGGATGCAAAACTGATAGTAAATTGTAACGTTCAGGGCCTCCTAATGACGATGGAACACTCAAATTGCGTCCCGATTCAATACATCGTCCTCCAGCCGACTTATCTCCATGGGTCTATTGCTGCCTCGGGCAACTTATGGTCGTTCTCCTGTGAGTCTAGATTATCGAATCGGGCGCAAAACTGATAGTTAATTGTAACGTTCAGGGCCTCCTAATGACGATGGAACACTCAAATTGCGTCCCGATTCGATACATCGTCTTCCAGCAGATGTGTCTCCATGGGTCTATTGCTGCCCCGGGCACCTTAAGGTCGATCTCCTGTGAGTCTAGATTATCGAATCGGACGCAAAACTGATAGTTAATTGCAACGTTCAGGGCCTCCTAATGACGATGGAACACTCAAATTGCGTCCCGATTCAATACATCGTCCTTCCAGCCGACTTGTCTAAATGGGTCAATTGCTGCCTCGGGCACCTTATGGTCGTTCTATTGTGAGTCTAGATTATCGAATCGGACGCAAACCTGATAGTAATTGTGACGTTCAGGGCTTCCTAATGTCGATGGAACACTCAAATTGCGTCCCGATTCAATACATCGTCCTCCAGCCGACTTATCTCCATGGGTCTATTGCTGCCTCGGGCACCTTATGGTCGTTCACCTGTGAGTCTAGATTATCGATTCGGACACATAACTGATTGTTAATTGTAACGTTCAGAGCCTCCTAATGACGATGGAACACTCAAATTGCGTTCCGATTCAATACATCGTCCTCAAGCCGACGTGTCTCCATGGGTCTATTGCTGCCTCGGGCACCTTATGGTCGTTCTCCTGTGAGTCTAGATTATCGAATCGGACGCAAAACTGATAGTTAATTGTAACGTTCAGGGCCTTCTAATGACGATGGAACACTCAAATTGCGTCGTGATTAAATACATCGTCCTCCAGCCGACTTATCTCCATGGGTCAATTACTGCCTCTGGCACCTTATGTTCGTTCTTCTGTGAGTCTAGATTATCGAATCGGACGCAAAACTGATAGTTAATTGTAACGTTCAGGGCCTCCTAATGACGATGGAATACTCAAATTGCGTCCCGATTCTATACATCGTCCTCCAGCCGACTTATCTCCATGGGTCTATTGCAGCCTCGGGCACCTCATGGTCGTTCTCCTATGAGTCTAGATTATCGAATCGGATGCAAAACTGATAGTAAATTGTAACGTTCAGGGCCTCCTAATGACGATGGAACACTCAAATTGCGTCCCGATTCAATACATCGTCCTCCAGCCGACTTATCTCCATGGGTCTATTGCTGCCTCGGGCAACTTATGGTCGTTCTCCTGTGAGTCTAGATTATCGAATCGGGCGCAAAACTGACAGTTAATTGTAACGTTCAGGGCCTCCTAATGACGATGGAACACTCAAATTGCGTCCCGATTCGATACATCGTCTTCCAGCAGATGTGCCTCCATGGGTCTATTGCTGCCCCGGGCACCTTAAGGTCGATCTCCTGTGAGTCTAGATTATCGAATCGGACGCAAAACTGATATTTAATTGCAACGTTCAGGGTCTCCTAATGACGATGGAACACTCAAATTGCGTCCCGATTCAATACATCGTCCTTCCAGCCGACTTGTCTAAATGGGTCAATTGCTGCCTCGGGCACCTTATGGTCGTTCTATTGTGAGTCTAGATTATCGAATCGGACGCAAACCTGATAGTAATTGTGACGTTCAGGGCTTCCTAATGTCGATGGAACACTCAAATTGCGTCCCGATTCAATACATCGTCCTCCAGCCGACTTATCTCCATGGGTCTATTGCTGCCTCGGGCACCTTATGGTCGTTCACCTGTGAGTCTAGATTATCGATTCGGACACATAACTGATTGTTAATTGTAACGTTCAGAGCCTCCTAATGACGATGGAACACTCAAATTGCGTCCCGATTCAATACATCGTCCTCAAGCCGACGTGTCTCCATGGGTCTATTGCTGCCTCGGGCACCTTATGGTCGTTCTCCTGTGAGTCTAGATTATCGAATCGGACGCAAAGCTGATAGTTAATTGTAACGTTCAGGGCCTCCTAATGACGATGAAACACTCAAATTGCGTCCCAAATCAATACATCGTTCTGCAGCCGACGTGTCTCCATGGGTCTATTGCTGCCTAGGGCACCTTATGGTCGTTCTCCTGTGAGTCTAGATTATCGAATCGGACGCAAAACTGATAGTTAATTATAAAGTTCAGGGCCTCCTAATGACGATGGAACACTCAAATTGCGTTCTGATTCAATACATCGTCCTCCAGGATACTTATCTCCATGGGTCTATTGCTGCCTCTGGCTCCTTTTGTTCTTTCTCCTGTGAGACTAGATTATCGAATCGGACGCAAAACTGATAGATAATTGTAACGTTCAGAGCCTCCTAATGGCGATGGAATACTCAAATTGCGTCCCGATTCAGTACATCGTCCTCCAGCCGACTTATCTCCATGGGTCTATTGCAGCCTCGGGCACCTTATGGTCGTTCTCCTGTGAGTCTAGATTATCGAATCGGACGCAAAACTGATAGTTAATTGTAACGTTCAGGGCCTCCTTATGACGATGGAACACTCAAATTGCGTCCCGATTCAACACATCGTCCTCCAGCCGATGTGCCTCTTGGGTCTATTGCCGCCTCGGGCACCTTATGGTCGTTCTCCTGTGAGTCTAGATTATCGAATAGGACGCAAAGCTGATAGTTAATTGTAATGTTCAGGGGCTCCTAATGACGATGGAACACTCAAATTGCGTCACGATTCAATACATCGTCCTCCAGCCGACTTGTCTCCATGTGTCTATTGCTGCCTCGGGCACCTTATGTTCGTTCTCTGTGAGTCTAGATTATCGAATCGGACGCAAAACTGATAGTTAATTGTAACGTTCAGTGCCTCCTAATGACGATGGAACACTCAAATTGCGTCCCGATTCAATACATCGTTCTCCAGCCGACTTGTCTCCATGGGTCCATTGCTGCCTCGGGCACCTTATGGTCGTTCTATTGTGAGTCTAGATTATCGAATCGGACGCAAACCTGATAGTTAATTGTAACGTTCAGGGCTTCCTAATGACGATGGAACACTCAAATTGCGTCCCGATTCAATACATCGTCCTCCAGCCGACATATCTCCATGGGTCTATTGCTGCCTAGGGCACCTTATGGTCGTTCTCCTGTGAGTCTAGATTATCGAATCGGACACAAAACTGATAGTTAATTGTAACGTTCAGGGCCTCCTAATGACGATGGAACAATCAAATTGCGTCCCGATTCAATACATCGTTCTCCAGCCGACGTGTCTTCATGGGTATATTGCTGCCTCGGGCACCTTGTGGTCGTTCTCCTGTGAGCCTAAATTATCGAATCGGACGCAAAACTGATCGTTAATTGTAATGTTGAGGGTCTCCTAATGACGATGGAATACTCAAATTGCGTCGAGATTAAATACATCGTCCTCCAGCTGACTTATCTCCATAGGTCTATTGCTGCTTCGAGCACCTTATGGTCGTTTTCCTGTGAGTCTAGATTATCGAATCGGACGCAAGACTGATAGTTCTTTGTAACGTTCAGGGCCTCTTAATGACGATGGAATACTCAAATTGCGTCCTGATTCAATACATCCTCCTCCAGACGACTTATCTCCATGGGTCTATTGCTGCCTCGGGCACCTTATGGTCGTTCTCCTGTGAGTCTAGATTATCGAATAGGACGCAAAGCTGATAGTTAATTGTAACGTTCAGGGCCTCCTAATGACGATGGAACATTCAAATTGCGTCCCGATTCAATACATCGTCCTCCAGCTGACTTGTCTTCGTGGGTCTATTGCTGCCTCGAGCACCTTATGGTCGTTCTCCTGTGAGTCTAGATTATCGAATCGGACGCAAAAGTGATAGTTGACTGTAACGTTCAGGGCCTCTTAATGACGATGGAACACTCAAATTGCGTCCCGATTCAATACATCGTCCTCCAGCCGACGTTTCTCCATGGGTATATTCCTGCCTCGGGCACCTTATGGTCGTTCTCCTGTGAGTCTAGATAATCGAATCGGGCGCAAAACTGATAGTTAATTGTAACGTTCAGGGCCTCCTAATGACGATGGAACACTCAAATTGCGTCGAGATTCAATACATCGTCCTCTAGCCGACTTGTCTCCATGGGTCTATTGCTGCCTCGGGCATCTTTTGGTCGATCTTCTGTGGGTCTAGATTTTCGAATTGGACACAAAACCGATAGTTAATTGTAACGTTCAGGGCCTCCTAATGACGATGGATCACTCAAATTGCCTCCCGATTCAATACACCGTCCTCCAGCCGACTTGTCTCTTTGGGTCTATTGCTGCCTCGGGCACCTTATGCTCGTTCTCCTGTGAGTCTAGATTATCGAATCGGATGCTAAACTGATAGTTAATTGTAACGTTCAGGGCCTCCTAATGACGATGGAACACTCAAATTGCGTCCCGATTCAATACATCGTCCTTCAAGCCGACTTGTCTAAATGGGTCAATTGCTGCCTCGGGCACCTTATGGTCGTTCTATTGTGAGTCTAGATTATCGAATCGGACGCAAACCTGATAGTAATTGTGACGTTCAGGGCTTCCTAATGTCGATGGAACACTCAAATTGCGTCCCGATTCAATACATCGTCCTCCAGCCGACTTATCTCCATGGGTCTATTGCTGCCTCGGGCACCTTATGGTCGTTCACCTGTGAGTCTAGATTATCGATTCGGACACATAACTGATTGTTAATTGTAACGTTCAGAGCCTCCTAATGACGATGGAACACTCAAATTGCGTCCCGATTCAATACATCGTCCTCAAGCCGACGTGTCTCCATGGGTCTATTGCTGCCTCGGGCACCTTATGGTCGTTCTCCTGTGAGTCTAGATTATCGAATCGGACGCAAAACTGATAGTTAATTGTAACGTTCAGGGCCTTCTAATGACGATGGAACACTCAAATTGCGTCGTGATTAAATACATCGTCCTCCAGCCGACTTATCTCCATGGGTCAATTGCTGCCTCTGGCACCTTATGTTCGTTCTTCTGTGAGTCTAGATTACCGAATCGGACGCAAAACTGATAGTTAATTGTAACGTTCAGGGCCTCCTAATGACGATGGAACACTCAAATAGCGTCCCGATTCTATACATCGTCCTCCAGCCGACTTATCTCCATGGGTCTATTGCAGCCTCGGGCACCTCATGGTCGTTCTCCTATGAGTCTAGATTATCGAATCAGATGCAAAACTGATAGTAAATTGTAACGTTCAGGGCCTCCTAATGACGATGGAACACTCAAATTGCGTCCCGATTCAATACATCGTCCTCCAGCCGACTTATCTCCATGGGTCTATTGTTGCCTCGGGCAACTTATGGCCGTTCTCCTGTGAGTCTAGATTATCGAATCGGGCGCAAAACTGATAGTTAATTGTAACGTTCAGGGCCTCCTAATGACGATGGAACACTCAAATTGCGTCCCGATTCGATACATCGTCTTCCAGCAGATGTGTCTCCATGGGTCTATTGCTGCCCCGGGCACCTTAAGGTCGATCTCCTGTGAGTCTAGATTATCGAATCGGACGCAAAACTGATAGTTAATTGCAACGTTCAGGGTCTCCTAATGACGATGGAACACTCAAATTGCGTCCCGATTCAATACATCGTCCTTCCAGCCGACTTGTCTAAATGGGTCAATTGCTGCCTCGGGCACCTTATGGTCGTTCTATTGTGAGTCTAGATTATCGAATCGGACGCAAACCTGATAGTAATTGTGACGTTCAGGGCTTCCTAATGTCGATGGAACACTCAAATTGCGTCCCGATTCAATACATCGTCCTCCAGCCGACTTATCTCCATGGGTCTATTGCTGCCTCGGGCACCTTATGGTCGTTCACCTGTGAGTCTAGATTATCGATTCGGACACATAACTGATTGTTAATTGTAACGTTCAGAGCCTCCTAATGACGATGGAACACTCAAATTGCGTCCCGATTCAATACATCGTCCTCAAGCCGACGTGTCTCCATGGGTCTATTGCTGCCTCGGGCACCATATGGTCGTTCTCCTGTGAGTCTAGATTATCGAATCGGACGCAAAGCTGATAGTTAATTGTAACGTTCAGGGCCTCCTAATGACGATGAAACACTCAAATTGCGTCCCAAATCAATACATCGTTCTGCAGCCGACGTGTCTCCATGGGTCTATTGCTGCCTAGGGCACCTTATGGTCGTTCTCCTGTGAGTCTAGATTATCTAATCGGACGCAAAACTGATAGTTAATTATAAAGTTCAGGGCCTCCTAATGACGATGGAACACTCAAATTGCGTTCTGATTCAATACATCGTCCTCCAGGATACTTATCTCCATGGGTCTATTGCTGCCTCTGGCTCCTTTTGTTCTTTCTCCTGTGAGACTAGATTATCGAATCGGACGCAAAACTGATAGATAATTGTAACGTTCAGAGCCTCCTAATGGCGATGGAATACTCAAATTGCGTCTCGATTCAATACATCGTCCTCCAGCCGACTTATCTCCATGGGTCTATTGCAGTCTCGGGCACCTTATGGTCGTTCTCCTGTGAGTCTAGATTATCGAATCGGACGCAAAACTGATAGTTAATTGTAACGTTCAGGGCCTCCTTATGACGATGGAACACTCAAATTGCGTCCCGATTCAACACATCGTCCTCCAGCCGATGTGCCTCTTGGGTCTATTGCCGCCTCGGGCACCTTATGGTCGTTCTCCTGTGAGTCTAGATTATCGAATAGGACGCAAAGCTGATAGTTAATTGTAATGTTCAGGGGCTCCTAATGACGATGGAACACTCAAATTGCGTCACGATTCAATACATCGTCCTCCAGCCGACTTGTCTCCATGTGTCTATTGCTGCCTCGGGCACCTTATGTTCGTTCTCTGTGAGTCTAGATTATCGAATCGGACGCAAAACTGATAGTTAATTGTAACGTTCAGTGCCTCCTAATGACGATGGAACACTCAAATTGCGTCCCGATTCAACACATCGTTCTCCAGCCGACTTGTCTCCATGGATCCATTGCTGCCTCGGGCACCTTATGGTCGTTCTATTGTGAGTCTAGATTATCGAATCGGACGCAAACCTGATAGTTAATTGCAACGTTCAGGGCTTCCTAATGACGATGGAACACTCAAATTGCGTCCCGATTCAATACATCGTCCTCCAGCCGACATATCTCCATGGGTCTATTGCTGCCTAGGGCACCTTATGGTCGTTCTCCTGTGAGTCTAGATTATCGAATCGGACACAAAACTGATAGTTAATTGTAACGTTCAGGGCCTCCTAATGACGATGGAACAATCAAATTGCGTCCCGATTCAATACATCGTTCTCCAGCCGACGTGTCTTCATGGGTATATTGCTGCCTCGTGCACCTTGTGGTCGTTCTCCTGTGAGTCTAAATTATCGAATCGGACGCAAAACTGATCGTTAATTGTAATGTTGAGGGCCTCCTAATGACGATGGAATACTCAAATTGCGTCGAGATTAAATACATCGTCCTCCAGCTGACTTATCTCCATAGGTCTATTGCTGCTTCGAGCACCTTATGGTCGTTTTCCTGTGAGTCTAGATTATCGAATCGGACGCAAGACTGATAGTTCTTTGTAACGTTCAGGGCCTCTTAATGACGATGGAATACTCAAATTGCGTCCTGATTCAATACATCCTCCTCCAGACGACTTATCTCCATGGGTCTATTGCTGCCTCGGGCACCTTATGGTCGTTCTCCTGTGAGTCTAGATTATCGAATAGGACGCAAAGCTGATAGTTAATTTTAACGTTCAGGGCCTCCTAATGACGATGGAATACTCAAATTGCGTCCCGATTCAATACATCGTCCTCCAGCCGACTTCGCTTCATGGGTCTATTGCTGCCTCGAGCAACTTATGGTCGTGGTCCTGTGAGTCTAGATTATCGAATCGGATGCAAAAGTGATAGTTAATTGTAACGTTCAGGGTCTCCTAATGACGATGGAACACTCAGATTGTGTCCCGATTCAATACAACGTCCTCCAGCCAACTTGTCTCCGTGGGTATATTGCTGCCTCGGGCACCTTATGGTCGTTCTCCTGTGAGTCTAGATTATCTAATCGGACGCAAACCTGATAGTTAATTGTAACGTTCAGGGCCTCCTAATGACGATGGAACACTCAAATTGCGTCCCGATTCAATACATCGTCCTCCAGCCGACTTGTCTTCGTGGGTCTATTGCTGCCTCGAGCACCTTATGGTCGTTCTCCTGTGAGTCTAGATTATCGAATCGGACGCAAAAGTGATAGTTGATTGTAACGTTCAGGGCCTCTTAATGACGATGGAACACTCAAATTGCGTCCCGATTCAATACATCGTCCTCCAGCCGACGTTTCTCCATGGGTATATTCCTGCCTCGGGCACCTTATGGTCGTTCTCCTGTGAGTCTAGATAATCGAATCGGACGCAAAACTGATAGTTAATTGTAACGTTCAGGGCCTCCTAATGACGATGGAACACTCAAATTGCGTCGAGATTCAATACATCGTCCTCTAGCCGACTTGTCTCCATGGGTCTATTGCTGCCTCGGGCATCTTTTGGTCGTTCTTCTGTGGGGCTAGATTTTCGAATTGGACACAAAACCGATAGTTAATTGTAACGTTCAGGGCCTCCTAATGACGATGGAACACTCAAATTGCCTCCCGATTCAATACACCGTCCTCCAGCCGACTTGTCTCTTTGGGTCTATTGCTGCCTCGGGCACCTTATGCTCGTTCTCCTGTGAGTCTAGATTATCGAATCGGATGCTAAACTGATAGTTAATTGTAACGTTCAGTGCCTCCTAATGACGATGGAAGACTCAAATTGCGTCCCGATTCAATACATCGTTCTCCATCCGACTTGTCTCCATGGGTCCATTGCTGCCTCGGGCACCTTATGGTCGTTCTATTGTGAGTCTAGATTATCGAATCGGACGCAAACCTGATACTTAATTGTAACGTTCAGGGCTTCCTAATGACGATGGAACACTCAAATTGCGTCCCGATTCAATACATCGTCCTCCAGCCGACTTATCTCCATGTGTCTATTGCTGCCTAGGCACCTTATGGTCGTTCTCCTGTGAGTCTAGATTATCGAATCGGACACAAAACTGATAGTTAATTGTAACGTTCAGGGCCTCCCAATGACGATGGAACACTCAAATTGCGTCCCGATTCAATACATCGTCCTCCAGCCGACGTGTCTCTATGGGTCTATTGCTGCCTCGGGCACCTTGTGGTCGTTCTCCTGCGAGTCTAAATTATCGAATCGGACGCAAAACTGATTGTTAATTGTAACGTTCAGGGCCTCCTAATGACGATGGAACACTCAAATTGCGTCCCGATTCAATACATCGTCCTTCAGCCGACTTATCTCCATGGGTCTATTGCTGCCTCGGGCACCTTATGGTCGTTCTCCTGTGAGTCTAGATTATCGAATCGGACGTAAAACTGATAGTTAATTGTAACGTTCAGGGCCTCCTAATGACGATGGAATACTCAAATTGCGTCCTGATTCAATACATCCACCTCCAGACGACTTATCTCCATGGGTTTATTGCAGCCTCGGGCACATTATGGTCGTTCTCCTGCGAGTCTAGATTATGTAATCGGACGCGAAACTGATGGTTAATTGTAACGTTCAGGGCCTCCTAATGACGATGGAACAGTCAAATTGCGTCCCGATTCAATACATCGTCCTCCAGCCGACGTGTCTCCATGGGTCTATTGCCGCCTCGGGCTCCTTATGGTCGTTCTCCTGTGATTCTAGATTATCGAATAGGACGCATAGCTGATAGTTAATTGTAACCTTTAGGGCCTCCTAATGACGATGAATTACTCAAATTGCGTCCCGATTCAATACATCGTCCTCCAGCCGAATTCTCTCCATGGGTCTATTGCTGCATGGGGCACCTTATAGTTCTTCTCCTGTGAGTCTAGATCATCGAATCGGACGCAAAACCGATAGTTAACTGTAACGTTCAGGGCCTCCTAATGACGATGGAACACTCAAATTGCGTCCCGATTCAATACATCGTCCTCCAGCCGACTTGTTTTCATGGGTCTATTGCTGTCTCGAGCACCTTATGGTCGTTGTCCTGTGAGTCTAGATTATCGAATTGGACGCAAAACTGATAGTTAATTGTAACGTTCAGGGCCTCCTAATGATGATGGAACACTCAGATTGTGTCCCGATTCAATACATCGTCCTCCAGCCGACTTATCTCCATGGGTCTATTGCTGCCTCGGGCACCTTATGTTCGTTCTGCTGTGAGGCTAGATTATCGAATCGGACGAAAAACTGATAGTTAATTGTAACGTTCAGGGCCTCCTAATGGCGATGGAATACTCAAATTGCGTCCCGATTCAATACATCGTACTCCAGCTGACATATCTCCATGGGTCTACTGCTGCCTCGGGCACCTTATGTTCGTTCTCCTGTGAGTCTATATTATCGAATCGGACGCAAAACTGATTGTTAAGTCTAACGTTCAGGAACTCCTAATAACGATGGAACACTCAAATTACGTCCCGATTCAATACATCGTCCTCTTGCAGACGTGTCTCCGTGGGTCTATTGCTGCCTCAGGTACCTTAACGTCGTTCTCCTGTGAGTTTAGGTTATCGAATCGGACGCAGAACTGATAGTTAATTGTAACGTTTAGGGCCTCCTAATGACGGTGCCACACTCAAATTGCGTCTCGATTCAATACATCGTCCTCCAACAGATTTGTCTCCATGGGTCTAATGCTGCCAAGCCACCTTATGGTCGTTGTCCTGTGAGTCTAGATTATCGGAGCGGACGCAAAACTGATAGTTAATTGTAACGTTCAGGGCCTCCTAATGACGATTGAACACTCAAATTACGTCCCGATTCAATACATCGTCCTCCAGCCGACTTTTCTCCATGGGTATATTCCTGCCTCGGGCACCTTATGGTCGTTCTCCTGTGAATCTAGATTATCGAATCGGACGCAAAACTGATAGTTAATTGTAACGTTCAGGGCCTCCTAATGACGATGGAACACTAAAATTGCGTCCAGATTCAATACATTGACCTCCAGCCGACTTGTCTCCATGGGTCAATTGCTGCCTCGGGCACCTTATGGTCGATCTCCTGTGAGTCTAAATTTTCGAATCGGACACAGAACTGATAGTTAATTGTAACGTTCAGGGCCTCCTAATGACGATGGAACACTCAAATTGCGTCGAGATTCAATACATCGTCCTCCAGCCGACTTGTCTCCATGTGTCAATTGCTGCCTCCGACACCTTATGGTCGTTCTTCTGTGGGTCTAGATTTTCGAATTGGACACAAAACTGATAGTTAATTGTAACGTTCAGGGCGTCCTAATAACGATGGAAAACTCAAATTGCGTCCCGATTCAATACATCGACCTCCAGCCGGCTTGTCTCCATGGGTCTATTGCTGCCTCGGGCACCTTATGATCGTTCTCCTGTGAGTCTAAATTTTCGAATCGGTTACAGAACTGATAGTTAATTGTACCGTTTAGGGCCTTCTTATGACGATGGAACACTCAAATTGCGTCGAGATTCAATGCATCGTCCTCCAGCCGACTTGTCTCCATGGGTCTATTGCTGCCTCGGGCACCTCATGGTCGTTGTCCTGTGGGTCTAGATTTTCGAATTGGACACAAAACTGATAGTTAATTGTAACGTTCAGGGCCTCCTAATGACGATGGAACACTCAAATTGCGTCCCGATTCAATACATCGTCCTCCAGCCGACTTGTCGCCATGGATCTATTGCTGCCTCGGGCACCTTATGGTCGTTCTCCTGTGAGTCTAGATTAGCGTATCGGACGCAAAACTGATAGTTAATTGTAACGTTCAAGGCCTCCTAATGGCGATGGAACACTCAAATTGCGTCCCGATTCTATACATCGTCCTCCAGCCGACTTGCCGCCATGGGTCTATTGATGCCTCGGGCACCTTATGGTCGTTCTCCTGTGAGTCTAGATTATGGAATCGGACGCAAAACTGATAGTTATTTGGACTTTCAGGGCTTTCTAATGACGATGAAACACTCAAATTGCGTCGAGATTCAATACATCGTCCTCCAACCGACTTGTCTGTATGGGTCTATTGCTGCCTCGAGCACCTTATGGTCGTTGTCCTGTGAGTCTAGATTATCGTTTCGGACGCAAAACTGATAGTTAATTGTAACGTTCAGGGCCTCCTAATGACGATGTAACACTCAAATTGCGTCCCGATTCAATACATCGCCCTCCAGCCGACTTGTCTCCATGGATCCATGGCTGCCTCTAGCACCTCATGGTCGTTCTCCTGTGAGTGTAGATTATCGGATCGGACGCAAAACTGATAGTTAATCGTAACGTTCAGGGCCTCTTAATGACGATGGAACACTCAAATTGCGTCCCGATTCAATACATCGTAATCCAGCCGACTTCTCTCCATGGGTCTATTGCTGCCTCGGGCACCTTATGGTCGTTCTCCTGTGAGTCTAGATAATCGAATCGGACGCAAAGCTGATAGTTAATTGTAACTTTCAGGGCCTCCTATTGACGATGGAACACTCAAATTGCGTCCCGATCCATACATCGTGTTCCAGCCGAATTCTCTCCATGGGTCTATTGCTGTGTGGGGCACCTTATGGTTGTTCTCCTGTGACTCTAGATTATCGAATCGGACGCAAAACTGATAGTTAACTGTAACGTTCAGGGCCTCCTAATGACAATGGAACACTCAAATGGCGTCGAGATTCAGTACATTGTCCTCCAGCCGACTTTTCTCCCTGGGTCTATTTCTGCCTCGGGCACCTTATGGTTGATCTCCTGTGAGTCTAGATTATCGAATCGGACGCAAAACTGTTAATTAATTGTAACGTTCAGGGCCTCCTAATGACGATGGAACACTCAAATTGCGTCCCGAATCAATACATCGTTCTCCAGCCGACGTGTCTCTATGGGTCTATTGCTGCCTCGGGCACCTTATGGTCGTTCTCCTGTGAGTCTGGATTATCGAATCTGACACCAAGCTGATAGTTAATTGTAACGTTCAGGACCTCCTAATGACGATGGAACACTCAAATTGCGTCCCTATTCAATACATCGTCCTCCGGCCGACTTCTCTCCATGGGTCTATTGCTGCCTCGGGCACCTTATGGTCGTTCTCCTGTGAGACTAGATTATCGAATCGGACGCAAAACTGATAGTTAATTGGACTTTCAGGGCCTTCTAATGACGATGAAACACTCAAATTGCGTCGAGATTCAATACATCTTCCTCCAACCGACTTGTCTCCATGGGTCTATTGCTGCCTCGAGCAGCTTCTGGTCGTTGTCCTGTGATTCTAGATTATCGAATCGGACGCAAAACTGATAGTTAACTGTAACGTTCAGGGCCTCCTAATGACGATGGGTCACTCAAATTGCGTCCCGATTCAATACATCGTCCTCCAGCCGACGTGTCTCCATGGGTCTATTGCTGCTTCGGGCACCTTATGGTAGTTCTCCTGTGAGTCTAGATCATCGAATCGGACGCAAAGCTGAAAGTTAATTGTAACGTTCAGGGCTTCCTAATGAGGATGGAACACTCAAATTGCGTCCCGATTCAATACATCGTCCCCCAGCCGATTTCTCGCCATGGGTCTATTGCTGCCTGGGGCACCGTATGGTTGTTCTCCTGTGAGTCTAGATTATCGAATCGGACGCAAAACTGATAGTTACTTGGATGTTCAGGGCCTCGTAATGACGATGGAACACTCAAATTGCGTCCCAATTCAATACATCGTCCTGCAGCCGACTTCTCTCCATGGGTCTATAGCTGCCTCGGATACCTTATGGTCGTTCAACTGTGAGTCTAGATTATCGAATCGGACGCAAAACTGATAGTTAATTGTAACGTTCAGGGCCTCCTAATGACGATGAAACACTCAAATTGCGTCCCGAATCAATACATCGTTCTCCAGACGACTTGTCGCCATGGGTCTATTGCTGCCACGGGCACCTTATGGTCGTTCTCCTGTGAGTGTAGATTATCGAATCGGACGCAAAACTGATAGTTAATTGTAAAGTTCAGGGCCTCCTAATGACGATGGAATACTCAAATTGCGTCGAGATTCAATACATCGTCCTCCAGCCGATTTGTCTCCTTGGTTCTATTGCTGCCTCGTGCACCTTATGGTCGTTGTCCTGTGAGTCTAGATTATCGAATCGGACGCAAAACTGATTCTTAATTGTAACGTTCAGGGCCTCCTAATGACGATGGAACACTCAAATTGCGTCCCGATTCAATACATCGTCCTCCAGCCGACTTGTCTCCATGGGTCTATGGCTGCCTCGGGCACCTTATGGTCGTTCTCCTGTGAGTGTAGATTATCGGATCGGACGCAAAACTGATAGTTACTTGGACGTTCAGGGCCTCCTAATGACGATGGAACACTCAAATTGCGTCCCAATTCAATACATCGTCCTCCAGCCGACTTCTCTCCATGGGTCTATAGCTGCATCGGATACCTTATGGTCGTTCAACTGTGAGTCTAGATTATCGAATCGGACGCAAAACTGATAGTTAATTGTAACGTTCAGGGCCACCTAATGACGATGAAACACTCAAATTGCGTCCCGAATCAATACATCGTTCTCCAGACGACTTGTCGCCATGGGTCTATTGCTGCCACGGGCACCTTATGGTCGTTCTCCTGTGAGTGTAGATTATCGAATCGGACGCAAAACTGATAGTTAATTGTAAAGTTCAGGGCCTCCTAATAACGATGGAACACTCAAATTGCGTCCCGATTCAATACATCGTCTTCTAGCCGACTTAACTCCATGGGTCTATTGCTGCCTCTGGCACCTTATATTCGTTCTCCTGTGAGTCTAGATTATCGAATCGGACGCAAAACTGATAGTTAATTGTAAAGTTCAGGGCCTCCTAATGACGATGGAATACTCAAATTGCGTCCCGATTCAATACATCGTCCTCCAGCCGACTTATCCCCATGGGTCTATTGCAGCCTCGGGCACCTTATGGTCGTTCTCCTGTGAGTCTAGATAATCGAATCCGTCGCAAAACTGATTGTTAATTGTAACGTTCAGGGCCTCCCAATGACGATAGAACACTCAAATTGCGTCCCGATTCAATACATCGTCCTCCAGCCGACTTGTCGCCATGGGTCTATAGCTGCCTCGGGCACCTTATGGTCGTTCTCCTGTGAGTGTAGATTATCAAATCGGACGCAAAACTGATAGTTAGTTGTAACGTTCAGGGCCTCCTAATGACGGTGGAACACTCAAATTGCGTCCCGATTCAATACATCGTAATCCAACAGACTTGTCTCCATGGGTCTATTGCTGCCTCGGGCACCTTATGGTCGTTCTCCTGTGAGTCTAGATTATCGAATCGGACGCAAAACCGATAGTTAATTGTAACGTTCAGGGCCTCCTAATGACGATGGAACACTCAAATTGCGTCGAGATTCAATACATCGTCCACCAGCCCACTTGTCCCCATGGGTCTATTGCTGCCTCGGGCACCTTATGGTCGTTATCCTGTGGGTCTAGGTTTTCGAATTGGACACAAAACTGATAGTTAATATTAACGTTCAGGGCCTCCTAATGAGGATGGAACACTCAAATTGCGTCCCGATCCAATACATCGACCTCCAGTCGACTTGTCTCCATGCGTCTATTGCTGCCTCGGTCACCTTATGGTCGTTCTCCTGTGAGTCTAAATTTTCGAATCGGCCACACAACTGAGAGTTAATTGTAACGTTTAGGGCCTTCTTATGACGATGGAACACTCTAATTGCGTCGAGATTCAATGCACCGTCCTCCAGCCGACTTGTCTCCATGGGTCTATTACTGCCTCGGGCTCCTTATGGTCGTTGTCCTTTGGGTCTAGATTTTCGAATTGGACACAAAACTGATAGTTAATTGTAACGTTCAGGGCCTCCTAATGACGATGAAACACTCAAATTGCGTCCCGAATCAATACATCGTTCTCCAGCCGACTTGTCGCCATGGGTCTATTGCTGCCTCGGGCACCTTATGGTCGTTCTCCTGTGAGTCTAGATTATCGAATCGGACGCAAAACTTATAGTTAATTGTAACGTTCAGGGCCTTCTAATGACGATGGAACACTCAAATTGCGTCGAGATTCTATACATCGTCCTCCAACCGACTTGTCTCCATGTGTCTATTGCTGCCTCGAGCACCTTATGGTCGTTCTCCTGTGAGTCTAGATTATCGAATCGGACGCAAAACTGATAGTTAATTGTAACGTTCAGGGCCTCCTAATGACGATGGAACACTAAAAATTGCGTCCCGATTCAATCCATCGTCCTCCAGGCGACTTGTCTCTATGGGTCTATTGCTGCCTCGGTCACCTTATGGTCGTTCTCCTGTGAGTCTAGATTATCGAATCGGACGCAAAACTGATAAATAATTGTATCGTTCAGGGCCTCCTAGTGACGACCGAACACTCAAATTGCTTCCCGATTCAATTAATCGTCCTTCAATCGACTTGTCTCCATGGGTATATTGCTGCCTCGTGCACCTTATGGCCGTTCTCCTGTGAGTCTAGATTATCGAATCGGACGCAAAACTGATAGTTAATTGTAATGTTCAGGGCCTCCTAATGACGATGGAACACTCAAATTGCGTCGAGATTCAGTACATCGTCCTCCAGCCGACTTGTTTCCATGGGTATATTGGTGCCTCGAGCACCTTATGGTCGTTGTCCTGTGAGTCTAGATTATCGAATCGGATGCTAAACTGATAGTTAATTGTAACGTTCAGGGCCTCCTAATGACGATGGAACACTCAAATTGCGTCCCGATTCAATACATCGTCCTCTAGCCGACTTATCTCCATGGGACTATTGCTGCCTCTGGCACCTTATATTCGTTCTCCTGTGAGTCTAGATTATCGAATCGGACGCAAAACTGATAGTTAATTGTAATGTTCAGGGCCTCCTAATGACGATGGAATACTCAAATTGCGTCACGATTCAATACATCGTCCTCCAGGCGACTTACCTCCATGGGTCTATTGCAGCCTCGGGCAACTTATGGTCGTTCTCCTGTGGGTCTAGATAATCGAATCCGTCGCAAAACTGATTGTTAATTGTAACTTTCAGGGCCTCCTAATGACGATTGAAAACTCAAATTGCGTCCCGATTCAATACATCGTCCTCCAGCCGACGTGTCGCCATGGGTCTATTGCTGCCTCGGGCACCTTATGGTCGTTCTCCTGTGAGTCTAGATTATCGAATCGGATGCAAAGCTGATAGTTAATTGCAACGTTCAGGGCCTCCTAATGAGGATGGAACACTCAAATTAAGTCCCGATTCAAAACATCATCCTCCAGCTGAATTCTCTCCATGGGTCTATTGCTGCCTGGGGCACCTTATGGTTGTTCTCCTGTGAGTCTAGATTATCGGATCGGACGCAAAACTGATAGTTAACTGTAACGTTCAGGGCCTCCTAACGATGATGGAACACTCAAATTGCGTCGAGATTCAATACATCGTCCTCCAGCCGACTTGTCTCCATGGGTGTATTGCTGCCTCGAGCACCTTATGGTCGTTGTCCTGTGAGTCTAGATTATCGAATCGGATGCTAAACTGATAGTTAATTGTAACGTTCAGGGCCTCCTAATGACGATGGAACACTCAAATTGCGTCCCGATCCAATACATCGTCCTCCAGCTGACTCATCTCCATGGGTGTATTGCTGCCTCTGGCACCTTATGTTCGTTCTCCTGTGAGTCTAGATTATCGAATCGGACGCAAAACTTATAGTAAATTATAACGTTCAGGGCCTCCTAATGACGGTGGAACACTCAAATTGCGTCCCGATTCAATACATCGTCCTCCATCCTACTAGTCTCCATGGGTATATTCCTGCCTCAGGCACCTTATGGTCGTTCTCCTGTGAGTCTAGATTATCGAATCGGACGCAAAACTGATAGTTAATTGCAACGTTCAGGGCCTCCTAATGACGATGGAACACTCAAATTGCGTCCCGATTCAATACATCGACCTCCAGCCGACTTGTCTCCATGGGTCTATTGCTGTCTCGGGCACCTTATGGTCGTTCTCCTGTGAGTCTAAATTATCGAATCCGACACAGAAATGATAGTTATTTGTAACGTTCAGGGCCTCCTAATGACAATGGAGCACTCAAATTGCGTCCAGATTCAATACATCGTCCTCCAGCCGACTTGTCCCCATGGGTCTATTGCTGCCTCGGGCACCTTATGGTCGTTCTCCTGTGGGTCTAGGTTTTCGAATTGGACACAAAACTGATAGTTAATTGTAACGTTCCGGGCCCTCTAATGAGGATGGAACACTCAAATTGCGTCCCGATTCAATACATCGTCCTCCAGTCGACTTGTCTCCATGGGTCTATTGCTGCCTCGGGCATCTTATGGTAGTTCTCCTGTGAGTCTATATTTTCGAATCGGCCATAGAACTGATAGTTAATTGTAACGTTTAGGGCCTTCTGATGACGATGGAACACTCTAATTGCGTCGAGATTCAATGCATCGTCCTCCAGCCGACTTGTCTCCATGGGTCTATTGCTGCCTCGGGCACTTTATGGTCGTTGTCCTTTGGGTCCAGATTTTCGAATTGGACACAAAACTGATAGTTAATTGTAACGTTCAGGGCCTCCTAATGACGATGGAACACTCAAATTGCGTCGAGATTCAGTACATCGTCCTCCAGCCGACTTGTCTCCATGGGTCTATTGGTGCCTCGAGCACCTTATGGTCGTTGTCCTTTGAGTCCAGATTATGGAATCGGATGCTAAACTGATAGTTAATTGTAACATTCAGGGCCCCCTAATGACGATGGAACACTCAAATTGCGTCCCGATTCAATACATCGTCCTCTAGCCGACTTACCTCCATGGGTCTATTGATGCCTCTGGCACCTTATATTCGTTCTCCTGTGAGTCTGGATTATCGAATCGGACGCAAAACTGATAGTTAATTGTAAAGTTCAGGGCCTCCTAATGACGATGGAATACTCAAATTGCGTCCCGATTCAATACATCGTCCTCCAGCCGACTTATCTCCATGGGTCTATTGCAGCCTCGGGCAACTTATGGTCGTTCTCCTGTGGGTCTAGATAATCGAATCCGTCGCAAAACTGATTGTTAATTGTAACTTTCAGGGCCTCCTAATGACGATGGAACACTCAAATTGCGTCCCGATTCAATACATCGTCCTCCAGCCGACGTGTCTCCATGGGTCTATTGCTGCCTCGGGCACCTTATGGTCGTTCTCCTGTGAGTCTAGATTATCGAATCGGATGCAAAGCTGATAGTTAATTGCAACGTTCAGGGCCTCCTAATGACGATGGAACATTCAAATTGCGTCCCGATTCAATACATCGTCCTCCAGCCGACTCATCTCCATGGGTCTATTGCTGCCTCGGGCACCTTATGGTCGTTCTCCTGTGAGTCTTGATTGTCTAATCGGACGCATAGCTGATAGTTAATTGTAACGTTCAGGGCCTCCTAATGACGATGGAACACTCAAATAACGTCCCGATTCAATACATCGTCCTCCAGCCGAATTCTCTCCATGGGTCTATTGCTGCCTGGGGCACCTTACGGTTGTTCTCCTGTGAGTCTAGATTATCGAATCGGACGCAAAACTGATAGTTAACTGATACGTTCAGGGCCTCCGATTGACGATGGAACACCCAAATGGCGTCGAGATCCAATACATTGTCCTCCAGCCGACTTGTCTCCATGGGTCTATTTCTGCCTCGGGCACCTTATGGTCGATCTCCTGTGAGTCTAGATTATCGAATTGGGCGCCAAACTGATAGGTAATTGTAACGTTCGAGGGCCTCCTAGTGACGATGGAACACTCAAACTGCGTCAGGACTCAATACATCGTGCTCCAGCCGACATATCTCCACGGGTCTATTGCTGCCTCGGGCATCTCATGTTCGTTCCCCAGTGAGTCTAGATTATCGAATCGGACGCAAAACTGATAGTTAATTGTAACGTTCAGGGCCTTCCAATGACGATGGAACACTAAAATTGCGTCCCGATTCAATACATCGTCCTCCAGCCGATTTATCTCCATGGGTCTATTGCTACCTCGGGCACCTTATGGTCGTTCTCCTGTGAGTCTAGATTATCGAATCGGACGCAAAACTGATAGTTAATTGTAACGTTCAGGGCCTCCTAATGACGTTGAAACACTCAAATTGCGTCCCGTATGAATACATCGTTCTCCAGACGACGTGTCTCCATGGGTCTATTGTTCCCTCTGGCACCTTATGGTCGTTCTCCTGTGAGTCTAGATTATCGAATCGGACGCCAAACTGATAGTTAATTGTAACGTTCAGGGCCACCTAATGACGATGGAACACTCAAGTTGCGTCCCGATTCAATACATCGTCCACCAGCCGACTTCTCTCCATAGGTCTATTGCTGCCTCGGGCACCTTATGGTAGTTCTCCTGTGAGTCTAGATTATCGAATCGGACGCAAAACTGATAGTTAATTGCAACGTTCAGGGCCTCTAAATGACGATGGAACACTCAAATTGCGTCCCGATTCAATACATCGTCCTCCAGCCGACTTGTCGCCATGGGTCTACTGCTGCCTCGGGCACCTGATGGTCGTTCTCCTGTGAGTCCAGATTATCGAATTGGACGCAAAACAGATAGTTAATTGGACTTTCAGGGCCTTCTAATGACGATAAAACACTAAAATTGCGTCGAGATTCAATACATTGTCCTCCAACCGACTCGTCTCCATGGGTCTATTGCTGCCTCGAGCACCTTATGGTCGTTGTCCTGTGAGTCTAGATTATCGAATCGGACGCAAAACTGATAGTTAACTGTAACGTTCAGGGCCTCCTAATGACGATGGAACACTCAAATTGCGTCCCGATTCAATACATCGCCCTCCAGCCGACGTGTCTCCATGGGTCTATTGCTGCCTCGGGCACCTTATGGTCGAAGTCCTGTGGGTCTAGATTTTCGAATTGGACACAAAACTGATAGTTAATTGTAACGTTCAGGGCCTCCTAATGACGATGGAACACTCAAATTGCGTCCCGATTCAATACATCGTCCTCCAGCCGACTTGTCGCCATGGGTCTATTGCTGCCTCGGGCACCTTATGGTCGTTCTCCTGTGAGTCTAGATTATCGTATCGGACGCAAAACTGATAGTTAATTGTAACGTTCAAGGCCTTCTAATGGCGATGGAACACTCAAATTGCGTCCCGATTCTATACATCGTCCTCCAGCCGACTTGCCGCCATGGGTCTATTGATGCCTCGGGCACCTTATGGTCGTTCTCCTGTGAGTCTAGATTATCGAATCGGACGCAAAACTGATAGTTATTTGGACTTTCAGGGCCTTCTAATGACGATGAAACACTCAAATTGCGTCGAGATTCAATACATCGTCCTCCAACCGACTTGTCTCTATGGGTCTATTGCTGCCTCGAGCACCTTATGGTCGTTGTCCTGTGAGTCTAGAATATCGAATCGGACGCAAAACTGATAGTTAATTGGACTTTCAGGGCCTTCTAATGACGATGAAACACTCAAATTGCGTCGAGGTTCAATACATCTTTCTCCAACCGACTTGTCTCCATGGGTCTTTTGCTGCCTCGAGCACCTTATGGTCGCTGTCCTGTGAGTCTAGATTATCGAATCGGACGCAAAACTCATAGTTAACTGTAACGTTCAGGGCCTCTTAATGACGATGGATCACTCAAATTGCGTCCCGATTCAATACATCGTCCTCCAGCCGACGTGTCTCCATGGGTCTATTGCTGCCTCGGGCACCTTATGGTAGTTCTCCTGTGAGTCTAGATCATCGAATCGGACGCAAAGCTGATAGTTAATTGTAACGTTCAGGGCTTCCTAATGAGGATGGAACACTCAAATTGCGTCCCGATTCAATACATCATCCCCCAGCCGATTTCTCAACATGGGTCTATTGCTGCCTGGGGCACCTTATGGTTTTTCTCCTGTGAGTCTAGATTATCGAATCGGACGCAAAACTGATAGTTAACTGTAACGTTCAGGGCCTCCTAATGACAATGGAACACTCAAATTGCGTCGAGATTCAATACATCCTCCTCCAGCCGATGTGTCTCCTTAGTTCTATTGCTGCCTCGAGCACCTTATGGTCGTTGTCCTGTGAGTCTAGATTATCGAATCGGACGCAAAACTGATTCTTAATTGTAACGTTCAGGGCCTCCTAATGACGTTGGAACACTCAAATTGCGTCCCGATTCAATACATCGTCCTCCAGCCGACTTGTCTCCATGGGTCTATGGCTGCCTCGGGCACCCTATGGTCGTTCTCCTGTGATTGTAGATTAACGGATCGGACGCAAAACTCATAGTTACTTGGACATTCCGGGCCTCCTAATGACGATGGAACACTCAAATTGCGTCCCGATTCAATACATCGTCCTCCAGCCGACTTCTCTCCATGGGTCTATTGCTGCCTCGGGCACCTTATGGTCGTTCTCCTGTGGGTCTACATTATCGAATCGGACGCAAAACTGATAGTTAATTGTAACGTTCAGGGCCTCCTAATGACAATGGATCACTCAAATTGCGTCCCGATTCAATACATCGTCCTCCAGCCAACTTGTCGCCATGGGTCTATAGCTGCCTCGGGCACCTTATGGTCGTTCAACTGTGAGTCTAGATTATCGAATCGGACGCAAAACTGATAGTTAATTGTAACGTTCAGGGCCTCCTAATGACGATGAAACACTCAAATTGCGTCCCGAATCAATACATCGTTCTCCAGACGACTTGTCGCCATGGGTCTATTGCTGCCTCGGGCACCTTATGGTCGTTCTCCTGTGAGTGTAGATTATCGAGTCGGACGCAAAACTGATAGTTAATTGTAACGTTCAGGGCATCCTAATGACGATGGAACACTCAAATTGCGTCCCGATTCAATACATCGTCCTCTAGCCGACTTATCTCCATGGGTCTATTGCTGCCTCTGGCACCTTATATTCGTTCTCCTGTGAGTCTAGATTATCGATTCGGACGAAAAGCTGATAGTTAATTGTAAAGTTCAGGGCCTCCTAATGACGATGGAACACTCAAATTGCGTCCCGATTCAATACATCGTCCTCCAGTCGACTTGTCGCCATGGGTCTATAGCTGCCTCGGGTACCTTATGGTCGTTCAACTGTGAGTCTAGATTATCGAATCGGACGCAAAACTGATAGTTAATTGTAACGTTCAGGGCCTCCTAATGACGATGAAACACTCAAATTGCGTCCCGAATCAATACATCTTTCTCCAGACGACTTGTCGGCATGGGTCTATTGCTGCCTCGAGCACCTTATGGTCGTTCTCCTGTGAGTCTAGATTATCGAATCGGACGCAAAACTGATACTTAATTGTAACGTTCAGGGCCTTCTAATGAGGATGGAACACTCAAATTGCGTCGAGATTCAATACATCGTCCTCCAACCGACTTGTCTCCATGTGTCTATTGTTGCCTCGGGCACCTTATGGTCGTTCTCCTGTGAGTCTAGATTATCGAATCGGACGCAAAGCTGATAGTTAATTGCAACGTTCAGGGCCTCCTAATGAGGATGGAACACTCAAATTGCGTCCCGATTCAATACATCATCCTCCAGCCGAATTCTCTCCATGGGTCTATTGCTGCCTGGGGCACCTTATGGTTGTTCTCATGTGAGTCTAGATTATCGGATCGGATGCAAAACTGATAGTTAACTGTAACGTTCAGGGCCTCCTAACGATGATGGAACACTCAAATTGCGTCGAGATTCAATACATCGTCCTCCAGCCGACTTGTCTCCATTGGTCTATTGCTGCCTCTAGCACCTTATGGTCGTTGTCCTGTGAGTCTAGATTATCGAATCGGACGCAAACCTGGTAGTTAATTGTAACGTTCAGGGCTTCCTAATGACGATGGAACACTCAAATTGCGTCCCGATTCAATACATCGTCCCTAAGCCGACTTATCTCAATGGGTCTATTGCTGCCTCGGGCACCTTATGGTCGTTCTCCTGTGAGTCTAGATTATCGAATCGGACGCAAAACTAATAGTTAGTTGTAACGTTCAGGGCCTCCTAATGATGGTGGAACACTCAAATTGCGTCCCGATTCAGTACATCGTAATCCAACAGACTTGTCTCCATGGGTCTATTGCTGCCTCGGGCACCTTATGGTCGTTCTCCTCTGAGTCTAGATTATCGAATCGGATGCAAAACCGATAGTTAATTGTAACGTTCAGGGCCTCCTAATGACGATGGAACACTCAAATTGCGTCCCGATTCAATACATCGTCCTCCATCCGACTTGCCTCCATGGGTATATTCCTGCCTCGGGCACCTTATGGTCGTTCTCCTGTGAGTCTAGATTATCGAATCGGACGCAAAACAGACAGTTAATTGCAACGTTCAGGGCCTTCTAATGACGATGGAACACTCAAATTGCGTCCCTGTTCAATACATCGACCTCCAGCCGACTTATCTCCATGGGTCTATTGCTGCCTTGGGCACCTTATGGTCGTTCTCCTGTGAGTCTAAATTCTCGAATCGGACACAGAACTGATAGTCAATTGTAACGTTCAGGGCCTCCTAATGACGATGGAACACTCACATTGCGTCGAAATTCAATACATCGTCCACCAGCCGACTTGTCCCCATGGGTCTATTGCGTCCTCGGGCACTTTATGGTCTTTATCCTGTGGGTCTAGGTTTTCGAATTGGACACAAAACTGATAGTTAATTGTAACGTTCAGGGCCTCCTAATGAGGATGGAACACTCAAATTGCGTCCCGATTCAATACATCGACCTCCAGTCGACTTGTCTTTATGGGTCTATTGCTGCCTCGGGCACCTTATGGTCGTTCTCCTGTGAGTCTAAATTTTCGAATCGGCCACAGACCTGAGAGTTAATTGTAACGTTTAGGGCCTTCTTATGACGATGGAACACTCTAATTGCGTCGAGATTCAATGAATCGTCCTCCAGCCGACTTGTCTCCATGGGTCTATTACTGCCTCGGGCTCCTAATGGTCGTTGTCCTTTGGGTCTAGATTTTCGAATTGGACACAAAGCTGATAGTTAATTGTAACGTTCAGGGCCTCCTAATGACGACGAAACACTCAAATTGCGTCCCGAATCAATACATCGTCCTCCAGCCGACTTGTCGCCATGGGTCTAATTCTGCCTCGGGCACCTTATGGTCGTTCTCCTGTGAGTCTAGATTATCGAATCGGACGCAAAACTTCTAGTTAATTGTGACGTTCAGGGCCTTCTAATGACGATGGAACACTCAAATTGCGTCCCGATTCAATACATCGTCCTCCAGCCGACTTGTCTCCATGGGTCTATGGCTGCCTCGGGCACCCTATGGTCGTTCTCCTGTGATTGTAGATTAACGGATCGGACGCAAAACCCATAGTTACTTGGACATTCCGGGCCTCCTAATGACGATGGAACACTCAAATTGCGTCCCGATTCAATACATCGTCCTCCAGCCGACTTCTCTCCATGGGTCTATTGCTGCCTCGGGCACCTTATGGTCGTTCTCCTGTGGGTCTACATTATCGAATCGGACGCAAAACTGATAGTTAATTGTAACGTTCAGGGCCTCCTAATGACAATGGATCACTCAAATTGCGTCCCGATTCAATACATCGTCCTCCAGCCGACTTGTCGCCATGGGTCTATAGCTGCCTCGGGCACCTTATGGTCGTTCAACTGTGAGTCTAGATTATCGAATCGGACGCAAAACTGATAGTTAATTGTAACGTTCAGGGCCTCCTAATGACGATGAAACACTCAAATTGCGTCCCGAATCAATACATCGTTCTCCAGACGACTTGTCGCCATGGGTCTATTGCTGCCTCGGGCACCTTATGGTCGTTCTCCTGTGAGTGTAGATTATCGAGTCGGACGCAAAACTGATAGTTAATTGTAACGTTCAGGGCATCCTAATGACGATGGAACACTCAAATTGCGTCCCGATTCAATACATCGTCCTCTAGCCGACTTATCTCCATGGGTCTATTGCTGCCTCTGGCACCTTATATTCGTTCTCCTGTGAGTCTAGATTATCGATTCGGACGAAAAGCTGATAGTTAATTGTAAAGTTCAGGGCCTCCTAATGACGATGGAACACTCAAATTGCGTCCCGATTCAATACATCGTCCTCCAGTCGACTTGTCGCCATGGGTCTATAGCTGCCTCGGGTACCTTATGGTCGTTCAACTGTGAGTCTAGATTATCGAATCGGACGCAAAACTGATAGTTAATTGTAACGTTCAGGGCCTCCTAATGACGATGAAACACTCAAATTGCGTCCCGAATCAATACATCTTTCTCCAGACGACTTGTCGGCATGGGTCTATTGCTGCCTCGAGCACCTTATGGTCGTTCTCCTGTGAGTCTAGATTATCGAATCGGACGCAAAACTGATACTTAATTGTAACGTTCAGGGCCTTCTAATGAGGATGGAACACTCAAATTGCGTCGAGATTCAATACATCGTCCTCCAACCGACTTGTCTCCATGTGTCTATTGTTGCCTCGGGCACCTTATGGTCGTTCTCCTGTGAGTCTAGATTATCGAATCGGACGCAAAGCTGATAGTTAATTGCAACGTTCAGGGCCTCCTAATGAGGATGGAACACTCAAATTGCGTCCCGATTCAATACATCATCCTCCAGCCGAATTCTCTCCATGGGTCTATTGCTGCCTGGGGCACCTTATGGTTGTTCTCATGTGAGTCTAGATTATCGGATCGGATGCAAAACTGATAGTTAACTGTAACGTTCAGGGCCTCCTAACGATGATGGAACACTCAAATTGCGTCGAGATTCAATACATCGTCCTCCAGCCGACTTGTCTCCATTGGTCTATTGCTGCCTCTAGCACCTTATGGTCGTTGTCCTGTGAGTCTAGATTATCGAATCGGACGCAAACCTGGTAGTTAATTGTAACGTTCAGGGCTTCCTAATGACGATGGAACACTCAAATTGCATCCCGATTCAATACATCGTCCCTAAGCCGACTTATCTCAATGGGTCTATTGCTGCCTCGGGCACCTTATGGTCGTTCTCCTGTGAGTCTAGATTATCGAATCGGACGCAAAACTAATAGTTAGTTGTAACGTTCAGGGCCTCCTAATGATGGTGGAACACTCAAATTGCGTCCCGATTCAGTACATCGTAATCCAACAGACTTGTCTCCATGGGTCTATTGCTGCCTCGGGCACCTTATGGTCGTTCTCCTCTGAGTCTAGATTATCGAATCGGATGCAAAACCGATAGTTAATTGTAACGTTCAGGGCCTCCTAATGACGATGGAACACTCAAATTGCGTCCCGATTCAATACATCGTCCTCCATCCGACTTGCCTCCATGGGTATATTCCTGCCTCGGGCACCTTATGGTCGTTCTCCTGTGAGTCTAGATTATCGAATCGGACGCAAAACAGACAGTTAATTGCAACGATCAGGGCCTTCTAATGACGATGGAACACTCAAATTGCGTCCCTGTTCAATACATCGACCTCCAGCCGACTTATCTCCATGGGTCTATTGCTGCCTTGGGCACCTTATGGTCGTTCTCCTGTGAGTCTAAATTCTCGAATCGGACACAGAACTGATAGTCAATTGTAACGTTCAGGGCCTCCTAATGACGATGGAACACTCACATTGCGTCGAAATTCAATACATCGTCCACCAGCCGACTTGTCCCCATGGGTCTATTGCGTCCTCGGGCACTTTATGGTCTTTATCCTGTGGGTCTAGGTTTTCGAATTGGACACAAAACTGATAGTTAATTGTAACGTTCAGGGCCTCCTAATGAGGATGGAACACTCAAATTGCGTCCCGATTCAATACATCGACCTCCAGTCGACTTGTCTTTATGGGTCTATTGCTGCCTCGGGCACCTTATGGTCGTTCTCCTGTGAGTCTAAATTTTCGAATCGGCCACAGACCTGAGAGTTAATTGTAACGTTTAGGGCCTTCTTATGACGATGGAACACTCTAATTGCGTCGAGATTCAATGAATCGTCCTCCAGCCGACTTGTCTCCATGGGTCTATTACTGCCTCGGGCTCCTAATGGTCGTTGTCCTTTGGGTCTAGATTTTCGAATTGGACACAAAGCTGATAGTTAATTGTAACGTTCAGGGCCTCCTAATGACGACGAAACACTCAAATTGCGTCCCGAATCAATACATCGTCCTCCAGCCGACTTGTCGCCATGGGTCTAATTCTGCCTCGGGCACCTTATGGTCGTTCTCCTGTGAGTCTAGATTATCGAATCGGACGCAAAACTTCTAGTTAATTGTGACGTTCAGGGCCTTCTAATGACGATGGAACACTCAAATTGCGTCGAGATTCTATACATCGTCCTCCAACCGACTTGTCTCCAGGTGTCTATTGCTGCCTCGAGCACCTTATGGTCGTTCTCCTGTGAGTCTAGATTATCGAATCGGACGCAAAACTGATAGTTAATTGTAACGTTCAGGGCCTCCTAATGACGATGGAATACTCAAATTGCGTCCCGATTCAATACATCGTCCTCCAGCGGACTTATCTCCATGGGTCTATTGCAGCCTCGGGCACCTTTTGGTCGTTCTCCTGTGAGTCTAGATAATCGAATCCGTCGCTAAACTGATTGTTAAATGTAACGTTCAGGGCCTCCTAATGACGATGGAACACTCAAATTGCGTCCCGATTCAATACATCATCCTCCAGCCGACGTGTCTCCATGGGTCTATTGCTGCCTCGGGCACCTTATGGTCGTTCTCCTGTGAGTCTAGATTATCGATTCGGACGCAAAACTGATAGTTAGTTGTAACGTTCAGGGCCTCGTAATGACGGTGGAACACTCAAATTGCGTCCCGATTCAATACATCATAATCCAACAGACTTGTCCCCATGGGTCTATTGCTGCCTCGGGCACCTTATGGTCGTTCTCCTGTGAGTCTAGATTATCGAATCGGACGCAAAACTGATAGTTAATTGCAACGTTCAGGGCCTCCTAATGACGATGGAACACTCAAATTGCGTCCCGATTCAATACATCGACCTCCAGCCGACTTGTTTCCATGGGTCTATTGCTGTCTCGGGCACCTTATGGTCGATCTCCTGTGAGTCTATATTTTCGAATCCGACACAGAAATGATACTTAATTGTAACGTTCAGGGTCTTCTAATGACGATGGAACACTCAAAATGCGTCGAGATTCAATACATCGTCCTCCAGCCGACTTGTCCCCATGGGTCTATTGCTGCCTCGGGCACCTTATGGTCGTTCTCCTGTGGGTCTAGGTTTTCGAATTGGACACAAAACTGATAGTTAATTGTAACGTTCAGGGCCCCCTAATGAGGATGGAACACTCAAATTGCGTCCCGATACAATACATCGACCTCCAGTCGACATGACTCCATGGGTCTATTGCTGCCTCGGGCACCTTATGGTCGTTCTCCTGTGAGTCTAAGTTTTCGAATCGGCCACAGAACTGATAGTTAATTGTACCGTTTAGGGCCTTCTGATGACGATGGAACACTCTAATTGCGTCGAGATTCAATGCATCGACCTCCAGCCGACTTGTCTCCGTGGTTCTATTGCTGCCTCGAGCACTTTATGGTCGTTGTCCTTTGGGTCTAGATTTTCGAATTGGACACAAAACTGATAGTTAATTGTAACGTTCAGGGCCTCCTAATTACGATGGAACACTCAAATTGCGTCCCGATTCAATACTTCGTCCTGCAGCCGATTTGTCGCCATGGGTCTATTGCTGCCTCGGGCACCTTATGGTCGTTCTCCTGTGAGTCTAGATTACCGTATCGGACGCAAAACTGATAGTTAATTGTAACGTTCAGGGCCTCCTAATCACGATGGAACACTAAAAATTGCGTCCCGATTCAATACATCGTCCTCCAGGCGACTTGTCTCTATGGGTCTATTGCTGCCTCGGGCACCTTATGGTCGTTCTCCTGTGAGACTAGATTATCGAATCGGACGCAAAACTGATAGTTAATTGTAACGTTCAGGGCCTCCTAGTGACGATGGAACACTCAAATTGCTTCCCGATTCAATACATCATCCTTCAACCGACTTGTCTCCATTGGTATATTGCTGCCTCGTGCACCTTATGGCCGTTCTCCTGTGAGTCTAGATTATCGAATCGGACGCAAAACTGATAGTTAACTGTAACGTTCAGGGCCTCCTAATGACGATGGAACACTCAAATTGCGTCGAGATTCAGTACATCGTCCTGCAGACGACTTGTCTCCATGGGAATATTGGTGCCTCGGGCACCTTATGGTCGTTGTCCTGTGAGTCTAGATTATCGAATCGGATGCTAAACTGATAGTTAATTGCAACGTTCAGGGCCTCCTAATGAGGATGGAACACTCAAATTGCGTCCTGATTCAATACATCATCCTCCAGCCGAATTCTCTCCATGGGTCTATTGCTGCCTGGGGCACCTTATGGTTGTTCTCATGTGAGTCTAGATTATCGGATCGGATGCAAAACTGATAGTTAACTGTAACGTTCAGGGCCTCCTAACGATGATGGAACACTCAAATTGCGTCGAGATTCAATACATCGTCCTCCAGCCGACTTGTCTCCATTGGTCTATTGCTGCCTCTAGCACCTTATGGTCGTTGTCCTGTGAGTCTAGATTATCGAATCGGACGCAAACCTGGTAGTTAATTGTAACTTTCTGGGCCTCCTAATGACGATGGAACACTCAAATTGCGTCCCGATTCAATACATCGTCCTCCAGCCGACGTGTCTCCATGGTCTATTGCTGCCTCGGGCACCTTTTGGTCGTTCTCCTGTGAGTCTAGATTATCGAATCGGATGCAAAGCTGATAGTTAATTGCAACGTTCAGGGCCTCCTAATGAGGATGGAACACTTAAATTGCGTCCCGATTCAATACATCATCCTCCAGCCGAATTCTCTCCATGGGTCTATTGCTGCCTGGGGCACCTTATGGTTGTTCTCCTGTGAGTCTAGATTATCGGATCGGACGCAAAACTGATAGTTAACTGTAACGTTCAGGGCCTCCTAACGATGATGGAACACTCAAATTGCGTCGAGATTCAATACATCGTCCTCCAGCCGACTTGTCTCCATGGGTGTATTGCTGCCTCGAGCACCTTAAGGTCGTTGTCCTGTGAGTCTAGATTATCGAATCGGATGCTAAACTGATATTTAATTGTAACGTTCAGGGCCTCCTAATGACGATGGAACACTCAAATTGCGTCCCGATTCAATACATCGTCCTCCAGCCAACTCATCCTCATGGGTCTATTGCTGCCTCTGGCACCTTATGCTCGTTCTCCTGTGAGTCTAGATTATCGAATCGGACGCAAAACTGATAGTTAATTGTAACGTTCAGGGCCTCCTAATGACGATGGAACACTCAAATTGCATCCCGATTCAATACAACGTCCTCCAGCCGACGTGTCTCCATGGGTCTATTGCTGCCTCGGGCACCTTATGGTCGTTCTCCTGTGAGTCTTGATTATCGAATCGGACGCAAAGCTGATAGTTAATTGTAACGTTCAGGGCCTCCTAATGACGATGGATCACTCAAATAACGTCCCGATTCAATACATCGTCCTCCAGCCGAATTCTCTCCATGGGTCTATTGCTGCCTGGGGCACCTTATGGTTGTTCTCCTGTGAGTCTAGATTATCGAATCGGACGCAAAACTGATAGTTAACTGTTACGTTCAGGGCCTCCGATTGACGATGGAACACTCAAATGGCGTCGAGATCCAATTCATTGTCCTCCAGCCGACTTGTCTCCATGGGTCTATTTCTGCCTCGGGCACCTTATGGTCGATCTCCTGTGAGTCTAGATTATCGAATTGGGCGCCAAACTGATAGTTAATTGTAACGTTCGGGGGCCTCCTAGTGACGATCGAACACTCAAACTGCGTCAGGATTCGATACATCGTGCTCCAGCCGACTTATCTCCATGGGCCTTTTGCTGCCTCGGGCACCTCATGTTCGTTCCCCAGTGAGTCTAGATTATAGAATCGGACGCAAAACTGTTAGTTAATTGTAACATTCTGGGCCTTCCAGTGACGATGGAACACTAAAATTGCGTCCCGATTCAATACATCGTCCTCCAGCCGATTTAACTCCATGGGTCTATTACTGCCTCGGGCACCTAATGGTCGTTCTCCTGTGAGTCTAGATTATCGAATCGGACGCAAAACTGATAGTTAATTGTAACGTTCAGGGCCTCCTAATGTTGAAACACTCAAATTGCGTCCCGTATCAATACATCGTTCTCCAGACGACGTGTCTCCATGGGTCTATTGTTGCCTCTGGCACCTTATGGTCGTTCTCCTGTGAGTGTAGATTATCGAATCGGACGCAAAACTGATAGTTAATTGCAACGTTCAGGGCCTCCTAATGACGATGGAACACTCAAATTGCGTCCCGATTCAATACATCGTCCTCCAGCAGTCTTGTCGCCATGGGTCTATTGCTGCCTCGGGCACCTGATGGTCGTTCTCCTGTGAGTACAGATTATCGAATTGGACGCAAAACAGATAGTTAATTGGACTCTCAGGGCCTTCTAATGACGATAAAATACTCAAATTGCGTCGAGATTGAATACATTGTCCTCCAACCGAATTGTCTCCATGGGTCTATTGCTGCCTCGAGCACCTTATGGTCGTTGCCCTGTGTGTCTAGATTATCGAATCGGACGCAAAACTGATCGTTAATTGTAACGTTCAGGGCCTCCTAATGACGATGGAACACTCACATTGCGACCCGATTCAATACATCGTCCTCCAGCCGACGTGTCTCCATGGGTCTATTGCTGCCACGGGCACCTTATGGTCGTTCTCCTGTGGGTCTAGATTATCGTATCGGACGCAAAACTGATAGTTAATTGTAACGATCAGCGCCTCCTAATGGTGATGGATCACTCAAATTGCGTCCCGATTCAATACATCGTCCTCCAGCCGACGTGTCTCCATGCGTCTATCCCTGCCCCGGGCACCTTAAGGTCGTTCTCCTGTGAGTCTAGATTATCGAATCGGACGCAAAACTTATAGTTAATTGTAACGTTCAGGGCCACCTAATGACGATGGAGCACTCAAATTGCGTCCCGATTCAATACATCGTCCTCCAGTCGACTTGACTCCATGGGTCTATTGCTGCGTCGGGCACCTTATGGTCGTTCTATTGTGAGTCTAGATTATCGAATCGGACGCAAAACTGATAGTTAATTATAACGTTCAGGGCCTCCTAATGACGATGGAACACTCAAATTGCGTCCCGATTCAATACATCGTCCTCCTGTCGACTTGTCTCCATGGGTCTATTGCTGCCTCGGGCACCTTATGGTCGTTCTCCTGTGAGTGTAGATTATCGAATCGGACGCAAAACTGAAAGTTAATTGTAACGTTCAGGGCCTCCTAATGACGATGGAACACTCAAATTGCGTCCCGATTCAATACATCGTCCTCCAGCCGACATATCTGCATGGGTCTACTGCAGCTTCTGGCACCTTATGGTCCATCTCCTGTGAGTCTAGATTATCGAATTGGGCGCCAAACTGATAGTTAATTGTAACGTTCGAGGGCCTCCTAGTGACGATGGAACACTCAAATTGCGTCCCGATTCAATACATCGTCCTCCAGCCGACTTATCTCCATGGGTCTATTGCTGCCTCGGGCACCTCATGTTCGTTCCCCAGTGAGTCTAGATTATCGAATCGGACGCAAAACTGATAGTTAATTGTAACGTTCAGGGCCTTCTAGTGACGATGGAACACTCTAATTGCGTCCCGATTAAATACATCGTCCTCCAGCCGATTTAACTCCATGGGTATATTGCTGCCTCGGGCACCTAATGGTCGTTCTCCTGTGAGTCTAGACTATCGAATCGGACGCAAAGCTGATAGTTAATTGTAACGTTCAGGGCCTCCTAATGACGTTGAAACGTTCAAATTGCGTCCCGAATCAATACATCGTCCTCCAGCCGATGTGTCTCCTTGGGTCTATTGCTGCCTCGAGCACCTTATGGTCGTTCTCCTGTGAGTCTAGATTATCGAATCGGACGCCAAACTGATAGTTAATTGTAACGTTCAGGGCCTCCTAATGACGATGTAACAGTCAAATTGCGTCCCGATTCAATACATCGTCCTCCAGCCGACTTGTCTCCATGGGTCTATGGCTGCCTCGGCACCTTATGGTCATTCTCATGTGAGTGTTGATTATCGGATCGGACGCAAAACTGATAGTTAATTGTAAAGTTCAGGGCCTCCTAATGACGATGGAACACTCAAATTGCGTCCCGATTCAATACATCGTCCTCCAGCCCACATGTCTCCATAGGTCTATTGCTGCCTCGGGCACCTTATGGTCGTTCCCCAGTGAGTCTAGATTATCGAAACGGACGCTAAACTGATAGTTAATTGTAACGTTCAGAGCTTTCTAGTGACGATGGAACACTAAAATTGCGTCCCGATTCAATACATCGTCCTCCAGCCGATTTAACTCCATGGGTATATTGCTGCCTCGGGCACCTAATGGTCGTTCTCCTGTGAGTCTAGACTATCGAAACGGACGCAAAACTGATAGTTAATTGTAACGTTCAGGGCCTCCTAATGACGTTGAAACGTTCAAATTGCGTCCCGAATCAATACATCGTTCTCCAGCCGACGTGTTTCCATGGGTCTATTGTTGCCTCTGGCACCTTATGGTCGTTCTCCTGTGACTCTAGATTATCGAATCGGACGCCAAACTGATAGTTAATTGTAACGTTCAGGGCCTCCTAATGACGATGGAAAACTCAAATTGCGTCCCGATTCAATACATTGTCCTCCAGCCGACTTGTCTCCATGGGTCTATGGCTGCCTCGGGCACCTTATGGTCATTCTCATGTGAGTGTTGATTATCGGATCGGACGCAAAACTGATAGTTAATTGTAACGTTCAGGGCCTCCTAATGACGATGGAACACTCAAATTGCGTCCCGATTCAATACATCGTCCTCCAGCCCACGTGTCTCCATGGGTCTATTGCTGCCTCGGGCAACTTATGGTCGTTCTCCTGTGAGTCTAGATGATCGAGTCCGTCGCTAGACTGATTTTTAATTGTAACTTTCAGGGCCTCCTAATGACGATGGAACACTCAAATTGCGTCCCGATTCAATACATCGTCCTCCAGCCGACGTGTCTCCATGGGTCTATTGCTGACTCGGGCACCTTATGGTCGTTCTCCTGTGAGTATAGATTATCGAATCGGATGCAAAGCTGATAGCTAATTGCAACGTTCAGGGCCTCCTAATGAGGATGGAACACTCAAATTGGGTCCCGATTCAATACATCATCCTCCAGCTGAATTCTCTCCATGGGTCTATTGCTGCCTGGGGCACCTTATGGTTGTTCTCCTGTGAGTCTAGATTATGGGATCGGACGCAAAACTGATAGTTAACTGTAACATTCAGGGCCTCCTAACGATGATGGAACACTCAAATTGCGTCGAGATTCAATACCTCGTCCTCCAGCCGACTTGTCTCCATGGGTGTATTGCTGCCTCGAGCACCTTATGGTCGTTGTCCTGTGAGTCTAGATTATCGAATCGGATGCTAAACTGATAGTTAATTGTAACGTTCAGGGCCTCCAAATGACGATGAAACACTCAAATTGCGACCCGATTCAATACATCGTCCTCCAGCCGACTCATCTCCATGGGTCTATTGCTGCCTCTGGCACCTTATGTTCGTTCTCCTGTGAGTCTCGATTATCGAATCGGACGCAAAACTTATAGTAAATTGTAACGTTCAGGGCCTCCTAATGACGATGGAATACTCAAATTGCGTCCCGATTCAATGCATCGTCCTCCAGCCGACTTATCTCCAAAGGTTTATTGCAACCTCGGGCACCTTATGGTCGTTCTCCTGTGAGTCTAGATTATCGAATCGGGCGCAAAACTGATAGTTAATTGTAACGTTCAGGGCCTCCTAATGACGATGGAACACTCAAATTGCATCCCGATTCAATACAACGTCCTCCAGCCGACGTGTCTCCATGGGTCTATTGCTGCCTCGGGCACCTTATGGTCGTTCTCCTGTGAGTCTTGATTATCTAATCAGACGCAAAGTTGATAGTTAATCGTAACGTTCAGGACCTCCTAATGACGATGGAACACTCAAATAACGTCCCGATTCAATACATCGTCCTCCAGCCGAATTCTCTCCATGGGTCTATTGCTGCCTGGGGCACCTTGTGGTTGTTCTCCAGTGAGTCTAGATTATCGAATCGGACGCAAAACTGATAGTTAACTGTTACGTTCAGGGCCTCCGATTGACGATGGAACACTCAAATGGCGTCGAGATCCAATACATTGTCCTCCAGCCGACTTGTCTCCATGGGTCTATTTCTGCCTCTGGTACCTTATGGTCGTTCTCCTGTGAGTCTAGATTATCAAATCGGACGCAGAACTGATAGTTAATTGTAACATTCAGGGCCTTCTAATGACGTTGAAACACTCAAATTGCGTCCCGAATCAATACATCGTTCTCCAGACGACGTGTCTCCATGGGTCTATTGTTGCCTCTGGCACCTTATGGTCGTTCTCCTGTGAGTCTAGATTATCGAATCGGACGCCAAACTGATAGTTAATTGTAACATTCAGGGCCACCTAAAGCCGATGGAACACTCAAGTTGCGTCCCGATTCAATACATCGTCCTCCAGCCGACTTCTCTCCATAGGTCTATTGCTGCCTCGGGCACCTTATGGTAGTTCTCCTGTGAGTCTAGATTATCGAATCGGACGCAAAACTGATAGTTAACTGCAACGCTCAGGGCCTCCTAATGACGATGGAACACTCAAATTGCGTCCCGATTCAATACATCGTCCTCCAGCCGACTTATCTCCATGGGTATAGTGCTGCCTCTGGCACCTTATGTTCGTATTCCTGTGTGTCTAGATTATCGAATCGGACGCAAAACTGATCGTTAATTGTAACGTTCAGGGCCTCCTAATGACGATGGAACACTCACATTGCGTCCCGATTCAATACATCGTCCTCCAGCCGACGTGTCGCCACGGGTCTATTGCTGCATCGGGCACCTTATGGTCGTTCTCCTGTGAGTCTAGATTATCGAATCGGACGCAAAGCTGATAGTTAATTGTAACGTTCAGGGCCTCCTAATGACGATGGAACACTCAAATTGCGTCCCGATTCAATACATCGGCCTCCAGCCGAATTCTCTCCATGGGTCTATTGCTGCCACGGGCACCTTATGGTCGTTCTCCTGTGGGTCTAGATTATCGAATCGGACGCAAAACTGATAGTTAATTGTAACGTTCAGGGCCTCCTAATGGTGATGGATCACTCAAATTGCGTCCGGATTCAATACATCGTACTCCAGCCGACGTGTCTCCATGCGTCTATCCCTGCCCCGGGCATCTTAAGGTCGTTCTCCTGTGAGTCTAGATTATCGAATCGGACGCAAAACTTATAGTTAATTGTAACGTTCAGGGCCTCCTAATGACGATGGAACACTCAAATTGCGTCCCGATTCAATACATCGTCCTCCAGCCGACTTGTCTATATGGGTCTATTGCTGCCTTGGGCACCTTATGGTCGTTCTATTGTGAGTCTAGATTATCGAATCGGACGCGAAACTGATAGTTAATTGTAACGTTCAGGGCCTCCTAATGACGATGGAACACTCAAATTGCGTCCCGATTCAATACATCGTCCTCCAGTCGACTTGTTTCCACGGGTCTATTGCTGCCTCGGGCACCTTATGCTCGTTCTCCTGTGAGTGTAGATTATCGGATCGGACGCAAAACTGATAGTTAATTGTAACGTTCAGGGCCTCCTAATGACGATGGAACACTCAAATTGCGTCCCGATTCAATACATCGTCCTCCAGCCGACTTCTCCCTATGGGTTTATTGCTGCCTCGGGCACCTTATGGTCGTTCTCCTGTGAGTCTAGATTATCGAATCGGACGCAAAACTGTTAGTTAATTGTAACGTTCAGGGCCTCCTAATGATGATGGAGCACTCAAATTGCGTCCCGATTCAATACATCGTCCTCCAGCCGACGTGTCTCCATACGTCTATCCCTGCCCCGGGCACCATAAGGTCGTTCTCCTGTGAGTCTAAATTATCGAATCGGACGCAAAACTGAAAGTTAATTGTAACGTTCAGGGCCTCCTAATGACGATGGAACACTCAAATTGCGTCCCGATTCAATACATCGTCCTCCAGCCGACTTATCTGCATGGGTCTATTGCTGCTTCTGGCACCCTACGGTCGATCTCCTGTGAGTCTAGATTATCGAATTGGGCGCCAAACTGATAGTTAATTGTAACGTTCGGGGGCCTCCTAGTGACGATGGAACACTCAAATTGCGTCAGGGATCCATACATCGTCCTCCAGAAGACTTATCTCCATGGGTCTATTGCTGCCTCGGGCACCTCATGTTCGTTCCCCAGTGAGTCTAGATTATCGAATCGGACGCAAAACTGATAGTTAATTGTAACGGTCATGGCCTTCTAGTGACGATGGAACACTCAAATTGCGTCCCGATTCAATACATCGTCCCCCAGCCGATTTAACACCATGGGTCTATTGCTGCCTCGGGCACCTAATGGTCGTTCTCCTGTGAGTCTAGACTATCGAATCGGACGCAAAAATGATAGTTAATTGTAACGTTCAGGGCCTCCTAATGACGTTGAAACATTCAAATTGCGTCCCGAATCAATACATCGTTCTCCAGCCGACGTGTCTCCATGGGTCTATTATTGCCTCTGGCACCTTATGGTCGTTCTCCTGTGGGTCTAGATTATCGAATCGGACGCTAAACTAATAGTTAATTGTTACGTTCAGGGCCTCCTAATGACGATGGAACACTCAAATTGCGTCCCGATTCAATACATCGTCCTCCAGCCGACTTGTCGCCATGGGTCTATTGCTGCCTCAGGCACCTTATTGTCGTTCTCCTGTGAGTCTAGATTATCGAATCGGAAGCAAAACTGATAGTTAATTGTAACGATCAGGACCTCCTAATGACGATGAAACACTCAAATTGCGTCCCAAATCAATACATCGTTCTCCAGCCGACGTGTCTCCATGGGTCTATTGCTGCCTCGGGCACCTTATGGTCGTTCTCCTGTGAGTCTAGATTATCGAATCGCACGCAAAACTGATAGTTAATTGTAACGTTCAGGGCCTTCTAATGATGATGCAACACTAAAATTGCGTCGCGATGCAATACATCCTCCTCCAACCGACTTGTCTCCATGGGTCTATTGCTGCCTCGAGCACATTATTGTCGTTCTCCTGTGAGTCTAGATTATCAAATCGGACGCAAAACTGATAGTTAATTGTAACGTTCAGGGCCTCCTAATGACGATGGAACACTCACATTGCGTCCCGATGCAATACATTGTCCTCCAGCCGACGTGTCTCCATGGGTCTATTGCTGCCTCGGGCACCTTATGGTCGTTCTCCTGTGAGTCTAGATTATCGAATCGGACGCAAAGCTGATAGTTAATTGTAACGTTCAGGGCCTCCTAATGACGATGGAACACTCAAATTGCGTCCCGATTCAATACATCGTCCTCCAGCCGACTTGTCTCCATGGGTCTATTGCTGTCTCGGGCACCTTATGGTCGTTCTATTGTGAGTCTAGTTATCGAATCGGACGCAAAACTGATAGTTAATTGTAACGTTCAGGGCTTCCTAATGACGATGGAACACTCAAATTGCGTCGCGATTCAATACATCGTCCTCCAGCCGACTTCTCTCTATGGGTCTATTGCTGCCTCGGGCACCTTATGGTCGTTCTCCTGTGAGTCTGGATTATCGAATCGGACGCGAAACTGATAGTTAGTTGTAACGTTCAGGGCCTCCTAATGACGATGAAACACTCAAATTGCGTCAGGATTCAATACATCGTCCTCCAGCCGACTTATATCCATGGGTCTATTTCTGCCTCGGGCACCTTGTGGTCGATCTCCTGTGAGTCTAGATTATCGACTTGGGCGCCAAACTGATAGTTAATTGTAACGTTCGAGGGCCTCCTAGTGACGATGGAACACTAAAATTGCGTCAGGATTCAATATATCGTCCTCCAGCCGACTTATCTCCATAGGTGTACTGCTGCCTCCGGCACCTCATGTTCGTTCCCCAGTGAGTCTAGATTATCGAATCGGACGCAAAACTGATAGTTAATTGTAACGTTCAGGGCCTCCTAATGACGATCATACACTCAACATGCGTTAGGATTCAATACATCGTCCTCCAGCCGACTTATCTCCATGGGTCTATTGCTGCCTTGGGCACCTCATGTTCGTTCCCCAGTGAGTCTAGATTATCGAATCGGACGCAAAACTGATAGTTAATTGTAACGTTCAGGGCCTCCTAATGACAATGGAATACTCAAATAGCGTCGAGATTCAATACATCGTCCTCAAATCGTCTTGTCTCCATGGGTCTATAGCTGCCTCGAGCACCTTATGGTCGTTGACCTGTGAGTCTAGATTATCGAATCGGACGCAAAAGTGATAGTTAATTGTAACGTTCAGGGCCTCCTAATGACGATGGAACACTCAAATTGCGTCAGGATTCAATACATCGTCCTCCAGCCGACTTATCTCCATGTGTCTATTGCTGCCTCGGGCACCTCATGTTCGTTCCCCAGTGAGTCTAGATTATCGAATCGGACACAAAACTGATAGTTGATTGTAACGTTCAGGGCCTCCTAATGACGATGGAACACTCAAATTGCGTCCCGATTCAATACATCGTCCTCCAGCCGACTTGTCTCCATGGGTCTATTGCTGCCTCGGGCACCTTATGGTCGTTCTTCTGTGAGTCTAGATTATCGAATCGGAAGCAAAACTGATCGTTAATTGTAACGTTCAGGGCCTCCTAATGACGATGGAACACTCACATTGCGTCCCGATGCAATACGTCGTCCTCCAGCCGACGTGTCTCCATGGGTCTATTGCTGCCTCGGGCACCTTATGGTCGATCTCCTGTGGGTCTAGATTATCGAATGTGACGCAAAACTTATAGTTAATTGTAACGTTCCGGGCCTCCTAATGAGGATGGAACACTCAAATTGCGTCCCGATTCAATACATCGTCCTCCAGCCGACTTGTCTCCATGGGTCTATTGCTGCCTCGGGCACCATATGGTCGTTCAATTGGGAGTCTAGATTATCGAATCGGACGCAAAACTGATAGTTAATTGTAACGTTCAGGGCCTCCTAATGACGATGGAACACTCAAATTGCGTCCTGATTCTATACATCGTCCTACAGCCGACTTGTCTCCATGGGTTTATTGCTGCCTCGGGCACCTTATGGTCTTTCTTCTGTTAGTCTAGAATATCGAATCGACGGCAAAACTGATAGTTAATTGTAACGTTCAAGGCCTCCTAATGACGACGGAACACTCAAATTGCGTCCCGATGCAATACATCGTCCTCCGGCCGACTTGTCGACATGGGTCTACTGCTGCCTCGGGCACCTTATGGTCGTTCTCCTGTGAGTCTGGATTATCGAATCGGACGCGAAACTGATAGTTAATTGTAACGTTCAGGGCCTTCTAAAGACGATGGAATACTCAAATAGCGTCGAGATTCAATACATCGTCCTCCAAACGACTTGTCTCCATGGATCTATTGCTGCCTCGAGCACCTTATGGTCGTTGTCCTGTGAGTCTAGATTATCGAATCGGACGCAAAACTGATAGTTAATTGTAACGTTCAGGGCCTCCTAATGACGATGGAACACTCAAATTGCGTCCCGATTCAATACATCGTCCTCCAGCCGACTTGTCGCCATGGGTCTATAGCTGCCTCGGGCACCATATGGTCGTTCTCCTGTGAGTCTAGATTATCGAATCGGACGCAAAACAGAAAGTTAATTGGACTTTCAGGGCCTTCTAATGACGATGAAACACTCAAATTGCGTCGAGATTCAATACATTGTCCTCCAACCGACTTGTCTCCATGGGTCTATTGCTGCCTCGAGCACCTTATGGTCGTTGTCCTGTGAGTCTAGATTATCGAATCGGACGAAAACTGATAGTTAACTGTAACGTTCAGGGCCTCCTAATGACGATGGAACACTGAAATTGCGTCCCGATTCAATACATCGTCGTCCAACCGACTTGTCTCAATGGATCTATTGCTGCCTCGAGCACCTTATGGTCGTTGTCTGTGTGTCTAGATTATCGAATCTGACGCAAAACTGATAGTTAACTGTAACGTTCAGGGCCACCTAATGACGATGGAACACTCAAATTGCGTCCCGATACGATACATCGTCCTCCAGCCGACGTGTCTCCGTGGGTCTATTGCTGCCTCGGGCACCTTATGGTTGTTCTCCTGTGAGTCTAGATTATCGAATCGGACGCAAAGCTGATAGTTAATTGTAACGTTCATAGCCTCCTAATGAGGATGGAACACTCAAATTGCGTCCCGATTCAATACATCGTCCTCCAGCCGACTTGTCTCCATGGGTCTATGGCTGCCTCGGGCACCTTATGTTTGTTCTCATGTGAGTGTAGATTATCGGATCGGACGCAAAACTGATAGTTAGTTGTAACGTTCAGGGCCTCCTAATGACGATGGAACACTCAAATTGCGTCCCAATTCAATACATCGTCCTCCAGCCGACTTATCTCCATGGGTCTATTGCTGCCTCTGGCACCTTATGTTCGTTCTCCTGTGAGCCTAGATTATTGAATCGGACGCAAAACTGATAGTTAATTGTAACGTTCAGGGCCTCCTAATGACGATGGAATACTCAAATTGCGTCCCGATACAATACATCGTCCTCCAGCCGACTTATTTCCATTGGTCTATTGCAGCCTCGGGCACCTTATGGTCGTTCTCCTGTGAGTCTAGATTATCGAATCGGACGCAAAACTGATAGTTAATTGTAACGTTCAGGGCCTCCTAATGACGATGGAACACTCAAATTGCGTCCCGATTCAATACATCGTCCTCCAGCCGACGTGTCTCCATGGGTCTATTGCTGCCAAGAGCACCTTATGGTCGTTCTCCTGTGAGTCTAGATTATCGAATCGGACGCAAAGCTGATAGTTAATTGTAGCGGTCAGGGCCTCCTAATGAGGATGGAACACTCAAATTGCGTCCCGATTCAATACATCGTCCTCCAGCCGAATTTTCTCCATGGGTCTATTGCTGCCTGGGGCACCTTATGGTTGTTCTCCTGTGAGTGTACATTATCGAATCGGACGCAAAACTGATAGTTAACTGCAATGTTCAGGGCCTCTTAATGACGACGGAACACTCAAATTGCGTCGGTATTCAATACAACGTCCTCCAGCCGACTTGTCTCCATGGGTCTATTGCTGCCTCGAGCACTTTATGGTCGTTGTCCTGTGAGTCTAGATTATCGAATCGCACGCAAAACTGATAGTAATTACTACGTTCAGGGCCTCCTAATGACGATGGAACACTCAAATTGCGTCCCGATTCAATACATCGTTCGCCAGCCTACTTATCTCCATGGGTCTATTGCTGCCTCGGGCACCTTATGGACGTTCCCCTGTGTGTCTAGATTATCGAATCGAACGCAAAACTGATAGTTAATTGTAAAGTTCAAGGCCTCCTAATGATGATGGAAAAATCAAATTGGGTCCCGATTCAATACATCGTCCTCCTGCCGATGTGTCTCCATGGGTCTATTCCTGCCCAGGGCACCTTATGGTCGTTCTCCTGTGAGTGTAGATTATCGAATCGGACGCAAAACTGATAGTTAATTGTGACGTTCAGGGCCTCCTAATGACGATGTAACACTCCAATTTCGCCCCGAGATTCAAAACATCGTCCTCCAGCCGACTTGTCTCCATGGGTCTTTTCCTGCCTTGGCCACCTTATGGTCGTTCACCTGTGAGTCTAGATTATCGAATCGGACGCAAAACTGATAGTTAATTGCAACGTTCAGGGCCCCCTAATGACGATGGAACACTCAAATTGCGCCGCGATTCAATACATCTACCTCCAGCCGACTTTTCTCCATGGGTCTATTGCTGCCTCGGGCACCTTATGTTCGTTCTCCTGTGAGTCTAAATTTTCGAATCGGACACAGAACAGATAGTTAATTGTAACATTCTGGACTTTCTAATGACGATGGAACACTCAAATTGCGTCGAGAAACAATACATCGTCCTCCAGCCACTTGTCTCCATGGGTGTAATGCTGCCTCGGCCACCTTATGGTCGTTCTCCTGTGGGTCTAGAGTTTCGAATTGGACACAAAACTGATAGTTAATTGTAACGTTCAGGGCCTCCTAATGACGATGGAACACTCAAATTGTGTCCCGATTGAATACATCGACCTCCAGCCGACTTGTCTTCATGGGTCTATTGCTGCCTCTGGCACCTTATGGTCGTTCTCCTGTGAGTCAAATTTTTCGAATCGGACACAGAACTGATAGTTAATTGTAACGTTTAGGGCCTCCTAATGACGATGGAACACTCAAATTGCGTCGAGATTCAATACATCGTCCTCCAGCCGACTTGTCTCCATGGGTCTATTGCTGCCTCGGGCACCTTATGGTCGTTCTCCTGTGGGTCTAGATTTTCGAATTGGACACAAAACTGATAGTTAATTGTAACGTTCAGGGCCTCCTAATGACGATGGAACTCTCAAATTGCGTCCCGATTCAATACATCGTCCTTCAGCCGGCTTGTCGCCATGGGTCTATTGCTGCCTCCGGCACCTTATGGTCGTTCTCCTGTGAGTCTAGATTATCGACTTGGGCGCCAAACTGATAGTTAATTGTAACGTTCGAGGGCCTCCTAGTGACGATGGAACACTAAAATTGCGTCAGGATTCAATATATCGTCCTCCAGCCGACTTATCTCCATAGGTGTACTGCTGCCTCCGGCACCTCATGTTCGTTCCCCAGTGAGTCTAGATTATCGAATCGGACGCAAAACTGATAGTTAATTGTAACGTTCAGGGCCTCCTAATGACGATCATACACTCAACATGCGTTAGGATTCAATACATCGTCCTCCAGCCGACTTATCTCCATGGGTCTATTGCTGCCTTGGGCACCTCATGTTCGTTCCCCAGTGAGTCTAGATTATCGAATCGGACGCAAAACTGATAGTTAATTGTAACGTTCAGGGCCTCCTAATGACAATGGAATACTCAAATAGCGTCGAGATTCAATACATCGTCCTCAAATCGTCTTGTCTCCATGGGTCTATAGCTGCCTCGAGCACCTTATGGTCGTTGACCTGTGAGTCTAGATTATCGAATCGGACGCAAAAGTGATAGTTAATTGTAACGTTCAGGGCCTCCTAATGACGATGGAACACTCAAATTGCGTCAGGATTCAATACATCGTCCTCCAGCCGACTTATCTCCATGTGTCTATTGCTGCCTCGGGCACCTCATGTTCGTTCCCCAGTGAGTCTAGATTATCGAATCGGACACAAAACTGATAGTTGATTGTAACGTTCAGGGCCTCCTAATGGCGATGGAACACTCAAATTGCGTCCCGATTCAATACATCATCCTCCAGCCGACTTGTCTCCATGGGTCTATTGCTGCCTCGGGCACCTTATGGTCGTTCTTCTGTGAGTCTAGATTATCGAATCGGAAGCAAAACTGATCGTTAATTGTAACGTTCAGGGCCTCCTAATGACGATGGAACACTCACATTGCGTCCCGATGCAATACGTCGTCCTCCAGCCGACGTGTCTCCATGGGTCTATTGCTGCCTCGGGCACCTTATGGTCGATCTCCTGTGGGTCTAGATTATCGAATGTGACGCAAAACTTATAGTTAATTGTAACGTTCCGGGCCTCCTAATGAGGATGGAACACTCAAATTGCGTCCCGATTCAATACATCGTCCTCCAGCCGACTTGTCTCCATGGGTCTATTGCTGCCTCGGGCACCATATGGTCGTTCAATTGGGAGTCTAGATTATCGAATCGGACGCAAAACTGATAGTTAATTGTAACGTTCAGGGCCTCCTAATGACGATGGAACACTCAAATTGCGTCCTGATTCTATACATCGTCCTACAGCCGACTTGTCTCCATGGGTTTATTGCTGCCTCGGGCACCTTATGGTCTTTCTTCTGTTAGTCTAGAATATCGAATCGACGGCAAAACTGATAGTTAATTGTAACGTTCAAGGCCTCCTAATGACGACGGAACACTCAAATTGCGTCCCGATGCAATACATCGTCCTCCGGCCGACTTGTCGACATGGGTCTACTGCTGCCTCGGGCACCTTATGGTCGTTCTCCTGTGAGTCTGGATTATCGAATCGGACGCGAAACTGATAGTTAATTGTAACGTTCAGGGCCTTCTAAAGACGATGGAATACTCAAATAGCGTCGAGATTCAATACATCGTCCTCCAAACGACTTGTCTCCATGGATCTATTGCTGCCTCGAGCACCTTATGGTCGTTGTCCTGTGAGTCTAGATTATCGAATCGGACGCAAAACTGATAGTTAATTGTAACGTTCAGGGCCTCCTAATGACGATGGAACACTCAAATTGCGTCCCGATTCAATACATCGTCCTCCAGCCGACTTGTCGCCATGGGTCTATAGCTGCCTCGGGCACCATATGGTCGTTCTCCTGTGAGTCTAGATTATCGAATCGGACGCAAAACAGAAAGTTAATTGGACTTTCAGGGCCTTCTAATGACGATGAAACACTCAAATTGCGTCGAGATTCAATACATTGTCCTCCAACCGACTTGTCTCCATGGGTCTATTGCTGCCTCGAGCACCTTATGGTCGTTGTCCTGTGAGTCTAGATTATCGAATCGGACGAAAACTGATAGTTAACTGTAACGTTCAGGGCCTCCTAATGACGATGGAACACTGAAATTGCGTCCCGATTCAATACATCGTCGTCCAACCGACTTGTCTCAATGGATCTATTGCTGCCTCGAGCACCTTATGGTCGTTGTCCTGTGTGTCTAGATTATCGAATCTGACGCAAAACTGATAGTTAACTGTAACGTTCAGGGCCACCTAATGACGATGGAACACTCAAATTGCGTCCCGATACGATACATCGTCCTCCAGCCGACGTGTCTCCGTGGGTCTATTGCTGCCTCGGGCACCTTATGGTTGTTCTCCTGTGAGTCTAGATTATCGAATCGGACGCAAAGCTGATAGTTAATTGTAACGTTCATAGCCTCCTAATGAGGATGGAACACTCAAATTGCGTCCCGATTCAATACATCGTCCTCCAGCCGACTTGTCTCCATGGGTCTATGGCTGCCTCGGGCACCTTATGTTTGTTCTCATGTGAGTGTAGATAACGGATCGGACGCAAAACTGATAGTTAGTTGTAACGTTCAGGGCCTCCTAATGACGATGGAACACTCAAATTGCGTCCCAATTCAATACATCGTCCTCCAGCCGACTTATCTCCATGGGTCTATTGCTGCCTCTGGCACCTTATGTTCGTTCTCCTGTGAGCCTAGATTATTGAATCGGACGCAAAACTGATAGTTAATTGTAACGTTCAGGGCCTCCTAATGACGATGGAATACTCAAATTGCGTCCCGATACAATACATCGTCCTCCAGCCGACTTATTTCCATTGGTCTATTGCAGCCTCGGGCACCTTATGGTCGTTCTCCTGTGAGTCTAGATTATCGAATCGGACGCAAAACTGATAGTTAATTGTAACGTTCAGGGCCTCCTAATGACGATGGAACACTCAAATTGCGTCCCGATTCAATACATCGTCCTCCAGCCGACGTGTCTCCATGGGTCTATTGCTGCCAAGAGCACCTTATGGTCGTTCTCCTGTGAGTCTAGATTATCGAATCGGACGCAAAGCTGATAGTTAATTGTAGCGGTCAGGGCCTCCTAATGAGGATGGAACACTCAAATTGCGTCCCGATTCAATACATCGTCCTCCAGCCGAATTTTCTCCATGGGTCTATTGCTGCCTGGGGCACCTTATGGTTGTTCTCCTGTGAGTGTACATTATCGAATCGGACGCAAAACTGATAGTTAACTGCAATGTTCAGGGCCTCTTAATGACGACGGAACACTCAAATTGCGTCGGTATTCAATACAACGTCCTCCAGCCGACTTGTCTCCATGGGTCTATTGCTGCCTCGAGCACTTTATGGTCGTTGTCCTGTGAGTCTAGATTATCGAATCGCACGCAAAACTGATAGTAATTACTACGTTCAGGGCCTCCTAATGACGATGGAACACTCAAATTGCGTCCCGATTCAATACATCGTTCGCCAGCCTACTTATCTCCATGGGTCTATTGCTGCCTCGGGCACCTTATGGACGTTCCCCTGTGTGTCTAGATTATCGAATCGAACGCAAAACTGATAGTTAATTGTAAAGTTCAGGGCCTCCTAATGATGATGGAAAAATCAAATTGGGTCCCGATTCAATACATCGTCCTCCTGCCGATGTGTCTCCATGGGTCTATTCCTGCCCAGGGCACCTTATGGTCGTTCTCCTGTGAGTGTAGATTATCGAATCGGACGCAAAACTGATAGTTAATTGTGACGTTCAGGGCCTCCTAATGACGATGTAACACTCCAATTTCGCCCCGAGATTCAAAACATCGTCCTCCAGCCGACTTGTCTCCATGGGTCTTTTCCTGCCTTGGCCACCTTATGGTCGTTCACCTGTGAGTCTAGATTATCGAATCGGACGCAAAACTGATAGTTAATTGCAACGTTCAGGGCCCCCTAATGACGATGGAACACTCAAATTGCGCCGCGATTCAATACATCTACCTCCAGCCGACTTTTCTCCATGGGTCTATTGCTGCCTCGGGCACCTTATGTTCGTTCTCCTGTGAGTCTAAATTTTCGAATCGGACACAGAACAGATAGTTAATTGTAACATTCTGGACTTTCTAATGACGATGGAACACTCAAATTGCGTCGAGAAACAATACATCGTCCTCCAGCCACTTGTCTCCATGGGTGTAATGCTGCCTCGGCCACCTTATGGTCGTTCTCCTGTGGGTCTAGAGTTTCGAATTGGACACAAAACTGATAGTTAATTGTAACGTTCAGGGCCTCCTAATGACGATGGAACACTCAAATTGTGTCCCGATTGAATACATCGACCTCCAGCCGACTTGTCTTCATGGGTCTATTGCTGCCTCTGGCACCTTATGGTCGTTCTCCTGTGAGTCAAATTTTTCGAATCGGACACAGAACTGATAGTTAATTGTAACGTTTAGGGCCTCCTAATGACGATGGAACACTCAAATTGCGTCGAGATTCAATACATCGTCCTCCAGCCGACTTGTCTCCATGGGTCTATTGCTGCCTCGGGCACCTTATGGTCGTTCTCCTGTGGGTCTAGATTTTCGAATTGGACACAAAACTGATAGTTAATTGTAACGTTCAGGGCCTCCTAATGACGATGGAACTCTCAAATTGCGTCCCGATTCAATACATCGTCCTTCAGCCGGCTTGTCGCCATGGGTCTATTGCTGCCTCCGGCACCTTATGGTCGTTCTCCTGTGAGTCTAGATTATTGTGTCGGACGAAAAACTGATAGTTAATTGTAACGTACCGGGCCTCCTAATGACGATGGAACACTAAAAATTGCGTCCCGATTCAATACATCGTTCTCCAGCCGACTTGTCTCCATGGGTCTTTTGCTGCCTCGGGCACCTTATGGTCGTTCTCCTGTGAGTCTAGATTATCGAATCGGACGCTACACTGATAGATAATTGTAACTTTTAGGGCCTCCTATTGACAATGGAACACTCAAATTGCGTCAGGATTCAATACATCGTCCTCCAGCCGACTTATCTCCATGGGTCTATTGCTGTCTCTGGTACCTTATGTTCGTTCTTCAATGAGTCTAGATTATCGTATCGGACGCAAAACTGATAGTTAATTGTAACGTTCAGGGCCTCCTAATGACGATGGAACACTCAAATTGCGTCTTGATTCAATACATCGTCCTCCAGCCGAATTATCTACATGGGTCTATTGCTGCCTCGGGCACCTTATGGTCGTTCTCCTGTGAGTCTAGATTATCGAATCGGACGCTAAACTGATAGTTAATTGTAACGTTCAGGGCCTCCTAATGACGATGAAACACTCAAATAGCGGCCCGAATCAATACACCGTTCTCCAGCCGACGTGTCTCCATGGGTCTATTGCTGACTCGGGCACCTTATGGTCGTCCTCCTATGAGTCTAGATTTTCGAATCGGAGGCAAAACTGATAGTTAATTGTAACGTTCAGGTCCTCCTAATGACGATGGAACACTCAAATTGCGTCCAGATTCAATTCATCGTCCTCCAGCCGACTTATCTCCATGGGTCTATTGCTGCCTCGGGCACCTTATGTTCGTTCTCCTGTGAGTCTAGATTATCGAATCGGACGCCAAACTGATAATTAATTGTAACGTTCAGGGCCTCCTAATGACGATGGAACACTCAAATTGCATCCGATTCAATGAATCGTCCTCCAGACGACCTACCTCCATGTGTCTATCGCTGCTTCGGGCACCTTATGTTTGTTCTCTTGTGAGTCTACGTTATTAAATTGAACGCAAAACTGATAGTTAATTGTAACGTTCAGGGCCTCCTAATGACGATGAAACACTCAAATAGCGGCCCGAATCCAAACACCGTTCTCCAGCCGACGTGTCTCCATGGGTCTATTGCTGACTCGGGCACCTTATGGTCGTCCTCCTATGAGTCTAGATTTTCGAATCGGAGGCGAAACTGATAGTTAATTGTAACGTTCAGGTCCTCCTAATGACGATGGAACACTCAAATTGCGTCCAGATTCAATGCATCGTCCTCCAGCCGACGTGTCTCCATGGGTCTATTGCTGCCTGGGGCACCTTATGGTTGTTCTCCTGCGAGTGTACATTATCGAATCGGACGCAAAACTGATAGTTAACTGTAATGTTCAGGGCCTCTTCATGACGACGGAACACTCAAATTGCGTCGATATTCAATACATCGTCATCCAGCCGACTTGTCTCCATGGGTCTATTGCTGCCTCGAGCACCTTATGGTCGTTGTCCTGTGAGTCTAGATTATCGACTCGGACGCAAAACTGATAGTTAATTGTAAGGTTCAGGGCCTCCTAATGACGATGGAACACTCAAATTGCGTCCCGATTCAATACATCGTTCTCCAGCCGACTTATCTCCATGGGTCTATTGCTGCCTCGGGCACCTTATGGTCGTTCTCCTGTGAGTCTAGATTATCGAATCGGACGCAAAACTGATAGTTAATTGTAACGTTCAAGGCTTCCTAATGACGACGGAACACTCAAATTGCGTCTTGATCCAATACATCGTCCTCCAGCCGACTTGTCGCCATGGGTCTATTGCTGCCTCGGGCACCTTATGATCGTTCTCCTGTGAGTCTGGATTATCGAATCGGACGCAAAACTGATAGTTAACTGTAACGTTCAGGGCCTCCTATAGACGATGGAACACTCAAATTGCGTCGAGATTCAATACATCGTCCTCCAGCCGACTTGTCTCCATGGGTCTATTGCTGCCTCGAGCACTTTATGGTCGTTGTCCTGTTAGTCTAGATTATCGAATCGCACGCAAAACTGATAGTAATTACAACGTTCAGGGCCTCCTAATGACGATGGAACACTCAAATTGCGTCCCGATTCAATACATCGTTCGCCAGCCTACTTATCTCCATGGGTCTATTGCTGCCTCGGGCACCTTATGGTCGTTCCCCTGTGTGTCTAGATTATCGAATCGAACGCAAAACTGATAGTTAATTGTAACGTTCAGGGCCTCCTAATGATGATGGAAAAATCAAATTGGGTCCCGATTCAATACATCGTCCTCCAGCCGATGTGTCTCCATGGGTCTATTCCTGCCCAGGGCACCTTATGGTCGTTCTCCTGTGAGTGTAGATTATCGAATCGGACGCAAAACTGATAGTTAATTGTGACGTTCAGGGCCTCCTAATGACGATGTAACACTCCAATTCCGCCCCGAGATTCAATACATCGTCCTCCAGCCGACTTGTCTCCATGGGTCTTTTCCTGCTTTGGCCACCTTATGGTCGTTCACCTGTGAGTCTAGATAATCGAATCGGACGCAAAACTGATAGTTAATTGCAACGTTCAGGGCCTCCTAATGACGATGGAACACTCAAATTGCGCCGCGATTCAATACATCGACCTCCAGAAGACTTTTCTCCATGGGTCTATTGCTGCCTCGGGCACCTTATGTTCGTTCTCCTGTGAGTCTAAATTTTCGAATCGGACACAGAACTGATAGTTAATTGTAACATTCAGGACTTCCTAATGACGATGGAACACTCAAATTGCGTCGAGAAACAATACATCTTCCTCCAGCCACTTGTCTCCATGGGTGTTATGCTGCCTCGGGCACCTTATGGTCGTTCTCCTGTGGGTCTAGATTTTCGAATTGGACACAAAACTGATAGTTAATTGTAAGGTTCACGGCCTCCTAATGACGATGGAACTCTCAAATTGCGTCCCGATTCAATACATCGTCCTCCAGCCGACTTGTCTTCATGGGTCTATTGCTGCGTCGGGCACCTTATGGTCGTTCTCCTGTGAGTCAAATTTTTCGAATCGGACACAGAACTGATAGATAATTGTAACGTTTAGGGCCTCCTAATGACGATGGAACACTCAAATTGCGTCGAGATTCAATACATCGTCCTCCAGCCGACATGTCTCCATGGGTCTATTGCTGCCTCGGGCACCTTATGGTCGTTCTCCTGTGGGTCTAGATTTTCGAATTGGACACAAAACTGATAGTTAATTGTAAGATTCACGGCCTCCTAATGACGATGGAACTCTCAAATTGCGTCCCGATTCAATACATCGTCCTTCAGCCGGTTTGTCGCCATGGGTCTATTGCTGCCTACGGCACCTTATGGTCGTTCTCCTGTGAGTCTAGATTATCGTGTCGGACGAAAAACTGATAGTTAATTGTAACGTTCAGGGCCTCCTAATGACGATGGAACACTAAAAATTGCGTCCCGATTCAATACATCGTCCTCCAGGTAACTTGTCTCCATGGGTCTATTGCTGCCTCGGGCACCTTATGGTCGTTCTCCTGTGAGTCTAGATTATCGAGTCGGACGCTACACTGACAGTTAATTGTAACGTTCAGGGCCTCCTAATGACGATGGAACACTCAAATTGCGTCCCGATTTAATACAGCGTCCTCCAACCGACATGTCTCCATGGGTATATTGCTGCTCGGGCACCTTATGGTCGTTCTCCTGTGAGTCTAGATTATCGAATCGGACGCAAAACTGATAGATAATTGTAACGTTCAGGGCCTCCAAATGACAATGGAACACTCAAATTGCGTCAGTATTCAATACATCGTCCTCCAGCCGACTTATCTCCATGGGTCTACTGCTGCCTCGGGCACCTTATGTTCGTTTTCCTGTGAGTCTAGATTATCGAATCGGGCGCAAAACTGATGGTTAATTGTAACGTTCAGGGCCTCCTAATGACGATGGAACACTCACACTGCGTCCCGATTCAATACATCGTCCTCCAGCCGAATTCTCTCCAAGGGTCTATTGCTGCCTCGGGCACCTTATGGTCGTTCTCCTCTGAGTCTAGATTATCGAATGGGACGCAAAACTGATAGTTATTTGTAACATTCAGGGCCTCCTAATGACGATGGAACACTCAAATTGCGTCCCGATTCAATACATCGTCCACCAGCCGAATTCTCTCCATCGGTCTATTGCTGCCTGGGGCACCTAATTGTTGTTCTCCTGTGAGGCTAGATTATCGATTCGGACGCAAATCTGATAGTTAATTGTAACGTTAGGGCCTCCTAATGACGATGGAACACTCAAAGTGCGTCGAGATTCAACACATCGTCCTCCAGCCGACTTGACTCCATGGGTCTATTTCTGCCTCGGGCACCTTATGGTCGATCTCATGTGAGTCTACATTATCGAATCGGACGCCAAACTGATAGTTAATTGTAACATTCAGGGCCACCTAATGACGATGGAACACTCAAATTGCGTCCCGATTCAATACATCGTCCTCCAGCCGAATTCTCTCCATGGTTCTATTGCTGCCTGGGGCACCTAATTGTTGTTCTCCTGTGAGGCTAGATTATCGAATCGGACGCAAATCTGATAGTTAATTGTAGCGTTCAGGGCCTCCTAATGAGGATGGAACACTCAAATTGCGTCCAGATTCAATTCACCGTCCTCCAGCCGACTTATCTCCATGGGTCTATTGCTGCCTCGGGCACCTTATGTTCGTTCTCCTGTGAGTCTAGATTATCGAATCGGACGCCAAAGTGATAGTTAATTGTAACGTTCAGGGCCTCCTAATGACGATGGAACACTCAAATTGCATCCGATTCAATGAATCGTCCTCCAGCCGACCTACCTCCATGTGTCTATCGCTGCTTCGGGCACCTTATGTTTGTTCTCTTGTGAGTCTAGGTTAATAAATTGAACGCAAGACTGATAGTTAATTGCAACGTTCAGGGCCTCCTAATGACGATGGAACACTAAAAATTGCGTCCCGATTAAATACATCGTCCTCCAGCCGACTTGTCTCCATGGGTCTATTGCTGCCTCGGGCACCTTATGGTCGTTCTCCAGTGAGTGTAGATGATCGAATCGGACGCTACACTGACAGTTAATTGTAACGTTCAGATCCTCCTAAAGACGATGGAACACTCAAATTTCGTCCCGATTCAATACATCGTCCTCCAGCCGACGTGTCTCCATGGGTCTGTTGCTGCCTCGGGCACCTTATGGTCGTTCACCTGTGAGTCTAGATTATCGAATCGGACGCAAAGCTGATAGTTAATTGTAACGTTCCGGGCCTCCTAATGACAATGGAACACTCAAATTGCGTCCCGATTCATTGCATCGTCCTCCAGCCGACTTATCTCCATGGGTCTATCGGTGTCTCGGGCACCTTATGTTCGTTCTCCTGTGAGTCTAGATTATTGAATCGGACGCAACACTGATAGTTAATTGTATCGTTCAGGTCCTCCTAATGACGATGGAACACTCAAATTGCGTCAGGTTTCAATACATCGTCCTTTAGCCGACTTATGTCCATGGGTCTATTGCTGCCTCGGGCACCTTATGTTCGTTCTGCAATGAGTCTAGATTATCGTATCGGACGCAAAACTGATAGTTAATTGTAACGTTCAGGACCTCCTAATGACGATGGAACACTCAAATTGCGTCCCGATTCAATACATCGTCCTCCAGCCGACTTAACTCCATGGGTCTTTTGGTGCCTCGGGCACCTAATTGTCGATCTCCTGTGAGTCTAGATTATCGAATCGGACGCAAAACTGATAGTTAATTGTAACGTTGAGGGTCTACTAATGAGGATGGAACATTCAAATTGCGTCTCGATTCAATACATCGTCCTCCAGCCGATGTGTCTCCATGGGTTTATTGCTGCCTCGCGCACCATATGTTCGTTGTCCTGTGAGTCTAGGTTATCGAATCGGACTCTAAACTGATAGTTAATTGTAATGTTCAGGGACTCCTAATGACGAAGGAACACCCAAATTGCGTCCCGATTCAAATCATCGTCCTCCGACCGACTTGTCTCCGTGGGTCTATTGCTGCCTCGGGCACCTTATGGTCGTTCTCCTGTGAGTCTAGATTATCGAATCGGACGCAAAACTGATAGTTAATTGTAACGTTCAGGGCCTCCTAATGACGAAGGAACACTCAAATTGCGTCCCGATTCAATACATCGTCCTCCAGCCGACTTAACTCCATGGGTCTACTACTGGTTCGGGCATCTAATGTGTGTTCTCCTGTGATTCTAGATTATCGAATCGGACGCAAAACTTAAAGATAATTGTAACGTTCAGGGCCATATAATGTCGATGGAACACTCAAATTGCATCCCGATTCAATATATCGACCTCCAGCCGACTTATCTCCATGGGTCTATTGCAGCCTCGGGCACCTTATGGTCGTTCTCCTGTGAGTCTAGATTAACGAATCGGACGCAAAACTGGTAGTTAATTGTAACGTTCAGGGCCTTCTAATGACGATGGAAAACTCAAATTGCGTCCCGATTCAATACATCGTCCTCCAGCCGACGTGTCTCCATGGGTCTATTGCTGCCTGGGGCACCTTATGGTTGTTCTCCTGTGAGTCTAGATTATGGAATCGGACGCCAAACTGATAGTTAACTGTAACGTTCAAGGCCTCCTAATGACGATGGAACACTCAATTGCGTCGAGATTCAATACATCGTCTTCCAGCCGACTTGTCTCCATGGGTCTATTTCTGCCTCGGGCACCTTATGGTCGATCTCCTGTGAGCCTATATTATCGAATCGGACGCAACACTGATAGTTAATTGTATCGTTCAGGGCCTCCTAATGACGATGGAACACTCAAATTGCGTCAGGATTTAATACATCGTCCTCCAGCCGATTTATCTCCATGGGTCTATTGCTGCCTCGGGCACCTTATGTTCTTTCTCCAATGAGTGTAGATTATCGAATCGGAAGCAAAACTGATAGTTAATTGTAACGTTCAGTGCATCCTAATGACGATGGATCACTCAAATTGCGTCCCGATTCAATACATCGTCCTCCAGCCGATTTAGCTCCATGGGTCTATTGCTGCCTCGGGCACCTTATGGTCGTTCTCCTGTGTGTCTAGATTATCGAATCGGACGCAAAACTGATAGTCAATTGTAACGTTCAGGGCTTCCTAATGACGATGGAACACTCAAATTGCGTCCCGATTCAATACATCGTCCTCCAGCCGACTTATCTCCATGATTCTATTGCTGCCTCTGGCACCTTATATTCGTTCTCCTGAGAGTCTAGAATATCGAATCGGACGCAAAACTGATAGTTAATTGTAGCGTTCAGGGCCTACAAATGACGATGGAACACTCAAATTGCGTCCCGATTCAATACATCGTCCTCCAGCCGAATTCTCTCCATGGGTCTATTGCTGTCTGGGGCACCTTATGGTTGTTCTCCTGTGAGTCTAGATTATCGAATCGGACGCCAAACTGATAGTTAACTGTAACGTTCTGGGCCTCTTAATGACGATGGAACACTCAAATTGCGTCGAGATTCAATACATCGTCTTCCAGCCGACTTGTCTCCATGGGTCTATCTCTGCCTCGGGCACCTTATGGTCGATCTCCTGTGAGTGTAGATTATCGAATCGGACGCAACACTGATAGTTAATTGTATCGTTCAGGTCCTCCTAATGACGATGGAACACTCAAATTGCGTCAGGTTTCAATACATCGTCCTTTAGCCGACTTATGTCCATGGGTCTATTGCTGCCTCGGGCACCTTATGTTCGTTCTGCAATGAGTCTAGATTATCGTATCGGACGCAAAACTGATAGTTAATTGTAACGTTCAGGACCTCCTAATGACGGTGGAACACTCAAATTGCGTCTTGATTCAATACATCGTCCTCCAGTCGAATTATCTACATGGGTCTATTGCTGCCTCGGGCACCTTATGGTCGTTTTCCTGTGAGTCTAGATTATCGAATCGGACGCTAAACTGATAGTTAATTGTAACGTTCAGGGCCTCCTAATGACGAAGATACACTCAAATTGCCGGCCGAAGTGGCCGTGCGGCTAAAGGCGCTGCAGTCTGGAACCGCAAGACCGCTACGGTCGCAGGTTCGAATCCTGCCTCGGGCATGGATGTTTGTGATGTCCTTAGGTTAGTTAGGTTTAACTAGTTCTAAGTTCTAGGGGACTAATGACCTCAGCAGTTGAGTCCCATAGTGCTCAGAGCCATTTGAACCACACTCAAATTGCGTCCCGATTCAATACATTGTCGTCCAGCCGACTTATCTCCAAGGGTCTGTTGCTGCCTCGGGCACCTTATGGTCGTTCTCCTGAGAGTCTAGAATATCGAATCGGACGCAAAACTGATAGTTAATTGTAACGTTCAGGGCCTCCTAATGACGATGGAACACTCAAATTACGTCCCGATTCAATACATCGTCCTCCAGCCGACGTGTCTCCACTGGTCTATTGCTGCTTCGGGCACCTTATGTTCGTTGGCCTGTAATTCTAGATAATCGAATCGGACTCTAAACTGATAGTTAATTGTAACGTTCAGGGCCTCCTAATGACGATGGAAGACTCAAATTGCGTCCCGATTCAATACATCGTCCTCCAGCCGACTTGTCTCCATGGGTCTATTGCTGCCTCGAGCACCTTATGGTCGTTCTCCTTTGAGTCTAGATTATCGAATCGGACGCAAACCTGATAGTTAATTGTAACGTTCAGGGCTTCGTAATGACGATGGAACACTCAAATTGCGTCCCGATTCAATATATCGTCCTCAAGCCGACCTATCTCCATGGGTCTATTGCTGCCTCGGGCACCTTATGGTCGTTCTCCTTTGAGTCTAGATTATCGAATCGGACGCAAAACTGATAGTTAATTGTAACGTTCAGGGCCTCCTGATGACGGTGGAACACTCAAATTGCGTCCCGATTCAATACATCGTAATCCAAAGACTTGTCTCCGTGGGTCTATTGCTGCCACTGGCACCTTATGGTCGTTCTCCTGTGAGTCTAGATTATCGAATCGGACGCAAAACTGATAGTTAATTGTAACGTTCAGGGCCTCCTAATGACGATGGAACACTCAAATTGCGTCCCGATTCAATACATCGACCTCCAGCCGACTTGTCTCCATGGGTCTATTGCTGCCTCGGGCACCTTAAAGTCGTTCTCCTGTGAGTCTAGATTATCGAATCGGACGCAAAACTGATAGTTAATTGCAACGTTCAGGGCCTCCTAATGACGATGGAACACTCAAATTGCGTCCCGATTCAATACATCGACCTCCAGCCGACTTGTCTCCATGGGTCTATTGCTGCCTCGGGCACCTTATGGTCGTTTTCCTTTGAGTCTAGATTATCGAATCGGACCCAAAACTGATAGTTAATTGTAACGTTCAGGGCCTCCTAATGACGATGGAACACTCAAATTGCGTCCCGATTCAATACATCGTCCTCCATCCGACTTGTCTCCGTGAGTATATTCCTGCCTCGGGCACCTTAAAGTCGTTCTCCTGTGAGTCTAGATTATCGAATCGGACGCAAAACTGATAGTTAATTGCAACGTTCAGGGCCTCTTGATGACAATGGAACACTCAAATTGCGTCCCGATTCAATTCATCGACCTCCAGCCGACTTGTCTACATGGGTCTATTGCTGCCTCGCGCACCTTATGGTCGTTCTCCTGTGAGTCTAATTTTTTGAATCGGACACAGAACTGATAGTTAATTGTAACGTTCAGGGCCTCCTAATGACGATGGAACACTCAAATTGCATCGAGATTCAATACATCGTCCTCCAGCCGACTTGTCCCCATGGGTCTATTGCTGCCTCGGGCACCTTATGGTCGTTCTCCTGTAGGTCTAGGTTTTCGAATTGGACACAAAACTGATAGTTAATTGTAAAGTTCAGGGCCTCCTAATGAGGACGGAACACTCAAATTACATCCCGATTCAATACATCGACCTCCAGCCGACTTGTCTCCATGGGTCTATTGCTGCCTCGGGCACCTTATGGTCGTCCTCCTCTGAGTCTAAATTTTCGAATCGGCCACAGAACTGATAGTTAATTGTAACGTTTAGGGCCTTCTTATGACGATAGAACACTCTAATTGCGTCGAGATTCAATGCATCGTCCTCCAGCCGACTTGTCTCCACGGGTCTATTGCTGCCTCGGGCACCTTCCGGTCGTTGTCTTGTGGGTCTAGATTTTCGAATTGGACACAAAAATGATAGTTAATTGTAACATTCAGGGCCTCCTAATGACGATGGAACACTCAATTTGCGTCCCGATTCAATACATCGTCCTCCAGCCGACTTGTCGCCATGGGTCTATTGCTGCCTCGGGCACCTTATGGTCGTTCTCCTGTGAGTCTAGATTATCGAATCGGACGCAAAACTGATAGTTAATTGTAACGTTCAGGGCCTCCTAATGACGATGGAACACTCAAATTGCGTCACGATTCAATACATCGTCCTCCAGCCGACGTGTCTCCATGGGTCTATTGCTGCCTCGGGCACCTTATGGTCGTTCTCCTGTGAGTATTGATTATCTAATCGGACGCAAAGCTGATAGTTAATTGTAACGTTGAGGGCCTCCTAATGACGATGGAACACTCAAATAACGTCCCGATTCAATACATCGTCCTCCAGCCGAATTCTCTCCATGGGTCTATTGCTGCCTGGGGCACCTTATGGTTGTTCTCTTGTGAGTCTAGATTATCGAATCGACGCAAAACAGATAGTTGCCTGTAACGTTCAGGGCCTCCTAATGACGATGGAACACTCAAATGGCGTCGAAATCCAATACATCGTCCTCCAGCCGACTTATCTCCATGGGTCTATTGCTGCCTCGGGCACCTCATATTCGTTCCCCAGTGAGTCAAGATTATCGAATTGGACGCAAAACTGATAGTTAATTGTAACGTTCAGGGCCTCCTAATGACGATGGAACACTCAAATTGCGTCCCGATTCAATACATCGTCCTCCTGCCGATTTATCTCCATGGGGCTATTGCTGCCACGGGCACCTTATGTTCGATCTCCCGTGAGTCTAGATTATCGATTCGGACGCAAAACTGATAGTTAATTATAACGCTCAGGGCCTCCTAATGACGATGGAGCACTCAAATTGCGTCCCGATTCAATACCTCGTCCTCCAGCCGACTAGTCGCCATGTGTCTATTGCTGCCTCGGGCACCTTATGGTCGTTCTCCTGTGAGTCTATGTTATCGAATCTAACGCAAAACAGATAGTTAATTGGACATTCAGTGCCTTCTAATGACGATGAAACACTCAAATTGCGTCGAGATTCAATACATTGTCCTCCAACCGATTTGCCTCCATGGGTCTATTGCTGCCTCGAGCACCTTATGGTCGTTGTCCTGTGAGTCTAGATTATCGAATCGGACGCAAAACAGATAGTTAACTGTGACGTTCAGGGCCTCCTAATGACGATGGAACACTCAAATTGCGTCCCGATTCAATACATCGCCATCCAGCCGACGTGTCTCCATGGGTCTATGGCTGCCTCGGGCACCTTATGGTCGTTCTCATGTGAGTGTAGATTATCGGATCGGACGCAGAACTGATAGTTAATTATAACGCTCAGGGCCTCCTAATGACGATGGAACACTCAAATTGCGTGCCGATTCAATTCATCGTCCTCCAGCCGAGTTCTCTCCATGGGTCTATTGCTGCCTCGGGCGCCTTATGGTCGTTCTCCTGTGGGTCTAGACTATCGAATCGGACGCAAAACTGATAGTTAATTGTAACGTTCAGGGCCTCCTAATGACGATGGAACACTCAAATTGCGTCCCGATTCAATACATCGTCCTCCAGCCGACTTGTCGCCATGGGTCTTTTGCTGCCTCAGGCACCTTATGGTCGTTCTCCTGTGAGTCTAGATTATCGAATCGGACGCAAAACTGATAGTTAATTGTAACGTTCAGGGCCTACTAATGACGATGAAACACTCAAATTGCGTCCCGATTCAATACATCGTAATCCAAAGACTTGTCTCCATGGGTCTATTGCTGCCTCGGGCACCTTATGGTCGTTCTCCTGTGAGTCTAGATTATCGAATCGGACGCAAAGCTGATAGTTAACTGTAACGTTCAGGGCCTCCTAATGACGATGGAACACTCAAATTGCGTCCCGATTCAATACATCGTCCTCCAGCCGACGTGTCTCCACTGGTCTATTGCTGCTTCGGGCACCTTATGTTCGTTGGCCTGTAATTCTAGATAATCGAATCGGACTCTAAACTGATAGTTAATTGTAACGTTCAGGGCCTCCTAATGACGATGGAAGACTCAAATTGCGTCCCGATTCAATACATCGTCCTCCAGCCGACTTGTCTCCATGGGTCTATTGCTGCCTCGAGCACCTTATGGTCGTTGTCCTGTGAGTCTAGATTATCGAATCGGACGCAAACCTGATAGTTAATTGTAACGTTCAGGGCTTCCTAATGACGATGGAACACTCAAATTGCGTCCCGATTCAATATATCGTCCTCAAGCCGACCTATCTCCATGGGTCTATTGCTGCCTCGGGCACCTTATGGTCGTTCTCCTGTGAGTCTAGATTATCGAATTGGACGCAAAACTGATAGTTAATTGTAACGTTCAGGGTCTCCTAATGACGATGGAACACTCAAATTGCGTCCCGATTCAATACATCGTCCTCCATCCGACTTGTCTCCGTGAGTATATTCCTGCCTCGGGCACCTTAAAGTCGTTCTCCTGTGAGTCTAGATTATCGAATCGGACGCAAAACTGATAGTTAATTGCAACGTTCAGGGCCTCCTGATGACAATGGAACATCCCGATTCAATTCATCGACCTCCAGCCGACTTGTCTACATGGGTCTATTGCTGCCTCGCGCACCTTATGGTCGTTCTCCTGTGAGTCTAAATTTTTGAATCGGACACAGAACTGATAGTTAATTGTAACGTTCAGGGCCTCCTAATGACGATGGAACACTCAAATTGCATCGAGATTCAATACATCGTCCTCCAGCCGACTTGTCCCCATGGGTCTATTGCTGCCTCGGGCACCTTAAGGTCGTTCTCCTGTAGGTCTAGGTTTTCGAATTGGACACAAAACTGGTAGTTAATTGTAAAGTTCAGGGCCTCCTAATGAGGACGGAACACTCAAATTGCATCCCGATTCAATACATCGACCTCCAGCCGACTTGTCTCCATGGGTCTATTGCTGCCTCGGTCACCTTATGGTCGTTCTCCTGTGAGTCTAAATTTTTGAATCGGACACAGAACTGATAGTTAATTGTAACGTTTAGGGCCTTCTTATGACGATAGAACACTCTAATTGCGTCGAGATTCAATGCATCGTCCTCCAGCCGACTTGTCTCCACGGGTCTATTGCTGCCTCGGGCACCTTACGGTCGTTGTCTTGTGGTTCTAGATTTTCGAATTGGACACAAAAATGATAGTTAATTGTAACATTCAGGGCCTCCTAATGACGATGGAACACTCAATTTGCGTCCCGATTCAATACATCGTCCTCCAGCCGACTTGTCGCCATGGGTCTATTGCTGCCTCGGGCACCTTATGGTCGTTCTCCTGTGAGTCTAGATTATCGTATCGGACGCAAAACTGATAGTTAATTGTAACGTTCAGGGCCTCCTAATGACGATGGAACACTCAAATTGCGTCCCGATTCAATACATCGTCCTCCAGCCGACGTGTCTCCATGGGTCTATTGCTGCCTCGGGCACCTTATGGTCGTTCTCCTGTGAGTATTGATTATCTAATCGGACGCAAAGCTGATAGTTAATTGTAACGTTGAGGGCCTCCTAATGACGATGGAACACTCAAATATCGTCCCGATTCAATACATCGTCCTCCAGCTGAATTCTCTCCATGGGTCTATTGCTGCCTGGGGCACCTTATGGTTGTTCTCTTGTGAGTCTGGATTATCGAATCGGCCGCAAAACAGATAGTTGACTGTAACGTTCAGGGCCTCCTAATGACGATGGAACACTCAAATGGCGTCGAAATCCAATACATCGTCCTCCAGCCGACTTATCTCCATGGGTCTATTGCTGCCTCGGGCACCTCATATTCGTTCCCCAGTGAGTCCAGATTATCGAATTGGACGCAAAACTGATAGTTAATTGTAACGTTCAGGGCCTCCTAATGACGATGGAACACTGAAATTGCGTCCCGATTCAATACATCGTCCTCCAGCCGATTTATCTCCATGGGGCTATTGCTGCCACGGGCACCTTATGTTCGATCTCCCGTGAGTCTAGATTATCGATTCGGACGCCAAAGTGATAGTTAATTGTAACGTTCAGGGCCTCCTAATGACGATGGAACACTCAAGTTGCGTCCCGATTCAATACATCGTCCTCCAGCCGACTTCTCTCCATGGGTCTGTTGCTGCCTCGGGCACCTTATGGTCGTTCTCCTGTGAGTCTAGATTATCGAATCTAACGCAAAACAGATAGTTAATTGGACATTCAGGGCCTTCTAATGACGATGAAACACTCAAATTGCGTCGAGATTCAATACATTGTCCTCCAACCGATTTGCCTCCATGGGTCTATTGCTGCCTCGAGCACCTTATGGTCGTTGTCCTGTGAGTCTAGATTATCGAATCTGACGCAAAACTGATAGTTAACTGTGACGTTCAGGGCCTCCTAATGACGATGGAACACTCAAATTGCGTCCCGATTCAATACATCGCCATCCAGCCGACGTGTCTCCATGGGTCTATGGCTGCCTCGGGCTCCTTATGGTCGTTCTCATGTGAGTGTAGATTATCGGATCGGACGCAAAACTGATAGTTAATTATAACGCTCAGGGCCTCCTAATGACGATGGAGCACTCAAATTGCGTCCCGATTCAATACATCGTCCTCCAGCCGACTAGTCGCCATGTGTCTATTGCTGCCTCGGGCACCTTATGGTCGTTCTCCTGTGAGTCTATGTTATCGAATCTAACGCAAAACAGATAGTTAATTGGACATTCAGGGCCTTCTAATGACGATGAAACACTCAAATTGCGTCGAGATTCAATACATTGTCCTCCCACCGATTTGCCTCCATGGGTCTATTGCTGCCTCGAGCACCTTATGGTCGTTGTCCTGTGAGTCTAGATTATCGAATCGGACGCAAAACTGATAGTTAACTGTGACGTTCAGGGCCTCCTAATGACGATGGAACACCCAAATTGCGTCCCGATTCAATACATCGCCATCCAGCCGACGTGTCTCCATGGGTCTATGGCTGCCTCGGGCTCCTTATGGTCGTTCTCATGTGAGTGTAGATTATCGGATCGGACGCAGAACTGATAGTTAATTATAACGCTCAGGGCCTCCTAATGACGATGGAACACTCAAATTGCGTGCCGATTCAATTCATCGTCCTCCAGCCGAGTTCTCTCCATGGGTCTATTGCTGCCTCGGGCGCCTTATGGTCGTTCTCCTGTGGGTCTAGACTATCGAATCGGACGCAAAACTGATAGTTAATTGTAACGTTCAGGGCCTCCTAATGACGATGGAACACTCAAATTGCGTCCCGATTCAATACATCGTCCTCCAGCCGACTTGTCGCCATGGGTCTTTTGCTGCCTCAGGCACCTTATGGTAGTTCTCCTGTGAGTCTAGATTATCGAATCGGACGCAAAACTGATAGTTAATTGTAACGTTCAGGGCCTACTAATGACGATGGAACACTCTAATTGGGTCCCGATTCAATACATCGTCCTCCAGCCGACGTCTCTCCATGGGTCAATTGCTGCCTCGGGCACCTTATGGTCGTTCTCCTGTGAGTCTAGATTATCGAATCGGACGCAAAACTGATAGTTAATTGTAACGTTTGGGGCCTCCTAATGACGATGGAACACTCAAATTGCGTCCCGATTCAATACATCGTCCTCCAGCCGACTTATCTCTATGGGTCTATTGCTGCCTCTGGCACCTTATGTTCGTTCTCCTGTGAGTCTAGATTATCGAATCGGACGCAAAACTGATAGTTAATTGTAACATTCAGGGCCTTCTAATGACGATGGAACACTCCAATTGCGTCCCGATTCAATACATCGTCCTCCAGCCGACTTATCTCCAAGGGTCGATTGCTGCCTCGGGCACCTTATGGTCGTTCTTCTGTGAGTCTAGATTATCGAATCGGACGCAAAACTGATAGTTAATTGCTACGTTCAGGGCCTCCTAATGACGATGGAACACTCAAATTGCGTCCCGATTCAATACATCGTCGTCCAGCCTTTGTGTCTCCATGGGTCTATTGCTGCCTCGGGCACCTTATGGTCGTTGTCCTGTGGGTCTAGATTTTTGAATTGGACACAAAACTGACAGTTAATTGTAACATTCAGGGACTCCTAATGACGATGGAACACTCAAATTGCGTCCCGGTTCAATACATCGTCCTCCAGCCGACTTGTCGCCATTGGTCTATTGCTGCCTCGGGCACCTTATAGTCGTTCTCCTGTGAGTCTAGATTATCGTATCGGACGCAAAACTGATAGTTAATTGTAACTTTCAGGGCCTCCTAATGACGATGGAACACTAAAAATGGCGTCCCGATTCAATACATTGACCTCCAGCCGACTTGTCTCTTTGGGTCTATTGCTGCCTCGGGCACCTTATGGTCGTTCTCCTGTGAGTCTAGATTATCGAATCGGACGCAAAACTGATAGTTAATTGTAACGTTCAGGGCCTCATAATGACGATGGAACACTCAAATTGCTTCCCGATTCAATACATCGTCCTTCAACCGACTTGTCTCCATGTTTATATTGCTGCCTCGGGCACCTTATGGTCGTTCTCCTGTGAGTCTAGATTATCGAATCGGACGCAAAACTGATAGTTAATTGTAACGTTCAGGGCCTTCTAATGGTGAAGGAACACTCAAATTGCGTCGAGATTCAATACATCGTCCTCCAGCCGACTTGTCTCCATGGGTCTATTGGTGCCTCGAGCACCGTATGGTCGTTGTCCTGTGAGTCTAGATTATCGAATCGGATGCTAAACTGATAGTTAATTGTATCGTTCAGGGCATCCTAATGACGATGGAACACTCAAATTGCGTCCCGATTCAATACATCGCCCTCCAGCCGAATTCTCTCCATTGGTCTATTGCTGAGTGGGGCACCTTATGGTTGTTCTCTTGTGAGTCTAGATTATCGAATCGGACGCAATACTGATAGTTAACTGTAACGTTCAGGGCCTCCTTATGACGATGGAACACTCAAATGGCGTCGAAATCCCATACATCGTCCTCCAGCGGACTTATCTCCATGGGTCTATTGCTGCCTCGGGCACCTCATATTCGTTCCCCAGTGAGTCTAGATTATCGAATCGGACGCAAAACTGATAGTTAATTGTAACGTTCAGGGCCTCCTAATGACGATGGAACACTCAAATTGCGTCCCGATTCAATACATCGTCCTCCAGCCGACTAGTCGCCATGGGTCTATTGCTGCCTCGGGCACCTTATGGTCGTTCTCCTGTGAGTCTATATTATCGAATCTAACGCAAAACAGATAGTTAATTGGACATTCAGGGCCTTCTAATGACGATGAAACACTAAATTGCGTCGAGATTCAATACATTGTCCTCCAACCGATTTGCCTCCATGGGTCTATTGCTGCCTCGAGCACCTTATGGTCGTTGCCCTGTGAGTCTAGATTATCGAATCGGACGCAAAAGTGATAGTTGACTGTGACGTTCAGGGCCTCCTAATGACGATGGAGCACTCAAATTGCGTCCCGTTTCAATACATCGTCCTCCAGCCGACTAGTCGCCATGGGTCTATTGGTGCCTCGGGCACCTCATATTCGTTCCCCAGTGAGTCTAGATTATCGAATCGGACGCAAAACAGATAGTTAATTGTAACGTTCAGGGCCTCCTAATGACGATGAAACACTCAAATTGCGTCGAGATTCAATACATTGTCCTCCAACCGATTTGCCTAAATGGGTCTATTGCTGCCTCGAGCACCTTATGGTCGTTGTCCTGTGAGTCTAGATTATCGAATCGGACGCAAAACAGATAGTTAATTGTAACGTTCAGGGCCTCCTAATGACGATGGAGCACTCAAATTGCGTCCCGATTCAATACATCGTCCTCCAGCCGACTAGTCGCCATGGGTCTATTGCTGCCTCGGGCACCTCATATTCGTTCCCCAGTGAGTCTACATTATCGAATCGGACGCAAAACTGATAGTTAATTGTAACGTTCAGGGCCTCCTAATGACGATGGAACACTCAAATTGCGTCCCGATTCAATACATCGTCCTACAGCCGATTTATCTCCATGGGGCTATTGCTGCCACGGGCACCTTATGTTCGATCTCCCGTGAGTCTAGATTATCGATTCGGACGCAAAAGTGATAGTTAATTGTAACGTTCAGGGCCTCCTAATGACGATGGAACACTCAAATTGCGTCCCGATTCAATACATCGTCCTCCAGCCGACTTCTCTCCATGGGTCTATTGCTGCCTGGGGCACCTTTTGGTTGTTCTCTTGTGAGTCTAGATTATCGAATCGGACGCAAAACAGATAGTTGACTGTAACGTTCAGGGCCTCCTAATGACGATGGAACACTCAAATGGCGTCGAAATCCAATACATCGTCCTCCAGCCGACTTATCTCCATGGGTCTATTCCTGCCTCGGGCACCTCATATTCGTTCCCCAGTGAGTCTAGATTATCGAATCGGACGCAAAACTGATAGTTAATTGTAACGTTCAGGGCCTCCTAATGACGATGAAACACTCAAATTGCGTCGAGATTCAATACATTGTCCTCCAACCGATTTGCCTCCATGGGTCTATTGCTGCCTCGAGCACCTAATGGTCGTTGTCCTGTGAGTCTAGATTATCGAATCGGACGCAAAACTGATAGCTAACTGTGACGTTCAGGGCCTCCTAATGACGATGGAACACTCAAATTGCGTCCCGATTCAATACTTCGCCATCCAGCCGACGTGTCTCCATGGGTCTATGGCTGCCTCGGGCACCTTAAGGTCGTTCTCATGTGAGTGTAGGTTATCGGATCGGACGCAAAACTGATAGTTAATTATAACGCTCAGGGCCTCCTAATGACGATGGAACACTCAAATTGCGTGCCGATTCAATTCATCGTCCTCCAGCCGAGTTCTCTCCATGGGTCTATTGCTGCCTCGGGCGCCTTATGGTCGTTCTCCTGTGGGTCTAGACTATCGAATCGGACGCAAACCTGATAGTTAATTGTAACGTTCAGGGCCTCCTAATGACGATGGAACACTCAAATTGCGTCCCGATTCAATACATCGTCCTCCAGCCGACTTGTCGCCATGGGTCTTTTGCTGCCTCAGGCACCTTATGGTCGTTCTCCTGTGAGTCTAGATTATCGAATCGGACGCAAAACTGATAGTTAATTGTAACGTTCAGGGCCTCATAATGACGATGGAACACTCACATTGCTTCCCGATTCAATACATCGTCCTTCAACCGACTTGTCTCCATGTTTATATTGCTGCCTCGGGCACCTTATGGTCGTTCTCCTGTGAGTCTAGATTATCGAATCGGACGCAAAACTGATAGTTAATTGTAACGTTCAGGGCCTTCTAATGGTGATGGAACACTCAAATTGCGTCGAGATTCAATACATCGTCCTCCAGCCGACTTGTCTCCATGGGTCTATTGGTGCCTCGAGCACCGTATGGTCGTTGTCCTGTGAGTCTAGATTATCGAATCGGATGCTAAACTGATAGTTAATTGTATCGATCAGGGCATCCTAATGACGATGGAACACTCAAATTGCGTCCCGATTCAATACATCGCCCTCCAGCCGACTTATCTCCATGGGTTTATTGCAGCCTCGGGCACCTTGTGGTCGTTCTCCTGTGATTCTAGATTATCGAATGGGACGCAAAACTGATAGTTAATTGTAACGTTCAGGGCCTTCTAATGACGATGGAACACTCAAATGGCGTCGAAATCCAATACATCGTCCTCCAGCCGACTTATCTCCATGGGTCTATTGCTGCCTCGGGCACCTCATATTCGTTCCCCAGTGAGTCTAGATTATCGAATCGGACGCAAAACTGATAGTTAATTGTAACGTTCAGGGCCTCCTAATGACGATAGAACACTCAAATAACGTCCCGATTCAATACATCGTCCTCCAGCCGAATTCTGTCCATTGGTCTATTGCTGAGCGGGGCACCTTATGGTTGTTCTCTTGTGAGTCTAGATTATCGAATCGGACGCAATACTGATAGTTAACTGTAACGTTCAGTGCCTCCTTATGACGATGGAACACTCAAATGGCGTCGAAATCCAATACATCGTCCTCCAGCCGATTTATCTCCATGGGTCTATTGCTGCCTCGGGCACCTCATATTCGTTCCCCAGTGAGTCTAGATTATCGAATCGGACGCAAAACTGATAGTTAATTGTAACGTTCAGGGCCTCCTAATGACGATGGAACACTCAAATTGCGTCCCGATTCAATACATCGTCCTCCAGCCGATATATCTCCATGGGGCTATTCCTGCCACGGGCACCTTATGTTCGATCTCCCGTGAGTCTAGATTATCGATTCGGACGCCAAAGTGATAGTTAATTGTAACGTTCAGGGCTTCCTAATGACGATGGAACACTCAAGTTGCGTCCCGATTCAATACATCGTCCTCCAGCCGACTTCTCTCCATGGGTCTATTGCTGCCTCGGGCACCTTATTGTCGTTCTCCTGTGAGTCTAGATTATCGAATCGGACGCAAAACAGATAGTTAATTGTAACGTTCAGGGCCTCCTAATGACGATGGATCACTCAAATTGCGTCCCGATTCAATACATCGTCCTCCAGCCGACTAGTCGCCATGGGTCTATTGCTGCCTCGGGCACCTTATGGTCGTTCTCCTGTGAGTCTATATTATCGAATCTAACGCAAAACAGATAGTTAATTGGACATTCAGGGCCTTCTAATGACGATGAAACACTCAAATTGCGTCGAGATTCAATACATCGTCCTCCAGCCGATTTATCTCCATGGGGCTATTGCTGCCACGGGCACCTTATGTTCGATCTCCCGTGAGTCTAGATTATCGATTCGGACGTCAAAGTGATAGTTAATTGTAACGTTCAGGGCCTCCTAATGACGATGGAACACTCAAGTTGCGTCCCGATTCTATACATCGTCCTCCAGCCGACTTCTCTCCATGGGTCTATTGCTGCCTCGGGCACCTTATGGTCGTTCTCCTGTGAGTCTAGATTATCGAATCGGACGCAAAACAGATAGTTAATTGTAACGTTCAGGGCCTCCTAATGACGATGGAGCACTCAAATTGCGTCCCGATTCAATACATCGTCCTCCAGCCGACTAGTCGCCATGGGTCTATTGCTGCCTCGGGCACCTTATGGTCGTTCTCCTGTGAGTCTATATTATGGAATCTAACGCAAAACAGATAGTTAATTGGACATTCAGGGCCTTCTAATGACGATGAAACACTCAAATTGCGTCGAGATTCAATACATTGTCCTCCAACCGATTTGCCTCCATGGGTCAATTGCTGCCTCGAGCACCTTATGGTTGTTCTCTTGTGAGTCTAGATTATCGAATCGGACGCAATACTGATAGTTAACTGTAACGTTCAGTGCCTCCTTATGACGATGGAACACTCAAATGGCGTCGAAATCCAATACATCGTCCTCCAGCCGATTTATCTCCATGGGTCTATTGCTGCCTCGGGCACCTCATATTCGTTCCCCAGTGAGTCTAGATTATCGAATCGGACGCAAAACTGATAGTTAACTGTGACGTTCAGGGCCTCCTAATGACGATGGAACACTCAAATTGCGTCCCGATTCAATACATCGTCCTCCAGCCGACTTGTCGCCATGGGTCTTTTGCTGCCTCAGGCACCTTATGGCCGTTCTCCTGTGAGTCTAGATTATCGAATCGGACGCAAAACTGATAGTTAATTGTAACGTTCAGGGCCTACTAATGACGATGAAACACTCAAATTGCGTCCCGAATCAATACATCGTTCTCCAGCCGACGTGTCTCCATGGGTCTATTGCTGCCTCGGGCACCTTATGGTCGTTCTCCTGTGAGTCTAGATTATCGAATCGGACGCCAAACTGATAGTTAATTGTAACTTTATGGGCCTCCTAATGACGATGGAACACTCTAATTGGGTCCCGATTCAATACATCGTCCTCCAGCCGACGTCTCTCCATGGGTCAATTGCTGCCTCGGGCACCTTATGGTCGTTCTCCTGTGAGTCTAGATTATCGAATCGGACGAAAAACTGATAGTTAATTGTAACGTTTGGGGCCTCCTAATGACGATGGAACACTCAAATTGCTTCCCGATTCAATACATCGTCCTCCAGCCGACTTATCTCCATGGGTCTATTGCTACCTCTGGCACCTTATGTTCGTTCTCCTGTGAGTCTAGATTATCGAATCGGGCGCAAAACTGATAGTTATTTGTAACATTCAGGGCCTTCTAATGACGATGGAACACTCCAATTGCGTCCCGATTCAATACATCGTCCTCCAGCCGACTTATCTCCAAGGGTCGATTGCTGCCTCGTGCACCTTATGGTCGTTCTTCTGTGAGTCTAGATTATCGAATCGGACGCAAAACTGATAGTTAATTGCTACGTTCAGGGCCTCCTAATGACGATGGAACACTCAAATTGCGTCCCGATTCAATACATCGTCCTCCAGCCGACTTGTCGCCATTGGTCTATTGCTGCCTCGGGCACCTTATAGTCGTTCTCCTGTGAGTCTAGATTATCGTATCGGACGCAAAACTGATAGTTAATTGTAACGTTCAGGGCCTCCTAATGACGATGGAACACTAAAAATTGCGTCCCGATTCAATACATTGTCCTCCAGCCGACTTGTCTCTTTGGGTCTATTGCTGCCTCCGGCACCTTATGGTCGTTCTCCTGTGAGTCTAGATTATCGAATCGGACGCAAAACTGATAGTTAATTGTAACGTTCAGGGCCTCCTAATGACGATGGAACACTCAAATTGCTTCCCGATTCAATACATCGTCCTTCAACCGACTTGTCTCCATGTTTATATTGCTGCCTCGGGCACCTTATGGTCGTTCTCCTGTGAGTCTAGATTATCGAATCGGACGCAAAACTGATAGTTAATTGTAACGTTCAGGGCCTTCTAATGGTGATGGAACACTCAAATTGCGTCGAGATTCAATACATCGTCCTCCAGCCGACTTGTCTCCATGGGTCTATTGGTGCCTCGAGCACCGTATGGTCGTTGTCCTGTGAGTCTAGATTATCGAATCGGATGCTAAACTGATAGTTAATTGTATCGTTCAGGGCATCCTAATGACGATAGAACACTCAAATTGCGTCCCGATTCAATACATCGTCCTCCAGCCGACTTATCTCCATGGGTTTATTGCAGCCTCGGGCACCTTATGGTCGTTCTCCTGTGAATCTAGATTATCGAATCGGACGCAAAACTGATAGTTAATTGTAACGTTCAGGGCCTACTAATGACGATGGAACACTCAATTTGCGTCGAGATTCAATACATCGTCCTCCAGCCGACTTGTCTCCATGAGTCTATTGGTACCTCGAGCACCTTATGCTCGTTGTGCTGTGAGTCTAGATTATCGAATCGGATGCTAAACTGATAGTCAATTGTAACTTCAGGGCCTCCTAATGACGATGGAACACTCAAATTGCGTCCCGATTCAATACATCGTCCTCCAGCCGACGTGTCTCCATGGGTCTATTGCTGCCTCGGGCACCATACGGTCGTTCTCCTGTGAGTCTTGATTATCTAATCGGACGCAAAGCTGATAGTTAATTGTAACGTTCAGGGCCTCCTAATGACGATAGAACACTCAAATAACGTCCCGATTCAATACATCGTCCTCCAGCCGAATTCCCTCCATTTGTCTATTGCTGAGTGGGGCACCTTATGGTTGTTCTCTTGTGAGTCTAGATTATCGAATCGGACGCAATACTGATAGTTAACTGTAACGTTCAGGGCCTCCTAATGACGATGGAACACTCCAATGGTGTCGAGATCCAATACATTGTCCTCCAGCCGACTTGTCTCCATGGGTCTATTTCTGCCTCTGGCACCTTATGGTCGATCTCCTGTGAGTCTAGATTATCGAATCGGACGCAAAACTGATAGTTAATTGTAACGTTCGAGGGCCTCCTAATGACGATGGAACACTCAAATTGCGTAAGGATTCAATACATCGTCCTCCAACCGACTTATCTCCATGGGTCTATTGCTGCCTCGGGCACCTCATGTTCGTTCCCCAGTGAGTCTAGTTTATCGAATCGGACGCAAAACTGATAATTAATTGTAACGATCAGGGCCTCCTAATGACGATGGAACACTCAAATTGCGTCCCGATTCAATACATCGTCATCCAGCCGACTTGTCTCCATGGGTCTATTGCTGTCTCGAGCACCTTATGGTCGTTGTCCTGTGAGTCTAGATTATCGAATCGGACGCAAACCTGATAGTTAATTGTAACGTTCAGGGCTTCCTAATGACGATGGAACACTCAAATTGCGTCCCGATTCAATACATCGACCTCCAGCCGACTTGTATCCATGGGTCTATTGCTGCCTCGGGCACCTTATGGTCGTTCTCCTGTGAGTCTAAATTTTCGAATCGGCCACAGAACTGATAGTTAATTGCAATGTTTAGGGCCTTCTTATGACGATGGAACACTCTAATTGCGTCGAGATTCAATGCATCGTCCTCCAGCCGACTTGTCTCCATGGGTCTATTGCTGCCTCTGGCACCTTATGTTCGTTCTCCTGTGAATCTAGATTATCGAATCGGACGCAAAACTGATAGTAAATTGTAACGTTCAGGTCCTCCTAGTGACGATAGAATACTCAAATTGCGTCCCGATTCAATACATCGTCCTCCAGCCGACTTATCTCCATGGGTTTATTGCAGCCTCGGGCACCTTATGGTCGTTCTCCTGTGAGTCTAGATTATCGAATCGGACGAAAAACTGATAGTTAATTGTAACGTTCAGGGCCTTCTAATGACGATGGAACACTCAAATTGTTTCGAGATTCAATACATCGTCCTCCAGCCGACTTGTCTCCATGGGTCCATTGGTGCCTCGATTACCTTATGCTCGTTGTGCTGTGAGTCTAGATTATCGAATCGGATGCTAAACTGATAGTTAATTGTAACGTTCAGGGCCTCCTAATGACGATGGAACACTCAAATTGCGTCCCGGTTCAATACATCGTCCTCCAGCCGACGTGTCTCCATGGGTCTATTGCTGCCTCGGGCACCATATGGTCGTTCTCCTGTGAGTCTTGATTATCTAATCGGACGCAAAGCTGATAGTTAATTGTAACATTCAGGGCCTCCTAATGACGATAGAACACTCAAATAACGTCCCGATTCAATACATCGTCCTCCAGCCGAATTCTCTCCATTGGTCTATTGCTGAGTGGGGCACCTTATGGTTGTTCTCTTGTGAGTCTAGATTATCGAATCGGACGCAATACTGATAGTTAACTGTAACGTCCAGGGCCTCCTAATGACGATGGAACACTCAAATGGCGTCGAGATCCAATACATTGTCCTCCAGCCGACTTGCCTCCATGGGTCTATTTCTGCCTCTGACACCTTATGGTCGATCTCCTGTTGAGTCTAGATTATCGAATCGGACGCAAAACTGATAGTTAATTGTAACGTTCGAGGGCCTCCTACTGACGATGGAACACTCAAATTGCGTAAGGATTCAATACATCGTCCTCCAGCCGACTTATCTCCATGGGTCTATTGCTGCCTCGGGCACCTCCTGTTCGTTCCCCAGCGAGTCTAGATTATCGAATCGGACGCAAAAATGATAGTTAATTGTAACGATCAGGGCCTCCTAATGACGATGGAACACTCAAATTGCGTCCTGATTCAATACATCGTCCTCCAGCCGACTTGTCTCCATGGGTCTATTGCTGTCTCGAGCACCTTATGGTCGATGTCCTGTGAGTCTAGATTATCGAATCGGACGCAAACCTGATAGTTAATTGTAACGTTCAGGGCTTCCTAATGACGATGGAACACTCAAATTGCGTCCCGATTCAATACATCGTCCTCAAGCCGACTTATCTCCATGGCTCTATTGCTGCCTCGGGCACCTTATGTTCGTTCTCCTGTGAGTCTAGATTATCGAATCGGACGCAAAACTGATAGTTAATTGTAACGTTCAGGGCCTCCTAATGACGGTGGAACACTAAAATTGCGTCCCGATTCAAGACATCGTAATCCAACAGACATGTCTCCATGTGTCTCTTGCTGCCTCGGGCACCTTATGCTCGTTCTCCTGTGAGTCTAGATTATCGAATCGGACGCAAAACTGACAGTTAATTGTAACGTTCAGGGCCTCCTGATGACGATGGAACACTCAAATTGCGTCCCGATTCAATACATCGTCTTCCATCCGACTTGTCTCCATGGGTATATTCCTGCCTCGGGCACCTTATGGTCGTTCTCCTGTGAGTCTAGATTATCGAATCGGTCGCAAAACTAATAGTTAATTGCTACGTTCAGGGACTCCTAATGACGATGGAACACTCAAATTGCGTCCCGATTCAATACATCGACCTCCAGCCGACTTGTCTCCATGGGTCTATTGCTGCCTCGGGCACCTTATGGTCGTTCTCCTGTGAGTCTAAATTTTCGAATCGGCCACAGAACTGATAGTTAATTGCAATGTTTAGGGCCTTCTTATGACGATGGAACACTCTAATTGCGTCGAGATTCAATGCATCGTCCTCCAGCCGACTTGTCTCCATGGGTCTATTGCTGCCTCGGGCACCTTATGGTCGTTGTCCTGTGCGTCTAGATTTTCGAATTGGACACAAAACTGATAGTTATATGTAACGTTCAGGGCCTCCTCATGACGATGGAACACCCAATTTGCGTCCCGATTCAATACATCGTCCTCCAGTCGACTTGTCGCCATTGGTCTATTGCTGCCTCGGGCACCTTATAGTCGTTCTCCTGTGAGTCTAGATTATCGTATCGGACGCAAAACTGATAGTTAATTGTAACGTTCAGGGCCTCCTAATGACGATGGAACACTTAAAATTGCGTCCCGATTCAATACATTGTCTTCCTGCCGACATGTCTCTTTGGGTCTATTGCTGCCTCGGGCACCTTATGGTCGTTCTATTGTGAGTCTAGATTATCGTATCGGACGCAAAACTGATAGTTAATTGTAACGTTCAGGGGCTCCTAATGACGATGGAACACTCAAATTGCTTCCCGATTCAATATAGCGTCCTTCAACCGACTTGTCTCCATGTTTATATTGCTGCCTCGGGCACCTTATGGTCGTTCTCCTGTGAGTCTAGATTAACGAATCGGACGCACAACTGATAGTTAATTGTAACGTTCAGGGCCTTCTAATGGAGATGGAACACTCAAATTGCGTCGAGATTCAATACATCGTCCTCCAGCCGACTTGTCTCCATGGGTCAATTGGTGCCTCGAGCACCGTATGGTCGTTGTCCTGTGAGTCTAGATTATCGAATCGGATGCTAAACTGATAGTTAATTGTATCGTTCAGGGCCTCCTAATGACGATGGAACACTCAAATTGCGTCCCGATTCAATACATCGCCCTCCAGCCGACTTATCTCCATGGGTCTATTGCTGCCTCTGGCACCTTATGTTCGTTCTCCTGTGAGTCTAGATTATCGAATCGGACGCAAAACTGATAGTAAATTGTAACGTTCAGGTCCTCCTAGTGACGATGGAATACTCAAATTGCGTCCCGATTCAATATATCGTCCTCCAGCCGACTTATCTCCATGGGTTTATTGTAGCCTCGGGCACCTTATGGTCGTTCTCCTGTGATTCTAGATTATCGAAGCGGACGCAAAACTGATAGTTAATTGTAACGTTCAGGGCCTTCTAATGACGATGGACACTCAAATTGCTTCGAGATTCAATACATCGTCCACCAGCCGACGTGTCTCCATGGGTCTATTGCTGCTTTGGGGACCATATGGTCGTTCTCCTGTGAGTCTTGATTATCTAATCGGACGCAAAGCTGATAGTTAATTGTAACGTCAGGGCCTCCTAATGACGATGGAACACTCAAATAACGTCCCGATTCAATACATCGTCCTCCAGCCGAATTCTCTTCATTGGTCTATTGCTGCCAGGGGCACCTTATGGTTGTTCTCTTGTGAGTCTAGATTATCGAATCGGACGCAATACTGATAGTTAACTGTAACGTTCAGGGCCTCCTAATGACGATGGAACACTCAAATGGCGTCGAGATCCAATACATTGTCCTCCAGCCGACTTGTCTCCATGGGTCTATTTCTGCCTCTGGCACCTTATGGTCGATCTCCTGTGAGTCTAGATTATCGAATCGGACGCTAAATTGATAGTTAATTGTAACGTTCAGGGCCTCCTAATGACGATGGATCACTCAACTTGCGTCCCGATTCAATGCATCGTCCTCCAGCCGACTTCTCTCCATGGGTCTATTGCTGCCTCGTGCACCTTATGGTCGTTCTCCTGTGAGTCTAGATTATCGAATCGGACGCAAAACTGATAGTTAATTGTAACGTTCAGGGCCTCCTAATGACGATGGAAGACTCAAATTGCGTAAGGATTCAATACATCGTCCTCCAGCCGACTGATCTCCATGGGTCTACTGCTGCCTCGGGCACCTCATGTTCTTTCCCCAGTGAGTCTAGATTATCGAATCGGACGCAAAGCTGATAGTTAATTGTAACGTTCAGGGCCTCCTAATGACGATGGAACACTCAAATTGCGCCCGATTCAATACATCGTCCTCCAGCAGATTTATCTCCATGGGTCTATTGCTGCCTCAGGGACCTTATGGTCGTTCTCCTGTGAATCTAGATTATCGAATCGGACGCAAAACTGATAGTTAATTGTAACGTTCAGGGCCTCCTAATGACGATGAAACACTCAAATTGCGTCCCAAATCAATACATCGTTCTCCAGCCGACGTGACTCCATGGGTCTATTGCTGCGTCTGGCACCTTATGGTCGTTCTCCTGTGAGTCTAGATTATCGAATCGGACGCCAAATTGATAGTTAATTATAACGTTCAGGGCCTCCTAATGACGATGGATCACTCAAGATGCGTCCCGATTCAATACATCGTCCTCCAGCCGACTTCTGTCCATGGGTCTATTGCTGCCTCGTGCACCTTATGGTCGTCCTCCTGTGAGTCTAGATTATCGAATCGGACGCAAAACTGATAGTTAATTGTAACGTTCAGGGCCTCCTAATGACGATGGAACACTGAAATTGCGTCCCGATTCAATACATCGCCCTCCAGCCGACGTGTCTCCATGGGACTATTGCTGCCTCGGTCACCTTATGGTCGTTCTCCTGTGAGTCTAGATTATCGAATCGTACGCAAAGCTGATAGTTAATTGTAACGTTCAGGGCCTCCTAATGACGATGGAACACTCAAATTGCGTCCCGATTCAATACATCGTCCTCCAGCCGACTTGTCGCCATGGGTCTATCGCTGCCTCGGGCACCTTATGGTCGTTCTCCTGTGAGTCTAGATTATCGAATCGGACGCAAAACTGATAGTTAATTGTAACGTTCAGGGCCTTCTAATGACGATGGAACACTCAAATTGCGTCGAGATAAAATACATCGTCCTCCAACCGACTTGTCTCCATGGGTCTATTGCTGCCTCGAGCACCTTATGGTCGTTCTCCTGTGAGCCTAGATTATCGAATCGGACGCAAAACTGATAGTTAATTGTAACGTTCAGGGCCTCCTAATGACGATGGAACACTCAAATTGCGTCCCGATTCAATACATCGTCCTCCTGCCAACTTATCTCCATGGGTCTATTGCTGCCTCAGGGACCTTATGGTCGTTCTCCTGTGAGTCTACATTATCGAATCCGACGCAAAACTGATAGTTAATTGTAACATTAAGGGCCTCCTAATGACGATGAAACACTCAAATTGCGTCCCGAATCAATATATCATTCTCCAGCCGACGTGTCTCCATGGGTCTATTGCTGCCTCTGGCACCTTATGGTCGTTCTCCTGTGAGTCTAGATTATCGAATCGGACGCCAAACTAATATTTAATTGTAACGTTCAGGGCCTCCTAATGACGATGGAACACTCAAGTTGCGTCCCGATTCAATACATCTTCCTCCAGCCGACTTCTCTCCATGGGTCTATTGCTGCCTCGGGCATCTTATGGTCGTTCTCCTGTGAGTCTAGATTATCGAATCGGACGAAAAACTGATAGTTAATTGTAACGTTCAGGGCCTCCTAATGAAGATGGAACACTCAAATTGAGTCCCGATTCAATACATCGTCCTCCAGCCGACTTGTCGCCATGTGTCTATTTCTGCCACGGGCACCTTATTATCGTTCTCCTGTGAGTCTAGATTATCGAATCGAACGCAAAACAGATAGTTAATTGGATTTCCAGGGCCTTCTAATGACGATGAAACAATCAAATTGCGTCGAGATTCAATACATTGTCCTCCAACCGACTTGTCTCCATGCGTCTATTGCTGCCTCGAGCCCCTTATGGTCGTTGTCCTGTGAGTCTATATTATCGAATCGGACGCAAAACTGATAGTTAACTGTAACGTTCAGGGCCTCCTAATGACGATGGAACACTCAAATTGCGTCCCGATTCAATACATCGTCCTCCAGCAGACTTGTCGCCATGGGTCTATTGCTGCCTCAGGCACCTTATGGTCGTTCTCCTGTGAGTCTAGATTATCGAATCGGACGCAATACTGATAGTTAATTGTAACGTTCAGGGCCTCCTAATGACGATGGAACACTCTAATTGCGTCCCGATTCAATACATCGTCCTCCAGGCGACTTCTCTCCATGGGTCTATTGCTGCCTCGGGCACCTTATGGTCGTTCTCCTGTGAGTCTAGATTATCGAATCGGACGCAAAACTGATAGTTAATTGTAACGTTCGAGGGTCTCCTAATAACGATGTAGCACTCAAATTGCGTCCCGATTCAATACATCGTCCTCCAGCCGACTTGTCGCCATGGGTCTATTGCTGCCTCGAGCACCTTATGGTCGTTCTCCTGTGAGTCTAGATTATCGAATCGGACGCAAAACTGATAGTTAATTGTAACGTTCAGGGCCTTCTAATGACGATGGAACACTCAAATTGCGTCGAGATCCAATACATCGTCCTCCAACCGACTTGTCTCCATTGGTCTATTGCTGCCTCTGGCACCTTATGTTCGTTCTCCTATGAGTCTAGATTATCGAATCGGACGTAAAAGTGATAGTTAATTGTAACGTTCAGTGCATCCTAATGACGATGGAACACACAAATTGCGTCCCGATTCAATACATCGTCCTCCAGCCGACTTATCTCCAAGGGTCTATTGCTGCCTCGGGCACCCTATGGTCGTTCTCCTGTGAGTCTAGATTATCGAATCGGACGCAAAACTGATAGTTAATTGTAACGTTCAGGGGCTCCTAATGACGATGGTACACTCAAATTGCTTCCCGATTCAATATAGCGTCCTTCAACCGACTAGTCTCCATGTTTATATAGCTGCCTCGGGCACCTTATGGTCGTTCTCCTGTGAGTCTAGATTATCGAATCGGACGCAAAACTGATAGTTAATTGTAACGTTCAGGGCCTTCTAATGGAGATGGAACACTCAAATTGCGTCGAGATTCAATACATCGTCCTCCAGCCGACTTGTCTCCATGGGTCTATTGGTGCCTCGAGCATCGTATGGTCGTTGTCCTGTGAGTCTAGATTATCGAATCGGATGCTAAACTGATAGTTAATTGTATCGTTCAGGGCCTCCTAATGACGATGGAACACTCAAATTGCGTCCCGATTCAATACATCGCCCTCCAGCCGACTTATCTCCATGGGTCTATTGCTGCCTCTGGCACCTTATGTTCGTTCTCCTGTGAGTCTAGATTATCGAATCGGACGCAAAACTGATAGTAAATTGTAACGTTCAGGTCCTCCTAGTGACGATGGAATACTCAAATTGCGTCCCGATTTAATATATCGTCCTCCAGCCGACTTATCTCCATGGGTTTATTGCAGCCTCGGGCACCTTATGGTCGTTCTCCTGTGATTCTAGATTATCGAATCGGACGCAAAACTAATAGTTAATTGTAACGTTCAGGGCCTTCTAATGACGATGGAACACTCAAATTGCGTCGAGATTCAATACATCGTCCTCCAGCCGACTTGTCTCCATGGGTCTATTGGTGCCTCGAGCACCTTATGGTCGTTGACCTGTGAGTCTAGATTATCGAATCGGATGCTAAACTGATAGTTAATTGTAACGTTCAGGGCCTCCTAATGACGATGGAACACTCAAATTGCGCCCGATTTAATACATCGTCCGCCAGCCGATTTATCTCCATGGGTCTATTGCTGCCTCGAGCACCTTATGGTCGTTCTCCTGTGAGTCTAGATTATCGAATCGGACGCAAAACTGATAGTTAATTGTAACGTTCAGGGCCTCCTAATGACGATGGAACACTCAAATTGCGTCCCGATTAAATACATCGTCCTCCAGCCAACTTATCTCCATGTGTCTATTGCTGCCTCAGGGACCTTATGGTCGTTCTCCTGTGAGTCTACATTATCGAATCCGACGCAAAACTGATATTTAATTGTAACATTAAGGGCCTCCTAATGACGATGAAACACTCAAATTGCGACCCGAATCAAAATATCATTCTCCAGCCGACGTGTCTCCATGGGTCTATTGCTGCCTCTGGCACCTAATGGTCGTTCTCCTGTGAGTCTAGATTATCGAATCAGACGCCAAACTAATAGTTAATTTGAACGTTCAGCGCCTCCTAATGACGGTGGAACACTCAAGTTGCGTCCCGATTCAATACATCTTCCTCCAGCCGACTTCTCTCCGTGGGTCTATTGCTGCCTCGAGCACCTTATGGACGTTCTCCTGTGAGTCTAGATTATTGAATCGGACGCAAAACTGATAGTTAATTGTAACGTTCAGGGCCTCCTAATGACGATGGAACACTCAAATTGCGTCCCGATTCAATACATCGTCCTCCAGCCGACTTGTCGCCATGGGTCTATTTCTGCCTCGGGCACCTTATGGTCGTTCTCCTGTGAGTCTAGATTATCGAATCGGACGCAAAGCTGATAGTTAATTGTAACGTCAGGGCCTCCTAATGACGATGGAACACTCAAATAACGTCCCGATTCAATACATCGTCCTCCAGCCGAATTCTCTCCATTGGTCTATTGCTGCCTGGGGCACCTTATGGTTGTTCTCTTGTGAGTCTAGATTATCGAATCGGACGCAATACTGATAGTTAACTTCAACGTTCAGGGCCTCCTAATGACGATGGAACACTCAAATGGCGTCGAGATCCAATACATTGTCCTCCAGCCGACTTGTCTCCATGGGTCTATTGCTGCCTCGAGCACCTCATGTTCTTTCCCCAGTGAGTATAGATTATCGAATCGGACGCAAAACTGATAGTTAATTGTAACGTTCAGGGCCTCCTAATGACGATGGAACACTCAAATTGCGTCACGATTCAATACGTCCTCCTCCAGCCGACATGTCGCCATGGTTCTATTGCTGCCTCGGGCACCTAATGATCGTTCTCCTGTGAGTCTAGATTATCGAATCGGACGCAAAACAGATAGTTAATTGGACTTTCAGGGCCTTCTAATGATGATGAAACACTCAAATTGCGTCGAGATTCAATACATTGTCCTCCAACCGATTTGTCTCCATGGGTCTATTGCTGCCTCGAGCACCTTATGTTCGTTGTTCTGTGAGTCTAGATTATCGAATCGGACGCAAAACTGATAGTTAACTGTAACGTTCAGGACCTCCTAATGACGATGGAACACTCAAATTGCGTCCCGATTTAATACATCGTCCTCCAACCGACTTGTCTCCATGGGTCTATTGCTGCCTCGAGCACCTTATGGTCGTTCTCCTGTGAGTCTAGATTATCGAATCGGACGCAAAACTGATAGTTAATTGTAACGTTCAGAGCCTCCTAATGACGATGGAACACTCAAATTGCGTCCCGATTCAATACATCGTCCTCCAGCCAACTTATCTCCACGGGTCTATTGCTGCCTCAGGGACCTTATGGTCGTTCTCCTGTGAGTCTACATTATCGAATCCGACGCAAAACTGATAGTTAATTTGAACGTTCAGCGCCTCCTAATGACGGTGGAACACTCAAGTTGCGTCCCGATTCAATACATCTTCCTCCAGCCGACTTCTCTCCATGGGTCTATTGCTGCCTCGAGCACCTTATGGTCGTTCTCCTGTGAGTCTAGATTATCGAATCGGACGCAAAACTGATAGTTAATTGTAACGTTCAGGGCCTCCTAATGACGATGGAACACTCAAATTGCGTCCCGATTCAATACATCGTCCTCCAGCCGACTTGTCGCCATGGGTCTATTTCTGCCTCGGGCACCTTATGGTCGTTCTCCTGTGAGTCTAGATTATCGAATCGGACGCAAAACAGATAGTTAATTGGACTTCCAGGGCCTTCTAATGACGATGAAACACTCAAATTGCGTCGAGATTCAATACATTGTACTCCAACCGACTTGCCTCCATGGGTCTATTGCTGCCTCGAGCACCTTATGGTCGTTGTCCTGTGAGTCTAGATTATCGAATCGGACGCAAAACTGATAGTTAATTGTAACGTTCAGGGCCTCCTAATGACGATGAAACACTCAAATTGCGTCCCGATTCAATACATTGTTCTCCAGCCGACGTGTCTCCATGGGTCTATAGCTGTCTCGGGCACCTAATGGTCGTTCTCCTGTGAGTCTAGATTATCGAATCGGACGCAAAACAGATAGTTAATTGTAACGTTCAGGGCCTCCTAATGTCGATGGAACACTCAAATTGCGTCCCGATTCAATACATCGTCCTCCAGCCGACTTATCTCCATGGGTCTATTGCTGCCTCTGGCAACTTATGTTCGTTCTCCTATGAGTCTAGATTATCGAATCAGACGCAAAACTGATAGTTAATTGTAACGTTCAGGGCCTTCTAAGGACGATGGAACACTCAAATTGCGTCCCGATTCAATATATCGTCCTCCAGCCGACTTATCTCCAAGGGTCTATTTCTGCCTCGGGCACGTTATGGTCGTTCTCCTGTGAGTCTAGATTATCGAATCGGACGCAAAACTGATAGTTAATTGTAACGTTCAGGGCCTCCTAATGACGATGGAACACTCAAATTGCGTCCCGATTCAATATATAGTCCTCCAGCCGTCGTGTCTCCATGGGTCTATTGCTGCCTCGAGCACCTTATGTTCGTTGGCCTGTGATTCTAGATTATCGAATCGGACTCTTAACTGATAGTTAATTGTAACGCTCAGGGCCTCCTAATGACGAAGGAAGACCCAAATTGCGTCCCGATTCAATTCATCGTCCTCCAACCGACTTGTCTCCATGGGTCTATTGCTGCCTCGGGCACCTTATGGTCGTTCTCCTGTAAGTCTAGATTATCGAATCGGACGTAAAAGTGATAGTTAATTGTAACGTTCAGGGCATCCTAATGACGATGGAACACTCAAATTCGTCCCGATTCAATACATCGTCCTCCAGCCGACTTGTCACCATGGGTCTATTGCTGCCTCGGGATCCTTATGGTCGTTCTCCTGTGAGTCTAGATTATCGAATCGGACGCAAAACTGATAGTTAATCGTAACGTTCAGGGCCTCCTAATGGCGATGGAACACTCAAATTGCGTCCTGATTCAATACATCGTCCTCCAGCCGACTTGTCTCCATGGGTCTATTGCTGCCTCGAGCACCTTATGGTCGTTGTCCTGTGAGTCTAGATTATCGAATCGGACGCAAACCTGATAGTTAATTGTAACGATCAGGGCTTCCTAATGACGGTGGAACACTCAAGTTGCGTCCCGATTCAATACATCGTCCTCAAGCCGACTTAACTCCATGGGTCTATTGCTGCCTCGGGCACCTTATGGTCGTTCTCCTGTGAGTCTAGATTATCGAATCGGACGCAAAACTGATAGTTAATTGTAACGTTCAGGGCCTCCTAATGACGATGGAACACTCAAATTGCGTCCCGATTCAATACATCGTCCTCCAGCCGACTTATCTCCATGGGTCTATTGCTTCCTCTGGCAACTTATGTTCGTTCTCCTATGAGTCTAGATTATCGAATCAGACGCAAAACTGATAGTTAATTGTAACGTTCAGGGCCTTCTAAGGACGATGGAACACTCAAATTGCGTCCCGATTCAATACATCGTCCTCCAGCCGACTTATCTCCAAGGGTCTATTTCTGCCTCGGGCACCTTATGGTCGTTCTCCTGTGAGTCTAGATTATCGAATCGGACGCAAAACTGATAGTTAATTGTAACGTTCAGGGCCTCCTAATGACGATGGAACACTCAAATTGCGTAAGGATTCAATACATCGTCCTCCAGCCGACTGATCTCCATGGGTCTACTGCTGCCTCGGGCACCTCATGTTCTTTCCCCAGTGAGTCTAGATTATCGAATCGGACTCTTAACTGATAGTTAATTGTAACGTTCAGGGCCTCCTAATGACGATGGAACACCCAAATTGCGTCCCGATTCAATTCATCGTCCTCCAACCGACTTGTCTCCATGGGTCTATTGATGCCTCGGGCACCTTATGGTCGTTCTCCTGTGAGTCTAGATTATCGAATCGGACGTAAAAGTAATAATTAATTGTAACGTTCAGGGCCTCCTAATGACGGTGGAACACTCAAATTGCGTCCCGATTCAATACATCGTAATCCAACAGACTTGTCTCCATGGGTCTATTGCTGCCTCGGGCACCTTATGGTCGTTCTCCTGTGAGTCTAGATTATCGAATCGCACGCTACACTGATAGTTAAGTGTAAAGTTCAGGCCCTCCTAATGACGATGGAACACTCAAACTGCGTCCCGATTCAATCCACCGTCCTCCAACCCACTTGTCTCCATGGGTCTATTGCTGCCTCGGGCACCTTATGGTCGTTCTCCTGTGAGTCTAGATTATAGAATCGGACGCAAAACTGATAGTTAATTGTAACGTTCAAGGCCTCCTAATGACGATGAAACACTCAAATTGCGTCCCGAATCAATACATCCTTCTCCAGCCGACGTGTCTCCATGGGTCTATTGCTGCCTCGGGCACCTTATGGTCGTTCTCCTGTGAGTCTAGATTATCGAATAGGACGCCAAACTGATAGTTAATTGTAACGTTCAGCGCCTCCTAATGACGATGGAAAACTCAAATTGTGTCCCGATTCAATACATCGTCCTCCACCCGACTTCTCTCCATGGGTCTATTGCTGCCTCGGGCCCCTGATGTTCGTTGTGCTGTGATTCAAGGTTATCGATTCGGACTCTAAACTGATAGTTAATTATAACGTTCAGGGACTCCTAGTGACGATGGAACAACCAAATTGCGTCCCCATTCAATTCATCGTCCTCCGACCAACTTGTCTCCATGGGTCTATTGCTGCCTTGGGCACCTTTCGGTCGTTCTCCTGTGAGTCCAGATTATCGAATCGGACGCCTAACTGATAGTTAATTGTAACGTTCAGGGCCTCTTAATGACGATGGAACACTCAAATTGCGTCCCGATTCAATACATCGTCTTCCAGCCGACTTCCCTCCATGATTCTATTGCGGCCTCGTGCACCTTATGTTCGTTCTCCTGTGAGTCTAGATTATCGAATCGGACGCAAAACTGATAGTTAATTGTAACGTTCAGGGTATCCTAATGCCGATGGTACACTCAAATTGCGACCCGAATAAATACATCGTCCTCCAGCCGACTTGTCTCCATGGGTCTGTGGCTGCCTCGGGCACTTTATGGTCGTCCTCCTGTGAGTCTAGATTATCGAATCGGACGCAAAACTGATAGTTAATTGTAACGTTCAGGGCCTCCTAATGACGATGATACACTCACATTGCGTCCCGATTCAATACATCGTCCTCCAGCCGAATTCTCTCGAAGGGTCTATTGCTGCCTCGGGCACCTTATGGTCGTTCTCCTGTGAGTCTAGATTATCGAATCGGACGCAAAACTGATGGTTAATTATAACGTTCAGGGCCTCCTAATGCCGATGGAACACTCAAATTGCGACCCGATTAAATATATCGCCCTCCAGCCGACTTATCTCCATGGGTCTATTGCTGCCTCGGGACCTTATGTTCGTTCTCCAGTGAGTCTAGATTGTCGAATCGGACGCAAAGCTGATAGTATATTGTAACGTTCAGGGCTTCCTAATGACGATGAAACACTCAAATTACGTCCCGATTCAATACATCGTCCTCCAGCCGACTTGTCTCCATGGGTCTATTGGTGCCTCGGGCACCTTATGGTCGTTCACCTGTGAGTCTAGATTATCGAATCGGACGCATAACTGATAGTTAATTGTAACATTCAGGGCCTCCTAATAACGATGGAGCACTCAAATTGCGTCCCGATTCATTACATCATCCTCCAGCCGACTTATCTCCAAGGGTCTATTGGTGCCTCGGGCACCTAATGGTCATCCTCCTGTGGGTCTAGATTATCGAATCGGACGCAAAACTGATAGTTAATTGTGACGTTGAGGGCCTACTAATGAGGATGGAACACTCAAATTGCGTCTCGATTCAATACATCGTCCTCCAGCCGACGTGTCTCCATGAGTTTATTGCTGCCTCGGGCACCATATGTTCGTTGTCCTGTGATTCTAGGTTATAGAATTGGACTCCAAACTAATAGTTAATTGTAACTTTCAGGGACTCCTAATGACGATGGAACACCCAAATTGCGTCCCGATTCAATTCATCGTCCTCCGACAGACTTGTCTCCATGGGTCTATTGCTGCCTCGGGCACCTTATGGTCGTTCTCCTGTGAGTCTAGATTATCGAATCGGACGCCAAACTGATAGTTAATTGTATCGTTCAGGGCCTCCTAATGACGATGGAACACTCAAATTGCGACATGATTCAATACATCATCCTCCAGCCGACTTGTCTCCATGGGACTGTGCCTGCCTCAGGCACCTTATCGTCGTTCTCCTGTGAGTCTAGATTATCGAATCGGACGCAAAACTGATAGTTAATTGTAACGTTCAGGGCCTCCTAATGACGATGGAACACTCAAATTGCGTTCCGATTCAATACATCGTTCTCCAGCCGACTTATCTCCATGGGTCTATTGCTACCTCGGGCACCTTATGTTCGTTCTCCTGTGAGTCTAGATTATCGAATCGGACGCAAAACTGTTAGTTAATTGCAACGTTCAGGGCCTCCTAATGACAGTGATACACTCAAATTGCGTCCCGATTCAATACATCGTCCTCCAGCCGACTTATCTCCAAGGGTCTTTTGCTGCTTTGGGCACCTTATGGTCGTTCTCCTGTGAGTCTAAATTATCGAATCGGACGCAAAACTGATAGTTAATTGTCACGTTCAGGGCCTCCTAATGACGATGTAACACTCAAATTGCGTTCCGATTCAATACATCGTCCTCCAGCCGACTTGTCTCCATAGGTCTATTGCTGCCTCGGGCACCTTATGGTCGTTCTCCTGTGAGTCTAGATTATCGAATCGGACGCAAAACTGATAATTAATTGCAACGTTCAGGGCCTCCTAATGACGATGGAGCACTCAAATTGCGCCCCGATTCAATACATCGACCTCCATCCGACTTGTCTCCATGTGTCTATTGCTGCCTCGGGCACCTTATGTTTTTCTCCTGTGAGTCTAAATTTTCGAATCTGACACAGAACTGATAGTTAATTGTAACGTTTAGGGCCTCCTAATAACGATGGAACACTCAAATTGCGTCGAGATTCAATACATCGTCCTCCAGCCGACTTGTCTCCATGGGTCTATTGCTGCCTCGGGCACCTTATGGTCGTTCTCCTGTGGGTCAAGATTTTCGAATTGGACACAAAACTGATAGTTAATTGTAACGTTCAGGGCCTCCTAATGACGATGGAACACTCAAATTGCGTCCCGATTCAATACATCGTCCTCCAGCCGACTTGTCGCCATGGGTCTATTCTTGCCTCGGGCACCTTAAGGTCGTTCTCCTGTGAGTCTAGATTATCGAATCGCACGCTAAACTGATAGTTAAGTGTAACGTTCAGGGCCTCCTAATGACGATGGAACACTCAAATTGCGTCCCGATTCAATACACCGTCCTCCAACCGACTTGTCTCCATGGGTCTATTGCTGCCTCGGGCACCTTATGGTCGTTCCCCTGTGAGTCTAGATTATCGAATCGGACGCAAATCTGATAGTTAATTGCAACGTTCAGGGCCACCTAATGACGATGAAACACTCAAATTGCGTCCCCAATCAATACATCATTCTCCAGCCGACGTGTCTCCATGGGTCTATTGCTGCCTCGGGCCCCTTATGTTCGTTGTCCTGTGATTCAAGGTTATCGAGTCGGACTCTAAACTGATAGTTAATTGTAACGTTCAGGGACTCCTAGTGACGATGGAACACCCAAATTGCGTCTCGATTCATTCATCGTCCTCCGACCAACTTGTCTCCATCGGTCTATTGCTGCCTTGGGCACCTTCCGGTCGTTCTCCTGTGAGTCCAGATTATCGAATCGGACGCCAAACTGATAGTTAATTGTAACGTTCAGGGCCTCCCGGTTCAATACATCGTCCTCCAGGCGACTTCTCTCCATGATTCTATTGCGGCCTCGTGCACCTTATGGTCGTTCTCCTGTGAGTCTAGATTATCGAATCGGACGCAAAACTGATAGTTAATTGTAACGTTCAGGGCCTCCTAATGACGATGGAACACTCAATTTGCGTCCCGATTCAATACATCGTCCTCCAGCCGAATTCTCTCCATGGGTCTATTGCTGCCTGGGTCACCTTATGGTTGTTCTCCTGTGAGTCTAGATCATCGAATCGGACGCAAAACTGATAGTTAATTGTAACGTTCAGGGCCTCCTAATGACGATGGAAGACTCAAATTGCGTCGAGGTTCAACACATCGTCCTCCAGCCGACTTGTCTCCATGGGTCTATTTCTGCCTCGGGCACCTTATGGTCGATCTCATGTGAGTCTACATTATCGAATCGGACGCCAAACTGATAGTTAATTGTAACGTTCAGGGCCTCCTAATGACGATGGAACACTCAAATTGCGTCAGGATTCAATACATCGTCCTCCAGCCGACTTATCTCCATGGGTCTATTGCTGCCTCGGGCACCTTATGGTCGTTCTCCTGTGAGTCTAGATTATCGAATCGGACGCAAAACTGATAGTTAATTGTAACTTTCAGAGCCTCCTAATGACGATGGAACACTCAAATTTCGTCCCGATTCAATACATCGTCCTCCAGCCAACTTCTCTCCATGGGTCTATTGCTGCCTCGCGCACCTTATGGTCGTTCTCCTGTGAGTCTAGATTATCGAATCGGACGCAAAACTGATAGTTAATTGTAACGTTCAGGGCCTCCTAATGACGATGAAACTCTCAAATTGCGTCCCGAATCAATACATCGTTCTCCAGCCGACGTGTCTCCATGGGTCTATTGCTGTCTCGGGCACCTTATGGTCGTTCTCCAGTGAGTCTAGATTATCGAATCGGACGCCAAACTGATAGTTAATTGTAACGTTCAGGGCCTCCTAAAGACGATGGAACACTCATATTGCGTCCCGATTCAATACATCGTCCTCCAGCCAACTTCTCTCCATGGGTCTATTGCTGCCTCGGGCACCTTATGGTCGTTCTCCTGTGAGTCTAGATTATCGAATCGGACGCAAAACTGATAGTTAATTGTAACTTTCAGATCCTCCTAATGACGAAGGAACACTCAAATTTCGTCCCGATTCAATACATCGTCCTCAAGCCGACTTGTATCCATTGGTCTGTTGCTGCCTCGGGCACCTTATGATCGTTCACCTGTGAGTCTAGATTATCGAATCGGACGCAAAACTGATAATTAATTGCAACGTTCAGGGCCTCCTAATGACGATGGAGCACTCAAATTGCGCCCCGATTCAATACATCGACCTCCATCCGACTTGTCTCCATGTGTCTATTGCTGCCTCGGGCACCTTATGTTTTTCTCTTGTGAGTCTAAATTTTCGAATCTGACACAGAACTGATAGTTAATTGTAACGTTCAGGACTTCCTAATGACGATGGAACACTCAAATTGCGTCGAGATTCAATACACCGTCCTCCAGCCGACTTGTCTCCAAGGGTGTATTGCTGCCTCGGGCACCTTATGGTCGTTCTCCTGTGGGTCTAGATTTTCGAATTGGACACAAAACTGATAGTTAATTGTAACGTTCAGGGCCTCCTAATGACGATGGAACACTCACATTACATCCCGATTCAATACATCGACCTCCAGCCGACTTGTCTTCATGTGTCTGTTGCTGCCTCGGGTACCTTATGGTCGTTCTCCTGTGAGTCAAATTTTTCGAATCGGACACAGAACTGATAGTTAATTGTAACGTTTAGGGCCTCCTAATGACGATGGAACACTCAAATTGCGTCGAGATTCAATACATCGTCCTCCAGCCGACTTGTCTCCATGGGTCTATTGCTGCCTCGGGCACCTTATGGTCGTTCTCCTGTGGGTCAAGATTTTCGAATTGGACACAAAACTGATAGTTAATTGTAACGTTCAGGGCCTCCTAATGACGATGGAACACTCAAATTGCGTCCCGATTCAATACATCGTCCTCCAGCCGACTTGTCGCCATGGGTCTATTGCTGCCTCGGGCACCTTAAGGTCGTTTTCCTGTGAGTCTAGATTATCGAATCGCACGCTAAACCGATTGTTAAGTGTAACGTTCAGGGCCTCCTAATGACGATGGAACACTCAAATTGCGTCCCGATTCAATACACCGTCCTCCAACCGACTTGTCTCCATGGGTCTATTGCTGCCTCGGGCACCTTATGGTCGTTCTCCTGTGAGTCTAGACTATCGAATCGGACGCAAAACTGATAGTTAATTGCAATGTTCAGGGCCACCTAATGACGATGAAACACTCAAATTGCGTCCCGAATCAATACATCATTCTCCAGCCGACGTGTCTCCATGGGTCTATTGCTGCTCGGGCACCTTATGGTCGTTCTCCTGAGAGTCTAGATTATCGAATAGGACGCCAAACTAATAGTTAATTGTAACGTTCAGGGCCTCCTAATGACAATGGAACACTCAAATTGTGTCCCGTTAAATACATCGTCCTCCACCCGACTTCTCTCCATGGGTCTATTGCTGCCTCGGGCCCCTTATGTTCGTTGTCCTGTGATTCAAGGTTATCGAGTCGGACTCTAAACTGATAGTTAATTGTAACGTTCAGGGACTCCTAGTGACGATGGAACACCCAAATTGCGTCTCGATTCAATTCATCGTCCTCCGACCAACTTGTCTCCATCGGTCTATTGCTGCCTTGGGCACCATTCGGTCGTTCTCCTGTGAGTCCAGATTATCGAATCGGACGCCAAACCGATAGTTAATTGTAACATTCAGGGCCTCTTAATGACGATGGAACACTCAAATTGCGTCCCGATTCAATACATCGTCCTCCAGGCGACTTCTCTCCATGATTCTATTGCGGCCTCGTGCACCTTATGGTCGTTCTCCTGTGAGTCTAGATTATCGAATCGGACGCAAAACTGATAGTTAATTGCAATGTTCAGGGCCTCCTAATGACGATGGAACACTCAAATTGCGACCCGATTCAATACATCGTCCTCAAGCCGACTTGTCTCCATGGGTCTGTGGCTGCCTAGGGCACCTTATGGTCGTCCTCCTGTGAGTCTAGATTATCGAATCGGACGCAAAACTGATAGTTAATTGTAACGTTCAGAGCCTAAAATTGACGATGATACACTCACATTGCGTCCCGATTCAATACATCGTCCTCCAGGCGAATTCTCTCCAAGGGTCTATTGCTGCCTCGGGCACCTTATGGTCGTTCTCCTGTGAGTCTAGATTATCGAATCGGACGCAAAACTGATAGTTAATTGTAACGTTCAGGGCCTCCTAATGACGATGGAACACTCAATTTGCGGCCCGATTCAATACATCGTCCTCCAGCCGAATTCTCTCCATGGGTCTATTGCTGCCTGGGTCACCTTATGGTTGTTCTCCTGTGAGTCTAGATCATCGAATCGGACGCAAAACTGATAGTTAATTGTAACGTTCAGGGCCTCCTAATGACGATGGAAGACTCAAATTGCGTCGAGGTTCAACACATCGTCCTCCAGCCGACTTGTCTCCATGGGTCTATTTCTGCCTCGGGCACCTTATGGTCGATCTCATGTGAGTCTACATTATCGAATCGGACGCCAAACTGATAGGTTATTGTAACGTTCAGGGCCTCCTAACGACGATGGAACACTCAAATTGCCTCAGGATTCAATACATCGTCCTCCAGCCGACTTATCTCCATGGGTCTATTGCTGCCTCGGGACCTTATGTTCGTTCTCCAGTGAGTCTAGATTGTCGAATCGGACGCAAAGCTGATAGTTAATTGTAACGTTCAGGGCCTCCTAATGACGATGAAACTCTCAAATTGCGTCCCGAATCAATACATCGTTCTCCAGCCGACGTGTCTCCATGGGTCTATTGCTGTCTCCGGCACATTATGGTCGTTCTCCAGTGAGTCTAGATTATCGAATCGGACGCCAAACTGATAGTTAATTGTAACGTTCAGGGCCTCCTAAAGACGATGGAACACTCATATTGCGTCCCGATTCAATACATCGTCCTCCAGCCAACTTCTCTCCATGGGTCTATTGCTGCCTCGGGCACCTTATGGTCGTTCTCCTGTGAGTCTAGATTATCGAATCGGACGCAAAACTGATAGTTAATTGTAACTTTCAGATCCTCCTAATGACGATGGAACACTCAAATTTCGTCCCGATTCAATACATCGTCCTCAAGCCGACTTGTCTCCATGGGTCTGTTGCTGCCTCGGGCACCTTATGATCGTTCACCTGTGAGTCTAGATTATCGAATCGGACGCAAAACTGATAGTTAATTGTAACGTTCAGGGCCTCCTAACGACGATGGAGCACTCAAATTGCGTCCCGATTCATTACATCGTCCTCCAGCCGACTTATCTCCAAGGGTCTATTGGTGCCTCGGGCACCTAATGGTCGTTCTCCTGTGAGTCTTGATTATCGAATCGGACGCAAAGCTGATAGTTAATTGTAACGTTCAGGGCCTCCTAATGACGATGGAACACTCAAATTGCGACCCGATTCAATACATCGTCCTCCAGCCGACGTGTCTCCATGGGTCTATTGCTGCCTCGGGCACCTTATGGTCGTTCTCCTGTGAGTCTAGATTATCGAATCGGACGCAAAGCTGATAGTTAACTGTAACGTTCAGGGCCTCCTAATGACGATGGAACACTCAAATTGCGTCCCGATTCAATACATCGTCTTCCAGCCGACTTATCTCCATGGGTCTACTGCTGCCTCGGGCACCTTATGTTCGTTCTCCTGTGAGTCTAGGTTATCGAATCGGACGCCAAACTGATAGATAATTGTAACTTTCAGGGCCATATAATGTCGATGGAACACTCAAATTGCGTCCCGATTCAATACATCGTCCTCCAGCCGATGTTTCTCCATGTGTCTATTGCTGTTTCGGGCACCTTATGTTCGTTGTCCTGTGAGTCTAGATTATCGAATCGGACGCAAAACTGATAGTTAATTGTAACGTTCAGGGCCTCCTAATGACGGTGGAATACTCAAATTGCGTCCCGATTCAATACATCCTCCTCCAGCCGACTTATCTCCATGGGTCTATTGCTGCCTCGGGCACCTTATGGTCGTTCTCCTGTGAGTCTAGATTAACGAATCGGACGCAAAACTGATAGTTAATTGTAACGTTCAGGGCGTCCTAATGACGATGGAAAACTCAAATTGCGTCCCGATTCAATACATCGTCCTCCAGCCGACGTGTCTCCATGGGTCTATTGCTGCCTCGGGCACCTTATGGTCGTTCTCCTGTGAGTCTAGATTATCGAATCGGACGCAAAGCTGATAGTTAACTGTAACGTTCAGGGCCTCCTAATGACGATGGAACACTCAAATTGCGTCCCGATTCAATAAATCGTCCTCCAGCCCACTTGTTCCATGGGTCTATTTCTGCCTCGGGCACCTTATGGTCGATCTCCTGTGAGTCTAGATTATCGAATCGGACGCAAAGCTGATAGTTAACTGTAACGTTCAGGGCCTCCTAATGACGATGGAACTCTCAAATTGCGTCCCGATTCAATACATCGTCCTCCGGCCCACTTGTCTGCATGGGTCTATTCCTGCCTCGGGCACCTTATGTTCGTTGTCCTGTGATTCTAGTTTATCTAATCGGACGCAGAACTGATAGATAATTGCAACGTTCAGCGCATCCTAATGACAATGGAACACCCAAATTGCGTCCCGATTCAATTCACCGTCCTCCAACCGACTTGTCTCCATGGGTCTATTGCTGCCTCGGGCACCTTATGGTCGTTCCCCTGTGAGTCTAGATTATCGAATCGGACGTAAAAGTGATAGTTAATTGTAACGTTCAGGGCCTCCTAATGACGATGGAACACTCAAATTGCGTCCCGATTCAATATATCGTCCTCCAGCCGACTTGTCTCCATGAGTCTACTGCAGCATCGGGCACCTTATGGTCGTTGTCCTGTGAGTCTAGATTATCGAATCGGACGCAAGACTGATAGTTAATTGTAACGTTCAGGGCCACCTAATGACGATGGAACACTCAAATTGCGTCCCAATTCAATACATCGTCCTCCAGCCGACTTATCTCCATGCATCTATTGCAGCCTCGGGCACCTTATGGTCGTTCTCCTGTGAGTCTAGATTATCGAATCGGCCGCAAAACTGATAGTTAATTGTAACGTTCAGGGCCTCCTAATGACGATGGAACACTCAAATTGCGTCTCGATTCAATACATCGTCCTCCAGCCGACTTATCTCCACGGGTCTACTGCTGCCTCGGGCACCTTATGTTCGTTCTCCTGTGAGTCTAGATTATCGAATCGGACGCAAAACTGATAGTTAATTGTAACGTTCAGGGCCATATAATGTCGATGGAACACTCAAATTGCGTCCCGATTCAATACATCGTCGTCCAGCGTTTGTGTCTCCATGGGTCTATTGCTGCCTCGGGCACCTTATGTTCGTTGTCCTGTGATTCTTGATTATCGAATCGGACGTAAAAGTGATAGTTAATTGTAACGTTCAGGGCCTCCCAATGACGATGGAACACTCAATTTGCGTCCCGATTCAATACATCGTCCTCCAGCCGTCTTGTCACCATGGGTCTATTGCTGCATCGGGCACCTTATGGTCGTTGTCCTGTGAGTCTAGATTATCGAATCGGACGCAAAACTAATAGTTAATTGTAACGTTCAGGGCCACCTAATGACGATGGAACACTCAAATTGCGTCCCGATTCAATACATCGTCCTCCAGCCGACTTATCTCCATGGGCCTATTGCTGCCTCTGGCACCTTATTTTCGGTCTCCTGTGAGTCTAGATTATCGAATCGGACGCAAAACTGATAGTTAACTGTAACGTTCAGTGCCTCCTAAAGACGGTGGAATACTCAAATTGCGTCCCGATTCAATACATCGTCCTCCAGCCGACTTATCTCCATGGGTTCATTGCTGCCTCGGGCACCTTATGGTCGTTCTCCTGTGAGTCTAGATTATCGAGTCGGACGCAAAACTGATAGTTAATTGTAAATTTCAGGGCCTCCTAATGACGATGGAAAACTCAAATTGCGTCCCGATTCAATACATCGTCATCCAGCCGACGTGTCTCCATGGGTCTATTGCTGCCTCGGGCACCTTATGTTCGTTCCCCTGTGAGTCTAGATTATCGAATCGGATGCAAAGCTGATAGTTAACTGTAACGTTCAGGGCCTCCTAATGACGATGGAGCACTCAAATTGCGTCCCGATTCATTACATCGTCCTCCAGCCGACTTATCTCCATGGGTCTACTGCTGTCTCGGGCACCTTATGTTCGTTCTCCTGTGAGTCTAGATTATTGAATCGGACGCAAAACTGATAGTTAATTGTAACGTTCAGGGCCTACTAATGAGGATGGAACACTCAAATTGCGTCTCGATTCAATACATCGTCCTCCAGCCGACGTGTCTCCATGGGTTTATTGCTGCCTCGGGCACCATATATTCGTTGTCCTGTGAATCTAGTTATAGAATCGGACTCTAAACTAATAGTTAATTGTAACTTTCAGGGACTCCTAATGACGATGGAACACCCAATTTACGTCCCGATTCAATTCATCGTCCTCCGACTGACTTGTCTCCATGGGTCTATTGATGCCTCGGGCACCTTATGGTCGTTCTCCTGTGAGTCTAGATTATCGAATCAGACGCCAAACTGATAGTTAATTGTATCGTTCAGGGCCTCCTAATGACGATGGAACACTCAAAATGCGACACGATTCAATACATCGTCCTCCAGCCGACCTGTCTCCATTGGTCTGTGGCTGCCTCAGGCACCTTATGGTCGTTCTCCTGTGAGTCTAGATTATCGAATCGGACGCAAAACTGATAGTTAATTGTAACGTTCAGGGCCTCCTAATGACGATGGAACACTCAAATTGCGTTCCGATTCAATACATCGTTCTCCAGCCGACTTATCTCCATGGGTCTATTGCTGCCTCGGGCACCTTATGTTCGTTCTCTTGTGAGTCTAGATTATCGAATCGGACGCAAAACTGATAGTTAATTGTAACGTTCAGGGCCTCCTAATGGCAATCATACACTCAAATTGCGTCCCGATTCAATACATCGTCCTCCAGCCGACTTATCTCCAAGGGTCTTTTGCTGCTTTGGGCACCTTATGGTCGTTCTCATGTGAGTCTAGATTATCGAATCGGACGCAAAACTGATAGATAATTGTAACGTTCAGGGCCTCCTAATGACGATGGAACACTCAAATTGCGTCCCGATTCAATACATCGTCCTCCAGCCGACTTATCTCCATGGGTCTATTGCTGCCTCTGGCACCTTATTTTCGTTCTCCTGTGAGTCTAGATTATCGAATCGGACGCAAAACTGATAGTCAATTGTAACGTTCAGGGCCTCCTAATGACGGTGGAATACTCAAATTGCGTCTCGATTCAATACATCCTCCATCAGCCGACTTATCTCCATGGGTCTATTGCTGCCTCGGGCACCTTATGGTCGTTCTCCTGTGAGTCTAGATTATCGAATCGGACGCAAAACTGATAGTTAATTGTAACGTTCAGGGCCTCCTAATGACGATGGAAAACTCAAATTGCGTCCCGATTCAATACATCGTCTTCCAGCCGACGTGTCTCCATGGGTCTATTGCTGCCTCGGGCACCTTATGGTCGTTCTCCTGTGAGTCTAGATTATCGAATCGGACGCAAAGCTGATAGTTAACTGTAACGTTCAGGGCCTCCTAATGACGATTGAACACTCAAATTGCGTCCCGATTCAATAAATCGTCCTCCAGCCCACTTGTCTCCATGGGTCTATTGCTGCCTCGGGCACCTTATCTTCGTTGTCCTGTGATTCTAGATTATCGAATCGGACGCAGAACTGATAGTTAATTGTAACGTTCAGCGCATCCTAATGACAATGGAACACCCAAATTGCGTCCCGATTCAATTCACCGTCCTCCAACCGACTTGTCTCCATGGGACTATTGCTGCCTCGGGCACGTTATGGTCGTTCTCCTGTGACTCTAGATTATCGAATCGGACGTAAAAGTGATAGTTAATTGTAACGTTCAGGGCCTCCTAATGACGATGGAACATTCAATTTGCGTCCCGATTCAATACATCGTCCTCCAGCCGTCTTGTCTCCATGGGACTATTGCTGCATCGGGCACCTTATGGTCGTTGTCCTGTGAGTCTAGATTATCGAATCGGACGCAAAACTAATGGTTAATTGTAACGTTCAGGGCCTCCTAATGACGATGGAACACTCAACTTGCGTCCCGATTCAATACATCGTCCTCCAGCCGACTTATCTCCATGGGCCTATTGCTGCCTCTGGCACCTTATTTTCGTTCTCCTGTGAGTCTAGATTATCGAATCGGACGCAAAACTGATAGTTAATTGTAACGTTCAGGGCCTCCTAAAGACGGTGGAATACTCAAATTGCGTCCCGATTCAATACATCCTCCTCCAGCCGACTTATCTCCATGGGTCTATTGCTGCCTCGGGCACCTTATGGTCGTTCTCCTGTGAGTCTAGATTATCGAATCGGACGCAAAACTGATAGTTAATTGTAACGTTCAGGGCCTCCTAATGACGATGGAAAACTCAAATTGCGTCCCGATTCAATACATCGTCCTCCAGCCGACATGTCTCCATGGGTCTATTGCTGCCTCGGGCACCTTATGGTCGTTCTCCTGAGAGTCTAGATTATCGAATCGGACGCAAAGCTGATAGTTAACTGTAACGTCCAGGGCCTCCTAATGACGATGGAACACTCAAATTGCGTCCCGATTCAATACATCGTCGTCCAGCCTTTGTATCTCCATGGGTCTATTGCTGCCTCGGGCACCTTATGTTCGTTGTCCTGTGATTCTTGATTATCGAATCGGACGTAAAAGTGATAGTTAATTGTAACGTTCAGGGCCTCCCAATGACGATAGAACACTCAGTTTGCGTCCCGATTCAATACATCGTCCTCCAGCCGTCTTCTCTCCATGGGTCTATTGCTGCATCGGGCACCTTATGGTCGTTTCCTGTGAGTCTAGATTATCGAATCGGACGCAAAACTAATAGTTAATTGTAACTTTCAGGGCCTCCTAATGACGATGGAACACTCAAATTGCGTCCCGATTCAATACATCGTCCTCCAGCCGACTTATCGCCATGGGCCTATTGCTGCCTCTGGCACCTTATTTTCGTTCTCCTGTGAGTCTATATTATCGAATCGGACGCAAAACTGAAAGTTAATTGTAACGTTCAGGGCCTCCTAAAGACGGTGGAATACTCAAATTGCGACCCGATTCAATACATCGTCCTCCAGGCGACGTGTCTCCATGGGTCTATTGCTGCCTCGGGCACCTTATGTTCGTTCTCCTGTGAGTCTAGACTATCGAATCGGACGCAAAGCTGATAGTTAACTGTAACGCTCAGGGCCTCCTAATGACGATGGAACACTCAAATTGCATCCCGATTCAATACATCGTCCTCCAGCCCACTTGTCTCCATGGGTCTATTTCTGCCTCGGGCACCTAATGGTCGATCTCCTGTGAGTCTAGATTATCGAATCTGACGCAACACTGATAGTTAATTGTATCGTTCAGGGCCTCCTAATGACGATGGAACACTCAAATTGCGTCAGAATTCAATACATCGTCCTTCAGCCGACTTATCTCCATGGGTCTATTGCTGCCTCGGGCACCTTATGTTCGTTCTCCAATGAGTGTAGATTATCGAATCGGACGCAAAACTGATACTTAATTGTAACGTTCAGGGCATCCTAATGACGATGGAACACTCAAATTGCGTCCCGATTCAATACATCGTCCTCCAGCTGATTTATCTCAATGGGTCTATTGCTGCCTCGGGCACCTTATGGTCGTTCTCCAGTGAGTCTAGATTATCGAATCGGACGCAAAACTGATAGTTAATTGTAACGTTCAGGGCTTCCTAATGACAATGGAACACTCAAATTGCGTCCCGATTCAATACATCGTCCTCCAGCGGACTTATCTCCATGGGTCTATTGCTGTCTCGGGCACCTTATGTTCGTTCAGCCTGTGAGTCTAGATTATCGAATCGGACGCAAAACTGATAGTTAATTGTAACGTTCAGGGCCTCCTAATGACGATGGAACACTCAAATTGCGTCCCGATTCAATATATCGTCCTCCAGCCGACTTGTCTCCATGGGTCTATTTCAGCATCGGGCACCTTATGGTCGTTGTCCTGTGAGTCTACATTATCGAATCGGACGCAAAACTGAAAGTCAATTGTAACGTTCAGGGCCTCCTAATGACGATGGAACACTCAAATTCCGTCCCGATTCAATACATCGTCCTCCAGCCGACTTATCTCCATCGGTCTTTTGCTGCCTCGGGCACCTTATGTTCGTTCTCCTGTGAGTCTAGATTATCGAATCGGACGCAAAACTGATAGTTCATTGTAACGTTCAGGGCCTCCTAATGACGATGATACACTCACATTGCGTCCCGATTCAATACCTCGTCCTCCAGCCGAATTTTCTCCAATGGTCTATTGATGCCTCGGGCACCTTATGGTCGATCTCCTGTGAGTCTAGATTATCGAATCGGACGCAAAACTGATGGTTAATTGTAACGTTCAGGGCCTCCTAATGACGATGGAACACTCAAATTGAGTCCCGATTCAATACATCGTCCGGCAGCCGAATTCTCTCCATGCGTCTATTGCTGCCTGGGGCACATTATGGTTGTTCTCCTGTGAGTCTAGATTATCGAATCGGACGCAAAACTGATAGTTCATTGTAACGTTCAGGGCCTCCTAATGACGATGAAACACTGAAATTGCGTCCCGAATCAATACGTCGTTCTCCAGCCGACATGTCTCCATGGGTCTATTGCTGTCTCGGGCACCTTATGGTCGTTCTCCTGTGAGTCTAGATTATCGAATCGGACGCCAAACTGATAGTTAATTGTAACGTTCAGGGCCTCCTAATGACGATGGAACACTCAAACTCCGTCCCGATTCAATACATCGTCCTCCAGCCAACTTCTCCCCATGGGTCTATTGCTGCCTCGGGCACCTTATGGTCGTTCTCCTGTGAGTCTAGATTATCGAATCGGGCGCCAAACTGACAGATAATTGTAACGTTCAGATCCTCCTAATGACGATGGAGCACTCAAATTTCGTCCCGATTCAATACATTGTCCTCCACCCGACTTGTCTCCATGGGTCTGTTGCTGCCTCGGGCACCATATGGTCGTTCACCTGTGAGTCTAGATTATCGAATAGACCGCAAAACTGATAGTTAATTGTAACGTTCAGGGCCTCCTAATGACGATGGAGCACTCAAATGGCGTCCCGATTCATTACATCGTACTCCAGCCGACTTATTTCCATGGGTCTATTGCTGCCTCGGGCACCTTATGTTCGTTGTCCTGTGAGTCTAGATTATTGAATCGGACGCAAAACTGATGGTTAATTGTAACGTTCAGGGCCTCCTAATGACGATGGAACACTCAAATTGCGTCCCGATTCAATACATCGTCCTCCAGCCGACTTATCTCCAAGGGTCTATTGGTGCCTCGGGCACCTAATGGTCGTTCTCCTGTGAGTCTAGATTATCGAATCGGACGCAAAACTGATAGTTAATTGTAACGTTGAGGGTCTACTAATGAGGATGGAACACTCATATTGCGTCTCGATTCAATACATTGTCCTCCAGCCCACGTGTCTCCATGGGTTTATTGCTGCCTCGGGCACCATATGTTCGTTGTCCTGTGATTCTAGGTTATCGAATCGGACTCTAAACTGATAGTTATTTGCAACTTTCAGGGACTCCTAATGACGTAGGAACACCCAAATTGCGTCCCGATTCAATTGATCCTCCTCCGACCGACTTGTCTATATGGGTCTATTGCTTCCTCGGGCACCTTATGGTCGTTCTCCTGTGAGTCTAGATTATCGAATCGGACACCAAACTGATAGTTAATTGTAACGTTCAGGGCCTCCTAATGACGATGGAACACTCAAATTGCGTCCCGATTCAATACATCGTCCTCCAGCCGACTTCTCTCCATGAATCTATTGCAGCCTCGGGCACCTTACGGTCGTTCTCCTGTGAGTCTAGATTGTCGAATCGGACGCAATACTGATAGTTAATTGTAACGTTCAGGGCCTCCTAAAGACGATGGAACACTCAAATTGCATCCCGATTCAATCCATCGTCCTCCAGCCGACTTGCCTCCATCGGTCTGTGGCTGCCTCAGGCACCTTATGGTCGTTCTCCTGTGAGTCTAGGTTATCGATCGGACGCAAAACTGATAGTTAATTGTAACGTTCAGGGCCTCCTAATGACGATGGAACACTCAAATTGCGTCCCGATTCAATACATCGTCCTCCAGCCGACTTATCTCCATGGGTCTACTGCTGCCTCGGGCACCTTATGTTCGTTCTCCTGTGAGTCTAGATTATCGATTCGGACGCAAAACTGATAGTTAATTGTCACGTTCAGGGCCTCCTAATGACGATGGAACACTCAAATTGCGTCCCGATTCAATACATCGTCCTCCAGCCGATGTGCCTCCATGGGTCTATTGCTGCTTCGGGCACCTTATGTTCGTTGTCCTGAGATTCTAGATTATCGAATCGGACGCAGAACTGATAGTTAATTGTAACATTCAGCGCATCCTAATGACGATGGAACACCCAAATTGCGTCCCGATTCAATTCATCGTCCTCCAGCCGACTTGTCTGTTGGGTCAATTGCAGCATCGGGCACCTTCTGGTCGATGTCCTGTGAGTCTACATTATCGAATCGGACGCAAAACTGATAGTTAATTGTAACGTTCAGGGCCTCCTAATGACGATGGAACACTCAAATTGCGTCCCGATTCAATACATCGTCCTCCAGCCGACGTATCTCCATGGGTCTATTGCTGCCTCCGGCACCTTATGTTCGTTCTCCTGTGAGTCTAGGTTATCGAATCGGACGCAAAACTGATAGTTAATTGTAACATTCAGGGCCTCCTATTGACGATGGAACACTCAAATTGGGTCCCGATTCAATACATCGTCCCCCAACAGACTTATCTCCATGGGTCTACTGCTGCCTCGGGCACCTTATGTTCATTCTCCTGTGAGTCTAGATTATCGAATCGGACGCAAAACTGATAGATAATTGTAACGTTCAGGGCCATATAATGTCGATGGAACACTCAAATTGCGTCCCGATTCAATACATCGTCCGCCAGCCGATGTGTCTCCATGCGTCTATTGCTGCCTCGGGCACCTTATGTTCGTTGTCCTGTGATTCTAGATTATCGAATCGGACGTAAAAGTGATAGTTAATTGTAACCTTCAGGGCCTCCTAATGACGATGGAACACTCAATTTGCGTCCCGATTCAATACATCGTCCTCCAGCCGTCTCGTCTCCATGGGTCTATTGCTGCCTCTGGCACCTTATGTTCGTTCTCCTGTGAGTCTAGATTATCGAATCGGACGCAAAACTGATAGTTAATTGTAACGTTCAGGGCCTCCTAATGACGATGGAACACTCAAATTGCGTCCCGATTCAATACATCGTCCTCCAGCCGACTTATCTCCATGGGTCTACTGCTGCCTCGGGCACCTTATGTTCGTTCTCCTGTGAGTCTAGTTTATCGAATCAGACGCAAAACTGATAGAAAATTGTAACGTTCAGGGCCATATAATGTCGATGGAACACTCAAATAGCGTCCTGATTCAATACATCGTCCTCTAGCCGATGTGTCTCCATGCGTCTATTGCTGCCTCGGGCGCCTTATGTTCGTTGTCCTGTGATTCTAGATTATCGAATCGGACGCAAAACTGATAGATAATTGTAACGTTCAAGGCCTACAAATGACGATGGAACATTCAAATTGCGTCTCGATTCAACACATCGTCCTCCAGCCGACGTGCTTCCATGGGTCTATTGCTGCCTCGGGCACCATATGTTCGTTGTCCTGTGATTCTAGGTTATCGAATCGGACTCTAAACTGATAGTTAATTGTAACGTTCAGCGCATCCTAATGACGATGGAATACTCAAATTGCGTCCCGATTCAATACATCGTCCTCCAGCCGACTTCTCTCCATGAATCTATTGCAGCCTCGGGCACCTTATGGTCGTTCTCCTGTGAGTCTAGATTATCGAATCGGACGCAAAACTGATAGTTAATTGTAACGTTCAGGGCCTCCTAATGACGATGGAACACTCAAATTGCGTCCCGATTCAATACATCGTCCTCCAGTCGACCTACCTGCATGGGTCTATTGCTGCCTCGGGCAAATTATTTAGTTCTTCTGTGAGTCTAGATTATTGAATCGGACGCAAAACTGATAGATAATTGTAACGTTCAGGGCCATATAATGTCGAAGGAACACTCAAATTGGGTCCCGATTCAATACATCGTCCTCCAGCCGACGTGTCTCCATGGGTCTATTGCTGCCTCGGGCACCTTATGGTCGTTCTATTGTGAGTCTAGATTATCGAATCGGACGCCAAACTGATAGTTAATTGTATCGTTCAGGGCCTCCTAATAACGATGGAACACTCAAATTGCGTCAGGATTCAATACAACGTCCTTTAGCCGACTTATCTCCATGGGTCTATTGCTGCCTCGGGCACCTTATGGTCGTTCTCCTGTGAGTCTAGATTATCGAATCGGACGCCAAACTGATAGTTAATTGTAACGTTCAGGGCCTCCTAATGACGATGAAACACTCAAATTGCGGCCCGAATCAATACTCCGTTCTCCAGCCGACGTGTCTCCATGGATCTATTGCTGCCTCGGGCACCTTATGGTCGTTCTCCTGTGAGTCTACATTATCGAATAGGACGCCAAACTGATAGTTAATTGTAACGTTCAGGGCCTCCTAATGACGATGGAACACTCAAATTGCACCCGATTCAATACATCGTCCTCCAGCCAACCTACCTCCATGGGCCTATTGCTGCTTCGGGCACCTTATGTTTTTTTCCCTTGTGTGTCTAGGTTATTAAATTGGACGCAAAACTGATAGTTAATTGCAACGTTCAAGGCCTCCTAATGACGATGGAACACTCAAATTGCGTCCCCATTCGATACATCGTCCTCCAGCCGGCGTGTCTCCATGGGTCTATTGGTGCCTCGGGCACATCATGGTCGTTCTCCTGTGAGTCTAGATTATCGAATCGGACGCAAAACTGATCGTTAATTGTAACGTTCAGGGCCTCCTAATGACGATGGAACACTCAAGTTGCGTCCCGATTCAATACATCGTCCTCCTCCCGACTTGTCTCCATGGGTCTATTCCCTCCTCGGGCCCCTTATGGACGTTCTCCTTTGAGTCTAGATTATGGAATAGGACGCAAAACTGATAGTTAATTGTAACGTTCAGGGCCTCCATATGACGATGGAACACTCAAATTGCGTCGAGATTCAGTACATCATCCTGCAGCCGAATTGTCTCCATGGGTCTATTGCTGCCTCGGGCACCTTATGGTCGTTCTCCTGTGAGTCTAGATTATCGAATCGGACGCAAAACTGATAGTTAATTGTAACGTTCAGGGCCTCCTAATGACGATGGAACACTCAAATTGCGTCCCGATTCAATACATCGTCCTCCAGTCGACCTACCTCCATGGGTCTATTGCTCCCTCGGGCAAATTATTTCGTTCTTCTGTGAGTCTAGATTATTGAATCGGACGCAAAACTGATAGATAATTGTAACGTTCAGGGCCATATAATGTCGAAGGAACACTCAAATTGGGTCCCGATTCAATACATCGTCCTCCAGCCGACGTGTCTCCATGGGTCTATTGCTGCCTCGGGCACCTTATGGTCGTTCTCCTGTGAGTCTAGATTATCGAATCGGACGCAAAACTGATAGTCAATCGTAACGTTCAGGGCCTCCTAATGACGATGGAACACTCAAATTGTGACCCGATTCAATACATCGTCCTCCTCCCGACTTGTCTCCATGGGTCTATTCCCTCCTCGGGCACCTTATGGTCTTTCTCCTGTGAGTCTAGATTATAGAATCGAACGCAAAACTGATAGTTAATTGTAACGTTCAGGGCCTCCTAACGACGATGGAACACTCAAATTGCGTCGCGATTCGATACATCGTCCTCCAGCCGACTTATCTCCATGGGTCTATTGCTGCCTCGGGCACCTTATGTTCGTTCTCCTGTGAGTCTAGATTATCGATTCGGACGCAAAACTGATAGTTAATTGTCACGTTCAGGGCCTCCTAATGACGATGGAACACTCAAATTGCGTCCCGATTCAATACATCGTCCTCCAGCCGATGTGCCTCCATGGGTCTATTGCTGCTTCGGGCACCTTATGTTCGTTGTCCTGAGATTCTAGATTATCGAATCGGACGCAGAACTGATAGTTAATTGTAACATTCAGCGCATCCTAATGACGATGGAACACCCAAATTGCGTCCCGATTCAATTCATCGTCCTCCAGCCGACTTGTCTGTTGGGTCAATTGCAGCATCGGGCACCTTCTGGTCGATGTCCTGTGAGTCTACATTATCGAATCGGACGCAAAACTGATAGTTAATTGTAACGTTCAGGGCCTCCTAATGACGATGGAACACTCAAATTGCGTCCCGATTCAATACATCGTCCTCCAGCCGACGTATCTCCATGGGTCTATTGCTGCCTCCGGCACCTTATGTTCGTTCTCCTGTGAGTCTAGGTTATCGAATCGGACGCAAAACTGATAGTTAATTGTAACATTCAGGGCCTCCTATTGACGATGGAACACTCAAATTGGGTCCCGATTCAATACATCGTCCCCCAACAGACTTATCTCCATGGGTCTACTGCTGCCTCGGGCACCTTATGTTCATTCTCCTGTGAGTCTAGATTATCGAATCGGACGCAAAACTGATAGATAATTGTAACGTTCAGGGCCATATAATGTCGATGGAACACTCAAATTGCGTCCCGATTCAATACATCGTCCTCCAGCCGATGTGTCTCCATGCGTCTATTGCTGCCTCGGGCACCTTATGTTCGTTGTCCTGTGATTCTAGATTATCGAATCGGACGTAAAAGTGATAGTTAATTGTAACCTTCAGGGCCTCCTAATGACGATGGAACACTCAATTTGCGTCCCGATTCAATACATCGTCCTCCAGCCGTCTCGTCTCCATGGGTCTATTGCTGCCTCTGGCACCTTATGTTCGTTCTCCTGTGAGTCTAGATTATCGAATCGGACGCAAAACTGATAGTTAATTGTAACGTTCAGGGCCTCCTAATGACGATGGAACACTCAAATTGCGTCCCGATTCAATACATCGTCCTCCAGCCGACTTATCTCCATGGGTCTACTGCTGCCTCGGGCACCTTATGTTCGTTCTCCTGTGAGTCTAGTTTATCGAATCAGACGCAAAACTGATAGAAAATTGTAACGTTCAGGGCCATATAATGTCGATGGAACACTCAAATAGCGTCCTGATTCAATACATCGTCCTCTAGCCGATGTGTCTCCATGCGTCTATTGCTGCCTCGGGCGCCTTATGTTCGTTGTCCTGTGATTCTAGATTATCGAATCGGACGCAAAACTGATAGATAATTGTAACGTTCAAGGCCTACAAATGACGATGGAACATTCAAATTGCGTCTCGATTCAACACATCGTCCTCCAGCCGACGTGCTTCCATGGGTCTATTGCTGCCTCGGGCACCATATGTTCGTTGTCCTGTGATTCTAGGTTATCGAATCGGACTCTAAACTGATAGTTAATTGTAACGTTCAGCGCATCCTAATGACGATGGAATACTCAAATTGCGTCCCGATTCAATACATCGTCCTCCAGCCGACTTCTCTCCATGAATCTATTGCAGCCTCGGGCACCTTATGGTCGTTCTCCTGTGAGTCTAGATTATCGAATCGGACGCAAAACTGATAGTTAATTGTAACGTTCAGGGCCTCCTAATGACGATGGAACACTCAAATTGCGTCCCGATTCAATACATCGTCCTCCAGTCGACCTACCTGCATGGGTCTATTGCTGCCTCGGGCAAATTATTTAGTTCTTCTGTGAGTCTAGATTATTGAATCGGACGCAAAACTGATAGATAATTGTAACGTTCAGGGCCATATAATGTCGAAGGAACACTCAAATTGGGTCCCGATTCAATACATCGTCCTCCAGCCGACGTGTCTCCATGGGTCTATTGCTGCCTCGGGCACCTTATGGTCGTTCTATTGTGAGTCTAGATTATCGAATCGGACGCCAAACTGATAGTTAATTGTATCGTTCAGGGCCTCCTAATAACGATGGAACACTCAAATTGCGTCAGGATTCAATACAACGTCCTTTAGCCGACTTATCTCCATGGGTCTATTGCTGCCTCGGGCACCTTATGGTCGTTCTCCTGTGAGTCTAGATTATCGAATCGGACGCCAAACTGATAGTTAATTGTAACGTTCAGGGCCTCCTAATGACGATGAAACACTCAAATTGCGGCCCGAATCAATACTCCGTTCTCCAGCCGACGTGTCTCCATGGATCTATTGCTGCCTCGGGCACCTTATGGTCGTTCTCCTGTGAGTCTACATTATCGAATAGGACGCCAAACTGATAGTTAATTGTAACGTTCAGGGCCTCCTAATGACGATGGAACACTCAAATTGCACCCGATTCAATACATCGTCCTCCAGCCAACCTACCTCCATGGGCCTATTGCTGCTTCGGGCACCTTATGTTTTTTTCCCTTGTGTGTCTAGGTTATTAAATTGGACGCAAAACTGATAGTTAATTGCAACGTTCAAGGCCTCCTAATGACGATGGAACACTCAAATTGCGTCCCCATTCGATACATCGTCCTCCAGCCGGCGTGTCTCCATGGGTCTATTGGTGCCTCGGGCACATCATGGTCGTTCTCCTGTGAGTCTAGATTATCGAATCGGACGCAAAACTGATCGTTAATTGTAACGTTCAGGGCCTCCTAATGACGATGGAACACTCAAGTTGCGTCCCGATTCAATACATCGTCCTCCTCCCGACTTGTCTCCATGGGTCTATTCCCTCCTCGGGCCCCTTATGGACGTTCTCCTTTGAGTCTAGATTATGGAATAGGACGCAAAACTGATAGTTAATTGTAACGTTCAGGGCCTCCATATGACGATGGAACACTCAAATTGCGTCGAGATTCAGTACATCATCCTGCAGCCGAATTGTCTCCATGGGTCTATTGCTGCCTCGGGCACCTTATGGTCGTTCTCCTGTGAGTCTAGATTATCGAATCGGACGCAAAACTGATAGTTAATTGTAACGTTCAGGGCCTCCTAATGACGATGGAACACTCAAATTGCGTCCCGATTCAATACATCGTCCTCCAGTCGACCTACCTCCATGGGTCTATTGCTCCCTCGGGCAAATTATTTCGTTCTTCTGTGAGTCTAGATTATTGAATCGGACGCAAAACTGATAGATAATTGTAACGTTCAGGGCCATATAATGTCGAAGGAACACTCAAATTGGGTCCCGATTCAATACATCGTCCTCCAGCCGACGTGTCTCCATGGGTCTATTGCTGCCTCGGGCACCTTATGGTCGTTCTCCTGTGAGTCTAGATTATCGAATCGGACGCAAAACTGATAGTCAATCGTAACGTTCAGGGCCTCCTAATGACGATGGAACACTCAAATTGTGACCCGATTCAATACATCGTCCTCCAGCCAACTTATCTCCAAGGGTCTATTGCTGCCTCGGCACCTTATGGTCGTTCTCCTGTGAGTCTAGATTATCGAATCGGACGCAAAACTGATAGTTAATTGTAACGTTCAGGGCCTCCTAATGACGATGGAACACTCAAATTGCGTCACGATTCAATACATTGTCCTCCAGCCGACGTGTCTCCATGGGTCTATTGCTGCCTGGGGCACCTTATTGTCGTTCTCCTGTGAGTCTAGATTATCGAATCCGACGCAAAACTGATAGTTAATTGTAACGTTCAGGGCCTCCTGATGACGATGGAACACTCAAATTGCATCCGATTCAATACATCGTCCTCCAGCCGACCTACCTCCATGGGTCTATTGTTGCTTCGGGCACCTTATGTTCGTTCTCTTGTGAGTCTAGGTTATTAAATTGGACGCAAAACTGATAGTTAATTGTAACGTTCAGGGCCTCCTAATGAAGATGGAACACACTAATTGAGTCCCGATTCAATACATCGTCCTCCAGCCGACGTATCTCCATGGGTCTATTGCTGCCTCGGGCACCTTATGGTCGTTCTCCTGTGAGTCTAGGTTATCGAATCGGACGCAAAACTGATAGTTAATTGTAACGTTCAGGGCGTCCTAATGACGATGGAACACTCAAGTTGCGTCCCGATTCAATACATCGTCCTCCACCCGACTTGTCTCCATGGGTCTATTCCCCCCTCGGGCCCCTTATGGACGTTCTTCTGTGAGTCTACATTATCGAATCGGACGCAAAACTGATAGTTAATTGTAACGTTCAGGGCCTCCTAATGACGATGGAACACTCAAATTGCGTCACGATTCAATACATTGTCCTCCAGCCGACGTGTCTCCATGGGTCTATTGCTGCCTCGGGCACCTTATTGTCGTTCTCCTGTGAGTCTAGATTATCGAATCCGACGCAAAACTGATAGTTAATAGTAACGTTCAGGGCCTCCTCATGACGAAGGAACACTCAAATTGCGTCCCGATTCAACACATCGTCCTCCAGCCGACTTATCTCCATGGGTCTATTGCTGCCTTGGGCACCTTATGTTCATTCTCCTGTGAGTCTAGATTATCGAATCAGACGCAAAACTGATAGTTAATTGTAACGTACAGGGCCTCCTAATGACGATGGAACACTCACATTGCGTCGAGATTCAATACATCGTCCTCCAGCCGACTTGTCTCCATGAGTCTCTTGCTGCTTGGGCACCTTATGTTCGTTCTCCTGTGAGTCTAGATTATCGAATCGGACGCAAAACTGATAGTTAATTGTAACGTTCAGGGCCTCCTAATGACCATGGAACACTCAAATTGCGTCCAGATTCAATACATCGACCTCCAGCCGACTTATCTCCATGGGTCAATTGCTGCCTCGGGCACCTTATTTTCGTTCCCCTGTGATTCTAGATTAAGGAAACGGACGCAAAACTGATAGTTATTTGTAACGTTCAGGGTCTCCTAATGACGATGGAACACTCAAATTGCGTCGAGATTCAATACATCGTCCTCCAGCCGACTTGTCTCCATGGGTCTATTGCTACTTTGGGCATCTTATGGTCGTTCTCCTGTGAGTCTAGATTATCGAAACGGACGCAAAACTGATAGTTATTTGTAACGTTCTGGGCCTCCTAATGACGATGGATCACTCAAATTGCGTCGAGATTCAATGTATCGTCCTCCAGCCGACTTGTCTTCATGGGTCTATTTCTGCCTGGGGCACCTTATGGTCGTTCTCCCGTGAGTCTAGATTATCGAATCGGACGCAAAACTGATAGTTAATTGTAACGTTCAGGGCCTCCTAATGACGATGGAACACTCAAATTCCGTCGAGATTCAGTACATCTTCCTGCAGCCGATATGTCTCCATGGGTCTATAGCTGCCTCGGGCACCTTATGGACGTTCCCCTGTGAGTCTAGATTATCGAATCGGACGCAAAACTCATAGTTAATTGTAACGTTCAGGGCCTCCTCTTGACGAAGGAACACTCAGTTTGCGTCCCGATTCAACACATCGTCCTCCAGCCGACTTTTCTCCATGGGTCTATTGCTGCCTCGGGCACCTTATGTTCATTACCCTGTGAGTCTAGATTATCGAATCGGACGCAAAACTGATAGTTAATTGTAACGTTCAGGGCCTCCTAATGACGATGGAACACTCACATTGCGTCGAGATTCAATACATCGTCCTCCAGCCGACTTGTCTCCATGAGTCTCTTGCTGCCTTGGGCACCTTATGGTCGTTCTCCTGTGAGTCTAGATTATCGAATCGGACGCAAAACTGATAGTTATTTGTAACGTTCAGGGCCTCCTAATGACCATGGAACACTCAAATTGCGTCCAGATTCAATACATCGACCTCCAGCCGACTTATCTCCATGGGTCAATTGCTGCCTCGGGCACCTTATGGTCGTTCTCCTGTGAGTATTGATTATCTAATCGGACGCAAAGCTGATAGTTAATTGTAACGTTGAGGGCCTCCTAATGACGATGGAACACTCAAATAACGTCCCGATTCAATACATGGTCCTCCAGCTGAATTCTCTCCATGGGTCTATTGCTGCCTGGGGCACCTTATGGTTGTTCTCATGTGTGTCTAGATTATCGAATCGGACGCCAAACTGATAGTTAACTGTAACTTTCAGGGCCTCCTCATGACGATGCAACACTCAAATTGCGTCGAGATTCAATACATCGTCTTCCAGCCGACTTGTCTCCATGGGTCTATTTCTGCCTCGGGCACCTTATGTTCGATCTCCTGTGAGTGTAGATTATCGAATCGGACTCAACACTGATAGTTAATTGTATCGTTCAGGGCCTCCTAATGACGATGGAACACTCAAATTGCGTCAGGATTCAATACATCGTTCTTTAGCCGACTTATCTCCATGGGTCTATTGCTGCCTCGGGCACCTTATGGTCGTTCTCCTGTGAGTCTAGATTATCGAATCGGACGCTAAACTGATGGTTAATTGTAACGTTCAGGGCCTCCTAATGACGATGAAACACTCAAATTGCGGCCCGATCAATGCACCGTTCTCCAGCCGACGTGTTTCCATAGGTCTATTGGTAACTCGGGCACCTTATGGTCGTCCTCCTGTGAGTCTAGATTATCAAATCGGACGCAAAACTGATAGTTAATTGTAACGTTCAGGGCCTCCTAATGACGAAGATACACTCAAATTGCGTCCCGATTCAATACATCGTATTCCAGCCGACTTTTCTCCAAGGGTCTATTGCAGCCTCGGGCACCCTATGGTCGTTCTCCTGTGATTCTAGATTATCGAATCGGACGCAAAACTGATAGTTAATTGTAACGTTCAGGGCGTCCTAATGACGATGGAACACTCAAATTGCGGCCCGATTCAATACATCGTCCTCCAGCCGACGTGTCTCCATGGGTCTATTGCTGCCTCGGGCACCTTATGTTCGTTGGCCTGTGATTCTAGATTATCGAATCGGACTCTAAACTGATAGTTAATTGTAATTTTCAGGGCCTTCTAATGACGATGGAACACATAAATAGCGTCCCGATTCAATTAATCGTCCTCCAACCGACTTGTCTCCATGGGTCTATTGCTGCCTCGGGAACCTTATGGTCGTTCTCCTGTGAGTCTAGATTATCGAATCGGACGTAAAAGTGATAGTTAATTGTAACATTCAGGGCCTCCTGATGACGATGGAACACTCAAATTGCGTCCCGATTCAATACATCGTCCTCCAGCCGACTTGTCTCCATGGGTCTATTGCTGCATCAGGCTCCTTATGGTCGTTCTCCTGTGAGTCTAGATTATCGAATCGGACGCAAAACTGATAGTTAATTGTAACGTTCAGGGCCTCCTAATAACGATGGAACACTCAATTTGCGTCCCGATTCAGTACATCGTCCTCCAGCCGACTTATCTCCATGGGTCTATTGCTGCCTCGGGCACCTTATGTTCGTTCTCCTGTGAGTCTAGGTTATCGAATCGGACGTAAAAGTGATAGTTAATTGTAACGTTCAGGGCCTCCTAATGACGTTGGAACACTCAAATTGCGTCCCGATTCAATACATCGTCCTCCAGCCAACTTATCTCCAAGGGTCTATTGCTGCCTCGGCACCTTATGGTCGTTCTCCTGTGAGTCTAGATTATCGGATCGGACGTAAAAGTGATAGTTAATTGTAACGTTCAGGGCCTCCTAATGCAGATGGAACACTCAAATTGCGTCCCGATTCAATACATGGTCCTCCAGCCGACTTGTCTCCATTTGTCTATTGCTGCATCGGGCTCCTTATGGTCGTTCTCCTGAGAGTCTAGATTATCGAATCGGACGCAAAACTGATAGTTAATTGTAAAGTTCAGGGCCTCCTAATGACGATGGAACACTCAAATTGCGTCCCGATTCAATACATCGTGCTCCCGCCGACTTATCTCCATGGGTCCATTGCTGCATCGGGCTCCTTATGGTCGTTCTCCTGTGAGTCTAGATTATCGAATCGGACGCAAAACTGATAGTCAATCGTAACGTTCAGGGCCTCCTAATGACGATGGAACACTCAAATTGCACCCGATTCAATACATCGTCCTCCAGCCGACCTACCTCCTTGGGTCTATTGTTGCTTCGGGCACCTTATGTTCGTTCTCTTGTGAGTCTAGGTTATTAAATTGGACGCAAAACTGATAGTTAAACGTTCAGGGCCTCCTAATGACCATGAACACTCAATTTGAGTCCCGATTCAATACATCGTCCTCCAGCCGACGTGTCTCCATGAGTCTATTGCTGCCTCGGGCACCTTATGGTCGTTCTCCTGTGAGTCTAGATTATCAAATCGGACGCAAAACTGATAGTTAATTGTAACGTTCAGGGCCTCCTAATGACGATGGAACACTCAAATTGCGTCGAGATTCAGTACATCGTCCTGCAGCCGATTTGTCTGCATGGGTCTATAGCTGCCTCGGGCACCTTATGGACGTTCCCCTGTGAGTCTAGATTATCGAATCGGACGCAAAACTGATAGTTAATTGTAACGTTCAGGGCCTCCTAATGACGATGGAACACTCAAGTTGCGTCCCGATTCAATACATCGTCCTCCACCCGACTTGTCTTAATGGGTCTATTCCCTCCTCGGGCCCCGTATGGACGTTCTCCTTTGAGTCTACATCATTGAATCGGACGCAAAACTGATAGTTAATTGCAACGTTCAGGGCCTCCAAATGACGATGGAACACTCAAATTGCGTCGAGATTCAGTACATTGTCCTGCAGCCGAAATGTCTCCATGGGTCTATTCCTGCCTCGGGCACCTTATGGTCGTTCTCCTGTGAGTCTAGATTATCGAATCGGACGCAAAACTGGTAGTTAATTGTAACGTTCAGGGCCTCCTCATGACGAAGGAAAACTCAAATTGCGTCCCGATTCAACACATCGTCCTCCAGCCGACTTATCTCCATGGGTCTATTGCAGCCTCGGGCACCCTATGGTCGTTCTCCTGTGATTCTAGATTATCGAATCGGACGCAAAACTGATAGTTAATTGTAACGTTCAGGGCGTCCTAATGACGATGGAACACTCAAATTGCGGCCCGATTCAATACATCGTCCTCCAGCCGACGTGTCTCCATGGGTCTATTGCTGCCTCGGGCACCTTATGTTCGTTGGCCTGTGATTCTAGATTATCGAATCGGACTCTAAACTGATAGTTAATTGTAATTTTCAGGGCCTTCTAATGACGATGGAACACATAAATAGCGTCCCGATTCAATTAATCGTCCTCCAACCGACTTGTCTCCATGGGTCTATTGCTGCCTCGGGCACCTTATGGTCGTTCTCCTGTGAGTCTAGATTATCGAATCGGACGTAAAAGTGATAGTTAATTGTAACATTCAGGGCCTCCTGATGACGATGGAACACTCAAATTGCGTCCCGATTCAATTCATCGTCCTCCAGCCGACTTGTCTCCATGGGTCTATTGCTGCATCGGGCTCCTTATGGTCGTTCTCCTGTGAGTCTAGATTATCGAATCGGACGCAAAACTGATAGTTAATTGTAACGTTCAGGGCCTCCTAATAACGATGGAACACTCAATTTGCGTCCCGATTCAGTACATCGTCCTCCAGCCGACTTATCTCCATGGGTCTATTGCTGCCTCGGGCATCTTATGTTCATTCTCCTGTGAGTCTAGATTATCGAATCGGACGCAAAACTGATAGTTAATTGTAACGTTCAGGGGCTCCTAATAACGATGGAACACTCAAATTGCGTATAGATTCAATACATCGTCCTCCAGCCGACTTTTCTCCACGGGTCTATTGCTGCCTCGGGCACCTTATGGTCGTTCTGCTGTGAGTCTAGATTATCGAATCGGACGCAAAACTGATAGTTAATTGTAACGTTCAGGGCCTCCTAATGACGAAGATACACTCAAATTGCGTCCCGATTCAATACATCGTATTCCAGCCGACTTATCTCCAAGGGTCTATTGCAGCCTCGGGCACCCTATGGTCGTTCTCCTGTGATTCTAGATTATCGAATCGGACGCAAAACTGATAGTTAATTGTAATGTTCAGGGCGTCCTAATGACGATGGAACACTCAAATTGCGGCCCGATTCAATACATCGTCCTCCAGCCGACGTGTCTCCATGGGTCTATTGCTGCCTCGGGCACCTTATGTTCGTTGGCCTGTGATTCTAGATTATCGAATCGGACTCTAAACTGATAGTTAATTGTAATTTTCAGGGCCTTCTAATGACGATGGAACACATAAATAGCGTCCCGATTCAATTAATCGTCCTCCAACCGACTTGTCTCCATGGGTCTATTGCTGCCTCGGGCACCTTATGGTCGTTCTCCTGTGAGTCTAGATTATCGAATCGGACGTAAAAGTGATAGTTAATTGTAACATTCAGGGCCTCCTGATGACGATGGAACACTCAAATTGCGTCCCGATTCAATACATCGTCCTCCAGCCGACTTGTCTCCATGGGTCTATTGCTGCATCGGGCTCCTTATGGTCGTTCTCCTGTGAGTCTAGATTATCGAATCGGACGCAAAACTGATAGTTAATTGTAACGTTCAGGGTCTCCTAATAACGATGGAACACTCAATTTGCGTCCCGATTCAGTACAACGTCCTCCAGCCGACTTATCTCCATGGGTCTATTGCTGCCTCGGGCACCTTATGTTCGTTCTCCTGTGAGTCTAGGTTATCGAATCGGACGTAAAAGTGATAGTTAATTGTAACGTTCAGGGCCTCCTAATGACGTTGGAACACTCAAATTGCGTCCCGATTCAATACATCGTCCTCCAGCCAACTTATCTCCAAGGGTCTATTGCTGCCTCGGCACCTTATGGTCGTTCTCCTGTGAGTCTAGATTATCGGATCGGACGTAAAAGTGATAGTTAATTGTAACGTTCAGGGCCTCCTAATGCAGATGGAACACTCAAATTGCGTCCCGATTCAATACATCGTCCTCCAGCCGACTTGTCTCCATTTGTCTATTGCTGCATCGGGCTCCTTATGGTCGTTCTCCTGAGAGTCTAGATTATCGAATCGGACGCAAAACTGATAGTTAATTGTAAAGTTCAGGGCCTCCTAATGACGATGGAACACTCAAATTGCGTCCCAATTCAATACATCGTGCTCCCGCCGACTTATCTCCATGGGTCCATTGCTGCATCGGGCTCCTTATGGTCGTTCTCCTGTGAGTCTAGATTATCGAATCGGACGCAAAACTGATAGTCAATCGTAACGTTCAGGGCCTCCTAATGACGATGGAACACTCAAATTGCACCCGATTCAATACATCGTCCTCCAGCCGACCTACCTCCTTGGGTCTATTGTTGCTTCGGGCACCTTATGTTCGTTCTCTTGTGAGTCCAGGTTATTAAATTGGACGCAAAACTGATAGTTAAACGTTCAGGGCCTCCTAATGACCATGAACACTCAATTTGAGTCCCGATTCAATACATCGTCCTCCAGCCGACGTGTCTCCATGAGTCTATTGCTGCATCGGGCTCCTTATGGTCGTTCTCCTGTGAGTCTAGATTATCAAATCGGACGCAAAACTGATAGTTAATTGTAACGTTCAGGGCCTCCTAATGACGATGGAACACTCAAATTGCGTCGAGATTCAGTACATCGTCCTGCAGCCGATTTGTCTGCATGGGTCTATAGCTGCCTCGGGCACCTTATGGACGTTCCCCTGTGAGTCTAGATTATGGAATCGGTCGCAAAACTGATAGTTAATTGTAACGTTCAGGGCCTCCTAATGACGATGGAACACTCAAGTTGCGACCCAATTCAATACATCGTCCTCCACCCGACTTGTCTTAATGGGTCTATTCCCTCCTCGGGCCCCGTATGGACGTTCTCCTTTGAGTCTAGATCATTGAATCGGACGCAAAACTGATAGTTAATTGCAACGTTCAGGGCCTCCAAATGACGATGGAACACTCAAATTGCGTCGAGATTCAGTACATTGTCCTGCAGCCGAATTGTCTCCATGGGTCTATTCCTGCATCGGGCACCTTATGGTCGTTCTCCTGTGAGTCTAGATTATCGAATCGGACGCAAAACTGATAGTTAATTGTAACGTTCAGGGCCTCCTCATGAGGAAGGAAAACTCAAATTGCGTCCCGATTCAACACATCGTCCTCCAGCCGACTTATCTCCATGGGTCTATTGCTGCCTCGGGCATCTTATGTTCATTCTCCTGTGAGTCTAGATTATCGAATCGGACGCAAAACTGATAGTTAATTGTAACGTTCAGGGCCTCCTAATAACGATGGAACACTCAAATTGCGTATAGATTCAATACATCGTCCTCCAGCCGACTTTTCTCCACGGGTCTATTGCTCCCTCGGGCACCTTATGGTCGTTCTGCTGTGAGTCTAGATTATCGAATCGGACGCAAAACTGATAGTTAATTGTAACGTTCAGGCCTCCTAATGACGATGGAACACTCAAATTCCGTCCCGATTCAATACATCGTCTTCCAGCTGACGTGTCTCCATTGGTCTATTGCTGTGTCGGGCACCTTATGGTCGTTCTCCTGTGAGTCTAGATTATCGATTCGGACACATACCTGATAGTTTATTGTAACATTCAGGGCCACCTAATGACGATGGAACACTCAAATTGCGTCCCGATTCTATATATCGTCCTCCAGCAGACTTATCTCCATGGGTCCATTGCTGCCTCGGGCACCTTATGGTCGTTCTCCTGTGAGTCTAGATTATCGAATCGGACGCAAACCTGATAGTTAATTGTAACGTTCAGGGCATCCTAATGACGAGGGAATACCCAAATCGCGTCCTAATTCAATACATCGTCCGCCAGCAGACTTGTCTCCATGGGTCTATTGCTGCCTCTTGCACCTTATGTTCGTTCTCCTGTGGTTCTAGATTATCGAATCGGACGCAAAACTGATAATTAATTGTAACATTCAGGGCCTCCTAATGACGATGGAGCACCAAATTGCGTCCCGATTCAATACATTGTCCTCCAACCAACTTGTCTCCAAAGGGTTTATTGCTGCCTCGGGCACCTTATGGTCGTTCTCCTGTAAGTCTAGATTATAGAATCGGACGCTAAACTGATAGTTAATTGTAACGTTCAGGGCCTCCTAATGACGATGGAACACTCAAATTGCGTCCCGATTCAATACATTGTCCTCCAGCCGACTTATCTCCATTGGTGTATTGATGCCTCGGGCACCTTATGGTCGTTCTCCTGTGAGTCTAGATTATCGAATCGGACGCCAAACTGATAGTTAACTGTAACGTTCAGGGCCTCCTAATGACGATGGAACACTCAAATTGCGTCGAGATTCAATACACCGTTCTCCAGCCGAATTCTCTCCATGGGTCTATTGCTAACTCGGGCACCTTATGGTCGTTCTCCTGTAAGTCTAGATTATAGAATCGGACGCAAAACTGACAGTTAATTGTAACGTACAGGGCCTCCTCATGACGAAGGAACTCTCAAATTGCGTCCCGAATCAATACACCGTTCTCCAGCCGACGTGTCTTCATGGGTCCATTGCTAACTCGGGCACCTAATGGTCGTCCTCCTGTGAGTCTAGATTATCGAATCGGACGCAAAACTGATAGTTAATTGTAACGTTCAGGGCCTCCTAATGACGATGGAATACTCAAAGTGCGTCCAGATTTAATACATCGTCCTCCAGCCGACTTATCTCCATGGGTCTATTGCTGCCTCGGGCACCTTATGTTCGTTCTCCTGTGAGTCTAGATTATCGAATAGGACGCCAAACTGATAGTTAATTGTAACGTTCAGAGCCTCCTAATGACGATGGAACACTCAAATTGCACCCGATTCAATACATCGTCCTCCAGCCGACCTACCTCCATGGGTCTATTGCTGCTTCGGGCACCTTATGTTTGTTCTCTTGTGAGTCTAGGTTATTTAATTGGACGCAAAACTGATAGTTAATTGCAACGTTCAGGGCCTGCTAATGACGATGGAACACTCAAATTCCGTCCCGATTCAATACATCGTCCTCCAGCCGACTTGTCTCGATGGGTCTATTGGTTCTCCGGGCACCTTTTGGTCGTTCTCCTGTGAGTCTCGATTATCGAATCGGTCGCAAAACTGATAGTTAATTGTAACGTTCAGGGCCTCCTAATGACTATGGAACACTCAAATTGCGTCCAAATTCAATACATCGTCCTGCAGCTGACTTATCTCCATGGGTCTATTGCTGCCTCGGGAACTTTATGTTCGTAATCCTGTGAGTCTGAATTATCGAATCGGACGCAAAACTGATAGTTAATTGTAACGTTCAGGGCCTCCTAATGACGAAGATACACTCAAATTGCGTCCCGAATCAATAAATCGTATTCCAGCTGCCTTATCTCCAAGGGTCTATTGCTGCCTCGGGCACCCTATGGTCGTTCTCCTGTGATTCTAGATTATCGAATCGGACGCAAAACTGATAGTTAATTGTAACGTTCAGGGCCTCCTAATGACGATGGAACACTCAAATTGCGTCCCGATTCAATACATCGTCCTCCAGCCGACATGTCTCCATGGGTCTATTGCTGCCTCGGGCACCTTATGTTCGTTGGCCTGTGATTCTAGATTATCGAATCGGACTCTAAACTGATAGTTAATTGTAATGTTCAGGGCCTTCTAATGACGATGGAACACATAAATAGCGTCCCGATTCAATTCATCGTCCTCCTACCGACTTGTCTCCATGGGTCTATTGCTGCCTCGGGCACCTTATGGTCGTTCTCCTGTGAGTCTAGATTATCGAATCGGACGTAAATGTGATAGTTAATTGTAACGTTCAGGGCCTCCTGATGACGATGGAACACTCAAATTGCGTCCCATTTCAATACATCGTCCTCCAGCCAACTTGTCTCCATGGGTCTATTGCAGCATCGGGCTCCTTATGGTCGTTCTCCTGTGAGTCTAGATTATCAAATCGGACGCAATACTGATATTTAATTGTAACGTTCAGGGCCTCCTAATATCGATGGAACACTCAATTTGCGTCCCGATTCAATACATCGTCCTCCAGCCGACTTATCTCCATGGGTCTATTGCTGCCTAGGGCACCTTATGTTCGTTCTCCTGTGAGTCTAGGTTATCGAATCGGACGTAAAAGTGATAGTTAATTGTAACGTTCAGGGCCTCCTAATGACGTTGGAACACTCAAATTGCGTCCCGATTCAATACATCGTCATCCAGCCGACTTGTCTCCATGTGTCTATTGCTGCATCGGGCTCCTTATGGTCGTTCTCCTGTGAGTCTATGTTATCGAATCGGACGCAAAACTGATAGTTAATTGTAACGTTCAGGGCCTCCTAATGACGATGGAACACTCAAATTGCGTCCCGATTCAATACATCGTCCTCCCGCCGACTTGTCTCCATGGGTCCATTGCTGCATCGGGCTCCTTATGGTCGTTCTCCTGTGAGTCTAGATTATCGAATCGGACGCAAAACTGATAGTCAATCGTAACGTTCAGGGCCTCTTAATGTCGATGGAACGCTCAAATTGCGTCCCGATTCAATACATCGTCCTCCAGCCAACTTATCTCCAAGGGTCTTTTGCTGCCTCGGCACCTTATGGTCGTTCTCCTGTGAGTCTAGTGTATCGAATCGGACTCTAAACTGATAGTTAATTGTAACGTTCAGGGCCTCCTAATGACGATGGATCACATAAATAGCGTCCCGATTCAATTCATCGTCCTCCAACCGACTTGTCTCCATGGGTCTATTGCTGCCTCGGGCACCTTATGGTCGCTCTCCTGTGAGTCTAGATTATCGAATCGGACGTAAAAGTGATAGTTAATTGTAACGTTCAGGGCCTCCTGATGACGATGGATCACTCAAATTGCGTCCCGTTTCAATACATCGTCCTCCAGCCGACTTATCTCCATGGGTCTATTGCTGCCTCGGGCACCTTACGTTCGTTCTCTTGTGAGTCTAGGTTATTAAATTGGACGCAAAACTGATAGTTCAACGTTCAGGGCCTCCTAATGACGATGGAACACACAAATTGAGTCCCGATTCAATACATCGTCCTCCAGCCGACGTGTCTCCATGGGTCTATTGCTGCCTCGGGCACCTTATGGTCGTTCTCCTGTGAGTCTAGATTATCGAATCGGACGCAAAACTGATAGTTAATTGTAACGTTCAGGGCCTCCTAATGACGATGGAACACTCAAGTTGCGTCCCGATTCAATACATCGTCCTCCACCCGACTTGTCTCCATGGGTCTATTCCCTCCTCGGGCACGGTATGGACGTTCTCCTTTGAGTCTAGATTACTGAATCGGACGCAATAACTGATAGTTAATTGCAACGTTTAGGGCCTCCAAATGACGATGGAACACTCAAATTGCGTCGAGATTCAGTACATCGTCCTGCAGCCGAATTGTCTCCATGGGTCTATTCCTGCCTCGGGCACCTTATGGACGTTCTCCTGTGAGTCTAGATTATCGAATCGGACGCAAAACTGATAGTTGATTGTAACGTTCAGGGCCTCCTAATGACGATGGAACACTCAAATTGAGTCACGATTCAATACATTGTCCTCCAGCCGACTTATCTCCATTGGTGTATTGATGCCTCGGGCACCTTATGGTCGTTCTCCTGTGAGTCTAGATTATCGAATCGGACGCAAAACTGATAGTTAATTGTAATGTTCAGGGCCTCCTCATGACGATGGAAAACTCAAATTGCGTCCCGATTCAACACATCGTCCTCCAGCCGACTTATCTCCATGGGTCTATTGCTGCCTCGGGCACCTTATGTTCATTCTCCTGTGAGTCTAGATTATCGAATCGGACGCAAAACTGATAGTTAATTGTAACGTTCAGGGCCTGCTAATAACGATGGAACACTCAAATTGCGTATAGATTCAATACATCGTCCTCCAGCCGACTTTTCTCCACGGGTCTATTGCTGCCTCGGGCACCTTATGGTCGTTCTGCTGTGAGTCTAGATTATCGAATTGGACGCAAAACTGATAGTTAATTGTAACGTTCAGGACTCCTAATGACGATGGAACACTCAAATTGCGTCCCGATTCAATACATCGTCCTCCAGCTGACGTGTCTCCATTGGTCTATTGCTGTGTCGGGCACCTTATGGTCGTTCTCCTGTGAGTCTATATTATCGATTCGGACACAAACCTGATAGTTTATTGTAACGTTCAGGGCCACCTAATGACGATGGAACACCCAACTTGCGTCCCGATTCAATACATCGTCCTCCAGCCGACTTGTCTCCATGGGTCTATTGCTGCCTCAGGCACCTTATGGTCGTTCTCCTGTGAGTCTAGATTATCGAATCGGACGCAAAACTGATAGTTAGTTGTAGCGTTCAGGGCCTCCTAATGACGATGGAACACTCACATTGCGTCGAGATTCAATACATCGTCCTCCAGCCAACTTGTCTCCATGTGTCTCTTGCTGCCTTGGGCACCTTATGGTCGTTCTCCTGTGAGTCTAGATTATCGAATCGGACGCAAAACTGGTAGTTAATTGTAACATTCAGGACTCCTAATGACGATGGAACACTCAAATTGCGTCCCAATTCAATACATCGTCCTCCAGCCAACTTGTCTCCATGGGTCTATTGCAGCATCGGGCTCCTTATGGTCGTTCTCCTGTGAGTCTAGATTATCGAATCGGACGCAATACTGATATTTAATTGTAATGTTCAGGGCCTCCTAATAACGATGGAACACTCAAATTGCGTCCTGATTCAATACATCGTCCTCCCGCCGACTTGTCTCCATGGGTCCATTGCTGCATCGGGCTCTTTATGGTCGTTCTCCTGTGAGTCTAGATTATCGAATCGGACGCAAAACTGATAGTCAATCGTAACGTTCAGGGCCTCTTAATGACGATGGAACACTCAAATTGCACCCGATTCAATACATCGTCCTCCAGCCAACTTATCTCCAAGGGTCTATTGCTGCTTCGGGCACCTTATGTTTGTTCTCTTGTGAGTCTAGGTTATTAAATTGGACGCAAAACTGATAGTTAATTGCAACGTTCAGGGCCTGCTAATGACGATGGAACACTCAAATTCCGTCCCGATTCAATACATCGTCCTCCAGCCGACATGTCTCCATGGGTCTATTGCTGCCTCGGGCACCTTATGTTCGTTGGCCTGTGATTCTAGATTATCGAATCGGACTCTAAACTGATAGTTAATTGTAATGTTCAGGGCCTTCTAATGACGATGGAACACATAAATAGCGTCCCGATTCAATTCATCGTCCTCCTACCGACTTGTCTCCATGGGTCTATTGCTGCCTCGGGCACCTTATGGTCGTTCTCCTGTGAGTCTAGATTATCGAATCGGACGTAAATGTGATAGTTAATTGTAACGTTCAGGGCCTCCTGATGACGATGGAACACTCAAATTGCGTCCCATTTCAATACATCGTCCTCCAGCCAACTTGTCTCCATGGGTCTATTGCAGCATCGGGCTCCTTATGGTCGTTCTCCTGTGAGTCTAGATTATCAAATCGGACGCAATACTGATATTTAATTGTAACGTTCAGGGCCTCCTAATAACGATGGAACACTCAATTTGCGTCCCGATTCAGTACATCGTCCTCCAGCCGACTTATCTCCATGGGTCTATTGCTGCCTAGGGCACCTTATGTTCGTTCTCCTGTGAGTCTAGGTTATCGAATCGGACGTAAAAGTGATAGTTAATTGTAACGTTCAGGGCCTCCTAATGACGTTGGAACACTCAAATTGCGTCCCGATTCAATACATCGTCATCCAGCCGACTTGTCTCCATGTGTCTATTGCTGCATCGGGCTCCTTATGGTCGTTCTCCTGTGAGTCTATGTTATCGAATCGGACGCAAAACTGATAGTTAATTGTAACGTTCAGGGCCTCCTAATGACGATGGAACACTCAAATTGCGTCCCGATTCAATACATCGTCCTCCCGCCGACTTGTCTCCATGGGTCCATTGCTGCATCGGGCTCCTTATGGTCGTTCTCCTGTGAGTCTAGATTATCGAATCGGACGCAAAACTGATAGTCAATCGTAACGTTCAGGGCCTCTTAATGTCGATGGAACGCTCAAATTGCGTCCCGATTCAATACATCGTCCTCCAGCCAACTTATCTCCAAGGGTCTTTTGCTGCCTCGGCACCTTATGGTCGTTCTCCTGTGAGTCTAGTGTATCGAATCGGACTCTAAACTGATAGTTAATTGTAACGTTCAGGGCCTCCTAATGACGATGGATCACATAAATAGCGTCCCGATTCAATTCATCGTCCTCCAACCGACTTGTCTCCATGGGTCTATTGCTGCCTCGGGCACCTTATGGTCGCTCTCCTGTGAGTCTAGATTATCGAATCGGACGTAAAAGTGATAGTTAATTGTAACGTTCAGGGCCTCCTGATGACGATGGATCACTCAAATTGCGTCCCGTTTCAATACATCGTCCTCCAGCCGACTTATCTCCATGGGTCTATTGCTGCCTCGGGCACCTTACGTTCGTTCTCTTGTGAGTCTAGGTTATTAAATTGGACGCAAAACTGATAGTTAAACGTTCAGGGCCTCCTAATGACGATGGAACACACAAATTGAGTCCCGATTCAATACATCGTCCTCCAGCCGACGTGTCTCCATGGGTCTATTGCTGCCTCGGGCACCTTATGGTCGTTCTCCTGTGAGTCTAGATTATCGAATCGGACGCAAAACTGATAGTTAATTGTAACGTTCAGGGCCTCCTAATGACGATGGAACACTCAAGTTGCGTCCCGATTCAATACATCGTCCTCCACCCGACTTGTCTCCATGGGTCTATTCCCTCCTCGGGCACGGTATGGACGTTCTCCTTTGAGTCTAGATTATTGAATCGGACGCAATAACTGATAGTTAATTGCAACGTTTAGGGCCTCCAAATGACGATGGAACACTCAAATTGCGTCGAGATTCAGTACATCGTCCTGCAGCCGAATTGTCTCCATGGGTCTATTCCTGCCTTGGGCACCTTATGGACATTCTCCTGTGAGTCTAGATTATCGAATCGGACGCAAAACTGATAGTTGATTGTAACGTTCAGGGCCTCCTAATGACGATGGAACACTCAAATTGAGTCACGATTCAATACATTGTCCTCCAGCCGACTTATCTCCATTGGTGTATTGATGCCTCGGGCACCTTATGGTCGTTCTCCTGTGAGTCTAGATTATCGAATCGGACGCAAAACTGATAGTTAATTGTAATGTTCAGGGCCTCCTCATGACGATGGAAAACTCAAATTGCGTCCCGATTCAACACATCGTCCTCCAGCCGACTTATCTCCATGGGTCTATTGCTGCCTCGGGCACCTTATGTTCATTCTCCTGTGAGTCTAGATTATCGAATCGGACGCAAAACTGATAGTTAATTGTAACGTTCAGGGCCTGCTAATAACGATGGAACACTCAAATTGCGTATAGATTCAATACATCGTCCTCCAGCCGACTTTTCTCCACGGGTCTATTGCTGCCTCGGGCACCTTATGGTCGTTCTGCTGTGAGTCTAGATTATCGAATTGGACGCAAAACTGATAGTTAATTGTAACGTTCAGGACTCCTAATGACGATGGAACACTCAAATTGCGTCCCGATTCAATACATCGTCCTCCAGCTGACGTGTCTCCATTGGTCTATTGCTGTGTCGGGCACCTTATGGTCGTTCTCCTGTGAGTCTATATTATCGATTCGGACACAAACCTGATAGTTTATTGTAACGTTCAGGGCCACCTAATGACGATGGAACACCCAACTTGCGTCCCGATTCAATACATCGTCCTCCAGCCGACTTGTCTCCATGGGTCTATTGCTGCCTCAGGCACCTTATGGTCGTTCTCCTGTGAGTCTAGATTATCGAATCGGACGCAAAACTGATAGTTAGTTGTAGCGTTCAGGGCCTCCTAATGACGATGGAACACTCACATTGCGTCGAGATTCAATACATCGTCCTCCAGCCAACTTGTCTCCATGTGTCTCTTGCTGCCTTGGGCACCTTATGGTCGTTCTCCTGTGAGTCTAGATTATCGAATCGGACGCAAAACTGGTAGTTAATTGTAACATTCAGGACTCCTAATGACGATGGAACACTCAAATTGCGTCCCAATTCAATACATCGTCCTCCAGCCAACTTGTCTCCATGGGTCTATTGCAGCATCGGGCTCCTTATGGTCGTTCTCCTGTGAGTCTAGATTATCGAATCGGACGCAATACTGATATTTAATTGTAATGTTCAGGGCCTCCTAATAACGATGGAACACTCAATTTGCGTCCCGATTCAGTACATCGTCCTCCAGCCGACTTATCTCCATGGGTCTATTGCTGCCTAGGGCACCTTATGTTCGTTCTCCTGTGAGTCTAGGTTATCGAATCGGACGTAAAAGTGATAGTTAATTGTAACGTTCAGGGCCTCCTAATGACGTTGGAACACTCAAATTGCGTCCCGATTCAATACATCGTCATCCAGCCGACTTGTCTCCATGTGTCTATTGCTGCATCAGGCTCCTTATGGTCGTTCTCCTGTGAGTCTATGTTATCGAATCGGACGCAAAACTGATAGTTAATTGTAACGTTCAGGGCCTCCTAATGACGATGGAACACTCAAATTGCGTCCTGATTCAATACATCGTCCTCCCGCCGACTTGTCTCCATGGGTCCATTGCTGCATCGGGCTCTTTATGGTCGTTCTCCTGTGAGTCTAGATTATCGAATCGGACGCAAAACTGATAGTCAATCGTAACGTTCAGGGCCTCTTAATGTCGATGGAACGCTCAAATTGCGTCCCGATTCAATACATCGTCCTCCAGCCAACTTATCTCCAAGGGTCTTTTGCTGCCTCGGCACCTTATGGTCGTTCTCCTGTGAGTCTAGTGTATCGAATCGGACTGTAAACTGATAGTTAATTGTAACGTTCAGGGCCTCCTAATGACGATGGAACACATAAATAGCGTCCCGATTCAATTCAAAGTCCTCCAACCGACTTGTCTCCATGGGTCTATTGCTGCCTCGGGCACCTTATGGTCGCTCTCCTGTGAGTCTAGATTATCGAATCGGACGTAAAAGTGATAGTTAATTGTAACGTTCAGGGCCTCCTGATGACGATGGAACACTCAAATTGCGTCCCGTTTCAATACATCGTCCTCCAGCCGACTTATCTCCATGGGTCTATTGCTGCCTCGGGCACCTTATGTTCGTTCTCCTGTGAGTCTAGATTATCGAATCGTACGCCAAACTGATAGTTAATTGTAACGTTCTGGGCCTCCTAATGACGATGGAACACTCAAGTTGCGTCCCGATTCAATACATCGTCCTCCACCCGACTTGTCTCCATGGGTCTATTCCCTCCTCGGGCACGGTATGGACGTTCTCCTTTGAGTCTAGATTATTGAATCGGACGCAATAACTGATAGTTAATTGCAACGTTTAGGGCCTCCAAATGACGATGGAACACTCAAATTGCGTCGAGATTCAGTACATCGTCCTGCAGCCGAATTGTCTCCATGGGTCTATTCCTGCCTCGGGCACCTTATGGACGTTCTCCTGTGAGTCTAGATTATCGAATCGGACGCAAAACTGATAGTTGATTGTAACGTTCAGGGCCTCCTAATGACGATGGAACACTCAAATTGAGTCACGATTCAATACACTGTCCTCCAGCCGACTTATCTCCATTGGTGTATTGATGCCTCGGGCACCTTATGGTCGTTCTCCTGTGAGTCTAGATTATCGAATCGGACGCAAAACTGATAGTTAATTGTAATGTTCAGGGCCTCCTCATGACGATGGAAAACTCAAATTGCGTCCCGATTCAACACATCGTCCTCCAGCCGACTTATCTCCATGGGTCTATTGCTGCCTCGGGCACCTTATGTTCATTCTCCTGTGAGTCTAGATTATCGAATCGGACGCAAAACTGATAGTTAATTGTAACGTTCAGGGCCTGCTAATAACGATGGAACACTCAAATTGCGTATTGATTCAATACATCGTCCTCCAGCCGACTTTTCTCCACGGGTCTATTGCTGCCTCGGGCACCTTATGGTCGTTCTGCTGTGAGTCTAGATTATCGAATTGGACGCAAAACTGATAGTTAATTGTAACGTTCAGGACTCCTAATGACGATGGAACACTCAAATTGCGTCCCGATTCAATACATCGTCCTCCAGCTGACGTGTCTCCATTGGTCTATTGCTGTGTCGGGCACCTTATGGTCGTTCTCCTGTGAGTCTATATTATCGATTCGGACACAAACCTGATAGTTTATTGTAACGTTCAGGGCCACCTAATGACGATGGAACACCCAACTTGCGTCCCGATTCAATACATCGTCCTCCAGCCGACTTGTCTCCATGGGTCTATTGCTGCCTCAGGCACCTTATGGTCGTTCTCCTGTGAGTCTAGATTATCGAATCGGACGCAAAACTGATAGTTAGTTGTAGCGTTCAGGGGCTCCTAATGACGATGGAACACTCACATTGCGTCGAGATTCAATACATCGTCCTCCAGCCAACTTGTTTCCATGTGTCTCTTGCTGCCTTGGGCACCTTATGGTCGTTCTCCTGTGAGTCTAGATTATCGAATCGGACGCAAAACTGGTAGTTAATTGTAACATTCAGGACTCCTAATGACGATGGAACACTCAAATTGCGTCCCAATTCAATACATCGTCCTCCAGCCAACTTGTCTCCATGGGTCTATTGCAGCATCGGGCTCCTTATGGTCGTTCTCCTGTGAGTCTAGATTATCGAATCGGACGCAATACTGATATTTAATTGTAATGTTGAGGGCCTCCTAATAACGATGGAACACTCAATTTGCGTCCCGATTCAGTACATCGTCCTCCAGCCGACTTATCTCCATGGGTCTATTGCTGCCTAGGGCACCTTATGTTCGTTCTCCTGTGAGTCTAGGTTATCGAATCGGACGTAAAAGTGATAGTTAATTGTAACGTTCAGGGCCTCCTAATGACGTTGGAACACTCAAATTGCGTCCCGATTCAATACATCGTCATCCAGCCGACTTGTCTCCATGTGTCTATTGCTGCATCAGGCTCCTTATGGTCGTTCTCCTGTGAGTCTATGTTATCGAATCGGACGCAAAACTGATAGTTAATTGTAACGTTCAGGGCCTCCTAATGACGATGGAACACTCAAATTGCGTCCCGATTCAATACATCGTCCTCCCGCCGACTTGTCTCCATGGGTCCATTGCTGCATCGGGCTCTTTATGGTCGTTCTCCTGTGAGTCTAGATTATCGAATCGGACGCAAAACTGATAGTCAATCGTAACGTTCAGGGCCTCTTAATGTCGATGGAACGCTCAAATTGCGTCCCGATTCAATACATCGTCCTCCAGCCAACTTATCTCCAAGGGTCTTTTGCTGCCTCGGCACCTTATGGTCGTTCTCCTGTGAGTCTAGTGTATCGAATCGGACTCTAAACTGATAGTTAATTGTAACGTTCAGGGCCTCCTAATGACGATGGAACACATAAATAGCGTCCCGATTCAATTCAAAGTCCTCCAACCGACTTGTCTCCATGGGTCTATTGCTGCCTCGGGCACCTTATGGTCGTTCTCCTGTGAGTCTAGATTATCGAATCGGACGCAAAGCTGATAGTTAATTGTAACGTTCAGGGCCTCCTAATGACGATGGAACACTCAAATTGCGTCGAGATTCAGTACATCGTCCTGCAGCCGATTTGTCTCCATGGGTCTATAGCTGCCTCGGGCACCTTATGGACGTTCCCCTGTGAGTCTAGATTATCGAATCGGACGCAAAACTGATTGTTAATTGTAACGTTCAGGTCCTCCTAATGACGATGGAACACTCAAGTTGCGTCCCGATTCAATACATCGTCCTCCACCCGACTTGTCTCCATGGGTCTATTCCCTCCTCGGGCCCCGTATGGACGTTCTCCTTTGAGTCTAGATTATTGAATCGGACGCAATAACTGATAGTTAATTGCAACGTTTAGGGCCTCCAAATGACGATGGAACACTCAAATTGCGTCGAGATTCAGTACATCGTCCTGCAGCCGAATTGTCTCCATGGGTCTATTCCTGCCTCGGGCACCTTATGGACGTTCTCCTGTGAGTCTAGATTATCGAATCGGACGCAAAACTGATAGTTGATTGTAACGTTCAGGGCCTCCTAATTACGATGGAACACTCAATTTGAGTCACGATTCAATACATTGTCCTCCAGCCGACTTATCTCCATTGGTGTATTGATGCCTCGGGCACCTTATGGTCTTTCTCCTGTGAGTCTAGATTATCGAATCGGACGCAAAACTGATAGTTAATTGTAACGTTCAGGGCCTCCTCATGACGAAGGAAAACTCAAATTGCGTCCCGATTCAACACATCGTCCTCCAGCCGACTTATCTCCATGGGTCTATTGCTGCCTCGGGCACCTTATGTTCATTCTCCTGTGAGTCTAGATTATCGAATCGGACGCAAAACTGATAGTTAATTGTAACGTTCAGGGCCTGCTAATAACGATGGAACACTCAAATTGCGTATAGATTCAATACATCGTCCTCCAGCCGACTTTTCTCCACGGGTCTATTGCTGCCTCGGGCACCTTATGGTCGTTCTGCTGTGAGTCTAGATTATCGAATCGGACGCAAAACTGATAGTTAATTCTAACGTTCAGGACTCCTAATGACGATGGAAAACTCAAATTGCGTCCCGATTCAACACATCGTCCTCCAGCCGACTTGTCTCCATGGGTCTATTGCTGCCTCAGGCACCTTATGGTCGTTCTCCTGTGAGTCTAGATTATCGAATCGGACGCAAAACTGATAGTTAGTTGTAGCGTCCAGGGCCTCCTAATGACGATGGAACACTCACATTGCGTCGAGATTCAATACATCGTCCTCCAGCCGACTTGTCTCCATGAGTCTCTTGCTGCCTTGGGCACCTTATGGTCGTTCTCCTGTGAGTCTAGATTATTGAATCGGACGCAAAACTGGTAGTTAATTGTAACATTCAGGACCTCCTAATGGCGATGGAACACTCAAATTGCGTCCCGATTCAATATATCGTCCTCCAGCCGTCTTGTCTCCATGGGTCTATTGCTGTCTCGGGCACCTTATGGTCGTTCTCCTGTAAGTCTAGATTATCGAATCGGACGCAAAACTGATAGTTAATTGTAACGTTCAGGGCCTCTTAATGACGATGGAACACCCAAATTGCATCCCGATTCAATACATCGTCCTCCAGCTGACTTGTCTCCATGGGTCTATTGCTGGCTCGGGCACCTTATGGTCTTTCTACTGTGAGTCTAGATTATCGAATTGGACGCAAAACTGACAGTTAATTGTAACGTTCAGGGCCTCCCAATGACCATGGAACACTCAAATTGCGTCCAGATTCAACACATCGATCTCCAGCCGACTTATCTCCTTGGGTCAATTGCTGCCTCGGGCACCTTATTTTCGTTCCCCTGTGATTCTAGATTATCGAATCGGACGCAAAACTGATAGTTATTTGTAACGTTCAGGGTCTCCTAATGACGATGGAACACTCAAATTGCGTCGAGATTCAATACATCGTCCTCCAGCCGACTTGTCTCCATGGGTCTATTGCTACCTCGGGCATCTTATGGTCGTTCTCCTGTGAGTCTAGATTATCGAATCGGACGCAAAACTGATAGTTAATTGTATTGTTCAGGGCAACCTAATGAAAATGGAACACTCAAATTGCGTCCCGATTCAATACATCGTGCTCCAGCCAACTTGCCTCCATGGGTCTATTGCTGCCTCGGGCACCTTATGGTCGTTCTCCTGTGAGTCTATATTATCGAATCGGACGCAAAACTGATAGTTAATTGTAACGTTCAGGGCCTCCTAATGACGATGGAACACTCAAATTGAGTCCCGATTCAATACATCGTCCTCCAGCCGACGTGTCTCCATGGGTCTATTGCTGCCTCGGGCACCTTATGGTCGTTCTCCTGTGAGTCTATATTATCGAATCGGACGCAAAACTGATAGTTAATTGTAACGTTCAGGACCTCCTAATGACGATGGAACACTCAAATTGCGTAGAGATGCAGTACATCGTCCTGCAGCCGATTTGTGTCCATGGGTCTATAGCTGCCTCGGGCACCTTATGGACGTTCCCCTGTGAGTCTAGATTATGGAATCGGACGCAAAACAGACTGTTAATTGTAACGTTCAGGGCCTCCTAATGACGAAGGAACACTCAATTTGCGTCCCGATTCAATACATCGTCCTCCACCCGACTTGTCTCCATGGGTCTATTCCTTCCTCGGGAACCTTATGGACGTTCTCCTTTGAGTCTATATTATTGAATCGGACGCAAAACTGATAGTTAATTGTAACGTTCAGGGCCTCCTAATGACGATGGAACACATAAATTGCGTCCCAATTCAATACATCGTCCTCCAGCCGACGTGTCTCCATGGGTCTATTGCTGCCTCGGGCACCTTATGTTCGTTGGCCTGTGATTCTAGATTATCGAATCGGACGTAAAAGTGATAGTTAATTGTAACTTTCAGGGCCTCCTAATGACGATGGAACACTCAAATTGCGTCCCGATTCAATACATCGTCCTCCAGCCGACTTGTCTCCATGGGTCTATTGCTCATCGGGATCCTTATGGTCGTTCTCCTGTGAGTCTAGATTATCGAGTCGGACGCAAAACTGATAGTTAATTGTAATGTTCAGGGCCTCCTAATGACGATGGAACACTCAAATTGCGTCCCGATTCAGTACATCGTCCTCCAGCCGACTTATCTCCATGGGTCTATTGCTGCCTCGGGCACCTTATGTTCGTTCTCCTGTGAGTATAGGTTATCGAATCGGACGTAAAAATGATAGTTAATTGTAACATTCAGGGCCTCCTAATGACGATGGAACACTCAAATTGCGTCCCGATTCAATACATCGTCCTCCAGCCGAATTGTCTCCATGTGTCTATTGCCGCATCGGGCTCCTTATGGTCGTTCTCCTGTGCGCCTAGATTATCGAATCGGACGCAAAACTGATAGTTAATTGTAACGTTCAGGGCCTCTAAATGACGATGGAACACTCAAATTGCGTCCCGATTCAATACATCGTCCTCCGGCCGACTTGTCTCCATGGGTCCATTGCTGCATCGGGCTCCTTATGGTCGTTCTCCTGTGAGTCTAGATTATCGAATCGGACGCAAAACTGATAGTCAATCGTAACGTTCAGGGCCTCCTAATGACAATGGAACACTCAATTTGCGTCCCGATTCAATACATCGTCCTCCAGCCAACTTATCTCCAAGGGTCTATTGCTGCCTCGGCACCTTATGGTCGTTCTCCTGTGAGTCTAGATTATCGAATCGGATGTAAATGTGATAGTTAATTGTAACGTTCAGGGCCTCCTAATGACGATGGAACACTCAAATTGCGTCCCGATTCAATACATCGTCCTCCAGACGACTTGTCTCCATTTGTCTATTGCTGCATCGGGCTCCTTATGGTCGTTCTCCTGTGTGTCTAGATTATCGAATCGGACGCAAAACTGATAGTTAATTGTAACGTTCAGGGCCTCCTAATGACGATGGAACACTCAAATTGCGTCCCGATTCAATACATCGTCCTCCCGCCGACTTGTCTCCATGGGTCCATTGCTGCATCGGTCTCCTTATGATCGTTCTCCTGTGAGTCTAGATTATCCAATCGGACGCAAAACTGATAGTCAATCGTAACGTTCAGGGTCTCCTAATGACGATGGAACACTCAAATTGCGTCCCGATTCAATACATCGTCCTCCAGCCAACTTATCTCCAAGGGTCTATTGCTGCCTCGGCACCTTATTGTCGTTCTCCTGTGAGTCTGGATTATCGAATCGGACGCAAAACTGATAGTTAATTGTAACGTTCAGGGCCTCCTAATGACGATGGAACACTCAAATTGCGTCCCGATTCCATACATCGTCCTCCAGCCGACTTGCCTCCATGGGTCTATTGCTGCCTCGGTTACCTTATGGTCGTTCTCCTGTGAGTCTATATTATCGAATCGGACGCAAAACTGATAGTAAATTGTTACGTTCAGGGCCTCCTAATGACGATGGAACACTCAAATTGAGTCCCGATTCAATACATCGTCCTCCAGCCGACGTGTCTCCATGGGTCTATTGCTGCCTCGGGCACCTTATGGTCGTTCTCCTGTGAGTCTAGATTATCGAATCGGACGCAAAACTGAAAGTTAATTGGTACGTTCAGGGCCTCATAATGACGATGGAACACTCAAGTTGCGTAGAGATTCAGTACATCGTCCTGCAGCCGATTTGTGTCCATGGGTCTACAGCTGACTCGGGCACCTTATGGACGTTCCCCTGTGAGTCTAGATTATGGAATCGGACGCAAAACAGACTGTTAATTGTAACGTTCAGGGCCTCCTATTGCCGATGGAACACTCAATTTGCGTCCCGATTCAATACATCGTCCTCCACCCGACTTGTCTCCATGGGTCTATTCCCTCCTCGGGAACCTTATGGACGTTCTCCTTTGAGTCTATATTATTGAATCGGACGCAAAACTGATAGTTAATTGCAACGTTCATGGCCTCCAAATGACGATGGAACACTCAAATTGCGTCGAGATTCAGTACATCGTCCTGCAGCCGAATTGTTTCCATGGGTCTATTCCTGCCTCGGGCACCTTATGGAAGTTCTCCTGTGAGTCTATATTATCGAATCGGACGCAAAACTGATAGTTGATTGAAACGTTCAGGGCCTCCTAATGACGATGGAACACTCAAATTGCATCGAGATTCAATACATCGTCCTCCAGCCGACGTGTCTCCATGGGTCTATTGCTGCCTCGGGCACCTTATGGTCGTTCTCCTGTGAGTCTAGAATACAGCATCGGACGCAAAACTGATAGTTAATTGTAACGTTCAGGGCCTCTTAATGACGATGGAACACCCAAATTGCATCCCGATTCAATACATCGTCCTCCAGCTGACTTGTCTCCATGGGTCTATTGGTGCTTCGGGCACCTTATGGTCTTTCTCCTGTGAGTCTAGATTATCGAATCGGACGCAAAACTGATAGTTAATTGTAACGTTCAGGGCCTCCCAAGACCATGGAACACTCAAATTGCGTCCAGATTCAATACATCGACCTCCAGCCTACTTATCTCCATGGGTCAATTGCTGCCTCGGGCACCTTATTTTCGTTCTCCTGTGAGTCTAGATTATCGAATCGGACGCAAAACTGATAGTTAATTGTAACGTTCAGGGCCATCTAATGACCATGGAAAAGTCAAATTGCGTCCCGATTCAATACATCGACCTCCAGCCGACTTATCTCCATGGGGCAATTGCTGCCTCGGGCACCTTATGGTCGTTTTACTGTGATTCTAGATTATCGAATCGGACGCCAAACTGATAGTTATTTGTAACGTTCAGGGCCCCCTAATGACGATGGAACACTCAAATTGCGTCGAGATTCAATACATCGTCCTCCAGCCGACTTGTCTCCAGGGGTCTATTGCTCCCTCGGGCACCTTATGTTCGTTCTCCTGTGAGTCTAGATTATCGAATCGGACGCAAAACTGATAGATAATTGTAACGTTCAGGGCCATATAATGTCGATGGAACACTCAAATTGCGTCCCGATTCAATACATCGTCCTCCAGCCGAATTATCTCCATGGGTCTATTGCTGCCTCGGGCACCTTATGGTCGTTCTCCTGTGAGTCTAGATTATCGAATCGGACGCAAAACTGATTGTTAACTGTAACGTTCAGGGCCTCCTAATGACGATGGAACACTCAAATTGCGTCCCGATTCAATATATCGTCCTCCAGCCGACGTGTCTCCATGGGTCTATTGCTGCCTCGGGCACCTTATGGTCATTCTCCTGTGAGTCTAGATTTTCGACTCGGACGCAAAACTGATAGTTAATTGTAACGTTCAGGGCCTCCTAATGACGACGGAACACTCAAATTGCATCCCGACTCAATACATCGTCCTGCAGCCGACTTATCTCAATGGGTCTATTATTGCCTCGGGCACCTTATGGTCGTACTCCTGTGAGTCTAGATTATGGAATCGGACGCAAAACTGATAGATAATTGTAACGTTCAGGGCCTCCTGACGACGATGGAACACTCAAATTGCGTCCCGATTCAATACATCGTCCTCCAGCCGACGGGTCTCCATGGGTCTATCGCTGCCTCGGGCACCTTATGTTCGTTCTCCTGTGAGTCAAGATTATCGAATCGGACGCAAAACTGACAGTTAATTGTAACGTTCAGGGCTTCCTAACGACGATGGAACACCCAAATTGCGTCCCGATTCAATATATCGTCCTCCAACCGACTTGTCTCCATGGGTCTATTGCTGCTTCGGGCACCTTATGGTCGTTTTCCTGTGATTCTAGATTATCGAGTATGACGCAAAACTGATAGTTATTTGTAACGTTCAGGGCCTCCTAATGACGATGGAACAATCAAATTGCGTCGAGATTCAATACATCCTCTTCCAGCCGACCTGTCTCCAGGGGTCTATTGCTCCCTCGGGCACCTTATGTTCGTTCTCCTGTGAGTCTAGATTATCGAATCGGACGCAAAACTGATAGTTAATTGTAACTTTCAGAGCCTCCTAATGACGATGGAACACTCAAATTGCGTCGAGACTCAATACATCGTCCTCCAGCCGATGTGTCTCCATGGGTCTATTGCTGCCTCGGTCAACTTATGGTCGTTCTCGTGTGAGTCTAGAATACAGCATCGGACGCAAAACTGATAGTTAATTGTAACTTTCAGAGCCTCCTAATGACGATGGAACACTCAAATTGCGTCGAGATTCAATACATCGTCCTCCAGCCGACGTGTCTCCATGGGTCTATTGCTGCCTCGGGCACCTTATGGTCGTTCTCCTGTGAGTCTAGAATACAGCATCGGACGCAAAACTGATAGTTAATTGTAACGTTCAGGGCCTCCTCATGACGAAGGAACACTCAAATTGCGTCCCGATTCAACACATCGTCCTCCAGTCGACTTATCTCCATGGGTCTATTGCTGCCTCGGGCACCTTCTGTTCATTCTCCTGTGAGTCTAGATTATCGAATCGGACGCAAAACTGATAGTTAATTGTAACGTTCAGGGCCTCCTAATAACGATGGAACACTCAAATTGCGTCCAGATTCAATACGTCGTCCTCCAGCCGACTTTTCTCCACGGGTCCATTGCTGCCTCGGGCACCTTATGGTCGTTCTGCTGTGAGTCTAGATTATCGAATCGGACGCAAAACTGATAGTTAATTGTAACGTTCAGGGCCTCCTAATGACGATGGAACACTCAAATTGCGTCGAGATTCAATACATCTTCCTCCAGCCGACGTGTCTCCATGGGTCTATTGCTGCTTGGGGCACCTTATGGTCGTTCTCCTGTGAGTCTAGAATACAGCATCGGACGCAAAACTGATAGTTAATTGTAAGGTTCAGGGCCTCCTAATGACGAAGGAACACTCAAATTGCGTCCCGATTCAATACATCGTCCTCCAGCCGACGTTCCTCCATGGGTCTATTGCTGCCTCGAGCACCTTATGGTCGTTCTCCTGTGAGTCTAGATTATCGAATCGGACGCAAAACTGATTGTTAATTGTAACGTTCAGGGCCTCCTAATAACGATGGAACACTCAAATTGCGTCCAGATTCAATACGTCGTCCTCCAGCCGACTTTTCTCCACGGGTCCATTGCTGCCTCGGGCACCTTATGGTCGTTCTGCTGTGAGTCTAGATTATCGAATCGGTTGCAAAACTGATAGATAATTGTAACGTTCAGGGCCATATAATGCCGATGGAACACTCAAATTGCGTCCCGATTCAATACATCGTCCTCCAGCCGACTTATCTCCATGGGTCTATTGCTGCCTCGGGCACCTTATGGTCGTTCTCCTGTGAGTCTAGATTATCGAATCGGACGCAAAACTGATTGTTAACTGTAACGTTCAGGGCCTCCTAATGACGATGGAACACTCAAATCGCGTCCCGATTCAATATATCGTCCTCCAGCCGACGTGTCCCCATGGGTCTATTGCTGCCTCGGGCACCTTATGGTCATTCTCCTGTGAGTCTAGATTTACGACTCGGACGCAAAACTGATAGTTAATTGTAACGTTCAGGGCCTCCTAATGACGACGGAACACTCAAATTGCATCCCGATTCAATACATTGTCCTGCAGCCGACTTATCTCAATGGGTCTATTGCTGCCTCGGGCACCTTATGGTCGTACTCCTGTGAGTCTAGATTATCGAATCGGACGCAAAACTGATAGATAATTGTGACGTTCAGGGCCTCCTGATGACGATGGAACATTCAAATTGCGTCCCGATTCAATACATCGTCCTCCAGCCGACGGGTCTCCATGGGTCTATCGCTGCCTCGGGCACCTTATGTTCGTTCTCCTGTGAGTCAAGATTATCGAATCGGACGCAAAACTGATAGTTATTTGTAACGTTCAGGGCCTCCTAATGACGATGGAACAATCTAATTGCGTCGAGATTCAATACATCGTCTTCCAGCCGACTTGTCTCCAGGGGTCTATTGCTCCCTCGGGCACCTTATGGTCGTTCTCCTGTGAGTCTAGAATACAGCATCGGACGCAAAACTGATAGTTAATTGTAACTTTCAGAGCCTCCTAATGACGATGGAACACTCAAATTGCGTCGAGATTCAATACATCGTCCTCAGGCCGACGTGTCTCCATGGGTCTATTGCTGCCTCGGGCACCTTATGGTCGTTCTCCTGTGAGTCTAGAATACAGCATCGGACGCAAAACTGATAGTTAATTGTAACGTTCAGGGCCTCCTAATGACGATGAAACACTCAAATTGCGTCCCGATTCTATACATCGTCCTCCAGCAGACTTATCTCCATGGGTCTATTGCTGCCTCTTGCACCTTATGTTTGTTCTCCTGTGGTTCTAGATTATCGAATCGGACGCAAAACTGATAATTAATTGTAACATTCAGGGCCTCCTAATGACGATGGAGCACCAAGTTGCGTCCCGATTCAATACATTGTCCTCCAACCAACTTGTCTCCATGGGTTTATTGCTGCCTCGGGCACCTTATGTTCGTTCTCCTGTGAGTCAAGATTATCGAATCGGACGCAAAACTGACAGTTAATTGTAACGTTCAGGGCTTCCTAATGACGATGGAACATTCAAATTGCGTCGAGATTCAATACATCGTCCTCCAGCCGACTTGGCTCCATGAGTCTCTTGCTGCCTCGGGCACCTTATGGTCGTTCTCCTGTGAGTCTAGATTATCGAATCGGACGCAAAACTGGTAGTTAATTGTAACGTTCAGGGCCTCCTAATGACGATGGAACACCCAAAATGCTTCCCGATTCATTACATCGTCCTCCAACCAACTTGTCTCCATGGGTGTATTGCTGCGTCGGGCATCTTACGGTCGTTCTCCTGTGAGTCTAGGTTATCGAATCAGACGCAAAACGCATAGTTAATTGTAACGTTCAGGGCCTCCAAATGACGACGGAACACTCAAATTGCGTCGAGATTCAATACATCGTCCTCCAGCTGACTTGTCTCCATGGGTCTATTGCTGCCTCGGGCACCTTATGGTCGTTCTCCTGTGAGTCTAGATTATCGAATCGGACGCAAAACTGATAGTTAATTGTAACGTTCAGGGCCTCCTAATGACCATGGATCACTCATATTGCGTCCCGATTCAATACATCGACCTCCAGCCGACTTATCTCCATGGGTCAATTGCTGCCTCGGGCACCTTATTTTCGTTCTCCTGTGATTCTAGATTATCGAATCGGACGCACAACTCATAGTCATTTGTAACGTTCAGTGCCTCCTAATGACGATGGAACACTCAAATTGCGTCGAGATTCAATACATCGTCCTCCAGCCGACTTGACTCCATTGGTCTATTGCTGCCTCGGGCATCTTATGGTCGTTCTCCTTTGAGTCTAGATTATCGAATCGGACGCAAAACTGATAGTTAATTGTAGTGTTCAGGGCCACCTAATGACAATGGAACACTCAAATTGCGTCCCGATTCAATACATCGTCCTCCAGCCGACTTGTCTCCATGGGTCTATTGCTTTCTCGGGCACCTTATGGTCGTTCTCCTGTGAGACTAATTTATCGAATCGGACGCAAAACTGATAGATAATTGTAACGTTCAGGGCCATATAATGTCGATGGAAAACTCAATTTGCGTCCCGATTCAATACTTCGTCCTCCAGCCTAATATCTCGATGGGTCTATTGCTGCCTCGGGACCCTATGGTCGTTCTCTTGTGAGTCTAGATTATCGAATCGGACGCAAAACTGATAGTTAATTGTAACGTTCAGGGCCTCTTAAAGACGATGGAACACCCAAATTGAATCGAGATTCAATATATCGTCCTCCAGCCGACGTGTCTCCATGGATCTATTGCTGCCTCGGGCACCTTATTTTCGTTCTCCTCTGAGTCTAGATTATAGAATCGGAGGCAAAACTGATAGTTAATTGTAACGTTCAGGGCCTCCTAATGACGATGGAACACTCAAATTGCGTCCCGATTCAATACATCGTCCTCCAGCCGACTTATCTCCATGTGTCTCTTGCTGCCTGGCTCACCTTATGGTCGTTCTCCCGTGAGTCTAGATTATCGAATCGGACGCAAAACTGATAGTTAATTGTAACGTTCAGGGCCGCTTAATGACGATGGAACACCCAAATTGCTTCCCGATTCATTACATCGTCCTCAGACCAACTTGTCTCCATGGGTCTATTGCTGCCTCGGGCATCTTATGGTCGTTCTCCTGTGAGTCTACGTTATCGAATCGGACGCAAAACGGATAGTTAATTGTAACGTTCAGGGCCTCCTAATGACGACGGAACACTCAACTTGCGTCGAGATTCAATTCATCGTCCTCCAGCTGACTTGTCTCCATGGGTCTATTGCTGCCTCGGGCACCATATGGTCGTTCTCCTGTGAGTCTAGATTATCGAATCGGACGCAAAACTGATAGTTAATTGTAACGTTCAGGGCCTCCTAATGACCACGGAACACTCAAATTGCGTCCTGATTCAATACATCGACCTCCGTCCGACTCAGCTCCATGGGTCAATTGCTGCCTCGGCACCTTATTTTCGTTCTCCTGTGAGTTTAGATTATCGAATCGGCCACACAACTGATAGTCATTTGTAACGTTCAGTGCCTCCTAATGACGATGGAACAATCAAATTGCGTCGAGATTCAATACATCGTCCTCCAGCTGACTTGTCTCCATGGGTCTATTGCTGCCTCGGGCATTTTATGGTAGTTCTCCTGTGAGTCTAGATTAACGAATCGGACGCAAAACTGATAGTTAATTGTAGTGTTCAGGGCCACCTAATGACAGTGGAACACTCAAATTGCGTCCCGATTCAATACATCGTCCTCCAGCCGACTTGTCTCCATGGGTCTATTACTTTCTCGGGCACCTTATGGTCGTTCTCCTGTGAGTCTAGATTATCGAATCGGACGCAAAACTGATAGATAATTGTAACGTTCAGGGCCATATAATGTCGATGGAACACTCAATTTGCGTCCCGATTCAATACATCGTCCTCCAGCCGACTTATCTCGATGGGTCTATTGCTGCCTCGGGCACCCTATGGTCGTTCTCTTGTGAGTCTAGATTATCGAATCGGACGCAAAACTGATAGTTAATTGCAACGTTCTGGGCCTCCTAATGACGATGGAACACTCAAATTGAATCGAGATTCAATACATCGTCCTCCAGCCGACGTGTCTCCATGGTTCAATTGCTGCCTCGGGCACCTTATGGTCGTTCTCCTGTGAGTCTAGATTATAGAATCGGACGCAAAACTGATACTTAATTGTAACGTTCAGGGCCTCCTAATGACGATGGAACACTCAAATTGCGTCCCGATTCAATACATCGTCCTCCAGCCGACTTATCTCCATCTGTCTGTTGCTGCCTGGCCCACCTTATGGTCGTTCTCCTGTGAGTCTAGATTATCGAATCGGACGCAAAACTGATAGTTAACTGTAACGTTCAGGGCCTCCTAATGACGATGGAACACTCAAATTGCGTCCCAATTCAATACTTCGTTCTCCAGCCGACGTGTCTCCATGGGTCTATTGCTGCCTTGGGCACATTATGGTCGTTCTCCTGTGAGTCTAGATTTTCGACTCGGACGCAAAACTAATAGTTAATTGCAACGTTCAGGGCCTCCTAACGACGACGGAATACTCAAATTGCGTCCCGATTCAATACATTGTCCTGCAGCCGACTTATCTCCATGGGTCTATCGCTGCCTCGGGCACCTTATGGTCGTACTCCTGTGAGTCTAGATTATCGAATCGGACGCAAAACTGATAATTAATTGTAACGTTCAGGGCCTCCAAATGACGATGGAACACCCAAATTGCGTCCCGATTCAATATATCGTCCTCCAACCGACTTGTCTCCATGGGTCTATTACTGCCTCGGGCACCTTATGTTCGTTCTCCTGTGAGTCTACATTATCGAATCGGACGCAAAACTGATAGTTAATTGTAACGTTCAGGGCCACTCCTCATGACGATGGAACACTAAATTGCGTCGAGATTCTATACATCGTCCTCCAGCCGACGTGTCTCCATGGGTCTATTGCTGCCTCAGGCACGTTATGGTCGTTCTCCTGTGAGTCTAGACTACAGAATCGGACGCAAATCTGATAGTGAATATTAAAGATCAGGGCCTCCTAATGACGATGGAACACTCAAATTGCGTCCCGATTCAATTCATCGTCCTCCAGCAGACTTATCTCCATGGGTCTATTAAAGCCTCGGGCACCTTATGGTCGTTCTCCTGTGAGTCTAGATTATCGAATCGGACGCAAAACTGATAGTTAATTGTAACGTTCAGGGCCTCCTAATGACGATGGAACACTCAAATTGCGTCGAGATTCAATACATCGTCCTCCAGCCGACTTGTCTCCATGAATCTATTGCTGCCTCGGGCACCTTATGGTCGTCCTCCTGTGAGTCAAGATTATCGAATCGGACGCAAATCTGATAGTTAATTGTAACGTTCAGGGTCTGCTAATGACGATGGAACACTCAAATTGCGTCCCGATTCAATACATCGTCCTCCAGCCGTCTTGCCTCCATGGTTCTATTTCTGCCTTGGGCACCTTATGGTCGTTCTCCTGTGAGTCTAGATTATCGAATCGGTCGCTAAACTGATAGTTAATTGTAACGTTCAGGGCCTCTTAATGACGATGGAACACCCAAATTGCTTCCCGATTCATTACATCGTCCTCCAACCAACTTGTCTCCATGGGTCTATTGCTGCCTCGGGCATCTTATGTTCGTTCTCCTGTGAGTCTAGGTTATCGAATCGAACGCAAAACGGATAGTTGATTGTAACGTTCAGGGCCTCCTAATGACGACGGAACACTCAAATTGCGTCGAGATTCAATACATCGTCCTCCAGCTGACTTGTCTCCATGGGTCTATTGCTGCCTCGAGCAAATTATGGTCGTTCTCCTGTGAGTCTAGATTATCGAATCGGACGCAAAACTGATAGTTAATTGTAACGTTCAGGGCCTCCTAATGACCATGGATCACTCAAATTGCGTCCCGATTCAATACATCGACCTCCAGCCGACTTATCTCCATGGGTCTATTGCTGCCTCGGGCACCTTATTTTCGTTCTCCTGTGATTCTAGATTATCGAATCGGACGCAAAACTGATAGTTATTTGTAACGTTCAGGGCCTGCTAATGACGATGGAACAATCAAATTGCGTCGAGATTCAATACATCGTCCTCCAGCCGACTTGTCTCCAGGGGTCTATTGCTCCCTCGGGCACCTTATGTTCGTTCTCCTGTGAGTCTAGATTATCGAATCGGACGCAAAACTGATAGATAATTCTAACTTTCAGAGCCTCCTAATGACGATGGAACACTCAAATTGCGTCGAGACTCAATACATCGTCCTCCAGCCGATGTGTCTCCATGGGTCTATTGCTGCCTCGGGCAACTTATGGTCGTTCTCCTGTGAGTCTAGAATACAGCATCGGACGCAAAACTGATAGTTAATTGTAACTTTCAGAGCCTCCTAATGACGATGGAACACTCAAATTGCGTCGAGATTCAATACATCGTCCTCCAGCCGACGTGTCTCCATGGGTCTATTGCTGCCTCGGGCACCTTATGGTCGTTCTTCTGTGAGTCTAGAATACAGCGTCGGACGCAAAACTGATAGTTAATTGTAACGTTCAGGGCCTCCTAATGACGATGGAACACTCAAATTGCGTCCCGATTCTATGCATCGTCCTCCAGCAGACTTATCTCCATGGGTCTATTGCTGCCTCTTGCACCTTATGTTTGTTCTCCTGTGGTTCTAGATTATCGAATCGGACGCAAAACTGATGATTAATTGTAACATTCAGGGCCTCCTAATGACGATGGAGCACCAAGTTGCGTCCCGATTCAATACATTGTCCTCCAACCAACTTGTCTCCATGGGTTTATTGCTGCCTCGGGCACCTTATGGTCGTTCTCCTGTGAGTCTAGATTATCGAATCGGACGCAAAACTGATAGTTAATTGTAACGTTCAGGGCCTCCTAATGACGATGGAACACTCAAACTGCGTCCCGATTAAATACATTGTCCTCCAGCCGACTTATCTCCATTGGTGTATTGATGCCTCGGGCACCTTATGGTCGTTCTCCTGTGAGTCTAGATTATCGAATCGGACGCAAAACTGATAGGTAATTGTAACGTTCAGGGCCTCCTAATGACGATATAACACTCAAATTGCGTCCCGATTCAATACATCGTCCTCCAGCCGACGTGTCTCCATTGGTCTATTGCTGCGTCGGGCACCTCATAGTCGTTCTCCTGTGAGTCTAGATTATCGATTCGGACACAAACCTGATAGTTTATTGTAACGTTTAGGGCCACCTAATGACGATTGAACACCAAAATTGCGTCCCGATTCAATACATCGTCCTCCAGCTGACTTGTCTCCATGGGTCTATTGCTGCCTCAGGCACCTTAAGATCGTTGTCCTGTGAGTCTAGATAATCGAATCGGACGCAAAACTGGTAGTTAATTGTAACGTTCAGCGCCTCCTAATGACGATGGAACATTCAAATTGCGTCGACATTCAATACATCGTCCTCCAGCCGACTTGTCTCCATGAGTCTCTTGCTGCCTCGGGCACCTTATGGTCGTTCTCCTGTGAGTCTAGATTATCGAATCGGACGCAAAACTGGTAGTTAATTGTAACGTTCAGGGCCTCCTAATGACGATGGAACACCCAAAATGCTTCCCGATTCATTACATCGTCCTCCAACCAACTTGTCTCCATGGGTGTATTGCTGCCTCAGGCATCTTACGGTCGTTCTCCTGTGAGTCTAGGTTATCGAATCGGACGCAAAACGCATAGTTAATTGTAACGTTCAGGGCCTCCTAATGACGACGGAACACTCAAATTGCGTCGAGATTCAATACATCGTCCTCCAGCTGACTTGTCTCCATGGGTCTATTGCTGCCTCGGGCACCTTATGGTCGTTCTCCTGTGAGTCTAGAATACAGCATCGGACGCAAAACTGATAGTTAATTGTAACGTTCAGGGCCTCCTAATGACGATGAAACACTCAAATTGCGTCCCGATTCTATACATCGTCCTCCAGCAGACTTATCTCCATGGGTCTATTGCTGCCTCTTGCACCTTATGTTTGTTCTCCTGTGGTTCTAGATTATCGAATCGGACGCAAAACTGATAATTAATTGTAACATTCAGGGCCTCCTAATGACGATGGAGCACCAAGTTGCGTCCCGATTCAATACATTGTCCTCCAACCAACTTGTCTCCATGGGTTTATTGCTGCCTCGGGCACCTTATGTTCGTTCTCCTGTGAGTCAAGATTATCGAATCGGACGCAAAACTGACAGTTAATTGTAACGTTCAGGGCTTCCTAATGACGATGGAACATTCAAATTGCGTCGAGATTCAATACATCGTCCTCCAGCCGACTTGGCTCCATGAGTCTCTTGCTGCCTCGGGCACCTTATGGTCGTTCTCCTGTGAGTCTAGATTATCGAATCGGACGCAAAACTGGTAGTTAATTGTAACGTTCAGGGCCTCCTAATGACGATGGAACACCCAAAATGCTTCCCGATTCATTACATCGTCCTCCAACCAACTTGTCTCCATGGGTGTATTGCTGCGTCGGGCATCTTACGGTCGTTCTCCTGTGAGTCTAGGTTATCGAATCAGACGCAAAACGCATAGTTAATTGTAACGTTCAGGGCCTCCTAATGACGACGGAACACTCAAATTGCGTCCAGATTCAATACATCGTCCTCCAGCTGACTTGTCTCCATGGGTCTATTGCTGCCTCGGGCACCTTATGGTCGTTCTCCTGTGAGTCTAGATTATCGAATCGGACGCAAAACTGATAGTTAATTGTAACGTTCAGGGCCTCCTAATGACCATGGATCACTCATATTGCGTCCCGATTCAATACATCGACCTCCAGCCGACTTATCTCCATGGGTCAATTGCTGCCTCGGGCACCTTATTTTCGTTCTCCTGTGATTCTAGATTATCGAATCTGACGCACAACTCATAGTCATTTGTAACGTTCAGTGCCTCCTAATGACGATGGAACACTCAAATTGCGTCGAGATTCAATACATCGTCCTCCAGCTGACTTGTCTCCATTGGTCTATTGCTGCCTCGGGCATCTTATGGTCGTTCTCCTTTGAGTCTAGATTATCGAATCGGACGCAAAACTGATAGTTAATTGTAGTGTTCAGGGCCACCTAATGACAATGGAACACTCAAATTGCGTCCCGATTCAATACATCGTCCTCCAGCCGACTTGTCTCCATGGGTCTATTGCTTTCTCGGGCACCTTATGGTCGTTCTCCTGTGAGTCTAATTTATCGAATCGGACGCAAAACTGATAGATAATTGTAACGTTCAGGGCCATATAATGTCGATGGAAAACTCAATTTGCGTCCCGATTCAATACTTCGTCCTCCAGCCTAATATCTCGATGGGTCTATTGCTGCCTCGGGACCCTATGGTCGTTCTCTTGTGAGTCTAGATTATCGAATCGGACGCAAAACTGATAGTTAATTGTAACGTTCAGGGCCTCTTAAAGACGATGGAACACCCAAATTGAATCGAGATTCAATATATCGTCCTCCAGCCGACGTGTCTCCATGGATCTATTGCTGCCTCGGGCACCTTATTTTCGTTCTCCTCTGAGTCTAGATTATAGAATCGGAGGCAAAACTGATAGTTAATTGTAACGTTCAGGGCCTCCTAATGACGATGGAACACTCAAATTGCGTCCCGATTCAATACATCGTCCTCCAGCCGACTTATCTCCATGTGTCTCTTGCTGCCTGGCTCACCTTATGGTCGTTCTCCCGTGAGTCTAGATTATCGAATCGGACGCAAAACTGATAGTTAATTGTAACGTTCAGGGCCGCTTAATGACGATGGAACACCCAAATTGCTTCCCGATTCATTACATCGTCCTCAGACCAACTTGTCTCCATGGGTCTATTGCTGCCTCGGGCATCTTATGGTCGTTCTCCTGTGAGTCTACGTTATCGAATCGGACGCAAAACGGATAGTTAATTGTAACGTTCAGGGCCTCCTAATGACGACGGAACACTCAACTTGCGTCGAGATTCAATTCATCGTCCTCCAGCTGACTTGTCTCCATGGGTCTATTGCTGCCTCGGGCACCTTATGGTCGTTCTCCTGTGAGTCTAGATTATCGAATCGGACGCAAAACTGATAGTTAATTGTAACGTTCAGGGCCTCCTAATGACCACGGAACACTCAAATTGCGTCCTGATTCAATACATCGACATCCATCCGACTCAGCTCCATGGGTCAATTGCTGCCTCGGCACCTTATTTTCGTTCTCCTGTGAGTTTAGATTATCGAATCGGCCACACAACTGATAGTCATTTGTAACGTTCAGTGCCTCCTAATGACGATGGAACAATCAAATTGTGTCGAGATTCAATACATCGTCCTCCAGCTGACTTGTCTCCATGGGTCTATTGCTGCTTCGGGCATTTTATGGTAGTTCTCCTATGAGTCTAGATTATCGAATCGGACGCAAAACTGATAGTTAATTGTAGTGTTCAGGGCCACCTAATGACAGTGGAACACTCAAATTGCGTCCCGATTCAATACATCGTCCTCCAGCCGACTTGTCTCCATGGGTCTATTACTTTCTCGGGCACCTTATGGTCGTTCTCCTGTGAGTCTAGATTATCGAATCGGACGCAAAACTGATAGATAATTGTAACGTTCAGGGCCATATAATGTCGATGGAACACTCAATTTGCGTCCCGATTCAATACATCGTCCTCCAGCCGACTTATCTCGATGGGTCTATTGCTGCCTCGGGCACCCTATGGTCGTTCTCTTGTGAGTCTAGATTATCGAATCGGACGCAAAACTGATAGTTAATTGCAACGTTCTGGGCCTCCTAATGACGATGGAACACTCAAATTGAATCGAGATTCAATACATCGTCCTCCAGCCGACGTGTCTCCATGGGTCAATTGCTGCCTCGGGCACCTTATGGTCGTTCTCCTGTGAGTCTAGATTATAGAATCGGACGCAAAACTGATACTTAATTGTAACGTTCAGGGCCTCCTAATGACGATGGAACACTCAAATTGCGTCCCGATTCAATACATCGTCCTCCAGCCGACTTATCTCCATCTGTCTGTTGCTGCCTGGCCCACCTTATGGTCGTTCTCCTGTGAGTCTAGATTATCGAATCGGACGCAAAACTGATTGTTAACTGTAACGTTCAGGGCCTCCTAATGACGATGGAACACTCAAATTGCGTCCCAATTCAATACTTCGTTCTCCAGCCGACGTGTCTCCATGGGTCTATTGCTGCCTTGGGCACATTATGGTCGTTCTCCTGTGAGTCTAGATTTTCGACTCGGACGCAAAACTAATAGTTAATTGCAACGTTCAGGGCCTCCTAACGACGACGGAATACTCAAATTGCGTCCCGATTCAATACATTGTCCTGCAGCCGACTTATCTCCATGGGTCTATCGCTGCCTCGGGCACCTTATGGTCGTACTCCTGTGAGTCTAGATTATCGAATCGGACGCAAAACTGATAATTAATTGTAACGTTCAGGGCCTCCAAATGACGATGGAACACCCAAATTGCGTCCCGATTCAATATATCGTCCTCCAACCGACTTGTCTCCATGGGTCTATTACTGCCTCGGGCACCTTATGTTCGTTCTCCTGTGAGTCTACATTATCGAATCGGACGCAAAACTGATAGTTAATTGTAACGTTCAGGGCCACTCCTCATGACGATGGAACACTAAATTGCGTCGAGATTCTATACATCGTCCTCCAGCCGACGTGTCTCCATGGGTCTATTGCTGCCTCAGGCACGTTATGGTCGTTCTCCTGTGAGTCTAGACTACAGAATCGGACGCAAATCTGATAGTGAATATTAAAGATCAGGGCCTCCTAATGACGATGGAACACTCAAATTGCGTCCCGATTCAATTCATCGTCCTCCAGCAGACTTATCTCCATGGGTCTATTAAAGCCTCGGGCACCTTATGGTCGTTCTCCTGTGAGTCTAGATTATCGAATCGGACGCAAAACTGATAGTTAATTGTAACGTTCAGGGCCTCCTAATGACGATGGAACACTCAAATTGCGTCGAGATTCAATACATCGTCCTCCAGCCGACTTGTCTCCATGAATCTATTGCTGCCTCGGGCACCTTATGGTCGTCCTCCTGTGAGTCAAGATTATCGAATCGGACGCAAATCTGATAGTTAATTGTAACGTTCAGGGTCTGCTAATGACGATGGAACACTCAAATTGCGTCCCGATTCAATACATCGTCCTCCAGCCGTCTTGCCTCCATGGATCTATTTCTGCCTCGGGCACCTTATGGTCGTTCTCCTGTGAGTCTAGATTATCGAATCGGTCGCTAAACTGATAGTTAATTGTAACGTTCAGGGCCTCTTAATGACGATGGAACACCCAAATTGCTTCCCGATTCATTACATCGTCCTCCAACCAACTTGTCTCCATGGGTCTATTGCTGCCTCGGGCATCTTATGGTCGTTCTCCTGTGAGTCTAGGTTATCGAATCGAACGCAAAACGGATAGTTGATTGTAACGTTCAGGGCCTCCTAATGACGACGGAACACTCAAATTGCGTCGAGATTCAATACATCGTCCTCCAGCTGACTTGTCTCCATGGGTCTATTGCTGCCTCGAGCAAATTATGGTCGTTCTCCTGTGAGTCTAGATTATCGAATCGGACGCAAAACTGATAGTTAATTGTAACGTTCAGGGCCTCCTAATGACCATGGATCACTCAAATTGCGTCCCGATTCAATACATCGACCTCCAGCCGACTTATCTCCATGGGTCTATTGCTGCCTCGGGCACCTTATTTTCGTTCTCCTGTGATTCTAGATTATCGAATCGGACGCAAAACTGATAGTTATTTGTAACGTTCAGGGCCTGCTAATGACGATGGAACAATCAAATTGCGTCGAGATTCAATACATCGTCCTCCAGCCGACTTGTCTCCAGGGGTCTATTGCTCCCTCGGGCACCTTATGTTCGTTCTCCTGTGAGTCTAGATTATCGAATCGGACGCAAAACTGATAGATAATTCTAACTTTCAGAGCCTCCTAATGACGATGGAACACTCAAATTGCGTCGAGACTCAATACATCGTCCTCCAGCCGATGTGTCTCCATGGGTCTATTGCTGCCTCGGGCAATTTATGGTCGTTCTCCTGTGAGTCTAGAATACAGCATCGGACGCAAAACTGATAGTTAATTGTAACTTTCAGAGCCTCCTAATGACGATGGAACACTCAAATTGCGTCGAGATTCAATACATCGTCCTCCAGCCGACGTGTCTCCATGGGTCTATTGCTGCCTCGGGCACCTTATGGTCGTTCTTCTGTGAGTCTAGAATACAGCGTCGGACGCAAAACTGATAGTTAATTGTAACGTTCAGGGCCTCCTAATGACGATGGAACACTCAAATTGCGTCCCGATTCTATACATCGTCCTCCAGCAGACTTATCTCCATGGGTCTATTGCTGCCTCTTGCACCTTATGTTTGTTCTCCTGTGGTTCTAGATTATCGAATCGGACGCAAAACTGATAATTAATTGTAACATTCAGGGCCTCCTAATGACGATGGAGCACCAAGTTGCGTCCCGATTCAATACATTGTCCTCCAACCAACTTGTCTCCATGGGTTTATTGCTGCCTCGGGCACCTTATGGTCGTTCTCCTGTGAGTCTAGATTATCGAATCGGACGCAAAACTGATAGTTAATTGTAACGTTCAGGGCCTCCTAATGACGATGGAACACTCAAACTGCGTCCCGATTAAATACATTGTCCTCCAGCCGACTTATCTCCATTGGTGTATTGATGCCTCGGGCACCTTATGGTCGTTCTCCTGTGAGTCTAGATTATCGAATCGGACGCAAAACTGATAGGTAATTGTAACGTTCAGGGCCTCCTAATGACGATATAACACTCAAATTGCGTCCCGATTCAATACATCGTCCTCCAGCCGACGTGTCTCCATTGGTCTATTGCTGCGTCGGGCACCTCATAGTCGTTCTCCTGTGAGTCTAGATTATCGATTCGGACACAAACCTGATAGTTTATTGTAACGTTTAGGGCCACCTAATGACGATTGAACACCAAAATTGCGTCCCGATTCAATACATCGTCCTCCAGCTGACTTGTCTCCATGGGTCTATTGCTGCCTCAGGCACCTTAAGATCGTTGTCCTGTGAGTCTAGATAATCGAATCGGACGCAAAACTGGTAGTTAATTGTAACGTTCAGCGCCTCCTAATGACGATGGAACATTCAAATTGCGTCGACATTCAATACATCGTCCTCCAGCCGACTTGTCTCCATGAGTCTCTTGCTGCCTCGGGCACCTTATGGTCGTTCTCCTGTGAGTCTAGATTATCGAATCGGACGCAAAACTGGTAGTTAATTGTAACGTTCAGGGCCTCCTAATGACGATGGAACACCCAAAATGCTTCCCGATTCATTACATCGTCCTCCAACCAACTTGTCTCCATGGGTGTATTGCTGCCTCGGGCATCTTACGGTCGTTCTCCTGTGAGTCTAGGTTATCGAATCGGACGCAAAACGCATAGTTAATTGTAACGTTCAGGGCCTCCTAATGACGACGGAACACTCAAATTGCGTCGAGATTCAATACATCGTCCTCCAGCTGACTTGTCTCCATGGGTCTATTGCTGCCTCGGGCACCTTATGGTCGTTCTCCTGTGAGTCTAGATTATCGAATCGGACGCAAAACTGATAGTTAATTGTAACGTTCAGGGCCTCCTAATGACCATGGATCACTCAAATTGCGTCCCGATTCAATACATTGACCTCCAGCCGACTTATTTCCATGGGTCAATTGCTGCCTCGGGCACCTTATTTTCGTTCTCCTGTGATTCTAGATTATCGAATCGGACGCAAAACTGATAGTCATTTGTAACGTTCAGTGCCTCCTAATGACGATGGAACACTCAAATTGCGTCGAGATTCAATACATCGTCCTCCAGCCGACTTGTCTCCATGGGTCTATTGCTTTCTCGGGCACCTTATGGTCGTTCTCCTGTGAGTCTAATTTATCGAATCGGACGCAAAACTGATAGATAATTGTAACGTTCAGGGCCATATAATGTCGATGGAAAACTCAATTTGCGTCCCGATTCAATACATCGTCCTCCAGCCTAATATCTCGATGGGTCTATTGCTGCCTCGGGACCCTATGGTCGTTCTCTTGTGAGTCTAGATTATCGAATCGGACGCAAAACTGATAGTTAATTGTAACGTTCAGGGCCTCTTAATGACGATGGAACACCCAAATTGAATCGAGATTCAACACATCGTCCTCCAGCCGACGTGTCTCCATGGATCTATTGCTGCCTCGGGCACCTTATTTTCGTTCTCCTCTGAGTCTAGATTATAGAATCGGCCGCAAAACTGATAGTTAATTGTAACGTTCAGGGCCTCCTAATGACGATGGAACACTCAAATTGCGTCCCGATTCAATACATCGTCCTCCAGCCGACTTATCTCCATGTGTCTCTTGCTGCCTGGCTCACCTTATGGTCGTTCTCCCGTAAGTCTAGATTATCGAATCGGACGCAAAACTGATAGTTAATTGTAACGTTCAGGGCCTCTTAATCACGCTGGAACACCCAAATTGCTTCCCGATTCATTACATCGTCCTCAGACCAACTTGTCTCCATGGGTCTATTGCTGCCTCGGGCATCTTATGGTCGTTCTCCTGTGAGTCTACGTTATCGAATCGGACGCAAAACGGATAGTTAATTGTAACGTTCAGGGCCTCCTAATGACGACGGAACACTCAACTTGCGTCGAGATTCAATTCATCGTCCTCCAGCTGACTTGTCTCCATGGGTCTATTGCTGCCTCGGGCACCTTATGGTCGTTCTCCTGTGAGTATAGATTATCGAATCGGACGCAAAACTGATAGTTAATTGTAACGTTCAGGGCCTCCTAATGACCACGGAACACTCAAATTGCGTCCCGATTCAATACATCGACCTCCATCCGACTCACCTCCATGGGTCAATAGCTGCCTCGGCACCTTATTTTCGTTCTCCTGTGAGTCTAGATTATCGAATCGGACGCAAAACTGATAGATAATTGTAACGTTCAGGGCCATATAATGTCGATGGAACACTCTATTTGCGTCCCGATTCAATACATCGTCCTCCAGCCGACTTATCTCGATGGGTCTATTGCTGCCTCGGGCACCCTATGGTCGTTCTCTTGTGAGTCTAGATTATCGAATCGGACGCAAAACTGATAGTTAATTGTAACGTTCTGGGCCTCCTAATGACGATGGAACACTCAAATTGAATCGAGATTCAATACATCGTCCTCCAGCCGACGTGTCTCCATGGGTCAATTGCTGCCTCGGGCACCTTATGGTCGTTCTCCTGTGAGTCTAGATTATAGAATCGGACGCAAAACTGATATTTAATTGTAACGTTCAGGGCCTCCTAATGACGTTGGAACACTCAAATTGCGTCCCGATTCAATACATCGTCCTCCAGCCGACTTATCTCCATCTGTCTGTTGCTGCCTGGCTCACCTTATGGTCGTTCTCCTGTGAGTCTAGATTATCGAATCGGACAGAAAACTGATAGTTAATTGTAACGTTCAGGGCCTCCTAATGACGATGGAACACTCAAATTGCGTCCCGGTTCAATACATCGTCCTCCAGCCGACTTACCTCCATGGGTCTATTGCGGCCTCGGGCACCTTATGTTCGTTCTCCTGTGAGTCTAGATTATCGAATCGGACGCAAAACTGATTGTTAACTGTAACGTTCAGGGCCTCCTAATGACGATGGAACACTCAAATTGCGTCCCAATTCAATACTTCGTTCTCCAGCCGACGTGTCTCCATGGGTCTATTGCTGCCTTGGGCACATTATAGTCGTTCTCCTGTGAGTCTAGATTTTAAACTCGGACGCAAAACTAATAGTTAATTGCAACGTTCAGGGCCTTCTAACGACGACGGAAAACTCAAATTGCGTCCCGATACAATACATCGTCCTGCAGCCGACTTATCTCCATGGGTCTATTGCTGCCTCGGGCACCTTATGGTCGTTCTCCTGTGAGTCTACGTTATCGAATCGGACGCAAAACGGATAGTTAATTGTAACGTTCAGGGCCTCCTAATGACCACGGAACACTCAAATTGCGTCCTGATTCAATACATCGACCTCCATCCGACTCAGCTCCATGGGTCAATTGCTGCCTCGGCACCTTATTTTCGTTCTCCTGTGAGTTTAGATTATCGAATCGGCCACACAACTGATAGTCATTTGTAACGTTCAGTGCCTCCTAATGACGATGGAACAATCAAATTGCGTCGAGATTCAATACATCGTCCTCCAGCTGACTTGTCTCCATGGGTCTATTGCTGCCTCGGGCATTTTATGGTAGTTCTCCTGTGAGTCTAGATTATCGAATCGGACGCAAAACTGATAGTTAATTGTAGTGTTCAGGGCCACCTAATGACAGTGGAACACTCAAATTGCGTCCCGATTCAATACATCGTCCTCCAGCCGACTTGTCTCCATGGGTCTATTACTTTCTCGGGCACCTTATGGTCGTTCTCCTGTGAGTCTAGATTATCGAATCGGACGCAAAACTGATAAGATAATTGTAACGTTCAGGGCCATATAATGTCGATGGAACACTCAATTTGCGTCCCGATTCAATACATCGTCCTCCAGCCGACTTATCTCGATGGGTCTATTGCTGCCTCGGGCACCCTATGGTCGTTCTCTTGTGAGTCTAGATTATCGAATCGGACGCAAAACTGATAGTTAATTGCAACGTTCTGGGCCTCCTAATGACGATGGAACACTCAAATTGAATCGAGATTCAATACATCGTCCTCCAGCCGACGTGTCTCCATGGGTCAATTGCTGCCTCGGGCACCTTATGGTCGTTCTCCTGTGAGTCTAGATTATAGAATCGGACGCAAAACTGATACTTAATTGTAACGTTCAGGGCCTCCTAATGACGATGGAACACTCAAATTGCGTCCTGATTCAATACATCGTCCTCCAGCCGACTTATCTCCATCTGTCTGTTGCTGCCTGGCCCACCTTATGGTCGTTCTCCTGTGAGTCTAGATTATCGAAACGGACGCAAAACTGATTGTTAACTGTAACGTTCAGGGCCTCCTAATGACGATGGAACACTCAAATTGCGTCCCAATTCAATACTTCGTTCTCCAGCCGACGTGTCTCCATGGGTCTATTGCTGCCTTGGGCACATTATGGTCGTTCTCCTGTGAGTCTAGATTTTCGACTCGGACGCAAAACTAATAGTTAATTGCAACGTTCAGGGCCTCCTAACGACGACGGAATACTCAAATTGCGTCCCGATTCAATACATTGTCCTGCAGCCGACTTATCTCCATGGGTCTATCGCTGCCTCGGGCACCTTATGGTCGTACTCCTGTGAGTCTAGATTATCGAATCGGACGCAAAACTGATAATTAATTGTAAAGTTCAGGGCCTCCAAATGACGATGGAACACCCAAATTGCGTCCCGATTCAATATATCGTCCTCCAACCGACTTGTCTCCATGGGTCTATTACTGCCTCGGGCATCTTATGGTCGTTCTCCTGTGAGTCTAGACTACAGAATCGGACGCAAATCTGATAGTGAATATTAAAGATCAGGGCCTCCTAATGACGATGGAACACTCAAATTGCGTCCCGATTCAATTCATCGTCCTCCAGCAGACTTATCTCCATGGGTCTATTAAAGCCTCGGGCACCTTATGGTCGTTCTCCTGTGAGTCTAGATTATCGAATCGGACGCAAAACTGATAGTTAATTGTAACGTTCAGGGCCTCCTAATGACGATGGAACACTCAAATTGCGTCGAGATTCAATACATCGTCCTCCAGCCGACTTGTCTCCATGAATCTATTGCTGCCTCGGGCACCTTATGGTCGTCCTCCTGTGAGTCAAGATTATCGAATCGGACGCAAATCTGATAGTTAATTGTAACGTTCAGGGTCTGCTAATGACGATGGAACACTCAAATTGCGTCCCGATTCAATACATCGTCCCCCAGCCGTCTTGCCTCCATGGATCTATTTCTGCCTCGGGCACCTTATGGTCGTTCTCCTGTGAGTCTAGATTATCGAATCGGTCGCTAAACTGATAGTTAATTGTAACGTTCAGGGCCTCTTAATGACGATGGAACACCCAAATTGCTTCCCGATTCATTACATCGTCCTCCAACCAACTTGTCTCCATGGGTCTATTGCTGCCTCGGGCATCTTATGGTCGTTCTCCTGTGAGTCTAGGTTATCGAATCGAACGCAAAACGGATAGTTGATTGTAACGTTCAGGGCCTCCTAATGACGACGGAACACTCAAATTGCGTCGAGATTCAATACATCGTCCTCCAGCTGACTTGTCTCCATGGGTCTATTGCTGCCTCGAGCAAATTATGGTTGTTCTCCTGTGAGTCTAGATTATCGAATCGGACGCAAAACTGATAGTTAATTGTAACGTTCAGGGCCTCCTAATGACCATGGATCACTCAAATTGCGTCCCGATTCAATACATCGACCTCCAGCCGACTTATCTCCATGGGTCTATTGCTGCCTCGGGCACCTTATTTTCGTTCTCCTGTGATTCTAGATTATCGAATCGGACGCAAAACTGATAGTTATTTGTAACGTTCAGGGCCTGCTAATGACGATGGAACAATCAAATTGCGTCGAGATTCAATACATCGTCCTCCAGCCGACTTGTCTCCAGGGGTCTATTGCTCCCTCGGGCACCTTATGTTCGTTCTCCTGTGAGTCTAGATTATCGAATCGGACGCAAAACTGATAGATAATTCTAACTTTCAGAGCCTCCTAATGACGATGGAACACTCAAATTGCGTCGAGACTCAATACATCGTCCTCCAGCCGATGTGTCTCCATGGGTCTATTGCTGCCTCGGGCAACTTATGGTCGTTCTCCTGTGAGTCTAGAATACAGCATCGGACGCAAAACTGATAGTTAATTGTAACTTTCAGAGCCTCCTAATGACGATGGAACACTCAAATTGCGTCGAGATTCAATACATCGTCCTCCAGCCGACGTGTCTCCATGGGTCTATTGCTGCCTCGGGCACCTTATGGTCGTTCTTCTGTGAGTCTAGAATACAGCGTCGGACGCGAAACTGATAGTTAATTGTAACGTTCAGGGCCTCCTAATGACGATGGAACACTCAAATTGCGTCCCGATTCTATACATCGTCCTCCAGCAGACTTATCTCCATGGGTCTATTGCTGCCTCTTGCACCTTATGTTTGTTCTCCTGTGGTTCTAGATTATCGAATCGGACGCAAAACTGATAATTAATTGTAACATTCAGGGCCTCCTAATGACGATGGAGCACCAAGTTGCGTCCCGATTCAATACATTGTCCTCCAACCAACTTGTCTCCATGGGTTTATTGCTGCCTCGGGCACCTTATGGTCGTTCTCCTGTGAGTCTAGATTATCGAATCGGACGCAAAACTGATAGTTAATTGTAACGTTCAGGGCCTCCTAATGACGATGGAACACTCAAACTGCGTCCCGATTAAATACATTGTCCTCCAGCCGACTTATCTCCATTGGTGTATTGATGCCTCGGGCACCTTATGGTCGTTCTCCTGTGAGTCTAGATTATCGAATCGGACGCAAAACTGATAGGTAATTGTAACGTTCAGGGCCTCCTAATGACGATATAACACTCAAATTGCGTCCCGATTCAATACATCGTCCTCCAGCCGACGTGTCTCCATTGGTCTATTGCTGCGTCGGGCACCTCATAGTCGTTCTCCTGTGAGTCTAGATTATCGATTCGGACACAAACCTGATAGTTTATTGTAACGTTTAGGGCCACCTAATGACGATTGAACACCAAAATTGCGTCCCGATTCAATACATCGTCCTCCAGCTGACTTGTCTCCATGGGTCTATTGCTGCCTCAGGCACCTTAAGATCGTTGTCCTGTGAGTCTAGATAATCGAATCGGACGCAAAACTGGTAGTTAATTGTAACGTTCAGCGCCTCCTAATGACGATGGAACATTCAAATTGCGTCGACATTCAATACATCGTCCTCCAGCCGACTTGTCTCCATGAGTCTCTTGCTGCCTCGGGCACCTTATGGTCGTTCTCCTGTGAGTCTAGATTATCGAATCGGACGCAAAACTGGTAGTTAATTGTAACGTTCAGGGCCTCCTAATGACGATGGAACACCCAAAATGCTTCCCGATTCATTACATCGTCCTCCAACCAACTTGTCTCCATGGGTGTATTGCTGCCTCGGGCATCTTACGGTCGTTCTCCTGTGAGTCTAGGTTATCGAATCGGACGCAAAACGCATAGTTAATTGTAACGTTCAGGGCCTCCTAATGACGACGGAACACTCAAATTGCGTCGAGATTCAATACATCGTCCTCCAGCTGACTTGTCTCCATGGGTCTATTGCTGCCTCGGGCACCTTATGGTCGTTCTCCTGTGAGTCTAGATTATCGAATCGGACGCAAAACTGATAGTTAATTGTAACGTTCAGGGCCTCCTAATGACCATGGATCACTCAAATTGCGTCCCGATTCAATACATTGACCTCCAGCCGACTTATTTCCATGGGTCAATTGCTGCCTCGGGCACCTTATTTTCGTACTCCTGTGATTCTAGATTATCGAATCGGACGCAAAACTGATAGTCATTTGTAACGTTCAGTGCCTCCTAATGACGATGGAACACTCAAATTGCGTCGAGATTCAATACATCGTCCTCCAGCCGACTTGTCTCCATGGGTCTATTGCTTTCTCGGGCACCTTATGGTCGTTCTCCTGTGAGTCTAATTTATCGAATCGGACGCAAAACTGATAGATAATTGTAACGTTCAGGGCCATATAATGTCGATGGAAAACTCAATTTGCGTCCCGATTCAATACATCGTCCTCCAGCCTAATATCTCGATGGGTCTATTGCTGCCTCGGGACCCTATGGTCGTTCTCTTGTGAGTCTAGATTATCGAATCGGACGCAAAACTGATAGTTAATTGTAACGTTCAGGGCCTCTTAATGACGATGGAACAACCAAATTGAATCGAGATTCAACACATCGTCCTCCAGCCGACGTGTCTCCATGGATCTATTGCTGCCTCGGGCACCTTATTTTCGTTCTCCTCTGAGTCTAGATTATAGAATCGGCCGCAAAACTGATAGTTAATTGTAACGTTCAGGGCCTCCTAATGACGATGGAACACTCAAATTGCGTCCCGATTCAATACATCGTCCTCCAGCCGACTTATCTCCATGTGTCTCTTGCTGCCTGGCTCACCTTATGGTCGTTCTCCCGTAAGTCTAGATTATCGAATCGGACGCAAAACTGATAGTTAATTGTAACGTTCAGGGCCTCTTAATCACGCTGGAACACCCAAATTGCTTCCCGATTCATTACATCGTCCTCAGACCAACTTGTCTCCATGGGTCTATTGCTGCCTCGGGCATCTTATGGTCGTTCTCCTGTGAGTCTACGTTATCGAATCGGACGCAAAACGGATAGTTAATTGTAACGTTCAGGGCATCCTAATGACGACGGAACACTCAACTTGCGTCGAGATTCAATTCATCGTCCTCCAGCTGACTTGTCTCCATGGGTCTATTGCTGCCTCGGGCACCTTATGGTCGTTCTCCTGTGAGTATAGATTATCGAATCGGACGCAAAACTGATAGTTAATTGTAACGTTCAGGGCCTCCTAATGACCACGGAACACTCAAATTGCGTCCCGATTCAATACATCGACCTCCATCCGACTCACCTCCATGGGTCAATAGCTGCCTCGGCACCTTATTTTCGTTCTCCTGTGAGTCTAGATTATCGAATCGGACGCAAAACTGATAGATAATTGTAACGTTCAGGGCCATATAATGTCGATGGAACACTCAATTTGCGTCCCGATTCAATACATCGTCCTCCAGCCGACTTATCTCGATGGGTCTATTGCTGCCTCGGGCACCCTATGGTCGTTCACTTGTGAGTCTATATTATCGAATCGGACGCAAAACTGATAGTTAATTGTAACGTTCTGGGCCTCCTAATGACGATGGAACACTCAAATTGAATCGAGATTCAATACATCGTCCTCCAGCCGACGTGTCTCCATGGGTCAATTGCTGCCTCGGGCACCTTATGGTCGTTCTCCTGTGAGTCTAGATTATAGAATCGGACGCAAAACTGATATTTAATTGTAACGTTCAGGGCCTCCTAATGACGTTGGAACACTCAAATTGCGTCCCGATTCAATACATCGTCCTCCAGCCGACTTATCTCCATCTGTCTGTTGCTGCCTGGCTCACCTTATGGTCGTTCTCCTGTGAGTCTAGATTATCGAATCGGACGGAAAACTGATAGTTAATTGTAACGTTCAGGGCCTCCTAATGACGATGGAACACTCAAATTGCGTCCCGGTTCAATACATCGTCCTCCAGCCGACTTACCTCCATGGGTCTATTGCGGCCTCGGGCACCTTATGTTCGTTCTCCTGTGAGTCTAGATTATCGAATCGGACGCAAAACTGATTGTTAACTGTAACGTTCAGGGCCTCCTAATGACGATGGAACACTCAAATTGCGTCCCAATTCAATACTTCGTTCTCCAGCCGACGTGTCTCCATGGGTCTATTGCTGCCTTGGGCACATTATAGTCGTTCTCCTGTGAGTCTAGATTTTAAACTCGGACGCAAAACTAATAGTTAATTGCAACGTTCAGGGCCTTCTAACGACGACGGAAAACTCAAATTGCGTCCCGATACAATACATCGTCCTGCAGCCGACTTATCTCCATGGGTCTATTGCTGCCTCGGGCACCTTATGGTCGTTCTCCTGTGAGTCTACGTTATTGAATCGGACGCAAAACGGATAGTTAATTGTAACGTTCAGGGCCTCCTAATGACCACGGAACACTCAAATTGCGTCCTGATTCAATACATCGACCTCCATCCGACTCAGCTCCATGGGTCAATTGCTGCCTCGGCACCTTATTTTCGTTCTCCTGTGAGTTTAGATTATCGAATCGGCCACACAACTGATAGTCATTTGTAACGTTCAGTGCCTGCTAATGACGATGGAACAATCAAATTGCGTCGAGATTCAATACATCGTCCTCCAGCTGACTTGTCTCCATGGGTCTATTGCTGCCTCGGGCATTTTATGGTAGTTCTCCTGTGAGTCTAGATTATCGAATCGGACGCAAAACTGATAGTTAATTGTAGTGTTCAGGGCCACCTAATGACAGTGGAACACTCAAATTGCGTCCCGATTCAATACATCGTCCTCCAGCCGACTTGTCTCCATGGGTCTATTACTTTCTCGGGCACCTTATGGTCGTTCTCCTGTGAGTCTAGATTATCGAGTCGGACGCAAAACTGATAGATAATTGTAACGTTCAGGGCCATATAATGTCGATGGAACACTCAATTTGCGTCCCGATTCAATACATCGTCCTCCAGCCGACTTATCTCGATGGGTCTATTGCTGCCTCGGGCACCTTATGGTCGTTCTCTTGTGAGTCTAGATTATCGAATCGGACGCAAAACTGATAGTTAATTGCAACGTTCTGGGCCTCCTAATGACGATGGAACACTCAAATTGAATCGAGATTCAATACATCGTCCTCCAGCCGACGTGTCTCCATGGGTCAATTGCTGCCTCGGGCACCTTATGGTCGTTCTCCTGTGAGTCTAGATTATAGAATCGGACGCAAAACTGATACTTAATTGTAACGTTCAGGGCCTCCTAATGACGATGGAACACTCAAATTGCGTCCTGATTCAATACATCGTCCTCCAGCCGACTTATCTCCATCTGTCTGTTGCTGCCTGGCCCACCTTATGGTCGTTCTCCTGTGAATCTAGATTATCGAATCGGACGCAAAACTGATTGTTAACTGTAACGTTCAGGGCCTCCTAATGACGATGGAACACTCAAATTGCGTCCCAATTCAATACTTCGTTCTCCAGCCGACGTGTCTCCATGGGTCTATTGCTGCCTTGGGCACATTATGGTCGTTCTCCTGTGAGTCTAGATTTTCGACTCGGACGCAAAACTAATAGTTAATTGCAACGTTCAGGGCCTCCTAACGACGACGGAATACTCAAATTGCGTCCCGATTCAATACATTGTCCTGCAGCCGACTTATCTCCATGGGTCTATCGCTGCCTCGGGCACCTTATGGTCGTACTCCTGTGAGTCTAGATTATCGAATCGGACGCAAAACTGATAATTAATTGTAACGTTCAGGGCCTCCAAATGACGATGGAACACCCAAATTGCGTCCCGATTCAATATATCGTCCTCCAACCGACTTGTCTCCATGGGTCTATTACTGCCTCGGGCACCTTATGTTCGTTCTCCTGTGAGTCTACATTATCGAATCGGACGCAAAACTGATAGTTAATTGTAACGTTCAGGGCCACTCCTCATGACGATGGAACACTAAATTGCGTCGAGATTCTATACATCGTCCTCCAGCCGACGTGTCTCCATGGGTCTATTGCTGCCTCAGGCACGTTATGGTCGTTCTCCTGTGAGTCTAGACTACAGAATCGGACGCAAATCTGATAGTGAATATTAAAGATCAGGGCCTCCTAATGACGATGGAACACTCAAATTGCGTCCCGATTCAATTCATCGTCCTCCAGCCGACTTATCTCGATGGGTCTATTGCTGCCTCGGGCACCCTATGGTCGTTCTCTTGTGAGTCTAGATTATCGAATCGGACGCAAAACTGATAGTTAATTGTAACGTTCTGGGCCTCCTAATGACGATGGAACACTCAAATTGAATCGAGATTCAATACATCGTCCTCCAGCCGACGTGTCTCCATGGGTCAATTGCTGCCTCGGGCACCTTATGGTCGTTCTCCTGTGAGTCTAGATTATAGAATCGGACGCAAAACTGATATTTAATTGTAACGTTCAGGGCCTCCTAATGACGTTGGAACACTCAAATTGCGTCCCCATTCAATACATCGTCCTCCAGCCGACTTATCTCCATCTGTCTGTTGCTGCCTGGCTCACCTTATGGTCGTTCTCCTGTGAGTCTAGATTATCGAATCGGACGGAAAACTGATAGTTAATTGTAACGTTCAGGGCCTCCTAATGACGATGGAACACTCAAATTGCGTCCCGGTTCACTACATCGTCCTCCAGCCGACTTACCTCCATGGGTCTATTGCGGCCTCGGGCACCTTATGTTCGTTCTCCTGTGAGTCTAGATTATCGAATCGGACGCAAAACTGATTGTTAACTGTAACGTTCAGGGCCTCCTAATGACGATGGAACACTCAAATTGCGTCCCAATTCAATACTTCGTTCTCAGCCGACGTGTCTCCATGGGTCTATTGCTGCCTTGGGCACATTATAGTCGTTCTCCTGTGAGTCTAGATTTTAAACTCGGACGCAAAACTAATAGTTAATTGCAACGTTCAGGGCCTTCTAACGACGACGGAAAACTCAAATTGCGTCCCGATACAATACATCGTCCTGCAGCCGACTTATCTCCATGGGTCTATCGCTGCCTCGGGCACCTTATGGTCGTACTCCTGTGAGTCTAGATTATCGAATCGGACGCAAAACTGATAATTAATTGTAACGTTCAGGGCCTCCTAATGACGATGGAACACCCAAATTGCGTCCCGATTCAATATATCGTCCTCCAACCGACTTGTCTCCATGGGTCTATTACTGCCTCGGGCACCTTATGTTCGTTCTCCTGTGAGTCTACATTATCGAATCGGACGCAAATCTGATAGTTAATTGTAACGTTCAGGGCCACTCCTCATGACGATGGAACACTAAATTGCGTCGAGATTCTATACATCGTCCTCCAGCCGACGTGTCTCCATGGGTCTATTGCTGCCTCAGGCACGTTATGGTCGTTCTCCTGTGAGTCTAGACTACAGAATCGGACGCAAATCTGATAGTGAATATTAAAGATCAGGGCCTCCTAATGACGATGGAACACTCAAATTGCGTCCCGGTTCAATACATCGTCCTCCTGCCGACTTACCTCCATGGGTCTATTGCGGCCTCGGGCACCTTATGTTCGTTCTCCTGTGAGTCTAGATTATCGAATCGGTCGCTAAACTGATAGTTAATTGTAACGTTCAGGGCGTCTTAATGACGATGGAACACCCAAATTGCTTCGCGATTCATTACATCGTCCTCCAACCAACTTGTCTCCATGGGTCTATTGCTGCCTCGGGCATCTTATGGTCGTTCTCCTGTGAGTCTAGGTTATCGAATCGAACGCAAAACGGATAGTTGATTGTAACGTTCAGGGCCTCCTAATGATGACGGAACACTCAAATTGCGTCGAGATTCAATACATCGTCCTCCAGCTGACTTGTTTCCATGGGTCTATTGCTGCCTAGAGCAAATTATGGTCGTTCTCCTGTGAGTGTAGATTATCGAATCGGACGCAAAACTGATAGTTAATTGTAACGTTCAGGGCCTCCTAATGACCATGGATCACTCAAATTGCGTCCCGATTCAATACATCGACCTCCAGCCGTCTTATCTCCATGGGTCAATTGCTTCCTCGGGCACCTTATTTTCGTTCTCCTGTGATTCTAGATTATCGAATCGGACGCAAAACTGATAGTCATTTGTAACGTTCAGTGTCTCCTAATGACGATGAAACACTCAAATTGCGTCGAGATTCAATACATCGTCCGCCAGCCGACTTGTCTCGATGGGTCTATTGCTGCCTCGGGCACCCTATGGTCGTTCTCTTGTGAGTCTAGATTATCGAATCGGACGCAAAACTGATAGTTAATTGTAACGTTCTGGGCCTCCTAATGACGATGGAACACTCAAATTCAATCGAGATTCAGTGCATCGTCCTCCAGCCGACGTGTCTCCATGGATCTATTGCTGCCTCGGGCACCTTATGGTCGTTCTCCTGTGAGTTTAGATTATAGAATCGGACGCAAAACGGATAGTTAATTGTAACGTTCAGGGCCTCCTAATGACGACGGAACACTCAAATTGCGTCGAGATTCAATACATCGTCCTCCAGCTGACTTGTCTCCATGGGTCTATTGCTGCCTCGGGCAACTTATCGTCGTTCTCCTGTGAGTCTAGATTATCGAATCGAGCGCAAAACTGATAGTTAATTGTAACGTTCAGGGCCTCCTAATGAACATGGAACAATCAAATTGCGTCCCGATTCAATACATCGACCTCCAGCCGACTTATCTCCATGGGTCAATTGCTGCCTCGGGCACCTTATTTTCGATCTCCTGTGATTCTAGATTATCGAATCGGACGCAAAACTGATAGTCATTTGTAACGTTCAGTGCCTCCTAATGACGATGGAACACTCAAATTGCGTCGAGATTCAATACATCGTCCTCCAGCTGACTTGTCTCCATGGGTCTATTGCTGCCTCGGGCATCTTATGGTCGTTCTCCTGTGAGTCTAGATTATCGAATCGGACGCAAAACTGATAGTTAATTGTAGTGTTCAGGGCCACCTAATGACAATGGAACACTCAAATTGCGTCGAGATTCAATTCATCGTCCTCCAGTTGACTTGTCTCCATGGGTCTATTGCTGCCTCGGGCACCTTATGGTCGTTCTCCTGTGAGTCTAGATTATCGAATCGGACGCAAAACTGATAGTTAATTGTAACGTTCAGGGCCTCCTAATGACCATGGAACACTCAAATTGCGTCCCGATTGAATACATCGACCTCCATCCGACTCAGCTCCATGGGTCAATTGCTGCCTCGGGCACCTTATTTTCGTTCTCCTGTGTGTTTAGATTATCGAATCGGACGCACAACCGATAGTCATTTGTGACGTTCAGTGCCTCCTAATGACGATGGAACAATCAAATTGCGTCGAGATTCAATACATCGTCCTCCAGCCGACTTGTCTCCATGGGTCTATTGCTGCCTCGGGCATCTTATGGTCGTTCTCCTGTGAGTCTAGATTATCAAATCGGACGCAAAACTGATAGTTAATTGCAGTGTTCAGGGCCACCTAATGACAATGGAACACTCAAATTGCGTCCCGATTCAATACATCGTCCTCCAGCCGACTTGTCTCCATGGGTATATTACTTTCTCGGGCACCTTATGGTCGTTCTCCTGTGAGTCTAGATTATCGAATCGGACGCAAAACTGATAGATAATTGTAACGTTCAGGGCCATATTATGTCGATGGAACACTCAATTTGCGTCCCGATTCAATACATCGTCCTCCAGCCGACTTATCTCGATGGGTCTATTGCTTCCTCGGGCACCTTATTTTCGTTCTCCTGTGAGTTTAGATTATCGAATCGGACGCACAACCGATAGTCATTTGTGACGTTCAGTGCCTCCTAATGACGATGGAACAATCAAATTGCGTCGAGATTCAATACATCGTCCTCCAGCCGACTTGTCTCCATGGGTCTATTGCTGCCTCGGGCATCTTATGCTCGTTCTCCTGTGAGTCTAGGTTATCGAATCGAACGCAAAACGGATAGTTGATTGTAACGTTCAGGGCCTGCTAATGACGATGGAACACTCAAATTCCGTCCCGATTCAATACATCGTCCTCCAGCCGTCTTGCCTCCATGGGTCTATTTCTGCCTCGGGCACCTTATGGTCGTTCTCCTGTGAGTCTAGATTATAGAATCGGACGCAAAACTGATAGTTAATTGTAACGTTCAGGGCCTCTTAATGACGATGGAACACCCAAATTGCTTCCCGATTCATTACATCGTCCTCCAACCAACTTGTCTCCATGGGTCTATTGTTGCCTCGGGCACCCTATGGTCGTTCTCTTGTGAGTCTAGATTATCGAATCGGACGCAAAACTGATAGTTAATTGTAACGTTCTGGGCCTCCTAATGACGATGGAACACTCAAATTGAATCGAGATTCAATGCATCGTCCTCCAGCCGACGTGTCTCCATGGATCTATTGTTGCCTCGGGCACCTTATGGTCGTTCTCCTGTCAGTTTAGATTATAGAATCGGACGCAAAACTGATAGTTAATTGTAACTTTTAGGGCCTCCCAATGACGATGGAACACTCAAATTGCGTCCCAATTCAATTCATCGTCCTCCAGCCGACTTTTCTCCATGTGTCTGTTGCTGCCTGGCTCACCTTATGGTCGTTCTCCTGTGAGTCTAGATTATCCAATCGGACGCAAAACTGATAATTAATTGTAACGTTCAGGGCCTCCTAATGACGATGGAACACCCAAATTGCTTCCCGATTCATTACATCGTCCTCCAACCAACTTGTCTCAATGGGTCTATTGCTGCCTCGGGCATCTTATGGTCGTTCTCCTGTGAGTCTAGGTTATCGAATCGGACGCAAATCGGATAGTTAATTGTAACGTTCAGGGCTTCCTAATGACGACGGAACACTCAAATTGCGTCGAGATTCAATACATCGTCCTCCTGCTGACTTGTCTCAATGGGGCTATTGCTGCCTCGGGCAACTTATCGTCGTTCTCCTGTGAGTCTAGATTATCGAATCGGACGCAAAACTGATTGTTAATTGTAACGTTCAGGGCCTCCTAATGACCATGGAAAACTCAAATTGCGTCCCGATTCAATACATCGACCTCCAGCCGACTTTTCTCCATGGGTCAATTGCTGCCTCGGGCACCTAAATTTCGTTCTCCTGTGATTCTAGATTATCGAATCGGACGCAAAACTGATAGTCATTTGTAACGTTCAGTGTCTCCTAATGACGATGAAACACTCAAATTGCGTCGAGATTCAATACATCGTCCTCCAGCCGACTTGTCTCGATGGGTCTATTGCTGCCTCGGGCACCCTATGGTCGTTCTCTTGTGAGCCTAGATTATCGAATCGGACGCAAAACTGATAGTTAATTGTAACGTTCTGGGCCTCCTAATGACGATGGAACACTGAAATTGAATCGAGTTTCAATGCATCGTCCTCCAGCCGACGTGTCTCCATGGATCTATTGCTGCCTCGGGCACCTTATGGTCGTTCTCCTGTGAGTTTAGATTATAGAATCGGACGCAAAACTGATAGTTAATTGTAACTTTCAGGGCCTCCCAATGACGATGGAACACTCAAATTGCGTCCCGATTCAATACATCGTCCTCCAGCCGACTTATCTCCATGTGTCTCTTGCTGCCTGGCTCACCTTATGGTCGTTCTCCTGTGAGTCTAGATTATCCAATCGGACGCAAAACTGATAATTATTTGTAACGTTCAAGGCCTCATAATGACGATGGAACACCCAAATTGCTTCCTGATTCATTACATCGTCCTCCAACCAACTTGTTTCAATGGGTCTATTGCTGCCTCGGGCACCTTATGGTCGTTCTCCTGTGAGGCTAGGTTATCGAATCGGACGCAAAACGGATAGTTAATTGTAACGTTCAGGGCCTCCTAATGACGACGGAACACTCAAATTGCGTCGAGATTCAATACATCGTCCTCCAGCTGACTTGTCTCCATGGGTCTATTGCTGCCTCGGGCAACTTATCGTCGTTCTCCTGTGAGTCTAGATTATCGAATCGGGCGCAAAACTGATAGTTAATTGTAACGTTCAGGGCCTCCTAATGACCATGGAACACTCAAATTGCGTCCCTATTCAATACATCGACCTCCAGACGACTTATCTCCATGGGTCAATTGCTGCCTCGGGCACCTTATATTCGTTCTCCTGTGATTCTAGATTATCGAATCGGACGCAAAACTGATAGTCATTTGTAACGTTCAGTGCCTCCTAATGACGATGGAACACTCAAATTGCGTCGAGATTCAATACATCGTCCTCCAGCTGACTTGTCTCCATGGGGCTATTGCGGCCTCGGGCATCTTATGGTCGTTCTCCTGCGAGTCTAGATTATCGAATCGGACGCAAAACTGATAGTTAATTGTAGTGTTCAGGGCCACCTAATGACAATGGAACACTCAAATTGCGTCCCGATTCAATACATCGTCCTCCAGCTGACTTGTCCTCATGGGTCTATTGCTTTCTCGGGCACCTTATGGTCGTTCTCCTGTGAGTCTAGATTATCGAATCGGACGCAAAACTGATAGATAATTGTAACGTTTAGGGCCATATAATGTCGATGGAACACTCAATTTGCGTCCCGATTCAATACATCGTCCTCCAGCCATCTTATCTCGATGGGTCTATTGCTGCCTCGGGCACCCTATGGTCGTTCTCTTGTGAGTGTAGATTATCGAATCGGACGCAAAACTAATAGTTAATTGTAACGTTCTGGGCCTCCTAATGACGATGGAACACTCAAATTGAATCGAGATTCAATACATCGTCCTCCAGCCGACGTGTTTCCATGGGTCTATTGCTGCCTCGGGCACCTTATTGTCGTTCTCCTGTGAGTCTAGATTTTAGAATCGGACGCAAAACTGATAGTTAATTGTAGTGTTCAGGGCCACCTAATGACAATGGAACACTCAAATTGCGTCCCGATTCAATACATCGTCCTCCAGCCGACTTGTCTCCATGGGTCTATTACTTTCTCGGGCACCTTATGGTCGTTCTCCTGTGAGTCTAGATTATCTAATCGGACGCAAAACTGATAGATAATTGTAACGTTCAGGGCCTCCTAATGACGATGGAACACTCAAATTGCGTCGAGATTCAATACATCGTCCTCCAGCCGACTCGTCCCCATGAATCTATTGCTGCCTCGGGCACCTTATGGTCGTTCTCCTGTGAGTCTAGATTATCTAATCGGACGCAAAACTGATAGATAATTGTAACGTTCAGGGCCTCCTAATGACGATGGAACACTCAAATTGTGTCCCGATTCAATACATCGTCCTCAGACCAACTTGTCTCCATGGGTCTATTGCTGCCTCGGGCATCTTATGGTCGTTCTCCTGTGAGTCTACGTTATCGAATCGGACGCAAAACGGATAGTTAATTGTAACGTTCAGGGCCTCTTAATGACGATGGAACACCCAAATTGCTTCCCGATTCATTACATCGTCCTCAGACCAACTTGTCTCCATGGGTCTATTGCTGCCTCGGGCATCTTATGGTCGTTCTCCTGTGAGTCTACGTTATCGAATCGGACGCAAAACGGATAGTTAATTGTAACGTTCAGGGCCTCCTAATGACGACGGAACACTCAAATTGCGTCGAGATTCAATTAATCGTCCTCCAGCTGACTTGTCTCCATGGGTCTATTGCTGCCTCGGGCACCTAATGGTCGTTCTCCTGTGAGTGTAGATTATCGAATCGGACGCAAAACTGATAGTTAATTTTAACGTTCAGGGCCTCCTAATGACCATGGAACACTCAAATTGCGTCCCGATTCAATACATCGACCTCCATCCGACTCAGCTCCATGAGTCAATTGCTGCCTCAGGCACCTTATTTTCGTTCTCCTGTGAGTTTAGATTATCGAATCGGACGCACAACTGATAGTCATTTGTGACGTTCAGTGCCTCCTAATGACGATGGAACAATCAAATTGCGTCGAGATTCAATACATCGTCCTCCAGCCGACTTGTCTCCATGGGTCTATTGCTGCCTCGGGCATCTTATGGTCGTTCTCCTGTGAGTCTAGATTATCGAATCGGACGCAAAACTGATAGTTAATTGTAGTGTTCAGGGCCACCTAATGACAATGGAACACTCAAATTGCGTCCCGATTCAATACATCGTCCTCCAGCCGACTTGTCTCCATGGGTCTATTACTTTCTCGGGCACCTTATGGTCGTTCTCCTGTGAGTCTAGATTATCTAATCGGACGCAAAACTGATAGATAATTGTAACGTTCAGGGCCTGCTAATGACGATGGAACACTCAAATTGCGTCCCGATTCAATACATCGTCCTCCAGCCGTCTTGCCTCCATGGTTCTATTTCTGCCTCGGGCACCTTATGGTCGTTCTCCTGTGAGTCTAGATTATCGAATCGGTCGCTAAACTGATAGTTAATTGTAACGTTCAGGGCCTCTTAATGACGATGGAACACCCAAATTGCTTCCCGATTCATTACATCGTCCTCCAACGAACTTGTCTCCATGGGTCTATTACTGCCTCGGGCATCTTATGGTCGTTCTCCTGTGAGTCTAGGTTATCGAATCGGACGCAAAACGGATAGTTAATTGTAACGTTCAAGGCCTCCTAATGACGACGGAACACTCAAATTGCGTCGAGATTCAATACATCGTCCTCCAGCTGACTTGTCTCCATGGGTCTATTGCTGCCTCGAGCAAATTATGGTCGTTCTCCTGTGAGTCTAGATTATCGAATCGGACGCAAAACTGATAGTTAATTGTAACGTTCAGGGCCTCCTAATGACCATGGATCACTCAAATTGCGGCCCAATTCAATACATCGACCTCCAGCCGACTTATCTCCATGGGTCAATTACTGCCTCGGGCACCTTATTTTCGTTCTCCTGTGATTCTAGATTATCGAATCGGACGCAAAACTGATAGTCATTTGTAACGTTCAGTGTCTCCTAATGACGATGGAACATTCAAATTGCGTCGAGATTCAATACATCGTCCTCCAGCCGACTTGTCTCGTTGGGTTTATTGTTGCCTCGGGCACCCCATGGTCGTTCTCTTGTGAGTCTAGATGATCGAATCGGACGCAAAACTGATAGTTAATCGTAACGTTCTGGGCCATATAATGTCGATGGAACACTCAATTTGCGTCCCGATTCAATACATCGTCCTCCAGCCATCTTATCTCGATGGGTCTATTGCTGCCTCGGGGCACCCTATGGTCGTTCTCTTGTGAGTCTAGATTATCGAATCGGACGCAAAACTAATAGTTAATTGTAACGTTCTGGGCCTCCTAATGACGATTGAACACTCAAATTGAATCGAGATTCAATACATCGTCCTCCAGCCGACGTGTTTCCATGGGTCTATTGCTGCCTCGGGCACCTTATTGTCGTTCTCCTGTGAGTCTATATTTTAGAATCGGACGCAAAACTGATAGTTAATTGTAACTTTCAGGCCCTCCTAATGACGATGGAACACTCAAATTGTGTCCCGATTCAATACATCGTCCTCCAGTCGACTTATCTCCATGTGTCTGTTGCTGCCTGCCTCACCTTATGGTCGTTCTCCTGTGAGTCTTGATTATCGAATCGGACGCAGAACTGATAGTTAATTGTAACGTTCAGGGCCTCGTAATGACGATGGAACACCCAAATTGCTTCCCGATTCATTACATCGTCCTCAGACCAACTTGTCTCCATTGGTCTATTGCTGCCTCGGGCATCTTATGGTCGTTCTCCTGTGAGTCTACGTTATCGAATCGGACGCAAAACGGATAGTTAATTGTAACGTTCAGGGCCTCCTAATGACGACGGAACACTCAAATTGCGTCGAGATTCAATTAATCGTCCTCCAGCTGACATGTCTCCATGGGTCTATTGCTGCCTCGGACACCTTATGGTCGTTCTCCTGTGAGTCTAGATTATCGAATCGGACGCAAAACTGATAGTTAATTGTAACGTTCAGGGCCTCCTAATGACCATGGAACACTCAAATTGCGTCCCGATTCAATACATCGACCTCCATCCGACTCAGCTCCATGGGTCAATTGCTGCCTCAGGCACCTTATTTTCGTTCTCCTTTGAGTTTAGTTTATCGAATCGGACGCACAACTGATAGTCATTTGTGACGTTCAGTGCCTCCTAATGACGATGGAACAATCAAATTGCGTCGAGATTCAATACATCGTCCTCCAGCCGACTTGTCTCCATGGGTCTATTGCTGCCTCGGGCATCTTATGGTCGTTCTCCTGTGAGTCTAGATTATCGAATCGGACGCAAAACTGATAGTTAATTGTAGTGTTCGGGGCCACCTAATGACAATGGAACACTCAAATTGCGTCCCGATTCAATACATCGTCCTCCAGCCGACTTGTCTCCATGGGTCTATTACTTTCTCGGGCACCTTATGGTCGTTCTCCTGTGAGTCTAGATTATCGAATCGGACGCAAAACTGATAGATAATTGTAACGTTCAGGGCCTCCTAATGACGATGGAACACTCAAATTGCGTCGAGATTCAATACATCGTCCTCCAGCCGACTTGTCTCCATGAATCTATTGCTGCCTCGGGCACCTTATGGTCGTCCTCCTGTGAGTCAAGATTATCGAATCGGACGCAAAACTGATAGTTAATTGTAACGTTCAGGGCCTGCTAATGACGATGGAACACTCAAATTGCGTCCCGATTCAATACATCGTCCTCCAGCCGTCTTGCCTCCATGGTTCTATTTCTGCCTCGGGCACCTTATGGTCGTTCTCCTGTGAGTCTAGATTATCGAATCGGTCGCTAAACTGATAGTTAATTGTAACGTTCAGGGCCTCTTAATGACGATGGAACACCCAAATTGCTTCCCGATTCATTACATCGTCCTCCAACCAACTTGTCTCCATGGGTCTATTACTGCCTCGGGCATCTTATGGTCGTTCTCCTGTGAGTCTAGGTTATCGAATCGGACGCAAAACGGATAGTTAATTGTAACGTTCAAGGCCTCCTAATGACGACGGAACACTAAAATTGCGTCGAGATTCAATACATCGTCCTCCAGCTGACTTGTCTCCATGGGTCTATTGCTGCTTCGGGCACCTTATTTTCGTTCTCCTGTGATTCTAGATTATCGAATCGGACGCAAAACTGATATTCATTTGTAACGTTCAGTGTCTCCTAATGACGATGGAACACTCAAATTGCGTCGAGATTCAATACATCGTCCTCCAGCCGACTTGTCTCGATGGGTCTATTGTTGCCTCGGGCACCCTATGGTCGTTCTCTTGTGAGTCTAGATTATCGAATCGGACGCAAAACTGATAGTTAATTGTAACGTTCTGGGCCTCCTAATGACGATGGAACACTCAAATTGAATCGAGATTCAATGCATCGTCCTCCAGCCGACGTGTCTCCATGGATCTATTGCTGCCTTGGGCACCTTATGGTCGTTCTCCTGTGAGTTTAGATTATAGAATCGGACGCAAAACTGATAGTTAATTGTAACTTTCAGGGCCTCCCTATGACGATGGAACACTCAAATTGCGTCCCCATTCAATACATCGTCCTCCAGCCGGCTTATCTCCATGTGTCTCTTGCTGCCTGGCTCACCTTATGGTCGTTCTCCTGTGAGTCTAGATTATCCAATCGGACGCAAAACTGATAATTAATTGTAACGTTCAGGGCCTCCTAATGACGATGGAACACCCAAATTGCTTCCCGATTCATTACATCGTCCTCCAACCAACTTGTCTCAATGGGTCTATTGCTGCCTCGGGCATCTTATGGTCGTTCTCCTGTGAGTCTAGGTTATCGAATCGGACTCAAAACGGATAGTTAATTGTAACGTTCAGGGCCTCCTAATGACGACGGAACACTCAAATTGCGTCGAGATTCAATACATCGTCCTCCAGCTGACTTGTCTCCATGGGTCTATTGCTGCCTCGGGGAACTTATCGTCGTTCTCCTGTGAGTCTAGATTATCGAATCGGACGCAAAACTGATAGTTAATTGTAACGTTCAGGGCCTCCTAATTACCATGGAACACTCAAATTGCGTCCCGATTCAATACATCGACCTCCAGCCGACTTATCTCCATGGGTCAATTGCTGCCTCGGGCACCTTATTTTCGTTCTCCTGTGATTCTAGATTATCGAATCGGACGCAAAACTGATAGTCATTTGTAACGTTCAGTGCCTCCTAATGACGATGGAACACTCAAATTGCGTCGAGATTCAATACATCGTCCTCCAGCCGACTTGTCTCCATGGGTCTATTGCTGCCTCGGGCATCTTATGGTCGTTCTCGTGTGAGACTAGATATTCGAATCGGACGCAAAACTGATAGTTAATTGTAGTGTTCAGGGCCACCTAATGACAATGGAACACTCAAATTGCTTCCCGATTCAATACATCGTCCTCCAGCTGACTTGTCTCCATGGGTCCATTGCTTTCTCGGGCACCTTATGGTCGTTCTCCTGTGAGTCTAGATTATCGAATCGGACGCAAAACTGATAGATAATTGTAACGTTCAGGGCCATATAATGTCGATGGAACACTCAATTTGCGTCCCGATTCAATACATCGTCCTCCAGCCATCTTATCTCGATGGGTCTTATGCTGCCTCGGGCACCCTATGGTCGTTCTCTTGTGAGTCTAGATTATCGAATCGGACGCAAAACTAATATTTAATTGTAACGTTCTGGGCCTCCTAATGACGATGGAACACTCAAATTGAATCGAGATTCAATACATCGTCCTCCAGCCGACGTGTTTCCATGGGTCTATTGCTGCCTCGGGCACCTTATTGTCGTTCTCCTGTGAGTCTAGATTTTAGAATCGGACGCAAAACTGATAGTTAATTGTAACTTTCAGGGCCTCCTAATGACGATGGAACACTCAAATTGTGTCCCGATTCAATACATCGTCCTCCAGTCGACTTATCTCCATGTGTCTGTTGCTGCCTGGCTCACCTTATGGTCGTTCTCCTGTGAGTCTTGATTATCGAATCGGACGCAGAACTGATAGTTAATTGTAACGTTCAGGGCCTCTTAATGACGATGGTACACCCAAATTGCTTCCCGATTCATTACATCGTCCTCAGACCAACTTGTCTCCATGGGTCTATTGCTGTCTCGTGCATCTTATGGTCGTTCTCCTGTGAGTCTACGTTATCGAATCGGACGCAAAACGGATAGTTAATTGTAACGTTCAGGGCCTCCTAATGACGACGGAACACTCAAATTGCGTCGAGATTCAATTAATCGTCCTCCAGCTGACTTGTCTCCATGGGTCTATTGCTGCCTCGGGCACCTTATGGTCGTTCTCCTGTGAGTCTAGATTATCGAATCGGACGCAAAACTGATAGTTAATTGTAACGTTCAGGGCCTCCTAATGACCATGGAACACTCAAATTGCGTCCCGATTCAATACATCGACCTCCATCCGACTCAGCTCCATGGGTCAATTGCTGCCTCAGGCACCTTATTTTCGTTCTCCTGTGAGTTTAGATTATCGAATCGGACGCACAACTGATAGTCATTTGTGACGTTCAGTGCCTCCTAATGACGATGGAACAATCAAATTGCGTCGAGATTCAATACATCGTCCTCCAGCCGACTTGTCTCCATGGGTCTATTGCTGCCTCGGGCATCTTATGGTCGTTCTCCTGTGAGTCTAGATTATCGAATCGGACGCAAAACTGATAGTTAATTGTAGTGTTCAGGGCCACCTAATGACAATGGAACACTCAAATTGCGTCCCGATTCAATACATCGTCCTCCAGCCGACTTGTCTCCATGGGTCTATTACTTTCTCGGGCACCTTATGGTCGTTCTCCTGTGAGTCTAGATTATCTAATCGGACGCAAAACTGATAGATAATTGTAACGTTCAGGGCCTGCTAATGACGATGGAACACTCAAATTGCGTCCCGATTCAATACATCGTCCTCCAGCCGTCTTGCCTCCATGGTTCTATTTCTGCCTCGGGCACCTTATGGTCGTTCTCCTGTGAGTCTAGATTATCGAATCGGTCGCTAAACTGATAGTTAATTGTAACGTTCAGGGCCTCTTAATGACGATGGAACACCCAAATTGCTTCCCGATTCATTACATCGTCCTCCAACGAACTTGTCTCCATGGGTCTATTACTGCCTCGGGCATCTTATGGTCGTTCTCCTGTGAGTCTAGGTTATCGAATCGGACGCAAAACGGATAGTTAATTGTAACGTTCAAGGCCTCCTAATGACGACGGAACACTCAAATTGCGTCGAGATTCAATACATCGTCCTCCAGCTGACTTGTCTCCATGGGTCTATTGCTGCCTCGAGCAAATTATGGTCGTTCTCCTGTGAGTCTAGATTATCGAATCGGACGCAAAACTGATAGTTAATTGTAACGTTCAGGGCCTCCTAATGACCATGGATCACTCAAATTGCGGCCCAATTCAATACATCGACCTCCAGCCGACTTATCTCCATGGGTCAATTACTGCCTCGGGCACCTTATTTTCGTTCTCCTGTGATTCTAGATTATCGAATCGGACGCAAAACTGATAGTCATTTGTAACGTTCAGTGTCTCCTAATGACGATGGAACATTCAAATTGCGTCGAGATTCAATACATCGTCCTCCAGCCGACTTGTCTCGTTGGGTTTATTGTTGCCTCGGGCACCCCATGGTCGTTCTCTTGTGAGTCTAGATGATCGAATCGGACGCAAAACTGATAGTTAATCGTAACGTTCTGGGCCATATAATGTCGATGGAACACTCAATTTGCGTCCCGATTCAATACATCGTCCTCCAGCCATCTTATCTCGATGGGTCTATTGCTGCCTCGGGGCACCCTATGGTCGTTCTCTTGTGAGTCTAGATTATCGAATCGGACGCAAAACTAATAGTTAATTGTAACGTTCTGGGCCTCCTAATGACGATTGAACACTCAAATTGAATCGAGATTCAATACATCGTCCTCCAGCCGACGTGTTTCCATGGGTCTATTGCTGCCTCGGGCACCTTATTGTCGTTCTCCTGTGAGTCTATATTTTAGAATCGGACGCAAAACTGATAGTTAATTGTAACTTTCAGGCCCTCCTAATGACGATGGAACACTCAAATTGTGTCCCGATTCAATACATCGTCCTCCAGTCGACTTATCTCCATGTGTCTGTTGCTGCCTGCCTCACCTTATGGTCGTTCTCCTGTGAGTCTTGATTATCGAATCGGACGCAGAACTGATAGTTAATTGTAACGTTCAGGGCCTCGTAATGACGATGGAACACCCAAATTGCTTCCCGATTCATTACATCGTCCTCAGACCAACTTGTCTCCATTGGTCTATTGCTGCCTCGGGCATCTTATGGTCGTTCTCCTGTGAGTCTACGTTATCGAATCGGACGCAAAACGGATAGTTAATTGTAACGTTCAGGGCCTCCTAATGACGACGGAACACTCAAATTGCGTCGAGATTCAATTAATCGTCCTCCAGCTGACATGTCTCCATGGGTCTATTGCTGCCTCGGACACCTTATGGTCGTTCTCCTGTGAGTCTAGATTATCGAATCGGACGCAAAACTGATAGTTAATTGTAACGTTCAGGGCCTCCTAATGACCATGGAACACTCAAATTGCGTCCCGATTCAATACATCGACCTCCATCCGACTCAGCTCCATGGGTCAATTGCTGCCTCAGGCACCTTATTTTCGTTCTCCTTTGAGTTTAGTTTATCGAATCGGACGCACAACTGATAGTCATTTGTGACGTTCAGTGCCTCCTAATGACGATGGAACAATCAAATTGCGTCGAGATTCAATACATCGTCCTCCAGCCGACTTGTCTCCATGGGTCTATTGCTGCCTCGGGCATCTTATGGTCGTTCTCCTGTGAGTCTAGATTATCGAATCGGACGCAAAACTGATAGTTAATTGTAGTGTTCGGGGCCACCTAATGACAATGGAACACTCAAATTGCGTCCCGATTCAATACATCGTCCTCCAGCCGACTTGTCTCCATGGGTCTATTACTTTCTCGGGCACCTTATGGTCGTTCTCCTGTGAGTCTAGATTATCGAATCGGACGCAAAACTGATAGATAATTGTAACGTTCAGGGCCTCCTAATGACGATGGAACACTCAAATTGCGTCGAGATTCAATACATCGTCCTCCAGCCGACTTGTCTCCATGAATCTATTGCTGCCTCGGGCACCTTATGGTCGTCCTCCTGTGAGTCAAGATTATCGAATCGGACGCAAAACTGATAGTTAATTGTAACGTTCAGGGCCTGCTAATGACGATGGAACACTCAAATTGCGTCCCGATTCAATACATCGTCCTCCAGCCGTCTTGCCTCCATGGTTCTATTTCTGCCTCGGGCACCTTATGGTCGTTCTCCTGTGAGTCTAGATTATCGAATCGGTCGCTAAACTGATAGTTAATTGTAACGTTCAGGGCCTCTTAATGACGATGGAACACCCAAATTGCTTCCCGATTCATTACATCGTCCTCCAACCAACTTGTCTCCATGGGTCTATTACTGCCTCGGGCATCTTATGGTCGTTCTCCTGTGAGTCTAGGTTATCGAATCGGACGCAAAACGGATAGTTAATTGTAACGTTCAAGGCCTCCTAATGACGACGGAACACTAAAATTGCGTCGAGATTCAATACATCGTCCTCCAGCTGACTTGTCTCCATGGGTCTATTGCTGCTTCGGGCACCTTATTTTCGTTCTCCTGTGATTCTAGATTATCGAATCGGACGCAAAACTGATATTCATTTGTAACGTTCAGTGTCTCCTAATGACGATGGAACACTCAAATTGCGTCGAGATTCAATACATCGTCCTCCAGCCGACTTGTCTCGATGGGTCTATTGTTGCCTCGGGCACCCTATGGTCGTTCTCTTGTGAGTCTAGATTATCGAATCGGACGCAAAACTGATAGTTAATTGTAACGTTCTGGGCCTCCTAATGACGATGGAACACTCAAATTGAATCGAGATTCAATGCATCGTCCTCCAGCCGACGTGTCTCCATGGATCTATTGCTGCCTTGGGCACCTTATGGTCGTTCTCCTGTGAGTTTAGATTATAGAATCGGACGCAAAACTGATAGTTAATTGTAACTTTCAGGGCCTCCCTATGACGATGGAACACTCAAATTGCGTCCCCATTCAATACATCGTCCTCCAGCCGGCTTATCTCCATGTGTCTCTTGCTGCCTGGCTCACCTTATGGTCGTTCTCCTGTGAGTCTAGATTATCCAATCGGACGCAAAACTGATAATTAATTGTAACGTTCAGGGCCTCCTAATGACGATGGAACACCCAAATTGCTTCCCGATTCATTACATCGTCCTCCAACCAACTTGTCTCAATGGGTCTATTGCTGCCTCGGGCATCTTATGGTCGTTCTCCTGTGAGTCTAGGTTATCGAATCGGACTCAAAACGGATAGTTAATTGTAACGTTCAGGGCCTCCTAATGACGACGGAACACTCAAATTGCGTCGAGATTCAATACATCGTCCTCCAGCTGACTTGTCTCCATGGGTCTATTGCTGCCTCGGGGAACTTATCGTCGTTCTCCTGTGAGTCTAGATTATCGAATCGGACGCAAAACTGATAGTTAATTGTAACGTTCAGGGCCTCCTAATTACCATGGAACACTCAAATTGCGTCCCGATTCAATACATCGACCTCCAGCCGACTTATCTCCATGGGTCAATTGCTGCCTCGGGCACCTTATTTTCGTTCTCCTGTGATTCTAGATTATCGAATCGGACGCAAAACTGATAGTCATTTGTAACGTTCAGTGCCTCCTAATGACGATGGAACACTCAAATTGCGTCGAGATTCAATACATCGTCCTCCAGCCGACTTGTCTCCATGGGTCTATTGCTGCCTCGGGCATCTTATGGTCGTTCTCGTGTGAGACTAGATATTCGAATCGGACGCAAAACTGATAGTTAATTGTAGTGTTCAGGGCCACCTAATGACAATGGAACACTCAAATTGCTTCCCGATTCAATACATCGTCCTCCAGCTGACTTGTCTCCATGGGTCCATTGCTTTCTCGGGCACCTTATGGTCGTTCTCCTGTGAGTCTAGATTATCGAATCGGACGCAAAACTGATAGATAATTGTAACGTTCAGGGCCATATAATGTCGATGGAACACTCAATTTGCGTCCCGATTCAATACATCGTCCTCCAGCCATCTTATCTCGATGGGTCTTATGCTGCCTCGGGCACCCTATGGTCGTTCTCTTGTGAGTCTAGATTATCGAATCGGACGCAAAACTAATATTTAATTGTAACGTTCTGGGCCTCCTAATGACGATGGAACACTCAAATTGAATCGAGATTCAATACATCGTCCTCCAGCCGACGTGTTTCCATGGGTCTATTGCTGCCTCGGGCACCTTATTGTCGTTCTCCTGTGAGTCTAGATTTTAGAATCGGACGCAAAACTGATAGTTAATTGTAACTTTCAGGGCCTCCTAATGACGATGGAACACTCAAATTGTGTCCCGATTCAATACATCGTCCTCCAGTCGACTTATCTCCATGTGTCTGTTGCTGCCTGGCTCACCTTATGGTCGTTCTCCTGTGAGTCTTGATTATCGAATCGGACGCAGAACTGATAGTTAATTGTAACGTTCAGGGCCTCTTAATGACGATGGTACACCCAAATTGCTTCCCGATTCATTACATCGTCCTCAGACCAACTTGTCTCCATGGGTCTATTGCTGTCTCGTGCATCTTATGGTCGTTCTCCTGTGAGTCTACGTTATCGAATCGGACGCAAAACGGATAGTTAATTGTAACGTTCAGGGCCTCCTAATGACGACGGAACACTCAAATTGCGTCGAGATTCAATTAATCGTCCTCCAGCTGACTTGTCTCCATGGGTCTATTGCTGCCTCGGGCACCTTATGGTCGTTCTCCTGTGAGTCTAGATTATCGAATCGGACGCAAAACTGATAGTTAATTGTAACGTTCAGGGCCTCCTAATGACCATGGAACACTCAAATTGCGTCCCGATTCAATACATCGACCTCCATCCGACTCAGCTCCATGGGTCAATTGCTGCCTCAGGCACCTTATTTTCGTTCTCCTGTGAGTTTAGATTATCGAATCGGACGCACAACTGATAGTCATTTGTGACGTTCAGTGCCTCCTAATGACGATGGAACAATCAAATTGCGTCGAGATTCAATACATCGTCCTCCAGCCGACTTGTCTCCATGGGTCTATTGCTGCCTCGGGCATCTTATGGTCGTTCTCCTGTGAGTCTAGATTATCGAATCGGACGCAAAACTGATAGTTAATTGTAGTGTTCAGGGCCACCTAATGACAATGGAACACTCAAATTGCGTCCCGATTCAATACATCGTCCTCCAGCCGACTTGTCTCCATGGGTCTATTACTTTCTCGGGCACCTTATGGTCGTTCTCCTGTGAGTCTAGATTATCGAATCGGACGCAAAACTGATAGATAATTGTAACGTTCAGGGCCTCCTAATGACGATGGAACACTCAAATTGCGTCGAGATTCAATACATCGTCCTCCAGCCGACTTGTCCCCATGAATCTATTGCTGCCTCGGGCACCTTATGGTCGTCCTCCTGTGAGACAAGATTATCGAATCGGACGCAAAACTGATAGTTAATTGTAACGTTCAGGGCCTGCTAATGACGATGGAACACTCAAATTCCGTCCCGATTCAATACATCGTCCTCCAGCCGTCTTGCCTCCATGGTTCTATTTCTGCCTCGGGCACCTTATGGTCGTTCTCCTGTGAGTCTAGATTATCGAATCGGTCGCTAAACTGATAGTTAATTGTAACGTTCAGGGCCTCTTATTGACGATGGAACACCCAAATTGCTTCCCGATTCATTACATCGTCCTCCAACCAACTTGTCTCCATGGGTCTATTACTGCCTCGGGCATCTAATGGTCGTTCTCCTGTGAGTCTAGGTTATCGAATCGGACGCAAAACGGATAGTTAATTGTAACGTTCAAGGCCTCCTAATGACGACGGAACACTCAAATTGCGTCGAGATTCAATACATCGTCCTCCAGCCGACTTGTCTCGTTGGGTTTATTGTTGCCTCGGGCACCCCATGGTCGTTCTCTTGTGAGTCTAGATGATCGAATCGGACGCAAAACTGATAGTTAATTGTAACGTTCTGGGCCATATAATGTCGATGGAACACTCAATTTGCGTCCCGATTCAATACATCGTCCTCCAGCCATCTTATCTCGATGGGTCTATTGCTGCCTCGGGCACCCTATGGTCGTTCTCTTGTGAGTCTAGATTATCGAATCGGACGCAAAACTAATAGTTAATTGTAACGTTCTGGGCCTCCTAATGACGATTGAACACTCAAATTGAATCGAGATTCAATACATCGTCCTCCAGCCGACGTGTTTCCATGGGTCTATTGCTGCCTCGGGCACCTTATTGTCGTTCTCCTGTGAGTCTAGATTTTAGAATCGGACGCAAAACTGATAGTTAATTGTAACTTTCAGGGCCTCCTAATGACGATGGAACACTCAAATTGTGTCCCGATTCAATACATCGTCCTCCAGTCGACTTATCTCCATGTGTCTGTTGCTGCCTGGCTCACCTTATGGTCGTTCTCCTGTGAGTCTTGATTATCGAATCGGACGCAGAACTGATAGTTAATTGTAACGTTCAGGGCCTCGTAATGACGATGGAACACCCAAATTGCTTCCCGATTCATTACATCGTCCTCAGACCAACTTGTCTCCATGGGTCTATTGCTGCCTCGGGCATCTTATGGTCGTTCTCCTGTGAGTCTACGTTATCGAATCGGACGCAAAACGGATAGTTAATTGTAACGTTCAGGGCCTCCTAATGACGACGGAACACTCAAATTGCGTCGAGATTCAATTAATCGTCCTCCAGCTGACATGTCTCCATGGGTCTATTGCTGCCTCGGGCACCTTATGGTCGTTCTCCTGTGAGTCTAGATTATCGAATCGGACGCAAAACTGATAGTTAATTGTAACGTTCAGGGCCTCCTAATGACGATGGAACACTCAAATTGCGTCCCGATTCAATACATCGACCTCCATCCGACTCAGCTCCATGGGTCAATTGCTGCCTCAGGCACCTTATTTTCGTTCTCCTGTGAGTTTAGATTATCGAATCGGACGCACAACTGATAGTCATTTGTGACGTTCAGTGCCTCCTAATGACGATGGAACAATCAAATTGCGTCGAGATTCAATACATCGTCCTCCAGCCGACTTGTCTCCATGGGTCTATTGCTGCCTCGGGCATCTTATGGTCGTTCTCCTGTGAGTCTAGATTATCGAATCGGACGCAAAACTGATAGTTAATTGTAGTGTTCAGGGCCACCTAATGACGATGGAACACTCAAATTGCGTCCCGATTCAATACATCGTCCTCCAGCCGTCTTGCCTCCATGGTTCTATTTCTGCCTCGGGCACCTTATGGTCGTTCTCCTGTGAGTCTAGATTATCGAATCGGTCGCTAAACTGATAGTTAATTGTAACGTTCAGGGCCTCTTAATGACGATGGAACACCCAAATTGCTTCCCGATTCATTACATCGTCCTCCAACCAACTTGTCTCCATGGGTCTATTACTGCCTCGGGCATCTTATGGTCGTTCTCCTGTGAGTCTAGGTTATCGAATCGGACGCAAAACGGATAGTTAATTGTAACGTTCAAGGCCTCCTAATGACGACGGAACACTCAAATTGCGTCGAGATTCAATACATCGTCCTCCAGCTGACTTGTCTCCATGGGTCTATTGCTTCCTCGAGCAAATTATGGTCGCTCTCCTGTGAGTCTAGATTATCGAATCGGACGCAAAACTGATAATTAATTGTAACGTTCAGGGCCTCCTAATGACCATGGATCACTCAAATTGCGGCCCGATTCAATACATCGACCTCCAGCCGACTTATCTCCATGGGTCAATTGCTGCCTCGGGCACCTTATTTTCGTTCTCCTGTGATTCTAGATTATCGAATCGGACGCAAAACTGATAGCCATTTGTAACGTTCAGTGTCTCCTAATGACGATGGAACACTCAAATTGCGTCGAGATTCAATACATCGTCCTCCAGCCGACTTGTCTCGATGGGTCTATTGTTGCCTCGGGCATCCTATGGTCGTTCTCTTGTGAGTCTAGATTATCGAATCGGACGCAAAACTGATAGTTAATTGTAACGTTCTGGGCCTCCTAATGACGATGGAACACTCAAATTGAATCGAGATTCAATGCATCGTCCTCCAGCCGACGTGTCTCCATGGATCTATTGCTGCCTTGGGCACCTTATGGTCGTTCTCCTGTGAGTTTAGATTATAGAATCGGACGCAAAACTGATAGTTAATTGTAACTTTCAGGGCTTCCCTATGACGATGGAACACTCAAATTGCGTCCCCATTCAATACATCGTCCTCCAGCCGGCTTATCTCCATGTGTCTCTTGCTGCCTGGCTCACCTTATGGTCGTTCTCCTGTGAGTCTAGATTATCCAATCGGACGCAAAACTGATAATTAATTGTAACGTTCAGGGCCTCCTAATGACGATGGAACACCCAAATTGCTTCCCGATTCATTACATCGTCCTCCAACCAACTTGTCTCAATGGGTCTATTGCTGCCTCGGGCATCTTATGGTCGTTCTCCTGTGAGTCTAGGTTATCGAATCGGACTCAAAACGGATAGTTAATTGTAACGTTCAGGGCCTCCTAATGACGACGGAACACTCAAATTGCGTCGAGATTCAATACATCGTCCTCCAGCTGACTTGTCTCCATGGGTCTATTGCTGCCTCGGGGAACTTATCGTCGTTCTCCTGTGAGTCTAGGTTATCGAATCGGACGCAAAACTGATAGTTAATTGTAACGTTCAGGGCCTCCTAATGACCATGGAACACTCAAATTGCGTCCCGATTCAATACATCGACCTCCAGCCGACTTATCTCCATGGGTCAATTGCTGCCTCGGGCACCTTATTTTCGTTCTCCTGTGAGTCTAGATTATCGAATCGGACGCAAAACTGATTGTTAACTGTAACGTTCAGGGCTTCCTAATGACGATGGAACACTCATATAGCGTCCCGATTCAATACATCGTCCTCTAGCCGACGTGTCTCCATGGGTCTATTGCTGCCTCGGGCACCTTATGGTCGTTCTCCTGTGAGTCTAGGTTTTCGACTCGGACGCAAAACTAATAGTTAATTGTAACGTTCAAGGCCTCCTAATGACGACGGAAAACTCAAATTGCGTCCCGATTCAATACATTGTCCTGCAGCCGACTTATCTCCATGTGTCTGTTGCTGCCTGGCTCACTTTATGGTCGTTCTCCTGTGGGTCTTGATTATCGAATCGGACGCAAAACTGATAGTTAATTGTAACGTTCAGGGCCTCCTAATGACGATGGAACACTCAAATTGCGTCCCGGTTCAATACATCGTCCTCCAGCCGACTTACCTCCATGGGTCTATTGCGGCCTCGGGCACCTTAAGTTCGTTCTCCTGTGAGTCTAGATTATCGAATCGGACGCAAAACTGATTGTTAACTGTAACGTTCAGGGCTTCCTAATGACGATGGAACACTCATATAGCGTCCCGATTCAATACATCGTCCTCTAGCCGACGTGTCTCCATGGGTCTATTGCTGCCTCGGGCACCTTATGGTCGTTCTCCTGTGAGTCTAGGTTTTCGACTCGGACGCAAAACTAATAGTTAATTGTAACGTTGAAGGCCTCCTAATGACGACGGAAAACTCAAATTGCGTCCCGATTCAATACATTGTCCTGCAGCCGACTTATCTCCATGGGTCTATTGCTGCCTCGGGCACCTTATGGTCGTACTCCTGTGAGTCTAGATTATCGAATCGGACGCAAAACTGATAATTAATTGTAACGTTCAGGTCCTCCTAATGACGATGGAACACCCAAATCGCGTCAGGATTCAATATACCGTCCTCCAACCGACTTGTCTCCATGGGTCTACTGCTGCCTCGGGCACCTTATGGTAGTTCTCCTGTGAGTCTAGGTTATCGAATCGGACGCAAAACTGTTAGTTAATTGTAACGTTTAGGGCCTCTCCTAATGACGATGGAACACTCAAATTGCGTCGAGATTCAATACATCGTCCTCCAGCCGACGTGTCTCCATGGGTCTATTGCTGCCTCGGGCACCTTATGGTCGTTCTCCTGTGAGTCTAGACTACAGAATCGGACGCAAATCTGATAGTGAATATTAACGTTCAGGGCCTCCTAATGACGATGGAACACTCAAATTGCGTCCCGATTCAATTCATCGTCCTCCAGCAGACTTATCTCCATGGGTCTATTGCAGCCTCGGGCACCTTATGGTCGTTCTCCTGTGAGTCTAGATTATCGAATCGGACGCAAAACTGATAGTTAATTGTAACGTTCAGGGCCTCCTAATGACGATGGAACACTCAAATTTCGTCGAGATTCAATACATCGTCCTCCAGCCGACTTGTCTCCACGAATCTATTCCTGCCTCGGGCACCTTATTGTTGTCCTTCTGTGAGTCAAGGTTATCGAATCGGACGCTAAACTGATAGTTAATTGTAACGTTCAGGGCCTGCTAATGACGATGGAACACTCAAATTGCGTCCCGATTCAATACATCGTCCTCCAGCCGACTTAACTCCATGTGTCTATTGCTGCCTCCGGAACCTTATGTTCGTTCTCCTGTGAGTGTAGATAATCGAATCGGACGCAAAACTGATAGTTAATTGTAACGTTCAGGGCCTCCTAATGACGATGGAACACTCAAATTGCGTCCCAATTTAATACATCGTCCTCAAGCCGACTTATCTCCATGGGTCTATTGCTGCCTCGGGCACCTTATGGTCGTACTCCTGTGAGTCAAGATTATCGAATCGGACGCAAAACTTATAGTTAATTGTAACATTCAGGGCATCCTAATAACGATGGAACACTCAAATTACGTCCCGATTCAATACATCGTCCTCCAGCCGACGTCTCTCCATGGGACTATTGCTGCCTCGGACACCTTATGGTCGTTCTCCTGTGAGTCTAGATTATCGAATCGGACGCATAACTGATAGATAATTGTAACGTTCAGGGCGTCCTAATGCCGATGGAACACCCAAATTGCGTCCCGATTCAATTCATCGTCCTCCAGCCGACTTATCTCCATGGGTCTATTGCTGCCTCGGGCACCTTATGTTCGTTCTCCTGTGAGTCTAGATTATCGAATTGGACGCAAAACTGATAGTAAATTGTAACCTTCAGGGCCTCCTAATGACGATGGAACACCCAAATTGCGTCCCGATTCAATACATTGTCCTCCAACAGACTTGTCTCCATTGGTCTATTGCTGCCTCGGGCACCTTATGGTCGTTCTCCTGTGAGTCTAGATTATCGAATCGGACGCAAAGCTGATAGTTAATTTTAATGTTCAGGGCCTCCTAATGACGATGGAACACTCAAAATGCGTCTACATTCAATACATCGTCCTCCAGCCGACTTGTCTTCATGGGTCTATTGCTGCCTCTGGCACCTTATGGTCGTTATCCTGTGAGTCTAGATTATCGAATCGTACGCAAAACTGATTGTTAATTGTAACGTTCACTGCCTCCTAATGACGATGGAACACTCAAATTCCGTCCCGATTCAATCCATCGTCCTCCAGCCGAGTTATCTCCATGGGTCTATTGCTGCCTCGGGCACCTTATGGTCGTTCTCCTGTGAGTCTAGATTATCGAATCGGACGCAAAACTGATAGTTAACTGTAACGTTCAATGCCTCCTAATGACGATGGAACACTCAAATTGCGTCCCGATTCAATACATCGTCCTCCAGCCGACGTGTCTCCATGGGTCTATTGCTGCCTCGGGCACCTAATGGTCGTCCTCCTGTGAGTCTAGATTATCGAATCGGACGCAAAACTGATAGTTAGTTGTAACTTTCAGGGCCTCCTAATGACGATGGAACACTCAAATTGCGTCCCGATTAAATACATCGTCCTCCAGCCGACTTATCTCCATGGGTCCATTGCTGCCTCGGGCACCTTATGTTCGTTCTCCTGTGAGTATAGGTTATCGAATCGGACGCAAAACTGATAGTTAATTGTAACGTTCAGGGCCTCCTAATGCCGATGGAACACCCAAATTGCGTCCCGATTCAATTCATCGTCCTCCAACCAACTTGTCTCCATGGATCTATTGCTGCTTCGGGCACCTTATGGTCGTTCTCCTGTGAGTCTAGATTATGGAATCGGACGCAAAACTGATAGTTAACTGTAACGTTCAGGGGCTCCTAATGACGATGGGACACTCAAATTGCGCCCCGATTCAAAACATCCTCCTCCAGCCGACGTGTCTCCATGGTTCTATTGCTGCCTCGGGCACCTTATGCTCGTTCTGCTGTGAGTCTAGATTATCGAATCGGACGCAAAACTGATAGGTAATTGTAACCTTCAGGGCCTCCTAATGACGATGGAACACCCAAATTGCGTCCCGATTCAATACAGCGTCCTCCAACAGACTTGTCTCCATGGGTCTATTGCTGCCTCGGGCACCTTATGGTCGTCCTCCTGTGAGTCTAGATTATCGAATCGGACGCAGAACTGATAGTTAATTGCAACTTTCAGGGCCTCCTAATAACGATGGAACACTCAAATTGCGTCTCGATTCAATACATCGTCCTCCAGCCGACTTATCTCCATGGGTCTATTGCTGCCTCGGGCACCTTATGTTCGTTCTCCTGTGAGTCTAGATTATCGAATTGGACGCAAAACTGATAGTAAATTGTAACCTTCAGGGCCTCCTAATGACGATGGAACACCCAAATTGCGTCCCGATTCAATACATCGTCCTCCAACAGACTTGTCTCCATTGGTCTATTGCTGCCTCGGGCACCTTATGGTCGTTCTCCTGTGAGTCTAGATTATCGAATCGGACGCAAAACTGATAGTTAATTGTAACGTTCTGGGCCTCCTAATGACGATGGAACACTCAAATTGCGTCGACATTCAATACATCGTCCTCCAGCCGACTTGTCTCCATGAATCTATTGCTGCCTCGGGCACCTTATGGTCGTCCTAATGTGAGTCAAGATTATCAAATCGGACGCAAAACTGATAGTTATTTGTAACGTTCAGGGCCTGCTAATGACGATGGAACACTCAAATTGCGTCCCGATTCAATACATCGTCCTCCAACAGACTTGTCTCCATGGGTCTATTGCTGCCTCGGACACCTTATGGTCGTCCTCCTGTGAGTCTAGATTATCGAATCGCACGCAAAACTGATAGTTAATTGCAACTTTCAGGGCCTCCTAATAACGATGGAACACTCAAATTGCGTCTCGATTCAATACATCGTCCTCCAGCCGACTTATCTCCATGGGTCTATTGCTGCCTCGGGCACCTTATGTTAGTTCTCCTGTGAGTCTACATTATCGAATTGGACGCAAAACTGATAGTTAATTGTAACCTTCAGGGCCTCCTAATGACGATGGAACACCCAAATTGCGTCCCGATTCAATACATCGTCCTCCAACAGACTTGTCTCCATGGGTCTATTGCTGCCTCGGGCACCTTATGGTCGTTCTCCTGTGAGTCTAGATTATCGAATGGGACGCAAAACTGATAGTTAATTGTAACGTTCTGGGCCTCCTAATGACGATGGAACACTCAAATTGCGTCGACATTCAATACATCGTCCTCCAGCCGACTTGTCTCCATGAATCTATTGCTGCCTTGGGCACCTTATGGTCGTCCTACTGTGAGTCAAGATTATCGAATCGGACGCAAAACTGATAGTTATTTGTAACGTTCAGGGCCTGCTAATGACGATGGAACACTCAAATTGCGTCCCGATTCAATACATCGTCCTCCAGCCATCTTGTCTCCATGGCTCTATTTCTGCCTCGGGCACCTTATGGTCGTTCTCCTGTGAGTCTAGATTATCGAATCGGTCGCAAAACTGATAGTTAATTGTAACGTTCAGGGCCTCTTAATGTCGATGGAACACCCAAATTGCTTCCCGATTCATTACATCGTCCTCAAACCAACTTGTCTCCATGGGTCTATTGCTGCCTCGGGCATCTTATGGTCGTTCTCCTGTGAGTCTAGGTTATCGAATCGGACGCAAAACGGATAGTTAATTGTAACGTTCAGAGCCTCCTAATGACGACGGAACACTCAAATTGCGTCGAGATTCAATACATCGTCCTCCAGCTGACTTGTCTCCATGGGTCTATTGCTGCCTCGGGCACCTTATGGTCGTTCTCGTGTGAGTCTAGATTATCGAATCGGACGCAAATCTGATAGTTAATTGTAACGTTCAGGGCCTCCTAATGACCATGGATCACTCAAATTGCGTCCCGATTCAATACATCGACCTCCAGCCGACTTATCTCCATGGGTCAATTGCTGCCTCGGGCACCTTATTTTCGTTCTCCTGTGATTCTAGATTATCGAATCGGACGCAAAACTGATAGTCATTTGTAACGTTCAGTGTCTCCTAATGACGAAGGGACACTCAAATTGCGTCCCGATTTAATCCATCGTCCTCCAGCCGAGTTATCTCCATGGGTCTATTGCTGCCTCGGGCGCCTTATGGTCGTTCTCCTGTGAGTCTAGATTATCGAATCGGACGCAAAACTGATAGTTAACTGTAACGTTCAGTGACTCCTAATGACGATGGAACATTCAAATATCGTCCCGATACGATACAACGTCCTCCAGCCGACGTGTCTCCATGGGTCTATTGCTGCCTCGGGCACCTAATGGTCGTCCTCCTGTGAGTCTAGATTATCGATTCGGACGCAAAAATGATAGTTAGTTGTAACTTTCAGGGCCTCCTAATGACGATGGAACACTCAGATTGCGTCCCGATTCATTACATCGTCCTCCAGCCGACTTATCTCCATGGGTCTATTGCTGCCTCGGGCACCTTATGTTCGTTCTCCTGTGAGTATAGGTTATCGAATCGGACGCAAAACTGATAGTTAATTGTAACGTTCAGGGCCTCCTAATGCCGATGGAACACCCAAATTGCGTCCCGATTCAATTCATCGTCCTCCAACCGACTTGTCTCCATGGATCTATTGCTGCTTCGGGCACCTTATGGTCGTTCTCCTGTGAGTCTAGATTATTGAATCGGACGCAAAACTGATAGTTAACTGTAACGTTCAGGGGCTCCTAATGACGATGGAACACTCAAATTGCGTCCCGATTCAAAACATCCTCCTCCAGCCGACGTGTCTCCATGGTTCTATTGCTGTTTCGGGCACCTTATGCTCGTTCTGCTGTGAGTCTAGATTATCGAATCGGACGCAAAACTGATAGGTAATTGTAACCTTCAGGGCCTCCTAATGACGATGGAACACCCAAATTGCGTCCCGATTCAATACAGCGTCCTCCAACAGACTTGTCTCCATGGGTCTATTGCTGCCTCGGGCACCTTATGGTCGTCCTCCTGTGAGTCTGGATTATCGAATCGGACGCAAAACTGATAGTTAATTGCAAATTTCAGGGCCTCCTAATAACGATGGAACACTCAAATTGCGTCTCGATTCAATACATCGTCCTCCAGCCGACTTATCTCCATGGGTGTATTGCTGCCTCGGGCACCTTATGTTCGTTCTCCTGTGAGTCTAGATTATGGAATTGGACGCAAAACTGATAGTAAATTGTAACCTTCAGGGCCTCCTAATGACGATGGAACACCCAAATTGCGTCCCGATTCAATACATCGTCCTCCAACAGACTTGTCTCCATGGGTCTATTGCTGCCTCGGGCACCTTATGGTCGTTCTCCTGTGAGTCTAGATTATCGAATCGGACGCAAAACTGATAGTTAATTGTAACGTTCTGGGCCTCCTAATGACGATGGAAAACTCAAATTGCGTCGACATTCAATACATCGTCCTCCAGCCGACTTGTCTCCATGAATCTATTGCTGCCTCGGGCACCTTATGGTCGTCCTACTGTGAGTCAAGATTATCGAATCGGACGCAAAACTGATAGTTATTTGTAACGTTCAGGGCCTGCTAATGACGATGGAACACTCAAATTGCGTCCCGATTCAATACATCGTCCTCCAGCCGTCTTGTCTCCATGGGTCAATTGCTGCCTCGGGCACTTTATTTTCGTTCTCCTGTGATTCTAGATTATCGAATCGGACGCAAAACTGATAGTCATTTGTAACATTCAGTGCCTCCTAATGACGATGGAACACTCAAATTGCGTCGAGATTCAATACATCGTCCTCCAACAGACTTGTCTCCATGGGTCTATTGCTGCCTCGGACACCTTATGGTCGTCCTCCTGTGAGTCTAGATTATCGAATCGGACGCAAAACTGATAGTTAATTGCAACTTTCTGGGCCTCCTAATAACGATGGAACACTCAAATTGCGTCTCGATTCTATACATCGTCCTCCAGCCGACTTATCTCCATGGGTCTATTGCTGCCTCGGGCACCTTATGTTCGTTCTCCTGTGAGTCCAGATTATCGAATTGGACGCAAAACTGATGGTTAATTGTAACCTTCAGGGCCTCCTAATGACGATGGAACACCCAAATTGCGTCCCGATTCAATACATCGTCCTCCAACAGACTTGTCTCCATGGGTCTATTGTTGCCTCGGGCACCTTATGGTCGTTCTCCTGTGAGTCTAGATTATCGAATCGGACGCAAGACTGATAGTTAATTGTAACGTTCTGGGCCTCCTAATGACGATGGAACACTCAAATTGCGTCGACATTCAATACATCGTCCTCCAGCCGACTTGTCCCCATGAATCTATTGCTGCCTCGGGCACCTTATGGTCGTCCTACTGTGAGTCAAGATTATCGAATCGGACGCAAAACTGATAGTTATTTGTAACGTTCAGGGCCTGCTAATGACGATGGAACACTCAAATTGCGTCCCGATTCAATACATCGTCCTCCAGCCGACTTGTCTCCATGGGTCTATTGCTGCCTCGGGCATCTTATGGTCGTTCTCCTGTGAATCTAGGTTATCGAATCGGACGCAAAACGGATAGTTAATTGTAACGTTCAGGGCCTCCTAATGACGACGGAACACTCAAATTGCGTCGAGATTCAATACATCGTCCTCCAGCTGACTTGTCTCCATGGGTCTATTGCTGCCTCGGGCACCTTATGGTCGTTCTCGTGTGAGTCTAGATTATCGAATCGGACGCAAAACTGATAGTTAATTGTAACGTTCAGGGCCTCCTAATGACCATGGATCACTCAAATTGCGTCCCGATTCAATACATCGACCTCTAGCCGACTTAACTCCATGGGTCAATTGCTGCCTCGGGCACCTTATTTTCGTTCTCCTGTGATTCTAGATTATCGAATCGGACGCAAAACTGATAGTCATTTGTATTGTTCAGTGGCTCCTAATGACGAAGGAACACTCAAATTGCGTCCCGATTCAATCCATCGTCCTCCAGCCGAGTTATCTCCATGGGTCTATTGCTGCCTCGGGCACCTTATGGTCGTTCTCCTGTGAGTCTAGATTATCGAATCGGACGCAAAACTGATAGTTAACTGTAACGCTCAGTGCCTCCTAATGACGATGGAACACTCAAATTGCGTCCCGATTCAATACATCGTCCTCCAGCCGACTTATCTCCATGGGTCCATTGCTGCCTCGGGCACCTAATGGTCGTCCTCCTATGAGTCTAGATTATCGAATCGGACGCAAAACTGATAGTTAGTTGTAACTTTCAGGGCCTCCTAATGACGATGGAACACTCAAATTGCGTCCCGATTCAATACATCGTCCTCCAGCCGACTTATCTCCATGGGTCTATTGCTGCCTCGGGCACCTTATGTTCGTTCTCCTGTGAGTATAGGTTATCGAATCGGACGCAAAACTGATAGTTAATTGTAACGTTCAGGGCCTCCTAATGCCGATGGAACACCCAAATTGCGTCCCGATTCAATTCATCGTCCTCCAACCGACTTGTCTCCATGGATCTATTGCTGCTTCGGGCACCTTATGGTCGTTCTCCTGAGAGTCTAGATTATGGAATCGGACGCAAAACTGATAGTTAACTGTAACGTCAGGGGCTCCTAATGACGATGGAACACTCAAATTGCGTCCCGATTCAAAACATCCTCCTCCAGCCGACGTGTCTCCATGGTTCTATTGCTGCCTCGGGCACCTTATGCTCGTTCTGCTGTGAGTCTAGATTATCGAATCGGACGCAAAACTGATAGGTAATTGTAACCTTCAGGGCCTCCTAATGACGATGGAACACCCAATTTGCGTCCCGATTCAATACAGCGTCCTCCAACAGACTTGTCTCCATGGGTCTATTGCTGCCTCGGGCACCTTATGGTCGTCCTCCTGTGAGTCTAGATTATCGAATCGGACGCAAAACTGATAGTTAATTGCAACTTTCAGGGCCTCCTAATAACGATGGAACACTCAAATTGCGTCTCGATTCAATACATCGTCCTCCAGCCGACTTATCTCCATGGGTCTATTGCTGCCTCGGGCACCTTATGTTCGTTCTCCTGTGAGTCTAGATTATCGAATTGGACGCAAAACTGATAGTAAATTGTAACCTTCAGGGCCTCCTAATGACGATGGAACACCCAAATTGCGTCCCGATTCAATACATCGTCCTCCAACAGACTTGTCTCCATGGGTCTATTGCTGCCTCGGGCACCTTATGGTCGTTCTCCTGTGAGTCTAGATTATCGAATCGGACGCAAAACTGATAGTTAATTGTAACGTTCTGGGCCTCCTAATGACGATGGAACACTCAAATTGCGTCGACATTGAATACATCGTCCTCCAGCCGACTTGTCTCCATGAATCTATTGCTGCCTCGGGCACCTTATGGTCGTCCTACTGTGAGTCAAGATTATCGAATCGGACGCAAAACTGATAGTTATTTGTAACGTTCAGGGCCTGCTAATGACGATGGAACACTCAAATTGCGTCCCGATTCAATACATCGTCCTCCAGCCGTCTTGTCTCCATGGGTCTATTTCTGCCTCGGGCACCTTATGGTCGTTCTCCTGTGAGTCTAGATTATCGAATCGGTCGCAAAACTGATAGTTAATTGTAACGTTCAGGGCCTCTTAATGTCGATGGAACACCCAAATTGCTTCCCGATTCAATACATCGTCCTCCAACAGACTTGTCTAAATGGGTCCATTGCTGCCTCGGACACCTTATGGTCGTCCTCCTGTGAGTCTAGGTTATCGAATCGGACGCAAAACTGATAGTTAATTGCAACTTTCAGGGCCTCCTAATAACGATGGAACACTCAAATTGCGTCTCGATTCAATACATCGTCCTCCAGCCGACTTATCTCCATGGGTCTATTGCTGCATCGGGCACCTTATGTTCGTTCTCCTGTGAGTCTAGATTATCGAATTGGTCGCAAAACTGATAGTTAATTGTAACCTTCAGGGCCTCCTAATGACGATGGAACACCCAAATTGCGTCCCGATTCAATACATCGTCCTCCAACAGACTTGTCTCCATGGGTCTATTGCTGCCTCGGGCACCTTATGGTCGTTCTCCTGTGAGTCTAGATTATCGAATCGGACGCAAAACTGATAGTTAATTGTAACGTTCTGGGCCTCCTAATGACGATGGAACACTCAAATTGCGTCGACATTCAATACATCGTCCTCCAGCCGACTTGTCTCCATGAATCTATTGCTGCCTCGGGCACCTTATGGTCGTCCTACTGTGAGTCAAGATTATCGAATCGGACGCAAAACTGATAGTTATTTGTAACGTTCAGGGCCTGCTAATGACGATGGAACACTCAAATTGCGTCCCGATTCAATACATCGTCCTCCAGCCGTCTTGTCTCCATGGGTCTATTTCTGCCTCGGGCACCTTATGGTCGTTCTCCTGTGAGTCTAGATTATCGAATCGGTCGCAAAACTGATAGTTAATTGTAACGTTCAGGGCCTCTTAATGTCGATGGAACACCCAAATTGCTTCCCGATTCATTACACCGTCCTCCAACCAACTTGTCTCCATGGGTCTATTGCTGCCTCGGGCACCTAATGGTCGTTCTCGTGTGAGTCTAGATTATCGAATCGGATGCAAAACTGATAGTTAATTGTAACGTTCAGGGCCTCCTAATGACCATGGATCACTCAAATTGCGTCCCGATTCAATACATCGACCTCCAGCCGACTTATCTCCATGGGTCAATTGCTGCCTCGGGCACCTTATTTTCGTCCTCCTGTGATTCTAGATTATCGAATCGGACGCAAAACTGATAGTCATTTGTAACGTTCAGTGTCTCCTAATGACGAAGGAACAATCAAATTGCGTCGAGATTCAATACATCGTCCTCCAGCCGACTTGTCTCCATGAATCTATTGCTCCCTCGGGCACCTTATGGTCGTCCTACTGTGAGTCAAGATTATCGAATCGGACGCAAAACTGATAGTTATTTGTAACGTTCAGGGCCTGCTAATGACGATGGAACACTCAAATTGCGTCCCGAATCAATACATCGTCCTCCAGCCGTCTTGTCTCCATGGGTCAATTGCTGCCTCGGGCACTTTATTTTCGTTCTCCTGTGATTCTAGATTATCGAATCGGACGCAAAACTGATGGTTAATTGTAACCTTCAGGGCCTCCTAATGACGATGGAACACCCAAATTGCGTCCCGATTCAATACATCGTCCTCCAACAGACTTGTCTCCATGGGTCTATTGCTGCCTCGGGCACCTTATGGTCGTTCTCCTGTGAGTCTAGATTATCGAATCGGACGCAAGACTGATAGTTAATTGTAACGTTCTGGGCCTCCTAATGACGATGGAACACTCAAATTGTGTCGACAGTCAATACATCGTCCTCCAGCCGACTTGTCTCCATGAATCTATTGCTGCCTCGGGCACCTTATGGTCGTCCTACTGTGAGTCAAGATTATCGAATCGGACGCAAAACTGATAGTTATTTGTAACGTTCAGGGCCTGCTAATGACGATGGAACACTCAAATTGCGTCCCGATTCAATACATCGTCCTCCAGCCGACTTGTCTCCATGGGTCTATTTCTGCCTCGGGCACCTTATGGTCGTTCTCCTGTGAGTCTAGATTATCGAATCGGTCGCAAAACTGATAGTTAATTGTAACGTTCAGGGCCTCTTAATGTCGATGGAACACCCAAATTGCTTCCCGATTCATTACATCGTCCTCCAACCAACTTGTCTCCATGGGTCTATTGCTGCCTCGGGCATCTTATGGTCGTTCTCCTGTGAATCTAGGTTATCGAATCGGACGCAAAACGGATAGTTAATTGTAACGTTCAGGGCCTCCTAATGACGACGGAACACTCAAATTGCGTCGAGATTCAATACATCGTCCTCCAGCTGACTTGTCTCCATGGGTCTATTGCTGCCTCGGGCACCTTATGGTCGTTCTCGTGTGAGTCTAGATTATCGAATCGGACGCAAAACTGATAGTTAATTGTAACGTTCAGGGCCTCCTAATGACCATGGATCACTCAAATTGCGTCCCGATTCAATACATCGACCTCTAGCCGACTTATCTCCATGGGTCAATTGCTGCCTCGGGCACCTTATTTTCGTTCTCCTGTGATTCTAGATTATCGAATCGGACGCAAAACTGATAGTCATTTGTATTGTTCAGTGTCTCCTAATGACGAAGGAACACTCAAATTGCGTCCCGATTCAATCCATCGTCCTCCAGCCGAGTTATCTCCATGGGTCCATTGCTGCCTCGGGCACCTTATGGTCGTTCTCCTGTGAGTCTAGATTATCGAATCGGACGCAAAACTGATAGTTAACTGTAACGCTCAGTGCCTCCTAATGACGATGGAACACTCAAATTGCGTCCCGATTCAATACATCGTCCTCCAGCCGACGTGTCTCCATGGGTCCATTGCTGCCTCCGGCACCTAATGGTCGTCCTCCTGTGAGTCTAGATTATCGAATCGGACGCAAAACTGATAGTTAGTTGTAACTTTCAGGGCCTCCTAATGACGATGGAACACTCAAATTGCGTCCCGATTCAATACATCGTCCTCCAGCCGACTTATCTCCATGGGTCTATTGCTGCCTCGGGCACCTTATGTTCGTTCTCCTGTGAGTATAGGTTATCGAATCGGACGCAAAACTGATAGTTAATTGTAACGTTCAGGGCCTCCTAATGCCGATGGAACACCCAAATTGCGACCCGATTCAATTCATCGTCCTCCAACCGACTTGTCTCCATGGATCTATTGCTGCTTCGGGCACCTTATGGTCGTTCTCCTGAGAGTCTAGATTATGGAATCGGACGCAAAACTGATAGTTAACTGTAACGTCAGGGGCTCCTAATGACGATGGAACACTCAAATTGCGTCCCGATTCAATACATCGTCCTCCAGCCGACTTATCTCCATGGGTCTATTGCTGCCTCGGGCACCTTATGTTCGTTCTCCTGTGAGTATAGGTTATCGAATCGGACGCAAAACTGATAGGTAATTGTAACCTTCAGGGCCTCCTAATGACGATGGAACACCCAAATTGCGTCCCGATTCAATACAGCGTCCTCCAACAGACTTGTCTAAATGGGTCTATTGCTGCCTCGGGCACCTTATGGTCGTCCTCCTGTGAGTCTAGATTATCGAATCGGACGCAAAACTGATAGTTAATTGCAACTTTCAGGGCCTCCTAATAACGATGGAACACTCAAATTGCGTCTCGATTCAATACATCGTCCTCCAGCCGACTTATCTCCATGGGTCTATTGCTACCTCCGGCACCTTATGTTCGTTCTCCTGTGAGTCTAGATTATCGAATTGGACGCAAAACTGATAGTAAATTGTAACCTTCAGGGCCTCCTAATGACGATGGAACACCCAAATTGCGTCCCGATTCAATACATCGTCCTCCAACAGACTTGTCTCCATGGGTCTATTGCTGCCTCGGGCACCTTATGGTCGTTCTCCTGTGAGTCTAGATTATCGAATCGGACGCAAAACTGATAGTTATTTGTAACGTTCAGGGCCTGCTAATGACGATGGAACACTCAAATTGCGTCCCGATTCAATACATCGTCCTCCAGCCGTCTTGTCTCCATGGGTCTATTTCTGCCTCGGGCACCTTATGGTCGTTCTCCTGTGAGTCTAGATTATCGAATCGGTCGCAAAACTGATATTTAATTGTAACGTTCAGGGCCTCTTAATGTCGATGGAACACCCAAATTGCTTCCCGATTCATTACATCGTCCTCCAACCAACTTGTCTCCATGGGTCTATTGCTGCCTCGGGCACCTGATGGTCGTTCTCGTGTGAGTCTAGATTATCGAATCGGACGCAAAACTGATAGTTAATTGTAACGTTCAGGGCCTCCTAATGTCCATGGATCACTCAAATTGCGTCCCGATTCAATACATCGACCTCCAGCCGACTGATCTCCATGGGTCTATTGCTGCCTCGGACACCTTATGGTCGTCCTCCTGTGAGTCTAGATTATCGAATCGGACGCAAAACTGATAGTTAATTGTAACGTTCAGGGCCTCTTAATGTCGATGGAACACCCAAATTGCTTCCCGATTCATTTCATCGTCCTCCAACCAACTTGTCTCCATGGGTCTATTGCTGCCTCGGGCACCTTATGGTTGTTCTCCTGTGAATCTAGGTTATCGAATCGGACGCAAAACGGATAGTTAATTGTAACGTTCAGGGCCTCCTAATGACGACGGAACACTCAAATTGCGTCGAGATTCAATACATCGTCCTCCAGCTGACTTGTCTCCATGGGTCTATTGCTGCCTCGGGCACCTTATGGTCGTTCTCGTGTGAGTCTAGATTATCGAATCGGACGCAAAACTGATAGTTAATTGTAACGTTCAGGGCCTCCTAATGACCATGGATCACTCAAATTGCGTCCCGATTCAATACATCGACCTCTAGCCGACTTATCTCCATGGGTCAATTGCTGCCTCGGGCACCTTATTTTCGTTCTCCTGTGTTTCTATATTATCGAATCGGACGCAAAACTGATAGTCATTTGTATTGTTCAGTGTCTCCTAATGACGAAGGAACACTCAAATTGCGTCCCGATTCAATCCATCGTCCTCCAGCCGAGTTATCTCCATGGGTCTATTGCTGCCTCGGGCACCTTATGGTCGTTCTCCTGTGAGTCTAGATTATCGAATCGGACGCAAAACTGATAGTTAACTGTAACGCTCAGTGCCTCCTAATGACGATGGAACACTCAAATTGCGTCCCGATTCAATACATCGTCCTCCAGCCGACGTGTCTCCATGGGTCCATTGCTGCCTCGGGCACCTAATGGTCGTCCTCCTGTGAGTCTAGATTATCGAATCGGACGCAAAACTGATAGTTAATTGCAACTTTCAGGGCCTCCTAATAACGATGGAACACTCAAATTGCGTCTCGATTCAATACATCGTCCTCCAGCCGACTTATCTCCATGGGTCTATTGCTGCCTCGGGCACCTTATGTTCGTTCTCCTGTGAGTCTAGATTATCGAATTGGACGCAAAACTGATAGTAAATTGTAACCTTCAGGGCCTCCTAATGACGATGGAACACCCAAATTGCGTCCCGATTCAATACATCGTCCTCCAACAGACTTGTCTCCATGGGTCTATTGCTGCCTCGGGCACCTTATGGTCGTTCTCCTGTGAGTCTAGATTAAATGAATCGGACGCAAAACTGATAGTTAATTGTAACGTTCAGGGCCTCCTAATGACCATGGATCACTCAAATTGCGTCCCGATTCAATACATCGACCTCCAGCCGACTTATCTCCATGGGTCAATTGCTGCCTCGGGCACCTTATTTTCGTCCTCCTGTGATTCTAGATTATCGAATCGGACGCAAAACTGATAGTCATTTGTAACGTTCAGTGTCTCCTAATGACGAAGGAACACTCAAATTGCGTCGAGATTCAATACATCGTCCTCCAGCCGACTTGTCTCCATGAATCTATTGCTGCCTCGGGCACCTTATGGTCGTCCTACTGTGAGTCAAGATTATCGAATCGGACGCAAAACTGATAGTTATTTGTAACGTTCAGGGCCTGCTAATGACGATGGAACACTCAAATTGCGTCCCGATTCAATACATCGTCCTCCAGCCGTCTTGTCTCCATGGGTCAATTGCTGCCTCGGGCACTTTATTTTCGTTCTCCTGTGATTCTAGATTATCGAATCGGACGCAAAACTGATAGTCATTTGTAACGTTCAGTGCCTCCTAATGACGATGAAACACTCAAATTGCGTCGAGATTCAATACATCGTCCTCCAACAGACTTGTCTCCATGGGTCTATTGCTGCCTCGGACACCTTATGGTCGTCCTCCTGTGAGTCTAGATTATCGAATCGGACGCAAAACTGATAGTTAATTGCAACTTTCAGGGCCTCCTAATAACGATGGAACACTCAAATTGCGTCTCGATTCAATACATCGTCCTCCAGCCGACTTATCTCCATGGGTCTATTGCTGCCTCGGGCACCTTATGTTCGTTCTCCTGTGAGTCTAGATTATCGAATTGGACGCAAAACTGATAGTTAATTGTAACCTTCAGGGCCTCCTAATGACGATGGAACACCCAAATTGCGTCCCGATTCAATACATCGTCCTCCAACAGACTTGTCTCCATGGGTCTATTGCTGCCTCGGGCACCTTATGGTCGTTCTCCTGTGAGTCTAGATTATCGAATCGGACGCAAGACTGATAGTTAATTGTAGCGTTCTGGGCCTCCTAATGACGATGGAACACTCAAATTGCGTCGACATTCAATACATCGTCCTCCAGCCGACTTGTCTCCATGAATCTATTGCTGCCTCGGGCACCTTATGGTCGTCCTACTGTGAGTCAAGATTATCGAATCGGACGCAAAACTGATAGTTATTTGTAACGTTCAGGGCCTGCTAATGACGATGGAACACTCAAATTTTGTCCCGATTCAATACATCGTCCTCCAGCCGACTTGTCTCCATGGGTCTATTTCTGCCTCGGGCACCTTATGGTCGTTCTCCTGTGAGTCTAGATTATCGAATCGGTCGCAAAACTGATAGTTAATTGTAACGTTCAGGGCCACTTAATGTCGATGGAACACCCAAATTGCTTCCCGATTCATTACATCGTCCTCCAACCAACTTGTCTCCATGGGTCTATTGCTGCCTCGGGCATCTTATGGTCGTTCTCCTGTGAATCTAGGTTATCGAATCGGACGCAAAACGGATAGTTAATTGTAACGTTCAGGGCCTCCTAATGACGACGGAACACTCAAATTGCGTCGAGATTCAATACATCGCCCTCCAGCTGACTTGTCTCCATGGGTCTATTGCTGCCTCGGGCACCTTACGGTCGTTCTCGTGTGAGTCTAGATTATCGAATCGGACGCAAAACTGATAGTTAATTGTAACGTTCAGGGCCTCCTAATGACCATGGATCACTCAAATTGCGTCCCGATTCAATACATCGACCTCTAGCCGACTTATCTCCATGGGTCAATTGCTGCCTCGGGCACCTTATTTTCGTTCTCCTGTGATTCTAGATTATCGAATCGGACGCAAAACTGATAGTCATTTGTATTGTTCAGTGTCTCCTAATGACGAAGGAACACTCAAATTGCGTCCCGATTCAATCCATCGTCCTCCAGCCGAGTTATCTCCATGGGTCTATTGCTGCCTCGGGCACCTTATGGTCGTTCTCCTGTGAGTCTAGATTATCGAATCGGACGCAAAACTGATAGTTAACTGTAACGCTCAGTGCCTCCTAATGACGATGGAACACTCAAATTGCGTCCCGATTCAATACATCGTCCTCCAGCCGACGTGTCTCCATGGGTCCATTGCTGCCTCGGGCACCTAATGGTCGTCCTCCTGTGAGTCTAGATTATCGAATCGGACGCAAAACTGATAGTTAGTTGCAACTTTCAGGGCCTCCTAATGACGATGGAACACTCAAATTGCGTCCCGTTTCAATACATCGTTCTCCAGCCGACTTATCTCCATGGGTCTATTGCTGCCTCGGGCACCTTATGTTCGTTCTCCTGTGAGTATAGGTTATCGAATCGGACGCAAAACTGATAGTTAATTGTAACGTTCAGGGCCTCCTAATGCCGATGGAACACCCAAATTGCGTCCCGATTCAATTCATCGTCCTCCAACCGACTTGTCTCCATGGATCTATTGCTGCTTCGGGCACCTTATGGTCGTTCTCCTGAGAGTCTAGATTATGGAATCGGACGCAAAACTGATAGTTAACTGTAACGTCAGGGGCTCCTAATGACGATGGAACACTCAAGTTGCGTCCCGATTCAAAACATCCTCCTCCAGCCGACGTGTCTCCATGGTTCTATTGCTGCCTCGGGCACCTTATGCTCGTTCTGCTGTGAGTCTAGATTATCGAATCGGACGCAAAACTGATAGGTAATTGTAACCTTCAGGGCCTCCTAATGACGATGGAACACCCAAATTGCGTCCCGATTCAATACAGCGTCCTCCAACAGACTTGTCTCCATGGGTCTATTGCTGCCTCGGGCACCTTATGGTCGTCCTCCTGTGAGTCTAGATTATCGAATCGGACGCAAAACTGATAGTTAATTGCAACTTTCAGGGCCTCCTAATAACGATGGAACACTCAAATTGCGTCTCGATTCAATACATCGTCCTCCAGCCGACTTATCTCCATAGGTCTATTGCTGCCTCGGGCACCTTATGTTCGTTCTCCTGTGAGTCTAGATTATCGAATTGGACGCAAAACTGATAGTAAATTGTAACCTTCAGGGCCTCCTAATGACGATGGAACACCCAAATTGCGTCCCGATTCAATACATCGTCCTCCAACAGACTTGTCTCCATGGGTCTATTGCTGCCTTGGGCACCTTATGGTCGTTCTCCTGTGAGTCTAGATTATCGAATCAGACGCAAAACTGATAGTTAATTGTAACGTACTGGGCCTCCTAATGACGATGGAACACTCAAATTGCGTCGACATTCAATACATCGTCCTCCAGCCGACTTGTCTCCATGAATCTATTGCTGCCTCGGGCACCTTATGGTCGTCCTACTGTGAGTCAAGATTATCGAATCGGACGCAAAACTGATAGTTATTTGTAACGTTCAGGGCCTGCTAATGACGATGGAACACTCAAATTGCGTCCCGATTCAATACATCGTCCTCCAGCCGTCTTGTCTCCATGGGTCTATTTCTGCCTCGGGCACCTTATGGTCGTTCTCCTGTGAGTCTAGATTATCGAATCGGTCGCAAAACTGATAGTTAATTGTAACGTTCAGGGCCTCTTAATGTCGATGGAACACCCAAATTGCTTCCCGATTCAATACATCGTCCTCCAACAGACTTGTCTCCATGGGTCTATTGCTGCCTCGGACACCTTATGGTCGTCCTCCTGTGAGTCTAGATTATCGAATCGGACGCAAAACTGATAGTTAATTGCAACTTTCAGGGCCTCCTAATAACGATGGAACACTCAAATTGCGTCTCGATTCAATACATCGTCCTCCAGCCGACTTATCTCCATGGGTCTATTGCTGCCTCGGACACCTTATGTTCGTTCTCCTGTGAGTCTAGATTATCGAATTGGACGCAAAACTGATAGTTAATTGTAACCTTCAGGGCCTCCTAATGACGATGGAACACCCAAATTGCGTCCCGATTCAATACATCGTCCTCCAACAGACTTGTCTCCATGGGTCTATTGCTGCCTCGGGCACCTTATGGTCGTTCTCCTGTGAGTCTAGATTATTGAATCGGACGCAAGACTGATAGTTAATTGTAACGTTCTGGGCCTCCTAATGACGATGGAACACACAAATTGCGTCGACATTCAATACATCGTCCTCCAGCCGACTTGTCTCCATGAATCTATTGCTGCCTCGGGCACCTTATGGTCGTCCTACTGTGAGTCAAGATTTTCGAATCGGACGCAAAACTGATAGTTATTTGTAACGTTCAGGGCCTGCTAATGACGATGGAACACTCAAATTGCGTCCCGATTCAATACATCGTCCTCCAGCCGACTTGTCTCCATGGGTCTATTTCTGCCTCGGGCACCTTATGGTCGTTCTCCTGTGAGTCTAGATTATCGAATCGGTCGCAAAACTGATAGTTAATTGTAACGTTCAGGGCCTCTTAATGTCGATGGAACGCCCAAATTGCTTCCCGATTCATTACATCGTCCTCCAACCAACTTGTCTCCATGGGTCTATTGCTGCCTCGGGCACCTTATGGTTGTTCTCCTGTGAATCTAGGTTATCGAATCGGACGCAAAACGGATAGTTAATTGTAACGTTCAGGGCCTCCTAATGACGACGGAACACTCAAATTGCGTCGAGATTCAATACATCGTCCTCCAGCTGACTTGTCTCCATGGGTCTATTGCTGCCTCGGGCACCTTATGGTCGTTCTCGTGTGAGTCTAGATTATCGAATCGGACGCAAAACTGATAGTTAATTGTAACGTTCAGGGCCTCCTAATGACCATGGATCACTCAAATTGCGTCCCGATTCAATACATCGACCTCTAGCCGACTTATCTCCATGGGTCAATTGCTGCCTCGGGCACCTTATTTTCGTTCTCCTGAGATTCTAGATTATCGAATCGGACGCAAAACTGATAGTCATTTGTATTGTTCAGTGTCTCCTAATGACGAAGGAACACTCAAATTGCGTCCCGATTCAATCCATCGTCCTCCAGCCGAGTTATCTCCATGGGTCTATTGCTGCCTCGGGCACCTTATGTTCGTTCTCCTGTGAGTCTAGATTATCGAATCGGACGCAAAACTGATAGTTAACTGTAACGCTCAGTGGCTCCTAATGACGATGGAACACTCAAATTGCGTCCCGATTCAATACATCGTCCTCCAGCCGACGTGTCTCCATGGGTCCATTGCTGCCTCGGGCACCTAATGGTCGTCCTCCTGTGAGTCTAGATTATCGAATCGGACGCAAAACTGATAGTTAATTGCAACTTTCAGGGCCTCCTAATAACGATGGAACACTCAAATTGCGTCTCGATTCAATACATCGTCCTCCAGCCGACTTATCTCCATGGGTCTATTGCTGCCTCGGGCACCTTATGTTCGTTCTCCTGTGAGTCTAGATTATCGAATTGGACGCAAAACTGATAGTAAATTGTAACCTTCAGGGCCTCCTAATGACGATGGAACACCCAAATTGCGTCCCGATTCAATACATCGTCCTCCAACAGACTTGTCTCCATGGGTCTATTGCTGCCTCGGGCACCTTATGGTCGTTCTCCTGTGAGTCTAGATTATCGAATCGGACGCAAAACTGATAGTTAATTGTAACGTTCTGGGCCTCCTAATGACGATGGAACACTCAAATTGCGTCGACATTCAATACATCGTCCTCCAGCCGACTTGTCTCCATGAATCTATTGCTGCCTCGGGCACCTTATGGTCGTCCTACTGTGAGTCAAGATTATCGAATCGGACGCAAAACTGATAGTTATTTGTAACGTTCAGGGCCTGCTAATGACGATGGAACACTCAAATTGCGTCCCGATTCAATACATCGTCCTCCAACCAACTTGTCTCCATGGGTCTATTGCTGCCTCGGGCACCTTATGGTCGTTCTCCTGTGAGTCTAGATTATCGAATCGGACGCAAAACTGATAGTTAATTGTAACGTTCAGGGCCTCCTAATGACCATGGATCACTCAAATTGCGTCCCGATTCAATACATCGACCTCCAGCCGACTTATCTCCATGGGTCAATTGCTGCCTCGGGCACCTTATTTTCGTCCTCCTGTGATTCTAGATTATCGAATCGGACGCAAAACTGATAGTCATTTGTAACGTTCAGTGTCTCCTAATGACGAAGGAACACTCTAATTGCGTCGAGATTCAATACATCGTCCTCCAGCCGACTTGTCTCCATGAATCTATTGCTGCCTCGGGCACCTTATGGTCGTCCTACTGTGAGTCAAGATTATCGAATCGGACGCAAAACTGATAGTTATTTGTAACGTTCAGGGCCTGCTAATGACGATGGAACACTCAAATTGCGTCCCGATTCAATACATCGTCCTCCAGCCGTCTTGTCTCCATGGGTCAATTGCTGCCTCGGGCACTTTATTTTCGTTCTCCTGTGATTCTAGATTATCGAATCGGACGCAAAACTGATAGTCATTTGTAACGTTCAGTGCCTCCTAATGACGATGGAACACTCAAATTGCGTCGAGATTCAATACATCGTCCTCCAACAGACTTGTCTCCATGGGTCTATTGCTGCCTCGGACACCTTATGTTCGTTCTCCTGTGAGTCTAGATTATCGAATTGGACGCAAAACTGATAGTTAATTGTAACCTTCAGGGCCTCCTAATGACGATGGATCACCCAAATTGCGTCCCGATTCAATACATCGTCCTCCAACAGACTTGTCTCCATGGGTCTATTGCTGCCTCGGGCACCTTATGGTCGTTCTCCTGTGAGTCTAGATTATCGAATCGGACGCAAGACTGATTATTAATTGTAACGTTCTGGGCCTCCTAATGACGATGGAACACTCAAATTGCGTCGACATTCAATACATCGTCCTCCAGCCGACTTGTCTCCATGAATCTATTGCTGCCTCGGGCACCTTATGGTCGTCCTACTGTGAGTCAAGATTATCGAATCGGACGCAAAACAGATAGTTATTTGTAACGTTCAGGGCCTGCTAATGACGATGGAACACTCAAATTGCGTCCCGATTCAATACATCGTCCTCCAGCCGACTTGTCTCCATGGGTCTATTTCTGCCTCGGGCACCTTATGGTCGTTCTCCTGTGAGTCTAGATTATCGAATCGGTCGCAAAACTGATAGTTAATTGTAACGTTCAGGGCCACTTAATGTCGATGGAACACCCAAATTGCTTCCCGATTCATTACATCGTCCTCCAACCAACTTGTCTCCATGGGTCTATTGCTGCCTCGGGCATCTTATGGTCGTTCTCCTGTGAATCTAGGTTATCGAATCGGACGCAAAACGGATAGTTAATTGTAACGTTCAGGGCCTCCTAATGACGAGGGAACACTCAAATTGCGTCGAGATTCAATACATCGTCCTCCAGCTGACTTGTCTCCATGGGTCTATTGCTGCCTCGGGTACCTTATGGTCGTTCTCGTGTGAGTCTAGATTATCGAATCGGACGCAAAACTGATAGTTAATTGTAACGTTCAGGGCCTCCTAATGACCATGGATCACTCAAATTGCGTCCCGATTCAATACATCGACCTCTAGCCGACTTATCTCCATGGGTCAATTGCTGCCTCGGGCACCTTATTTTCGTTCTCCTGTGATTCTAGATTATCGAATCGGACGCAAAACTGATAGTCATTTGTATTGTTCAGTGTCTCCTAATGACGAAGGAACACTCAAATTGCGTCCCGATTCAATCCATCGTCCTCCAGCCGAGTTATCTCCATGGGTCTATTGCTGCCTCGGGCACCTTATGTTCGTTCTCCTGTGAGTCTAGATTATCGAATCGGACGCAAAACTGATAGTTAACTGTAACGCTCAGTGGCTCCTAATGACGATGGAACACTCAAATTGCGTCCCGATTCAATACATCGTCCTCCAGCCGACGTGTCTCCATGGGTCCATTGCTGCCTCGGGCACCTAATGGTCGTCCTCCTGTGAGTCTAGATTATCGAATCGGACGCAAAACTGATAGTTAATTGCAACTTTCAGGGCCTCCTAATAACGATGGAACACTCAAATTGCGTCTCGATTCAATACATCGTCCTCCAGCCGACTTATCTCCATGGGTCTATTGCTGCCTCGGGCACCTTATGTTCGTTCTCCTGTGAGTCTAGATTATCGAATTGGACGCAAAACTGATAGTAAATTGTAACCTTCAGGGCCTCCTAATGACGATGGAACACCCAAATTGCGTCCCGATTCAATACATCGTCCTCCAACAGACTTGTCTCCATGGGTCTATTGCTGCCTCGGGCACCTTATGGTCGTTCTCCTGTGAGTCTAGATTATCGAATCGGACGCAAAACTGATAGTTAATTGTAACGTTCTGGGCCTCCTAATGACGATGGAACACTCAAATTGCGTCGACATTCAATACATCGTCCTCCAGCCGACTTGTCTCCATGAATCTATTGCTGCCTCGGGCACCTTATGGTCGTCCTACTGTGAGTCAAGACTATCGAATCGGACGCAAAACTGATAGTTATTTGTAACGTTCAGGGCCTGCTAATGACGATGGAACACTCAAATTGCGTCCCGATTCAATACATCGTCCTCCAACCAACTTGTCTCCATGGGTCTATTGCTGCCTCGGGCACCTTATGGTCGTTCTCCTGTGAGTCTAGATTATCGAATCGGACGCAAAACTGATAGTTAATTGTAACGTTCAGGGCCTCCTAATGACCATGGATCACTCAAATTGCGTCCCGATTCAATACATCGACCTCCAGCCGACTTATCTCCATGGGTCAATTGCTGCCTCGGGCACCTTATTTTCGTCCTCCTGTGATTCTAGATTATCGAATCGGACGCAAAACTGATAGTCATTTGTAACGTTCAGTGCCTCCTAATGACGATGGAACACTCAAATTGCGTCGAGATTCAATACATCGTCCTCCAACAGACTTGTCTCCATGGGTCTATTGCTGCCTCGGACACCTTATGTTCGTTCTCCTGTGAGTCTAGATTATCGAATTGGACGCAAAACTGATAGTTAATTGTAACCTTCAGGGCCTCCTAATGACGATGGATCACCCAAATTGCGTCCCGATTCAATACATCGTCCTCCAACAGACTTGTCTCCATAAGTCTATTGCTGCCTCGGGCACCTTATGGTCGTTCTCCTGTGAGTCTAGATTATCGAATCGGACGCAAGACTGATTATTAATTGTAACGTTCTGGGCCTCCTAATGACGATGGAACACTCAAATTGCGTCGACATTCAATACATCGTCCTCCAGCCGACTTGTCTCCATGAATCTATTGCTGCCTCGGGCACCTTATGGTCGTCCTACTGTGAGTCAAGATTATCGAATCGGACGCAAAACTGATAGTTATTTGTAACGTTCAGGGCCTGCTAATGACGATGGAACACTCAAATTGCGTCCCGATTCAATACATCGTCCTCCAGCCGACTTGTCTCCATGGGTCTATTGCTGCCTCGGGCACCTTATGGTCGTTCTCCTGTGAGTCTAGATTATCGAATCGGTCGCAAAACTGATAGTTAATTGTAACGTTCAGGGCCACTTAATGTCGATGGAACACCCAAATTGCTTCCCGATTCATTACATCGTCCTCCAACCAACTTGTCTCCATGGGTCTATTGCTGCCTCGGGCATCTTATGGTCGTTCTCCTGTGAATCTAGGTTATCGAATCGGACGCAAAACGGATAGTTAATTGTAACGTTCAGGGCCTCCTAATGACGACGGAACACTCAAATTGCGTCGAGATTCAATACATCGTCCTCCAGCTGACTTGTCTCCATGGGTCTATTGCTGCCTCGGGTACCTTATGGTCGTTCTCGTGTGAGTCTAGATTATCGAATCGGACGCAAAACTGATAGTTAATTGTAACGTTCAGGGCCTCCTAATGACCATGGATCACTCAAATTGCGTCCCGATTCAATACATCGACCTCTAGCCGACTTATCTCCATGGGTCAATTGCTGCCTCGGGCACCTTATTTTCGTTCTCCTGTGATTCTAGATTATCGAATCGGACGCAAAACTGATAGTCATTTGTATTGTTCAGTGTCTCCTAATGACGAAGGAACACTCAAATTGCGTCCCGATTCAATCCATCGTCCTCCAGCCGAGTTATCTCCATGGGTCTATTGCTGCCTCGGGCACCTTATGGTCGTTCTCCTGTGAGTCTAGATTATCGAATCGGACGCAAAACTGATAGTTAACTGTAACGCTCAGTGCCTCCTAATGACGATGGAACACTCAAATTGCGTCCCGATTCAATACATCGTCCTCCAGCCGACGTGTCTCCATGGGTCCATTGCTGCCTCGGGCACCTATTGGTCGTCCTCCTGTGAGTCTAGATTATCGAATCGGACGCAAAACTGATAGTTAGTTGTAACTTTCAGGGCCTCCTAATGACGATGGAACACTCAAATTGCGTCCCGATTCAATACATCGTCCTCCAGCCGACTTATCTCCATGGGTCTATTGCTGCCTCGGGCACCTTATGTTCGTTCTCCTGTGAGTATAGGTTATCGAATCGGACGCAAAACTGATAGTTAATTGTAACGTTCAGGGCCTCCTAATGCCGATGGAACACCCAAATTGCGTCCCGATTCAATTCATCGTCCTCCAACCGACTTGTCTCCATGGATCTATTGCTGCTTCGGGCACCTTATGGTCGTTCTCCTGAGAGTCTAGATTATGGAATCGGACGCAAAACTGATAGTTAACTGTAACGTCAGGGGCTCCTAATGACGATGGAACACTCAAATTGCGTCCCGATTCAAAACATCCTCCTCCAGCCGACGTGTCTCCATGGTTCTATTGCTGCCTCGGGCACCTTATGCTCGTTCTGCTGTGAGTCTAGATTATCGAATCGGACGCAAAACTGATAGGTAATTGTAACCTTCAGGGCCTCCTAATGACGATGGAACACCCAAATTGCGTCCCGATTCAATACAGCGTCCTCCAACAGACTTGTCTCCATGGGTCTATTGCTGCCTCGGGCACCTTATGGTCGTCCTCCTGTGAGTCTAGATTATCGAATCGGACGCAAAACTGATAGTTAATTGCAGCTTTCAGGGCCTCCTAATAACGATGGAACACTCAAATTGCATCTCGATTCAATACATCGTCCTCCAGCCGACTTATCTCCATGGGTCTATTGCTGCCTCGGGCACCTTATGTTCGTTCTCCTGTGAGTCTAGATTATCGAATTGGACGCAAAACTGATAGTAAATTGTAACCTTCAGGGCCTCCTAATGACGATGGAACACCCAAATTGCGTCCCGATTCAATACATCGTCCTCCAACAGACTTGTCTCCATGGGTCTATTGCTGCCTCGGGCACCTTATGGTCGTTCTCCTGTGAGTCTAGATTATCGAATCGGACGCAAAACTGATAGTTAATTGTAACGTTCTGGGCCTCCTAATGACGATGGAACACTCAAATTGCGTCGACATTCAATACATCGTCCTCCAGCCGACTTGTCTCCATGAATCTATTGCTGCCTCGGGCACCTTATGGTCGTCCTACTGTGAGTCAAGATTATCGAATCGGACGCAAAACAGATAGTTATTTGTAACGTTCAGGGCCTGCTAATGACGATGGAACACTCAAATTGCGTCCCGATTCAATACATCGTCCTCCAGCCGACTTGTCTCCATGGGTCTATTTCTGCCTCGGGCACCTTATGGTCGTTCTCCTGTGAGTCTAGATTATCGAATCGGTCGCAAAACTGATAGTTAATTGTAACGTTCAGGGCCACTTAATGTCGATGGAACACCCAAATTGCTTCCCGATTCATTACATCGTCCTCCAACCAACTTGTCTCCATGGGTCTATTGCTGCCTCGGGCATCTTATGGTCGTTCTCCTGTGAATCTAGGTTATCGAATCGGACGCAAAACGGATAGTTAATTGTAACGTTCAGGGCCTCCTAATGACGAGGGAACACTCAAATTGCGTCGAGATTCAATACATCGTCCTCCAGCTGACTTGTCTCCATGGGTCTATTGCTGCCTCGGGTACCTTATGGTCGTTCTCGTGTGAGTCTAGATTATCGAATCGGACGCAAAACTGATAGTTAATTGTAACGTTCAGGGCCTCCTAATGACCATGGATCACTCAAATTGCGTCCCGATTCAATACATCGACCTCTAGCCGACTTATCTCCATGGGTCAATTGCTGCCTCGGGCACCTTATTTTCGTTCTCCTGTGATTCTAGATTATCGAATCGGACGCAAAACTGATAGTCATTTGTATTGTTCAGTGTCTCCTAATGACGAAGGAACACTCAAATTGCGTCCCGATTCAATCCATCGTCCTCCAGCCGAGTTATCTCCATGGGTCTATTGCTGCCTCGGGCACCTTATGTTCGTTCTCCTGTGAGTCTAGATTATCGAATCGGACGCAAAACTGATAGTTAACTGTAACGCTCAGTGGCTCCTAATGACGATGGAACACTCAAATTGCGTCCCGATTCAATACATCGTCCTCCAGCCGACGTGTCTCCATGGGTCCATTGCTGCCTCGGGCACCTAATGGTCGTCCTCCTGTGAGTCTAGATTATCGAATCGGACGCAAAACTGATAGTTAATTGCAACTTTCAGGGCCTCCTAATAACGATGGAACACTCAAATTGCGTCTCGATTCAATACATCGTCCTCCAGCCGACTTATCTCCATGGGTCTATTGCTGCCTCGGGCACCTTATGTTCGTTCTCCTGTGAGTCTAGATTATCGAATTGGACGCAAAACTGATAGTAAATTGTAACCTTCAGGGCCTCCTAATGACGATGGAACACCCAAATTGCGTCCCGATTCAATACATCGTCCTCCAACAGACTTGTCTCCATGGGTCTATTGCTGCCTCGGGCACCTTATGGTCGTTCTCCTGTGAGTCTAGATTATCGAATCGGACGCAAAACTGATAGTTAATTGTAACGTTCTGGGCCTCCTAATGACGATGGAACACTCAAATTGCGTCGACATTCAATACATCGTCCTCCAGCCGACTTGTCTCCATGAATCTATTGCTGCCTCGGGCACCTTATGGTCGTCCTACTGTGAGTCAAGACTATCGAATCGGACGCAAAACTGATAGTTATTTGTAACGTTCAGGGCCTGCTAATGACGATGGAACACTCAAATTGCGTCCCGATTCAATACATCGTCCTCCAACCAACTTGTCTCCATGGGTCTATTGCTGCCTCGGGCACCTTATGGTCGTTCTCCTGTGAGTCTAGATTATCGAATCGGACGCAAAACTGATAGTTAATTGTAACGTTCAGGGCCTCCTAATGACCATGGATCACTCAAATTGCGTCCCGATTCAATACATCGACCTCCAGCCGACTTATCTCCATGGGTCAATTGCTGCCTCGGGCACCTTATTTTCGTCCTCCTGTGATTCTAGATTATCGAATCGGACGCAAAACTGATAGTCATTTGTAACGTTCAGTGCCTCCTAATGACGATGGAACACTCAAATTGCGTCGAGATTCAATACATCGTCCTCCAACAGACTTGTCTCCATGGGTCTATTGCTGCCTCGGACACCTTATGTTCGTTCTCCTGTGAGTCTAGATTATCGAATTGGACGCAAAACTGATAGTTAATTGTAACCTTCAGGGCCTCCTAATGACGATGGATCACCCAAATTGCGTCCCGATTCAATACATCGTCCTCCAACAGACTTGTCTCCATAAGTCTATTGCTGCCTCGGGCACCTTATGGTCGTTCTCCTGTGAGTCTAGATTATCGAATCGGACGCAAGACTGATTATTAATTGTAACGTTCTGGGCCTCCTAATGACGATGGAACACTCAAATTGCGTCGACATTCAATACATCGTCCTCCAGCCGACTTGTCTCCATGAATCTATTGCTGCCTCGGGCACCTTATGGTCGTCCTACTGTGAGTCAAGATTATCGAATCGGACGCAAAACTGATAGTTATTTGTAACGTTCAGGGCCTGCTAATGACGATGGAACACTCAAATTGCGTCCCGATTCAATACATCGTCCTCCAGCCGACTTGTCTCCATGGGTCTATTTCTGCCTCGGGCACCTTATGGTCGTTCTCCTGTGAGTCTAGATTATCGAATCGGTCGCAAAACTGATAGTTAATTGTAACGTTCAGGGCCACTTAATGTCGATGGAACACCCAAATTGCTTCCCGATTCATTACATCGTCCTCCAACCAACTTGTCTCCATGGGTCTATTGCTGCCTCGGGCATCTTATGGTCGTTCTCCTGTGAATCTAGGTTATCGAATCGGACGCAAAACGGATAGTTAATTGTAACGTTCAGGGCCTCCTAATGACGACGGAACACTCAAATTGCGTCGAGATTCAATACATCGTCCTCCAGCTGACTTGTCTCCATGGGTCTATTGCTGCCTCGGGTACCTTATGGTCGTTCTCGTGTGAGTCTAGATTATCGAATCGGACGCAAAACTGATAGTTAATTGTAACGTTCAGGGCCTCCTAATGACCATGGATCACTCAAATTGCGTCCCGATTCAATACATCGACCTCTAGCCGACTTATCTCCATGGGTCAATTGCTGCCTCGGGCACCTTATTTTCGTTCTCCTGTGATTCTAGATTATCGAATCGGACGCAAAACTGATAGTCATTTGTATTGTTCAGTGTCTCCTAATGACGAAGGAACACTCAAATTGCGTCCCGATTCAATCCATCGTCCTCCAGCCGAGTTATCTCCATGGGTCTATTGCTGCCTCGGGCACCTTATGGTCGTTCTCCTGTGAGTCTAGATTATCGAATCGGACGCAAAACTGATAGTTAACTGTAACGCTCAGTGCCTCCTAATGACGATGGAACACTCAAATTGCGTCCCGATTCAATACATCGTCCTCCAGCCGACGTGTCTCCATGGGTCCATTGCTGCCTCGGGCACCTATTGGTCGTCCTCCTGTGAGTCTAGATTATCGAATCGGACGCAAAACTGATAGTTAGTTGTAACTTTCAGGGCCTCCTAATGACGATGGAACACTCAAATTGCGTCCCGATTCAATACATCGTCCTCCAGCCGACTTATCTCCATGGGTCTATTGCTGCCTCGGGCACCTTATGTTCGTTCTCCTGTGAGTATAGGTTATCGAATCGGACGCAAAACTGATAGTTAATTGTAACGTTCAGGGCCTCCTAATGCCGATGGAACACCCAAATTGCGTCCCGATTCAATTCATCGTCCTCCAACCGACTTGTCTCCATGGATCTATTGCTGCTTCGGGCACCTTATGGTCGTTCTCCTGAGAGTCTAGATTATGGAATCGGACGCAAAACTGATAGTTAACTGTAACGTCAGGGGCTCCTAATGACGATGGAACACTCAAATTGCGTCCCGATTCAAAACATCCTCCTCCAGCCGACGTGTCTCCATGGTTCTATTGCTGCCTCGGGCACCTTATGCTCGTTCTGCTGTGAGTCTAGATTATCGAATCGGACGCAAAACTGATAGGTAATTGTAACCTTCAGGGCCTCCTAATGACGATGGAACACCCAAATTGCGTCCCGATTCAATACAGCGTCCTCCAACAGACTTGTCTCCATGGGTCTATTGCTGCCTCGGGCACCTTATGGTCGTCCTCCTGTGAGTCTAGATTATCGAATCGGACGCAAAACTGATAGTTAATTGCAGCTTTCAGGGCCTCCTAATAACGATGGAACACTCAAATTGCATCTCGATTCAATACATCGTCCTCCAGCCGACTTATCTCCATGGGTCTATTGCTGCCTCGGGCACCTTATGTTCGTTCTCCTGTGAGTCTAGATTATCGAATTGGACGCAAAACTGATAGTAAATTGTAACCTTCAGGGCCTCCTAATGACGATGGAACACCCAAATTGCGTCCCGATTCAATACATCGTCCTCCAACAGACTTGTCTCCATGGGTCTATTGCTGCCTCGGGCACCTTATGGTCGTTCTCCTGTGAGTCTAGATTATCGAATCGGACGCAAAACTGATAGTTAATTGTAACGTTCTGGGCCTCCTAATGACGATGGAACACTCAAATTGCGTCGACATTCAATACATCGTCCTCCAGCCGACTTGTCTCCATGAATCTATTGCTGCCTCGGGCACCTTATGGTCGTCCTACAGTGAGTCAAGATTATCGAATCGGACGCAAAACTGATAGTTATTTGTAACGTTCAGGGCCTGCTAATGACGATGGAACACTCAAATTGCGTCCCGATTCAATACATCGTCCTCCAGCCGTCTTGTCTCCATGGGTCTATTTCTGCCTCGGGCACCTTATGGTCGTTCTCCTGTGAGTCTAGATTATCGAATCGGTCGCAAAACTGATAGTTAATTGTAACGTTCAGGGCCTCTTAATGTCGATGGAACACCCTAATTGCTTCCCGATTCAATACATCGTCCTCCAACAGACTTGTCTCCATGGGTCTATTGCTGCCTCGGACACCTTATGGTCGTCCTCCTGTGATTCTAGATTATCGAATCGGACGCAAAACTGATAGTCATTTGTAACGTTCAGTGTCTCCTAATGACGAAGGAACACTCTAATTGGGTCGAGATTCAATACATCGTCCTCCAGCCGACTTGTCTCCATGAATCTATTGCTGCCTCGGGCACCTTATGGTCGTCCTACTGTGAGTCAAGATTATCGAATCGGACGCAAAACTGATAGTTATTTGTAACGTTCAGGGCCTGCTAATGAGGATGGAACACTCAAATTGCGTCCCGATTCAATACATCGTCCTCCAGCCGTCTTGTCTCCATGGGTCAATTGCTGCCTCGGGCACTTTATTTTCGTTCTCCTGTGATTCTAGATTATCGAATCGGACGCAAAACTGATAGTCATTTGTAACGTTCAGTGCCTCCTAATGACGATGGAACACTCAAATTGCGTCGAGATTCAATACATCGTCCTCCAACAGACTTGTCTCCATGGGTCTATTGCTGCCTCGGACACCTTATGTTCGTTCTCCTGTCAGTCTAGATTATCGAATTGGACGCAAAACTGATAGTTAATTGTAACCTTCAGGGCCTCCTAATGACGATGGATCACCCAAATTGCGTACCGATTCAATACATCGTCCTCCAACAGACTTGTCTCCATGGGTCTATTGCTGCCTCGGGCACCTTATGGTCGTTCTCCTGTGAGTCTAGATTATCGAATCGGACGCAAGACTGATTATTAATTGTAACGTTCTGGGCCTCCTAATGACGATGGAACACTCAAATTGCGTCGACATTCAATACATCGTCCTCCAGCCGACTTGTCTCCATGAATCTATTGCTGCCTCGGGCACCTTATGGTCGTCCTACTGTGAGTCAAGATTATCGAATCGGACGCAAAACTGATAGTTATTTGTAACGTTCAGGGCCTGCTAATGACGATGGAACACTCAAATTGCGTCCCGATTCAATACATCGTCCTCCAGCCGACTTGTCTCCATGGGTCTATTTCTGCCTCGGGCACCTTATGGTCGTTCTCCTGTGAGTCTAGATTATCGAATCGGTCGCAAAACTGATAGTTAATTGTAACGTTCAGGGCCACTTAATGTCGATGGAACACCTAAATTGCTTCCCGATTCATTACATCGTCCTCCAACCAACTTGTCTCCATGGGTCTATTGCTGCCTCGGGCATCTTATGGTCGTTCTCCTGTGAATCTAGGTTATCGAATCGGACGCAAAACGGATAGTTAATTGTAACGTTCAGGGCCTCCTAATGACGACGGAACACTCAAATTGCGTCGAGATTCAATACATCGTCCTCCAGCTGACTTGTCTCCATGGGTCTATTGCTGCCTCGGGTACCTTATGGTCGTTCTCGTGTGAGTCTAGATTATCGAATCGGACGCAAAACTGATAGTTAATTGTAACGTTCAGGGCCTCCTAATGACCATGGATCACTCAAATTGCGTCCCGATTCAATACATCGACCTCTAGCCGACTTATCTCCATGGGTCAATTGCTGCCTCGGGCACCTTATTTTCGTTCTCCTGCGATTCTAGATTATCGAATCGGACGCAAAACTGATAGTCATTTGTATTGTTCAGTGTCTCCTAATGACGAAGGAACACTCAAATTGCGTCCCGATTCAATCCATCGTCCTCCAGCCGAGTTATCTCCATGGGTCTATTGCTGCCTCGGGCACCTTATGGTCGTTCTCCTGTGAGTCTAGATTATCGAATCGGACGCAAAACTGATAGTTAACTGTAACGCTCAGTGCCTCCTAATGACGATGGAACACTCAAATTGCGTCCCGATTCAATACATCGTCCTCCAGCCGACGTGTCTCCATGGGTCCATTGCTGCCTCGGGCACCTAATGGTCGTCCTCCTGTGAGTCTAGATTATCGAATCGGACGCAAAACTGATAGTTAGTTGTAACTTTCAGGGCCTCCTAATGACGATGGAACACTCAAATTGCGTCCCGATTCAATACATCGTCCTCCAGCCGACTTATCTCCATGGGTCTATTGCTGCCTCGGGCACCTTATGTTCGTTCTCCTGTGAGTATAGGTTATCGAATCGGACGCAAAACTGATAGTTAATTGTAACGTTCAGGGCCTCCTAATGCCGATGGAACACCCAAATTGCGTCCCGATTCAATTCATCGTCCTCCAACCGACTTGTCTCCATGGATCTATTGCTGCTTCGGGCACCTTATGGTCGTTCTCCTGAGAGTCTAGATTATGGAATCGGACGCAAAACTGATAGTTAACTGTAACGTCAGGGGCTCCTAATGACGATGGAACACTCAAATTGCGTCCCGATTCAAAACATCCTCCTCCAGCCGACGTGTCTCCATGGTTCTATTGCTGCCTCGGGCACCTTATGCTCGTTCTGCTGTGAGTCTAGATTATCGAATCGGACGCAAAACTGATAGGTAATTGTAACCTTCAGGGCCTCCTAATGACGATGGAACACCCAAATTGCGTCCCGATTCAATACAGCGTCCTCCAACAAACTTGTCTCCATGGGTCTATTGCTGCCTCGGGCACCTTATGGTCGTCCTCCTGTGAGTCTAGATTATCGAATCGGACGCAAAACTGATAGTTAATTGCAGCTTTCAGGGCCTCCTAATAACGATGGAACACTCAAATTGCATCTCGATTCAATACATCGTCCTCCAGCCGACTTATCTCCATGGGTCTATTGCTGCCTCGGGCACCTTATGTTCGTTCTCCTGTGAGTCTAGATTATCGAATTGGACGCAAAACTGATAGTAAATTGTGACCTTCAGGGCCTCCTAATGACGATGGAACACCCAAATTGCGTCCCGATTCAATACATCGTCCTCCAACAGACTTGTCTCCATGGGTCTATTGCTGCCTCGGGCACCTTATGGTCGTTCTCCTGTGAGTCTAGATTATCGAATCGGACGCAAAACTGATAGTTAATTGTAACGTTCTGGGCCTCCTAATGACGATGGAACACTCAAATTGCGTCGACATTCAATACATCGTCCTCCAGCCGACTTGTCTCCATGAATCTATTGCTGCCTCGGGCACCTTATGGTCGTCCTACAGTGAGTCAAGATTATCGAATCGGACGCAAAACTGATAGTTATTTGTAACGTTCAGGGCCTGCTAATGACGATGGAACACTCAAATTGCGTCCCGATTCAATACATCGTCCTCCAGCCGTCTTGTCTCCATGGGTCTATTTCTGCCTCGGGCACCTTATGGTCGTTCTCCTGTGAGTCTAGGTTATCGAATCGGTCGCAAAACTGATAGTTAATTGTAACGTTCAGGGCCTCTTAATGTCGATGGAACACCCAAATTGCTTCCCGATTCAATACATCGTCCTCCAACAGACTTGTCTCCATGGGTCTATTGCTGCCTCGGACACCTTATGGTCGTCCTCCTGTGAGTCTAGATTATCGAATCGGACGCAAAACTGATAGTTAATTGCAACTTTCAGGGCCTCCTAATAACGATGGAACACTCAAATTGCGTCTCGATTCAATACATCGTCCTCCAGCCGACTTATCTCCATGGGTCTATTGCTGCATCGGGCACCTTATGTTCGTTCTCCTGTGAGTCTAGATTATCGAATTGGACGCAAAACTGATAGTTAATTGTAACCTTCAGGGCCTCCTAATGACGATGGAACACCCAAATTGCGTCCCGATTCAATACATCGTCCTCCAACAGACTTGTCTCCATGGGTCTATTGCTGCCTCGGGCACCTTATGGTCGTTCTCCTGTGAGTCTAGATTATCGAATCGGACGCAAAACTGATAGTTAATTGTACCGTTCTGAGCCTCCTAATGACGATGGAACACTCAAATTGCGTCGACATTCAATACATCGTCCTCCAGCCGACTTGTCTCCATGAATCTATTGCTGCCTCGGGCACCTTATGGTCGTCCTACTGTGAGTCAAGATTATCGAATCGGACGCAAAACTGATAGTTATTTGTAACGTTCAGGGCCTGCTAATGACGATGGAACACTCAAATTGCGTCCCGATTCAATACATCGTCCTCCAGCCGTCTTGTCTCCATGGGTCTATTTCTGCCTCGGGCACCTTATGGTCGTTCTCCTGTGAGTCTAGATTATCGAATCGGTCGCAAAACTGATAGTTAATTGTAACGTTCAGGGCCTCTTAATGTCGATGGAACACCCAAATTGCTTCCCGATTCATTACATCGTCCTCCAACCAACTTGTCTCCATGGGTCTATTGCTGCCTCGGGCACCTGATGGTCGTTCTCGTGTGAGTCTAGATTATCGAATCGGACGCAAAACTGATAGTTAATTGTAACGTTCAGGGCCTCCTAATGACCATGGATCACTCAAATTGCGTCCCGATTCAATACATCGACCTCCAGCCGACTTATCTCCATGGGTCAATTGCTGCCTCGGGCACTCTATTTTCGTCCTCCTGTGATTCTAGATTATCGAATCGGACGCAAAACTGATAGTCATTTGTAACGTTCAGTGTCTCCTAATGACGAAGGAACACTCAAATTGCGTCGAGATTCAATACATCGTCCTCCAGCCGACTTGTCTCCATGGGTCTATTGCTGCCTCGGGCATCTTATGGTCGTTCTCCTGTGAGTCTAGATTATCGAATCGGACGCAAAACTGATAGTTAATTGTAGTGTTCAGGGCCACCTAATGACAATGGATCACTCAAATTGCGTCCCGATTCAATACATCGTCCTCCAGCCGACTTGTCTCCATGGGTCTATTGCTTTCTCGGGCACCTTATGGTCATTCTCCTGTGAGTCTAGATTATCGAATTGGACGCAAAACTGATAGTTAATTGTAACGTTCTGGGCCTCCTAATGACGACGGGACACTCAAATTGCGTCGAGATTCAATACATCGTCCTCCAGCGGACTTGTCTCCATGGGTCTATTGCTGCCTCGGGCACCTTATGGTCGTTCTCCTGTGAGTCTAAATTATCGAATCCGACGCAAAACTGATAGTTAATTGTAACGTTCAGGGCCATATAATGTCGATGGAACACTCAATTTGTGTCCCGATTCAATACATCGTCCTCCAGCCGACTTATCTCGATGGGTCTATTGCTGCCGCGGGCACCCTATTGTCGTTCTCTTGTGAGTCTAGATTATCGAATCGGACGCAAAACTGATAGTTAATTGTAACGTTCATGGCCTCTTAATGACGATGGAACACTCAAATTGCGTCCCGATTCAATACATCGTCCTCCAGCCGACTTATCTCCATGTGTCTGTTGCTGCCTGGCTCACCTTATGGTCGTTCTCCTGTGAGTCTAGATTATCGAATCGGACGCAAAACTGATAGTTAATTGTAACGTTCAGGGAGTCTTAATGACGATGGAACACCCAAATTGCTTCCCGATTCAATACATCGTCCTCCAACCAACTTGTCTCCATGGGTCTATTGTTGCCTCGGGCACCTTATGGTCGTTCTCCTGAGAGTCTAGATTATGGAATCGGACGCAAAACTGATAGTTAACTGTAACGTCAGGGGCTCCTAATGACGATGGAACACTCAAATTGCGTCCCGATTCAAAACATCCTCCTCCAGCCGACGTGTCTCCATGGTTCTATTGCTGCCTCGGGCACCTTATGCTCGTTCTGCTGTGAGTCTAGATTATCGAATCGGACGCAAAACTGATAGGTAATTGTAACCTTCAGGGCCTCCTAATGCCGATGGAACACCCAAATTGCGTCCCGATTCAATTCATCGTCCTCCAACCGACTTGTCTCCATGGATCTATTGCTGCTTCGGGCACCTTATGGTCGTTCTCCTGAGAGTCTAGATTATGGAATCGGACGCAAAACTGATAGTTAACTGTAACGTCAGGGGCTCCTAATGACGATGGAACACTCAAATTGCGTCCCGATTCAAAACATCCTCCTCCAGCCGACGTGTCTCCATGGTTCTATTGCTGCCTCGGGCACCTTATGCTCGTTCTGCTGTGAGTCTAGATTATCGAATCGGACGCAAAACTGATAGGTAATTGTAACCTTCAGGGCCTCCTAATGACGATGGAACACCCAAATTGCGTCCCGATTCAATACAGCGTCCTCCAACAGACTTGTCTCCATGGGTCTATTGCTGCCTCGGGCACCTTATGGTCGTCCTCCTGTGAGTCTAGATTATCGAATCGGACGCAAAACTGATAGTTAATTGCAGCTTTCAGGGCCTCCTAATAACGATGGAACACTCAAATTGCGTCTCGATTCAATACATCGTCCTCCAGCCGACTTATCTCCATGGGTCTATTGCTGCCTCGGGCACCTTATGTTCGTTCTCCTGTGAGTCTAGATTATCGAATTGGACGCAAAACTGATAGTAAATTGTAACCTTCAGGGCCTCCTAATGACGATGGAACACCCAAATTGCGTCCCGATTCAATACATCGTCCTCCAACAGACTTGTCTCCATGGGTCTATTGCTGCCTCGGGCACCTTATGGTCGTTCTCCTGTGAGTCTAGATTATCGAATCGGACGCAAAACTGATAGTTAATTGTAACGTTCTGGGCCTCCTAATGACGATGGAACACTCAAATTGCGTCGACATTCAATACATCGTCCTCCAGCCGACTTGTCTCCATGAATCTATTGCTGCCTCGGGCACCTTATGGTCGTCCTACAGTGAGTCAAGATTATCGAATCGGACGCAAAACTGATAGTTATTTCTAACGTTCAGGGCCTGCTAATGACGATGGAACACTCAAATTGCGTCCCGATTCAATACATCGTCCTCCAGCCGTCTTGTCTCCATGGGTCTATTTCTGCCTCGGGCACCTTATGGTCGTTCTCCTGTGAGTCTAGATTATCGAATCGGTCGCAAAACTGATAGTTAATTGTAACGTTCAGGGCCTCTTAATGTCGATGGAACACCCAAATTGCTTCCCGATTCAATACATCGTCCTCCAACAGACTTGTCTCCATGGGTCTATTGCTGCCTCGGACACCTTATGGTCGTCCTCCTGTGAGTCTAGATTATCGAATCGGACGCAAAACTGATAGTTAATTGCAACTTTCAGGGCCTCCTAATAACGATGGAACACTCAAATTGCGTCTCGATTCAATACATCGTCCTCCAGCCGACTTATCTCCATGGGTCTATTGCTGCATCGGGCACCTTATGTTCGTTCTCCTGTGAGTCTAGATTATCGAATTGGACGCAAAACTGATAGTTAATTGTAACCTTCAGGGCCTCCTAATGACGATGGAACACCCAAATTGCGTCCCGATTCAATACATCGTCCTCCAACAGACTTGTCTCCATGGGTCTATTGCTGCCTCGGGCACCTTATGGTCGTTCTCCTGTGAGTCTAGATTATCGAATCGGACGCAAAACTGATAGTTAATTGTAACGTTCTGAGCCTCCTAATGACGATGGAACACTCAAATTGCGTCGACATTCAATACATCGTCCTCCAGCCGTCTTGTCTCCATGGGTCTATTTCTGCCTCGGGCACCTTATGGTCGTTCTCCTGTGAGTCTAGATTATCGAATCGGTCGCAAAACTGACAGTTAATTGTAACGTTCAGGGCCTCTTAATGTCGATGGAACACCCAAATTGCTTCCCGATTCATTACATCGTCCTCCAACCAACTTGTCTCCATGGGTCTATTGCTGCCTCGGGCACCTGATGGTCGTTCTCGTGTGAGTCTAGATTATCGAATCGGACGCAAAACTGATAGTTAATTGTAACGTTCAGGGCCTCCTAATGACCATGGATCACTCAAATTGCGTCCCGATTCAATACATCGACCTCCAGCCGACTTATCTCCATGGGTCAATTGCTGCCTCGGGCACTTTATTTTCGTCCTCCTGTGATTCTAGATTATCGAATCGGACGCAAAACTGATAGTCATTTGTAACGTTCAGTGTCTCCTAATGACGAAGGAACACTCAAATTGCGTCGAGATTCAATACATCGTCCTCCAGCCGACTTGTCTCCATGGGTCTATTGCTGCCTCGGGCATCTTATGGTCGTTCTCCTGTGAGTCTAGATTATCGAATCGGACGCAAAACTGATAGTTAATTGTAGTGTTCAGGGCCACCTAATGACAATGGATCACTCAAATTGCGTCCCGATTCAATACATCGTCCTCCAGCCGACTTGTCTCCATGGGTCTATTGCTTTCTCGGGCACCTTATGGTCATTCTCCTGTGAGTCTAGATTATCGAATTGGACGCAAAACTGATAGTTAATTGTAACGTTCTGGGCCTCCTAATGACGACGGGACACTCAAATTGCGTCGAGATTCAATACATCGTCCTCCAGCGGACTTGTCTCCATGGGTCTATTGCTGCCTCGGGCACCTTATGGTCGTTCTCCTGTGAGTCTAAATTATCGAATCCGACGCAAAACTGATAGTTAATTGTAACGTTCAGGGCCATATAATGTCGATGGAACACTCAATTTGTGTCCCGATTCAATACATCGTCCTCCAGCCGACTTATCTCGATGGGTCTATTGCTGCCGCGGGCACCCTATTGTCGTTCTCTTGTGAGTCTAGATTATCGAATCGGACGCAAAACTGATAGTTAATTGTAACGTTCATGGCCTCTTAATGACGATGGAACACTCAAATTGCGTCCCGATTCAATACATCGTCCTCCAGCCGACTTATCTCCATGTGTCTGTTGCTGCCTGGCTCACCTTATGGTCGTTCTCCTGTGAGTCTAGATTATCGAATCGGACGCAAAACTGATAGTTAATTGTAACGTTCAGGGAGTCTTAATGACGATGGAACACCCAAATTGCTTCCCGATTCAATACATCGTCCTCCAACCAACTTGTCTCCATGGGTCTATTGTTGCCTCGGGCATCTTATGGTCGTTCTCCTGTGAGTCTAGGTTATCGAATCGGACGCAAAACGGATAGTTAATTGTAACGTTCAGTTCCTCCTAATGACGACGGAACACTGAAATTGCGTCGAGATTCAATACATCGTCCTCCAGCGGACTTGTCTCCATGGGTCTATTGCTGCCTCGGGCACCTTATGGTCGTTCCCTATGAGTCTAGATTATCGAATCCGACGCAAAACTGATAGTTAATTGTAACGTTCAGGGCCTCCTAATGACCATGGAACACTCAAATTGCGTCCCGATGCAATACATCGACCTCCAGCCGACTTATCTCCATGGGTCAATTGCTGCCTCGGACACCTAATTTTCGTTCTCCTGTGATTCTAGATTATCGAATCGGACGCAAAACTGATAGTCATTTGTAACGTTCAGTGCCTCCTAATGACGATGGAACACACAAATACCGTCGAGATTCAATACATCGTCCTCCAGCCGACTTGTCTCCATGGGTCTATTGCTGCCTCGGGCATCTTATGGTCGTTCTCCTGTGAGTCTAGATTATCGAATCGGACGCAAAACTGATAGTTAATTGTAGTGTTCAGGGCCACCTAATGACAATGGAACACTCAAATTGCGTCCCGATTCAATACATCGTCCTCCAGCCGACTTGTCTCCATGGGTGTATTCCTTTCTCGGGCACCTTATGGTCGTTCTCCTGTGAGTCTAGATTATCGAATCGGACGCAAAACTGATAGATAATTGTAACGTTCAGGGCCATATAATGTCGATGGAACACACAATTTGCGTCCCGATTCAATACATCGTCCTCCAGCCGACTTATCTCGATGGGTCTATTGCTGCCTCGGGCACCCTATGGTCGCTCTCTTGTGAGTCTAGATTATCGAATCGGACGCAAAACTGATAGTTAATTGTAACGTTCAGGGCCTCCTAATGACGATGGAACACTCAAATTGCGTCCCGGTTCAATACATCGTCCTCCAGCCGACTTATCTCCATGGGTCCATTGCGGCCTCGGGCACCTTATGTTCGTTCTCCTGTGAGTCTAGATTATCGAATCGGACGCAAAACTGATTGTTAACTGTAACGTTCAGGGCCTCCTAATGACGATGGAACACTCAAATTGCATCCCAATTTAATACATTGTCCTCCAGCCGACTTATCTCCTTGGGTCTATTGCTGCCTCGGGCACCTTATGGTCATGCTCCTGTGGGTCTTGATTATCGAATCGGACGCAAAACTGATAGTTAATTGTAACGTTCAGGCCTTCCTTATGACGATGGAACACTCAAATTGCGTCGAGATTCAATATATTGTCCTCCAGCCGACTTGTCTTTATGGGTCTATTGCTGCCTCGGGCACCTTATGGTCGATATCCTGTGAGTCTAGATTATCGAATCGGACGCAAAACTGATAGTTAATTGTAACGTTCACTGCCTCCTAATGACGATGGAACACTCAAATTGCGTCCCGATTCAATACATCGTCCTCCAGCCGACTTATCTCCATGGGTCCATTGCTGCCTCGGGCACGTTATGGTCGTTCTCCTGTGAGTCTAGATTATCGAATCGGACACAAAACTGATAGTTCATTGTAACGTTCAGGTCCTCCTAATGACGATGGAACAGTCAAATTGCGTCCCGATTCAATACATCGTCCTCCAGCCGACGTGTCTCCATGGGTCTATTGCTGCCTCGGGCACCCTATGGTCGTCCTCCTGTGAGTATAGGTTATCGAATCGGACGCAAAACTGATAGTTAATTGTAACGTTCAGGGCTTCCTAATGACGATGGAACACTCAAATTGCGTCCCGATTAAATACATCGTCCTCCAGCCGACGTGTCTCCATGGGTCTATTGCTGCCTCGGGCACCTTATGGTCGTCCTCCTGTGGGTCTAGATTATCGAATCGGACGCAAAACTGATAGTTAATTGTAACGTTCAGGGCTTCCTTATGACGATGGAACACTCAATTTGCGTCGAGATTCAATACATAATCCTCCAGCCGACTTGTCCCCATGGGTCTATTGCTGCCTCGGGCATCTTATGGTCGTTCTCCTGTGAGTCTAGATTATCGAATCAGACGCAAAATTGATAGTTAATTGTAGTGTTCAGTGCCACCTAATGACAATGGAACACTCCAATTGCGTCCCGATTCAATACATCGTCCTCCAGCCGACTTATCTCCATGGGTCTATTGCTGCCTCGGGCACCTTATGGTCGTTCTCCTGTGAGTCAAGATTATCTAATCGGACGCAAAACTGATAGCTAATTGTAACATTCAGGGCATCCTAATAACGATGGAATATTCAAATTGCGTCCCGACTCAATACATCGTCCTCCAGCCGACGTCTCTCCATGGGACTATTGCTGCCTCGGGCACCTTATGGTCGTTCTCCTGTGAGTCTAGATTATCGAATCGGACGCAAAACTGATAGTTAATTGTAACGTTCAGGGCCTCCTAATGACGATGGAAGACCCAAATTGCGTCCCGATTCAATTCATCGTCCTCCAACCGACTTGTCTCCATGGATCAATTGCTGCCTCGGGCACCTTATGGTCGTTCTCCTGTGAGTCTAGATTATAGAACCGGACGCAAAACTGATAGTTAATTGTAACGTTCGGGGCTTCCTTACGACGATGGAACACTCAAATTGCGTAGCGATTCAATACATCGTCCTCCAGCCGACTTATCTCCATGGGTCTATTGCTGCCTCGGGCACCTTATGTTCGTTCTCCTGTGAGTATAGGTTATCGAATCGGACGCAAAACTGATAGTTAATTGTAACGTTCACTGCCTCCTAATGACGATGGAACACTCAATTTGCGTCCCGATTCAATACATCGTCCTCCAGCCGACTTAACTCCATGGGTCCATTGCTGCCTCGGGGACCTTATGGTCGTTCTCCTGTGAGTCTAGATTATCGAAACGGACGCAAAACTGATAGTTAATTGTAACGTTCAGGGCCTCCTAATGACGATGGAACACTCAAATTCCGTCCCGATTCAATACATCGTCCTCCAGCCGACGTGTCTCCATGGGTCTATTGCTGCCTCGGGCACCTTATAGTCGTCCTCCTGTGAGTCTAGATTATCGAATCGGACGCAAAACTGATAGTTAATTGTAACTTTCAGGGCCTCCTAATGACGATGGAACACGCAAATTGCGTCCCGATTCAATACATCGTCCTCCAGCCGACTTATCTCCATGGGTCTATTGCTGCCTCGGGCACCTTATGTTCGTTCTCCTGTGAGTATAGGTTATCGAATCGGACGCAAAACTGATAGTTAATTGTTACGTTCAGGGCTTCCTAATGACGATGGAACACTCAAATTGCGTCCCGATTAAACACATCGTCCTCCAGCCGACGTGTCCCCATGGGTCTATTGCTGCCTCGGGCACCTTATGGTCGTCCTCCTGTGGGTCTAGATTACCGAATCGGACGCAAAACTGATAGTTAATTGTAACGTTCAGGGCTTCCTTATGACGATGGAACACTCAATTTGCGTCGAGATTCAATACATAGTCCTCCAGCCGACTTGTCTCCATGGGTCTATTGCTGCCTCGGGCATCTTATGGTCGTTCTCCTGTGAGTCTAGATTATCGAATCAGACGCAAAACTGATAGTTAATTGTAGTGTTCAGGGCCACCTAATGACAATGGAACACTCCAATTGCGTCCCGATTCAATACATCGTCCTCCAGCCGACTTGTCTCCATGGGTCTATTGCTTTCTCGGGCACCTTATGGTCGTTCTCCTGTGAGTCTAGATTATAGAATCGGACGCAAAACTGATATTTAATTGTAACGTTCCGGGCCTCCTAATGACGAAGGAACACTCAAATTGCGTCCCGATTCAATGCATCGTCCTCCAGCCGACGTTTCTCCATGGGTCTATTACTGCCTCGAGCACCTTATGGTCGTTCTCCAGTGAGTCTAGATTATCGAATCGGACGCAAAACTGATAGTTAATTGTAACGTTCAGGGCCCCCTAATGACCATGGAACACTCAAATTGCTTCCTGATTCATTACATCGACCTTCAGCCGACTTATCTCCATGGGTCACTAGCTGCCTCGGGCACCTTATGGTCGTTCTCCTGTGATTCTAGATTATCGAATCGGACGCAAAACTGATAGTTAATTGTAAAGTTCATGGCCTCCTAAAGACGATGGAACACTCAAATTGCATCCCAATTTAACACATTGTCCTCCAGCCGACTTATCTCCTTGGGTCTGTTGCCGCCTCGGGCACCTTATGGCCATGCTCCTGTGGGTCTAGATTATCGAATCCGACGCAAAACTGATAGTTAATTGTAACGTTCACTGCCTCCTAATGACGATGGAACACTCAAATTGCGTCCCGATTCAATACATCGTCCTCCAGCCGACTTATCTCCATGGGTCTATTGCTCCCTCGGGCACCTTATGGTCGTTCTCCTGTGAGTCTAGATTATCGAATCGGACGCAAAACTGATAGTTAATTGTAACCTTCAGGGCCTCCTAATGACGATGGAACACCCAAATTGCGTCCCGATTCAATACATCGTCCTCCAACAGACTTGTCTCCATGGGTCTATTGCTGCCTCGGGCACCTTATGTTCGTTCTCCTGTGAGTATAGGTTATCGAATCGGACGCAAAACTGATAGTTAATTGTAACGTTCAGGGCTTCCTAATGATGATGGAACACTCAAATTGCGTCCCGATTAAATACATCGTCCTCCAGCCGACGTGTCTCCATGGGTCTATTGCTGCCTCGGGCACCTGATGGTCGTCCTCCTGTGGGTCTAGATTATCGAATCGGACGCAAAACTGATAGTTAATTGTAACGTTGAGGGCTTCCTTATGACGATGGAACACTCAATTTGCGTCGAGATTCAATACATAGTCCTCCAGCCGACTTGTCTCCATGGGTCTATTGCTGCCTCGGGCATCTTATGGTCGTTCTCCTCTGAGTCTAGATTATCGAATCAGACGCAAAACTGATAGTTAATTGTAGTGTTCAGGGCCACCTAATGACAATGGAACACTCCAATTGCGTCCCGATTCAATACATCGTCCTCCAGCCGACTTGTCTCCATGGGTCTATTGCTTTCTCGGGCACCTTATGGTCGTTCTCCTGTGAGTCTAGATTATAGAATCGGACGCAAAACTGATATTTAATTGTAACGTTCAGGGCCTCCTAATGACGATGGAACACTCAAATTGCGGCCCAATTTAATACATCGTCCTCCAGCCGACTTATCTCCATGGGTCTATAGCTGCCTCGGGCACCTTATGGTCGTTCTCCTGTGAGTCAAGATTATCGAATCGGACGCAAAACTGATAGTTAATTGTAACATTCAGGGCATCCTAATAACGATGGAATACTCCAATTGCGTCCCGACTCAATACATCGTCCTCCAGCCGACGTCTCTCCATGGGACTATTGCTGCCTCGGGCACCTTATGGTCGTTCTCCTGTGAGTCTAGATTATCGAATCGGACGCAAAACTGATAGATAATTGTAACCTTCAGGGCCTCCTAATGACGATGGAACACCCTAATTGCGTCCCGATTCAATTAATCGTCCTCCAACCGACTTGTCTCCATGGATCAATTGCTGCCTCGGGCACCTTATGGTCGTTCTCCTGTGAGTCTAGATTATCGAATCGGACGCAAAACTGATAGTTAAATGTAACGTTCAGGGCTTCCTTACGACGATGGAACACTCAAATTGCGTAGCGATTCAATACATCGTCCTCCAGCCGACTTATCTCCATGGGTCTATTGCTGCTTCGGGCACCTTATGTTCGTTCTCCTGTGAGTATAGGTTATCGAATCGGACGCAAAACTGATAGTTAATTGTAACGTTCATGGCCTCCTAAAGAAGATGGAACACTCAAATTGCATCCCAATTTAATACATTGTCCTCCAGCCGACTTATCTCCTTGGGTCTATTGCTGCCTCGGGCACCTTATGGTCATGCTCCTGTGGGTCTAGATTATCGAATCGGACGCAAAACTGATAGTTAATTGTAACGTTCAGGCCTTCCTTATGACGATGGAACACTCAAATTGCGTCGAGATTCAATATATTGTCCTCCAGCCGACATCTTCATGGGTCTATTGCTGCCTCGGGCACCTTATGGTCGTTATCCTGTGAGTCTAGATTATAGAAACGGACGCAAAACTGATAGTTAATTGTAACGTTCACTGCCTCCTAATGACGATGGAACACTCAATTTGCGTCCCGATTCAATACATCGTCCTCCAGCCGACTTATCTCCATGGGTCTATTGCTGCCTCGGGCACCTTATGGTCGTTCTCCTGTGAGTCTAGATTATCGAATCGGACGCAAAACTGATAGTTAATTGTAACGTTCTGGGCCTCCTAATGACGATGGAACACTCAAATTGCGTCGAGATTCAATACATCGTCCTCCAGCCGACTTATCTCCATGTGTCTATTGCTGCCTCGGGCACCTTATGGTCGTTCTCCTGTGAGTCTAGATTATAGAATCGGACGCAAAACTGATAGTTAAATGTAACGTTCAGGGCTTCCTTACGACGATGGAACACTCAAATTGCGTAGCGATTCAATACATCGTCCTCCAGCCGACTTATCTCCATGGGTCTATTGCTGCTTCGGGCACCTTATGTTCGTTCTCCTGTGAGTATAGGTTATCGAATCGGACGCAAAACTGATAGTTAATTGTAACGTTCATGGCCTCCTAAAGACGATGGAACACTCAAATTGCATCCCAATTTAATACATTGTCCTCCAGCCGACTTATCTCCTTGGGTCTATTGCTGCCTCGGGCACCTTATGGTCATGCTCCTGTGGGTCTAGATTATCGAATCGGACGCAAAACTGATAGTTAATTGTAACGTTCAGGCCTTCCTTATGACGATGGAACACTCAAATTGCGTCGAGATTCAATATATTGTCCTCCAGCCGACTTATCTTCATGGGTCTATTGCTGATTCGGGCACCTTATGGTCGTTATCCTGTGAGTCTAGATTATAGAAACGGACGCAAAACTGATAGTTAATTGTAACGTTCACTGCCTCCTAATGACGATGGAACACTCAATTTGCGTCCCGATTCAATACATCGTCCTCCAGCCGACTTATCTCCATGGGTCTATTGCTGCCTCGGGCACCTTATGGTCGTTCTCCTGTGAGTCTAGATTATCGAATCGGACGCAAAACTGATAGTTAATTGTAACGTTCAGGGCCTCCTAATGACGATGGAACACTCAAATTCCGTCCCGATTCAATACATCGTCCTCCAGCCGACGTGTCTCCATGGGTCTATTGCTGCCTCGGGCACCTTATAGTCGTCCTCCTGTGAGTCTAGATTATCCAATCGGACGCAAAACTGATAGTTAATTGTAACTTTCAGGGCCTCCTAATGACGATGGAACACGCAAATTGCGTCCCGATTCAATACATCGTCCTCCAGCCGACTTATCTCCATGGGTCTATTGCTGCCTCGGGCACCTTATGTTCGTTCTCCTGTGAGTATAGGTTATCGAATCGGACGCAAAACTGATAGTTAATTGTAACGTTCAGGGCTTCCTAATGACGATGGAACACTCAAATTGCATCCCGATTAAACACATCGTCCTCCAGCCGACGTGTCTCCATGGGTCTATTGCTGCCTCGGGCATCTTATGGTCGTTCTCCTGTGAGTCTAGATTATCGAATCAGACGCAAAACTGATAGTTAATTGCAGTGTTCAGGGCCACCTAATGACAATGGAACACTCCAATTGCGTCCCGATTCAATTCATCGTCCTCCAGCCGACTTGTCTCCATGGGTCTATTGCTTTCTCGGGCACCTTATGGTCGTTCTCCTGTGAGTCTAGATTATAGAATCGGACGCAAAACTGATATTTAATTGTAACGTTCAGGGCCTCCTAATGACGATGGAACACTCAAATTGCGGCCCAATTTAATACATCGTCCTCCAGCCGACTTATCTCCATGTGTCTATTGCTGCCTCGGGCACCTTATGGTCGTTCTCCTGTGAGTCTAGATTATAGAATCGGACGCAAAACTGATAGTTAAATGTAACGTTCAGCGCTTCCTTACGACGATGGAACACTCAAGTTGCGTAGCGATTCAATACATCGTCCTCCAGCGGACTTATCTCCATGGGTCTATTGCTGCTTCGGGCACCTTATGTTCGTTCTCCTGTGAGTATAGGTTATCGAATCGGACGCAAAACTGATAGTTAATTGTAACGTTCATGGCCTCCTAAAGACGATGGAACACTCAAATTGCATCCCAATTTAATACATTGTCCTCCAGCCGACTTATCTCCTTGGGTCTATTGCTGCCTCGGGCACCTTATGGTCATGCTCCTGTGGGTCTAGATTATCGAATCGGACGCAAAACTGATAGTTAATTGTAACGTTCAGGCCTTCCTTATGACGATGGAACACTCAAATTGCGTCGAGATTCAATATATTGTCCTCCAGCCGACTTATCTTCATGGGTCTATTGCTGCCTCGGGCACTTTATGGTCGTTATCCTGTGAGTCTCGATTATAGAAACGGACGCAAAACTGATAGTTAATTGTAACGTTCACTGCCTCCTAATGACGATGGAACACTCAATTTGCGTCCCGATTCAATACATCGTCCTCCAGCCAACTTATCTCCATGGGTCTATTGCTGCCTCGGGCACCTTATGGTCGTTCTCCTGTGAGTCTAGATTATCGAATCGGACGCAAAACTGATAGTTAATTGTAACGTTCAGGGCCTCCTAATGACGATGAAACACTCAAATTCCGTCCCGATTCAATACATCGTCCTCCAGCCGACGTGTCTCCATGGGTCTATTGCTGCCTCGGGCACCTTATAGTCGTCCTCCTGTGAGTCTAGATTATCGAATCGGACGCAAAACTGATAGTTAATAGTAACTTTCAGGGCCTCCTAATGACGATGGAACACGCAAATTGCGTCCCGATTCAATACATCGTCCTCCAGCCGACTTATCTCCATGGGTCTATTGCTGCCTCGGGCACCTTATGTTCGTTCTCCTGTGAGTATAGGTTATCGAATCGGACGCAAAACTGATAGTTAATTGTAACGTTCAGGGCTTCCTAATGACGATGGAACACTCAAATTGCGTCCCGATTAAACACATCGTCCTAGAGCCGACGTGTCTCCATGGGTCTATTGCTGCCACGGGCATCTTATGGTCGTTCTCCTGTGAGTCTAGATTATCGAATCAGACGCAAAACTGATAGTTAATTGTAGTGTTCAGGGCCACCTAATGACAATGGAACACTCCAATTGCGTCCCGATTCAATTCATCGTCCTCCAGCCGACTTGTCTCCATGGGTCTATTGCTTTCTCGGGCACCTTATGGTCGTTCTCCTGTGAGTCTAGATTATAGAATCGGACGCAAAACTGATATTTAATTGTAACGTTCATGGCCTCCTAATGACGATGGAACACTCAAATTGCGGCCCAATTTAATACATCGTCCGCCAGCCGACTTATCTCCATGGGTCTATAGCTGCCTCGGGCACCTTATGGTCGTTCTCCTGTGAGTCAAGATTATCGAATCGGACGCAAAACTGATAGTTAATTGTAACATTCAGGGCATCCTAATAACGATGGGATACTCAATTTGCGTCCCGACTCAATACATCGTCCTCCAGCCGACGTCTCTCCATGGGACTATTGCTGCCTCGGGCACCTTATGGTCGTTCTCCTGTGAGTCTAGATTATCGAATCGGACGCAAAGCTGATAGTTAATTATAATGTTCAGGGCCATATAATGTCGATGGAACACTCAAATTGCGTCCCGATTCAATACGTCGTCCTCCAGCCGACTTATCTCGATGGGTCTATTGCTGCCTCGGGCATCTTATGGTCGTTCTCCTGTGAGTCTAGATTATCGAATCAGACGCAAAACTGATAGTTAATTGCAGTGTTCAGGGCCACCTAATGACAATGGAACACTCCAATTGCGTCCCGATTCAATTCATCGTCCTCCAGCCGACTTGTCTCCATGGGTCTATTGCTTTCTCGGGCACCTTATGGTCGTTCTCCTGTGAGTCTAGATTATAGAATCGGACGCAAAACTGATATTTAATTGTAACGTTCAGGGCCTCCTAATGACGATGGAACACTCAAATTGCGGCCCAATTTAATACATCGTCCTCCAGCCGACTTATCTCCATGTGTCTATTGCTGCCTCGGGCACCTTATGGTCGTTCTCCTGTGAGTCTAGATTATAGAATCGGACGCAAAACTGATAGTTAAATGTAACGTTCAGCGCTTCCTTACGACGATGGAACACTCAAGTTGCGTAGCGATTCAATACATCGTCCTCCAGCCGACTTATCTCCATGGGTCTATTGCTGCTTCGGGCACCTTATGTTCGTTCTCCTGTGAGTATAGGTTATCGAATGGGACGCAAAACTGATAGTTAATTGTAACGTTCATGGCCTCCTAAAGACGATGGAACACTCAAATTGCATCCTAATTTAATACATTGTCCTCCAGCCGACTTATCTCCTTGGGTCTATTGCTGTTTCGGGCACCTTATGGTCATGCTCCTGTGGGTCTAGATTATCGAATCGGACGCAAAACTGATAGTTAATTGTAACGTTCAGGCCTTCCTTATGACGATGGAACACTCAAATTGCGTCGAGATTCAATATATTGTCCTCCAGCCGACTTATCTTCATGGGTCTATTGCTGCCTCGGGCACCTTATGGTCGTTATCCTGTGAGTCTAGATTATAGAAACGGACGCAAAACTGATAGTTAATTGTAACGTTCACTGCCTCCTAATGACGATGGAACACTCAATTTGCGTCCCGATTCAATACATCGTCCTCCAGCCGACTTATCTCCATGGGTCTATTGCTGCCTCGGGCACTTTATGGTCGTTCTCCTGTGAGTCTAGATTATCGAATCGGACGCAAAACTGATAGTTAATTGTAACGTTCAGGGCCTCCTAATGACGATGGAACACTCAAATTCCGTCCCGATTCAATACATCGTACTCCAGCCGACGTGTTGAAACGTCCCCTTTAGAACAATTATACATATGAAACGTCCACTTAGAACAATTGTACAAGACTGTGCTTAACCTGGCACACAATAATTTTAGCGCAACGCGATCTGACTATCAAAAATCCCTGCAAAAGAATGGCCCTGACAAACATTAAACTATACCTTTCACAAATCACTTACCTCACAAAAATCTTCGTTGCTCGAACTACTGCAATACAGCGAGTGCCACTACTGCCAGCTAAATAAAAGATTCAAACCACTGAAGGTACTAACTACTGATAGGGATGGTTAGCAAATGAAAGATATTAATAGAGAACAAACAATGTATTTACCTTAATATTCATAATTGACATTCAGTCTTACAGATTATCAAAACTCCGCCATCTCTCTCCCCACGTCCACCACTGCTGGCGGCTCACCTCCAACTGCCCAGCGCTACGCGCTGTTCGCATCCAGCTATAGCAGTTCATGACAACAATGGCAGACAACAATGCAAACTAGCCACATACTGCACACAGCACAGCCACAGAGAGCGCTACGTAACGTTGCCAATAAGAAAACATAAACATCAAACTTACATACACGATGCGAGACAGTAGATGGTTTCGCCTTTTGACAAAGTTTACAAATAGACAAGACTCTTCGAATTCTCTTTTCCATATTGTTAAAATAACAAGTCGTTCGAAGAATATGGTAACATTTTCGTGGACCAAAATGTGCGTAGCTGAAATGAATGTACCAAATGAGCTTATTAACAAAATCGTCTGGAATGCAAAGTACCCATAGCTTGTCATCAACAGTGCAGCGTTTGAAGAGTATGTTGTTTCTAACTAGGTAATAATGCCGAATCTGAGTGTGTGTCTTTTCATGCCATTTACCTTTGATGTCTTTCCAAATCGGATCTTTATCTTGTTCATGAGCAATGTCCTTTAAAGATGTGGTGATGAAGTTTTCAAAGGCGACTTTCTGAATGTAAAGAATACTGAAATTTTTCTCGAGGTTGCCTTCTGTGTTACTTTTCTCAAGCCCAGCCGGTGCGCGTGACAGCGCGTCCGCAACAATGTTCTCCCTGCCGGGAATGTAGACTATTGTGAAGCGGAATTCTTGCAGAAACAATGCCCAACGTTTTAGCCTGTCATGATTTAATTTTGAAGACATAAGAAATTGTAATGCACTATGATCACTGTATACTTTTACGTGCTTACCAGAAAGAAAGAAACGGAATTTGTTAAATGCCCAAACGATAGCTAAAGCTTCTAATTCAGTAACGGAATAATTTTTTTCAGATTTTGTTAGCACTCGGCTAGCAAAAGCAATGGTTTTCTGAACAGTAATGTCATCTTCTATGGCTTCTTGAAATAAATGGGCACCAAGACCGACTTTAGAAGAATCCGTGCTAAGGCAGAAATCTTGTGACAGATCTGGATGAGCTAGTATTAGTATTGGCGCGTGAAGTAACGCTTCTTTCAAAGAATTGAATTCCAACTGTGCTTGTTCGTCCCAGTTCCAAATAGTGTTTTTTTCAGTGAGAGAACAAAGTTTTGGTGTAACTAGAATTTGCATATTCAGAAAACGACGGTAAAAATTTACGAGACCTAGAAAACTGCGGACTTGTCTTTTTGTGGATGGAACTGGAATGGCTCTGATTGCTTCTAACTTTTCAGGATCCGGCTGAATGCCTTCAGAAGAAATGATATGTCCCAAAAACTTCACCTTTGACCTACCGAATTCTGACTTTTCCAAGTTAACTGTAATTCCAGATTCTGCAAAAATACGTAACAAACTGTTGAGGATGCGGTTATGTTGTTCCCATGAAGCTTCTGCTATTAGAATATCGTCCACATATAAGGTTATGTGACGTTTTAAGAACTCAGGTAATATGGAATTTAACCCACGAATGAATGCTGCCGAAGAAATGTTCAAACCAAAAGGAAGTTTCCGAAACTGATAACAAACGCCGAAACAAAGGAAAGCTGTGTATTTTCTGCATTCTGGATGAAGTTCGATCTGATAAAAGCTGGATCTGAGATCAATGGAAGACAACACTTTTACACCATTAAAATTTTGAAGAAGTTCTTCCATCGTCTGCGGCCTGTCTGTTTCAGGAATAATGATAGTATTGATTTGTCTCGAATCTAAGACAAGTCTGATCGATCCATTTTTCTTCTCAACAACATGTAACGGATTGTTGTATGAGCTTGCTGCAGGCTCAATAATGCCCTCGTCAAGCATAGATTGTATTTCTGTTCTAACACGGTCCCTATAATGTGCTGGAATTACGTATGGTCTAACACAAAATTTAGTATGCTCACGAACACGAAATTGGTATTGAAATCCCTTGATTGTTCCTGTTTTGTGAGTAAAAACTGTGGAATGTGCTTGTAAAATCTCAAAAAGGTCCTGCCTATCAGTGTCATTACAATTCTCAATTGTTTGAATTTTATTCTGAATTAACTCATTAATTTCAAATATGCCGTCGATGTCATCCCTGTCAGTACTTGCAGAGTGATTGTTGGTGTCTAGTTCCGTAGAAAATTCCGAACTGTTGTCTAACAGAACGTAAAGCCGATTAATTTCCTCATCATGGTTTGAGAGCCAGTCTTCAAATTTCAAAGCTATTGACTTACCTTCTTTCTCTAAACTTATTTCAGCATCGTGAAAGCTTAAGATTGCTTTGTATTCATTCAAAAAGTCTACTCCTAGTATAATTTCCGTCGACAATAATGGAACAATAAGGAAGTTCATAGAGAAGCTGTGGCTTTGACAAAAGAATTCTAAATTGGTTTGTTGGCGTACATCTACACTTTTTCCAAAGATTGCACCTTGTAATTTAATCTTACGTAACGGAAGTGTGGGGCAATCGTTCGCTTTGTTGCATTTGCTAAAAGCTGTTTCGCTAATTACTGAAATGGGACTGCCAGAGTCAAGTACTGCCGTAAATTTTACGTCATTTACAGTAATGTGAATCACAGGATATGCAATGGTGTTACGTGTTACGTCGTGTTCCTGGAGTAAGATGTCCCTAATGTCTTCCATTTTTACGTAATTACTAGCTACGGCAGCTGCGTCATCAGTTTCATAAGTACGTCTTGTGGCTGCCAGTGGTGTGAGTCATCGCCTATTGTCTCTTTGTTGGCGCGCGTCGTTATTGGGATTTGGAGACCTAACTTCTACAAATTCATCGTGACGAGAGTGCTCTGCTCTGTTTAAATCTCGCCAGTTCTGATGCAATTCAGGTCTGTCGTTACGATCATATCGTCTGTCGTCATGTCGGTAGTTTCCATAGTTTCTTTCTTGTCGGTCACATGGTGGCGAATTTCTCCTTGAATCGTAACTACGCGCTGGACCGTGGCGTCTAAAGTTATTCTGTCTCCCTTGATAATAGTTATTTTGGTTCCCATATTGTCTGTTTCTCTGATTGTCTCTGTGATAGTCATTACCGCGGAAAGGTGATCTTTCCCTGTAACTATTACTCTGCCAGTGGTTATCATATGGGTGGTGTCTGTTTTGGTCACGATTTACGTTGTAAGAATAGGTTTGTCGTGGCCATTTATTGTTTCTGTCGTCACGGAATTGTGACGGATGTGACCTGTAATGATTGTTTTCCTGTTTTCGCATCCCGCGACTGTCTGTGTCAATTTCCAGTTCTTGTAACAGTCCCTGAAAAGCTTCAATGTCGTCTTTGCAACGTCCTGCTAAAATAATATGTCTCAAATGTTCAGGCAGTTTGATTAAGCAAATGCGGATGAGTTCTGAGGGGCTGTATGGGTTTGACAGGTATTGATTCTTGTGCAACATGTCTTCAAAATATTTCACAAGACTGGAAAATTCAGATTGTTCAAAGTGTTTCATCATCATGATGCTATGTTTTACGCGATCTTGTGTAGCTTGTGACCAATATGCTGAGAGGAACGCATGGTAAAATTCTCCTTCACTGTGACAATCGTGAATGACCGATCGCATTCTTACAGCTGGTTCATTCTCCAAGTAGCCACACATAAATTCTAATCTGTGTTCTAATGACCAGTTGGGAGGAAAACAATGAGAGAATTGATGGAGCCACGCTTGTGGATGAATGTCGTTGGCAGAATTCTTGAATGTTTTGAATTTACGTGTAGTAATGAACAGCTTATAGTCAAAATCATCATGTCGGCGAGTCGCATATCGTGTCGGCGGTTCCATCTCAAAATTCGGTGTACCTTGCCAATTTCTTTCATAATTACCGAAATGCCCTGTGTTATTATTTTGTGGCTTTTGCGTATTTCTAAGTTCCTCTTCCCGTGTTGGAGCGCGAGTGTCCTCTGAAATACGTAATTCTTGTATTACCTGTGTCAGCTGATCTTGTACTTCCCGCATTTCTCTTTTGTACTGTGTGTTGATTTGATTTTGATTTTGTTTGAATTTTCTAATTTGTTCATACTCTTCTGTGTCAGTGAAGGCTACGGGTCTTGTGTCATTCAGATCATCATCTACCTTTGTAGATAAGTTAGTGACCTGATCCGAAAGTTCAGCTACTTTCTCCGATAGTGAACGCATTTCCTCAGTGTGTTTTTCTGAACCAAGTTTCAGAGTGTCCATTTGTGTTGAAATCGAATCTACTGTGTTCTTTAAGTTTTCCTGAGTTTTTGCCAGTTGCGTAACCGAATCGGTAGATGCAACTGAGTCAATTTTAGCCCACAAGGTCTCATGATTTTCATGAACAATGGTTTGCAGCTCTTTTATGGCTGCTTCGTGATTCTGTAATGCATTTTCATGCCGCGAAAAAATAGGCTGAAAATGCTCACAAATTTGTGTTTTTACGTCATTACAGACTTTTTGACATTTCGATTCAATGTTATGTAACTCAGTAGTTAAATCTTCACGTGTTTGTTCAAGTGTGGTGTCTAACTTCCGAAGATTTTGTTCCATTGTGTCTAACTTTTGCTGTGTTTGTCTCTGGTGTTGTTCCATTGTGTCTAACTTTTGAAGATTTTGTTCCACTGTGTCTAACTTTTTAAGATTTTGTTCCACTGCGTCTAACTGTTGCTGTGTTTGTCTCTGGTGTTGTTCCATTGTGTCTAACTTTTGAAGATTTTGTTCCATTGTGTCTAACTTTTGAAGATTTTGTCCCATTTGTTGCATTAATTGCAATAATAATGTATTAGTGTCTGGAATCTGTTTCTCTATGCTTTTTGGCAGTGGATTTTCACCGGCAACATTCACATTTTGACAAGCAGAAAATGTGTCTTGACTCATTTGAGAAAACGGTGAGGACGCAAAACCTGAATCTACAGTATTTGCAAAATTGTGTCCTATCATTTCGGATTCCTGAGGCGAGCTGTTGCCGACCGATCGATCGATAATGCTTCCCTGTTCACTACCTGTTTGACTGTCTACGCCATTGTTTGACGCCCGCTCCATTTCCCTATGCACAGTTACCAAATTACTACTTTGAACATTAGTTAACTCATTACACAGTGGCGCTAACACATTGCTTTCGTCTTCACTGTCGTTTCTCAGTTTACTTTGGAGCCGAGTGTTACGTTTTTCACACGCCATTATTGTGACAATATTTCACACGATAACACAGAAAAGCACAATTTGAATAGCAAAAATAAGAGAACACATTAACATAGCACTGAAAATAATATGTAGTTAATTACAAGCGCAGCTGCGAAATACTTGTTGCAAATCTACATGCATGCCACAACTGTTTTACATTACAACAATGAAAGACTGCAACTACAAAGGAGATTGTCTCTACAATTACGCGCTAGCAATAAACAAAAGCTACACTAAATACACAAACTACAAGAAAAAATCAGAAGATTCCAGTGAGGTATCCTAGGCTAAGGGTCGACATATGAAACGTCCCCTTTAGAACAATTATACATATGAAACGTCCACTTAGAACAATTGTACAAGACTGTGCTTAACCTGGCACACAATAATTTTAGCGCAACGCGATCTGACTATCAAAAATCCCTGCAAAAGAATGGCCCTGACAAACATTAAACTATACCTTTCACAAATCACTTACCTCACAAAAATCTTCGTTGCTCGAACTACTGCAATACAGCGAGTGCCACTACTGCCAGCTAAATAAAAGATTCAAACCACTGAAGGTACTAACTACTGATAGGGATGGTTAGCAAATGAAAGATATTAATAGAGAACAAACAATGTATTTACCTTAATATTCATAATTGACATTCAGTCTTACAGATTATCAAAACTCCGCCATCTCTCTCCCCACGTCCACCACTGCTGGCGGCTCACCTCCAACTGCCCAGCGCTACGCGCTGTTCGCATCCAGCTATAGCAGTTCATGACAACAATGGCAGACAACAATGCAAACTAGCCACATACTGCACACAGCACAGCCACAGAGAGCGCTACGTAACGTTGCCAATAAGAAAACATAAACATCAAACTTACATAAAGAAAACATAAACAGCCTACTTACATAGAGAAAACATAAACAGCCTACTTACAGTGTCTCCATGGGTCTATTGCTGCCTCGGGCACCTTATAGTCGTCCTCCTGTGAGTCTAGATTATCGAATCGGACGCAAAACTGATAGTTAATAGTAACTTTCAGGGCCTCCTAATGACGATGGAACACGCAAATTGCGTCCCGATTCAATACATCGTCCTCCAGCCGACTTATCTCCATGGGTCTATTGCTGCCTCGGGCACCTTATGTTCGTTCTCCTGTGAGTATAGGTTATCGAATCGGACGCAAAACTGATAGTTAATTGTAACGTTCAGGGCTTCCTAATGACGATGGAACACTCAAATTGCGTCCCGATTAAACACATCGTCCTAGAGCCGACGTGTCTCCATGGGTCTATTGCTGCCTCGGGCATCTTATGGTCGTTCTCCTGTGAGTCTAGATTATCGAATCAGACGCAAAACTGATAGTTAATTGTAGTGTTCAGGGCCACTTAATGACAATGGAACACTCCAATTGCGTCCCGATTCAATTCATCGTCCTCCAGCCGACTTGTCTCCATGGGTCTATTGCTTTCTCGGGCACCTTATGGTCGTTCTCCTGTGAGTCTAGATTATAGAATCGGACGCAAAACTGATATTTAATTGTAACGTTCATGGCCTCCTAATGACGATGGAACACTCAAATTGCGGCCCAATTTAATACATCGTCCGCCAGCCGACTTATCTCCATGGGTCTATAGCTGCCTCGGGCACCTTATGGTCGTTCTCCTGTGAGTCAAGATTATCGAATCGGACGCAAAACTGATAGTTAATTGTAACATTCAGGGCACCCTAATAACGATGGAATACTCAATTTGCGTCCCGACTCAATACATCGTCCTCCAGCCGACGTCTCTCCATGGGACTATTGCTGCCTCGGGCACCTTATGGTCGTTCTCCTGTGAGTCTAGATTATCGAATCGGACGCAAAGCTGATAGTTAATTATAATGTTCAGGGCCATATAATGTCGATGGAACACTCAAATTGCGTCCCGATTCAATACGTCGTCCTCCAGCCGACTTATCTCGATGGGTCTATTGCTGCCTCGGGCACCTTATGGTCGTTCTCCTGTGAGTCTAGATTATCGAATCGGACGCAAAACTGATAGTTAATTGTAACGTTCTGGGCCTCCTAATGACGATGGAACACTCAAATTGTGTCGAGATTCAATACATCGTCCTCCAGCCGACTTATCTCCATGGGTCTATTGCTGCCTCGGGCACCTTATGTTCGTTCTCCTGTGAGTATAGGTTATCGAATCGGACGCAAAACTGATAGTTAATTGTAACGTTCATGGCCTCCTAAAGACGATGGAACACTCAAATTGCATCCCAATTTAATACATTGTCCTCCAGCCGACTTATCTCCTTGGGTCTATTGCTGCCTCGGGCACCTTATGGTCATGCTCCTGTGGGTCTAGATTATCGAATCGGACGCAAAACTGATAGTTAATTGTAACGTTCAGGCCTTCCTTATGACGATGGAACACTCAAATTGCGTCGAGATTCAATATATTGTCCTCCAGCCGACTTGTCTTCATGGGTCTATTGCTGCTCGTGCACCTTATGGTCGTTATCGTGTGAGTCTAGATTATCGAAACGGACGCAAAACTGATAGTTAATTGTAACGTTCACTGCCTCCTAATGACGATGGAACAATCAATTTGCGTCCCGATTCAATACATCGTCCTCCAGCCGACTTATCTCCATGGGTCTATTGCTGCCTCGGGCACCTTATGGTCGTTCTCCTGTGTGTCTAGATTATCGAATCGGACGCAAAACTGATAGTTAATTGTAACCTTCAGGGCCTCCTAATGACGATGGAACACTCAAATTCCGTCCCGATTCAATACATCGTCCTCCAGCCGATGTGTCTCCATGGGTCTATTGCTGCCTCGGGCACCTTATAGTCGTCCTCCTGTGAGTCAAGATTATCGAATCGGAGGCAAAACTGATAGTTAATTGTAACTTTCAGGGCCTCCTAATGACGATGGAACACGCAAATTGCGTCCTGATTCAATACATCGTCCTCCAGCCGACTTATCTCCATGGGTCTATTGCAGCCTCAGGCACCTTATGTTCGTTCTCCTGTGAGTATAGGTTATCGAATCGGACGCAAAACTGATAGTTAATTGTAACGTTCAGGGCTTCCTAATGACGATGGAACACTCAAATTGCGTCCCGATTAAACACATCGTCCTCCAGCCGACGTGTCTCCATGGGTCTATTGCTGCCTCGGGCACCTTATGGTCGTCCTCCTGTGGGTCTAGATTATCGAATCGGACGCAAAACTGATAGTTAATTGTAACGTTCAGGGCTTCCTTATGACGATGGAACACTCAATTTGCGTCGAGAATCAATACATAGTCCTCCAGCCGACTTGTCTCCATGGGTCTATTGCTGCCTCGGGCATCTCATGGTCGTTCTCCTGTGAGTCTAGATTATCGAATCAGACGCAAAACTGATAGTTAATTGTAGTGTTCAGGGCCACCTAATGGCAATGGAACACTCCAATTGCGTCCCGATTCAATACATCATCCTCCAGCCGACTTGTCTCCATGGGTCTATTGCTTTCTCGGGCACCTTATGGTCGTTCTCCTGTGAGTCTAGATTATAGAATCGGACCCAAAACTGATATTTAATTGTAACGTTCAGGGCCTCCTAATGACGAAGGAACTTTCAAATTGCGTCCCGATTCAATGCATCGTCCTCCAGCCGACTTATCTCCATGGGTCTATTGCTGCCTTGGGCACCTTATGGTCGTTCTCTTGTGAGTCTAGATTATCGAATCGGACGCAAAACTGATAGTTAATTGTAACGTTCTGGGCCTCCTAATGACGATGGAACACTCAAATTGAATCGAGATTCAATACATTGTCCTCCAGCCGACGTGTCTCCATGGGTCTATTGCTGCCTCGGGCACCTTATGGTCGTTCTCCTGTGAGTCTAGATTATAGAATCTGACGCAAAACTGATAGTTAATTGTAACGTTCAGGGTCTCCTAATGACGATGGATCACTCAAATTGCGTCCCGATTCAATACATCGTCCTCCAGCCGACTTATCTCCATGTGTCTGTTGCTGCCTGGCTCACCTTTTGGTCGTTCTCCTGTGAGTCTAGATTATCGAATCGGACGCTAAACTGATAGTTAATTGTAACGTTCAGGGCCCCCTAATAACTTTGGAAAACTCAAATTGCGTCGAGATTCAATACTTCGTCCTCCAGCCGATTTGTCTCCATGGGTCTCTTGCTGCCTCGGGCACCTTATGGTCGTTCTCCTGTGAGTCTAGATTATCGAATCGGACGCAAAACTGAGTGTTAACTGTAACGTTCAGGGCCTCCTAACGACGATGGAACACTCAAAATGCGTCCCGATTCAATACATCGTCCTCCAGCCGACGTGTCTCCATGGGTCTATTGCTGCCTCGGGCACCTTATGGTCGTTCTCCTGTGAGTCTAGATTTTCGACTCGGACGCAAAACTGATAGTTAATTGTAACGTTCAGGGCCTCCTAATGACGACGGAACACACAAATTGCGTCCCGATTCAATACATCGTCCTGCAGTTGACTTATCTCCATGGGTCTATTGCTGTCTCAGGCACCTTATGGTCGTACTACTGAGACTCTAGATTATCGAATCGGACTCTAAACTGGTAATTAATTGTAACGTTCAGGGCTTCCTAACGACGATGGGCCACTCAAATTGCGTCCCGATTCAATACATCGTATTCCAGCCGACTTGTCTCCATGGGTATATTGTTGCCTCGGGCACCTTATGGTCGTTCTCCTGTGAGTCTAGATTATACAATCGGACGCAAAACTGATAGTTAATTGTAACGTTCAGGGCCTGCTAATGACGATGGAACACTCAAATTGCGTCCGGATTCAATACATCGTCCACCAGCCGACTTATCTCCATGCGTCTATTGCTGCCTCGGGCACCTTATGGTCGTTCTCCTGTGAGTCTAGATTATCGAATCGGACTCAAAACTGATAGTTAATTGTAACGTTCAGGGCCTCCTAATGACGATGGAACACTCAAATTGCGTCCCAATATAATACATCGTCCTCCAGCCGACTTATGTCCAAGGGTCTATTGCTGCCTCGGGCACCTTATGGTCGTACTCCTGTGAGTCTAGATTATCGAATCGGACGCAAAACTGATTGCTAATTGTAACTCTCAGGGCCTCCTAAGACGATGGGACACTCAATTTGCGTCGAGATTCAATACATCGTCCTCAAGCCGACGTGTCTCCATGGGTCTATTGCTGCCTCGTTCACCTTATGGTCGTTCTCCTGTGAGTATAGATTACAGAATCGGACGCAAATCTGATAGTTAATATTAACGTTCAGGGCCTCCTAATGACGATGGAACACTCAAATTGCGTCCCGATTCAGTACACCGACCTCCAGCAGACTTATCTCCATGGGTCTATTGCAGCCTCGGGCACCTTATGGTCGTTCTCCAGTGAGCCTAGATTATCGAATCGGACGCAAAACTGATAGTTATTTGTAACGTTTAGGGCCTCCTAATGACGATGGAACACTCAAATTGCGTCGAGATTCAATACATCGTCCTCCAGCCGACTTGTCTCCATGGGTCTACTGCTGCCTCGGGCACCTTATGGTCGTTCCCCTGTGAGTCAAGATTATCGAATCGGACGCAAAACTGATAGTTAATTGTAACGTTCAGGGCCTCCTAATGACGATGGAACACTCAAATTGCGTCGTGATTCAATACATCGTCCTCCAGCCGACTTGTCTCCATGGGTCTATTGCTGCCTCGGGGACCTTATGGTCGTTCTCCTGTGAGTCAAGATTATCGAATCGGACGCAAAACTGATAGTTAATTGTAACGTTCAGGACCCTATAATGACGATGGAACACTCAAATTGCGTTCAGATTCAATACATCAACCTCCAGCCGACGTGTCTCCATGGGTCTATTGCTGCCTCGGGCACCTTATGGTCGTTCTCCTGTGAGTCTAGATTATAGAATCGGACGCAAAACTGATAGTTAATTGTAACGTTCAGGGCCTCCTAACGACGATGGAACACTCAAATTGCGTCCCGATTCAATACATCGTCCTCCAGCCGACTTATCTCCATGGGTCTATTGCTGCCTCAGGCACCTTATGTTCGTTCTCCTCTGAGTATAGCTTATCGAAACGGACGCAAAACTGATAGTTAATTGTAACGTTCAGAGCCTCCTAATGACGATGGAACACTCATATTGCATCCCAATATAATAAATTGTCCTCCAGCCGACTTTTCCCCATGGGTCCATTGCTGCCTCGGGCACCTTATGGTCGTGCTCCTGTGGGTCTAGATTATCGAATCGGACGCAAAACTGATAGTTAATTGTAACGTTCAGGGCTTCCTTATGACGATGGAACACTCAAATTGCGTTGAGATTCAATATATCGTCCTCCAGCCGACTTGTCTTCATGGGTCTATTGCTGCCTCGGGCACCTTATGGTCGTTCTCCTGTGAGTCTAGATTATCGAATCGGACGCTAAACTGATAGGTAATTGTAACGTTCACTGCCTCCTAATGACGATGGAACACTCAAATTGCGTCCCGATTCAATACATCGTCCTCCAGCCGACTTATCTCCATGGGTCTATTGATGCCTCGGGCACCTTATGGTCGTTCTCCTGTGAGTCTAGATTATAGAATCGGACGCAAAACTGATAGTTTAATGTAACGTTCAGGGCCTCCTAATAACGATGGAACACTCAAATTTCGTCCCGATTCAATACATCGTCCTCCAGCCGACGTGTCTCCTTGGGTCTATTGCTGCCTCGGGCACCTTATGGTCGTTCTCCTATGAGTCTAGATTATCGAATAGGACGCAAAACTGATAGTTAATTGTAACCTTCAGGGCCTCCTAACGACGATGGAACACTCAAATTGCGTCCCGATTCAATACATCGTCCTCCAACCGACTTGTCTCCATGAGTCTATTGCTGCCTCGGGCACCATATAGTCGTTCTCCTGTGGGTCTAGATTATCGAATCGGACGCAAAACTGATAGTTAATTGTAACGTTCAGGGCCTCCTAATGACGATGGAACACTCAAATTGCATCCCAAGTTAATACATTGTCCTCCAGCCGACTTATCTAAATGGGTCTATTGCTGCCTCGGGTACCTTATGGTCGTGCTCCTGTGGGTCTAGATTATCGCATCGGACGCAAAACTGATAGTTAATTGTAACGTTCAGGGCTTCCTTATGACGATGGAACACACAAATTGCGTCGAGAATCAATATATCGTCCTCCAGCCGACTTGTCTTCATGGTTTTATTGCTGCCTCGGGCACCTTATGGTCGATCTCCTGTTAGTCTAGATTATCGAATCGGACGCAAAACTGATAGTTAACTGTAACGTTCAGGTCCTCCTAATGACGATGCATCAATCAAATTGCGTCCCGATTCAATACATCGTCCTCCAGCCGACGTGACTCCATGGGTCTATTGCTGCCTCGGGCACCTTATGTTCGTTCTCCTGTGAGTATAGGTTATCGAATCGGACGCAAAACTGATAGTTAATTGTAACGTTCAGGGCCCCCTAATGAAGATGGATCACCCAAATTGCGTCCCGATTCAATTCATCGTCATCCAACCGACTTATCTCCTTGGGTCTATTGCTCCCTCGGGCACCTTATGGTCGTTCTCCTGTGAGTCTAGATTATCGAATCGAACGCAAAACTGATAGGTAATTTTAATGTTCAGGGCCATATAATGTCGATGGAACACTCAAATTGCGTTGAGAATCAATGTATCGTCCTCCAGCCGACTTGTCTTCATGGGTCTATTGCTGCCTTGGGCCCCTTATGGTCGTTCTCCTGTGAGTCTAGATTATCGAATCGGACGCTAAACTGATAGGTAATTGTAACGTTCACAGCCTCCTAATGACGATGGAACACTCAAAATGCGTCCCGATTCAATACATCGTCCTTCAGCCGACTTATCTCCATGGGTCTATTGCTGCCTCGGGCACCTTATGGTCGTTCTCCTGTGAGTCTAGATTATCGAATCGGACGCAAAACTGATAGTTAACTGTAACGTTCAGGGCCTCCTAATGACGATGGAAGACTCAAATTGCGTCCCGATTCAATACATCGTCCTCCAGCCGACGTGTTTCCATGGGTCTATTGCTGCCTCGGGCACCTTATGGTCGTTCTCCTGTGAGTCTAGATTATAGAATCGGACGCAAAACTGATAGTTAATTGTAACGTTCAGGGCCTCCTAATGACGATGGAACACTCAAATTGCATCCCAATTTAATACATTGTCCTCCAGCCGACTTATCTAAATGGGTCTATTGCTGCCTCGGGCACCTTACGGTCGTGCTCCTGTGGATCTAGATTATCGAATCGGACGCAAAACTGATAGTTAATTGTAACGTTCAGGGCTTCCTTATGACGATGGAACACTCAAATTGCGTTGAGATTCAATATATCGTCCTCCAGCCGACTTGTCTTCATGGGTCTCTTGCTGCCTTGGGCACCTTATGGTCGTTCTCCTGTGAGTCTAGATTATCGAATCGGACGCCAAACTGATAGGTAATTGTAACGTTCGCTGCCTCTTAATGACGATGGAACACTCAAATTGCGTCCCGATTCAATACATCGTCCTTCAGCCGACTTATCTCCATGGGTCTATTGCTGCCTCGGGCACCTTATGGTCGTTCTCCTGTGAGTCTAGATTATCGAATCGGACGCAAAACTGATAGTTAACTGTAACGTTCAGGGCCTCCTAATGACGATTGAACACTCAAATTGCATCCCGATTCAATACATCGTCCTCCAGCCGACGTGTTTCCATGGGTCTATTGCTGCCTCGGGCACCTTATGGTCGTTCTCCTGTGAGTCTAGATTATCGAATCGGACGCAAAACTGATAGTTAATTGTAACCTTCAGGGCCTCCTAATGACGATGGAACACTCAAATTGCGTCCCGATTCAATACATCGTCCTCCAACCGACTTGTCTCCATGGGTCTATTGCTGCCTTCGGGCACCTTATAATCGTTCTCCTGTGAGTCTAGATTATCGAATCGGACGCAAAACTGATAGTTAATTGTAACGTTCAGGGCCTCCTAATGACGATGGAACACTCAAATTGCATCCCAATTTAATACATTGTCCTCCAGCCGACTTATCTAAATGGGTCTATTGATGCCTCGGGTACCTTCTGGCCGTGCTCCTGTGGGTCTAGATTATCGAATCGGACGCAAAACTGATAGTTAATTGTAACGTTCAGGGCTTCCTTATGACGATGGAACACACAAATTGCGTCCCGATTCAATACATCGTCCTCCAGCCGACGTGTCTCCATGGGTCTATTGCTGCCTCGGGCACCTTATGTTCGTTCTCTTGTGAGTATAGGTTATCGAATCGGACGCAAAACTGATAGTTAATTGTAACGTTCATGGCCTCCTAATGACGATGGAACACTCAAATTGCGTCCCAATTTAATACATCGTCCCCCAGCCGACTTATCTCCATGGGTCTATTGCTGCCTCGGTTACCTTATGGTCGTTCTCCTGTGAGTCTAGATTATCGAATCGGACGCAAAACTGATAGTTAACTGTAACGTTCAGGGCCTCCTAATGACGATGGAACACTCAAATTGCGTCCCGATTCAATACATCGTCCTCCAGCCGACGTGTCTCCATGGGTCTATTGCTGCCTCGGGCACCTTATGGTCTTTCTCCTGTGAGTCTAGATTATAGAATCGAACGCAAAACTGATAGTTAATTGTAACGTTCAGGGCCTCCTAACGACGATGGAACACTCAAATTGCGTCGCGATTCGATACATCGTCCTCCAGCCGACTTATCTCCATGGGTCTATTGCTGCCTCGGGCACCTTATGTTCGTTCTCCTGTGAATATAGGATATCGAATCGGACGCAAAACTGATAGTTAATTGTAACGTTCAGGGCTTCCTAATGACGATGGATCACTCAAATTGCGTTCCCATTCAATACATCGACCTCCAGCCGACGTGTCTCCATGGGTCTATTTCTGCCTCGGGCACCTTATGTTCGTTCTCCTGTGAGTATATGATACGAATCGGACGCAAATCTGATAGTTAATTGTAACGTTCAGGGCCTCCTAATGAAGATGGATCACCCAAATTGCGTCTCGATTCAATTCATCGTCATCCAACCGACTTGTCTCCTTGGGTCTATTGCTGCCTCGGGCACCTTATGGTCGTTCTCCTGTGAGTCTAGATTATCGAATCGAACGCAAAACTGATAGGTAATTTTAATGTTCAGGGCCATATAATGTCGATGGAACACTCAAATTGCGTCCCGATTCAATACATCGTCCTCCAGCCGACTTATCTCGATGGGTCTATTGCTGACTCGGGCACCTTATGATCGTTCTGCTGTGAGTCTAGATTATCGAATCGGACGTAAACTGATAGTTAATTGTAACGTTCAGGGCCTCCTAATGACGATGGAACACTCAAATTGCGTCGAGATTCAATACATCGACCTCCAGCCGACGTGTCTCCATGGGTCTAATGCTGCCTCGGGCACCTTATGGTCGTTCTCCTGTGAGTCTAGATTATAGAATCGGACGCAAAACTGATAGTTAATTGTAACGTTCAGGGCTTCCTTATGACGATGGAACACACAAATTGCGTCGAGAATCAATATATCGTCCTCCAGCCGACTTGTCTTCATGGTTTTATTGCTGCCTCGGGTACCTTATGGTCGATCTCCTGTTAGTCTAGATTATCGAATCGGACGCAAAACTGATAGTTAACTGTAACGTTCAGGTCCTCCTAATGACGATGCATCAATCAAATTGCGTCCCGATTCAATACATCGTCCTCCAGCCGACGTGACTCCATGGGTCTATTGCTGCCTCGGGCACCTTATGTTCGTTCTCCTGTGAGTATAGGTTATCGAATCGGACGCAAAACTGATAGTTAATTGTAACGTTCATGGCCTCCTAATGACGATGGAACACTCAAATTGCGTCCCAATTTAATACATCGTCCTCCAACCGACGTCTCTCCATGGGACTATTGCTGCCTCGGGCACCTTATGGTCGTTCTCCTGTGAGTCTAGATTATCGAATCGGACGCAAAACTGATAGTTAATTGTAACGTTCAGGGCCCCCTAATGAAGATGGATCACCCAAATTGCGTCCCGATTCAATTCATCGTCATCCAACCGACTTATCTCCTTGGGTCTATTGCTCCCTCGGGCACCTTATGGTCGTTCTCCTGTGAGTCTAGATTATCGAATCGAACGCAAAACTGATAGGTAATTTTAATGTTCAGGGCCATATAATGTCGATGGAACACTCAAATTGCGTTGAGAATCAATGTATCGTCCTCCAGCCGACTTGTCTTCATGGGTCTATTGCTGCCTTGGGCCCCTTATGGTCGTTCTCCTGTGAGTCTAGATTATCGAATCGGACGCTAAACTGATAGGTAATTGTAACGTTCACAGCCTCCTAATGACGATGGAACACTCAAAATGCGTCCCGATTCAATACATCGTCCTTCAGCCGACTTATCTCCATGGGTCTATTGCTGCCTCGGGCACCTTATGGTCGTTCTCCTGTGAGTCTAGATTATCGAATCGGACGCAAAACTGATAGTTAACTGTAACGTTCAGGGCCTCCTAATGACGATGGAAGACTCAAATTGCGTCCCGATTCAATACATCGTCCTCCAGCCGACGTGTTTCCATGGGTCTATTGCTGCCTCGGGCACCTTATGGTCGTTCTCCTGTGAGTCTAGATTATAGAATCGGACGCAAAACTGATAGTTAATTGTAACGTTCAGGGCCTCCTAATGACAATGGAACACTCAAATTGCATCCCAATTTAATACATTGTCCTCCAGCCGACTTATCTAAATGGGTCTATTGCTGCCTCGGGCACCTTACGGTCGTGCTCCTGTGGATCTAGATTATCGAATCGGACGCAAAACTGATAGTTAATTGTAACGTTCAGGGCTTCCTTATGACGATGGAACACTCAAATTGCGTTGAGATTCAATATATCGTCCTCCAGCCGACTTGTCTTCATGGGTCTCTTGCTGCCTTGGGCACCTTATGGTCGTTCTCCTGTGAGTCTAGATTATCGAATCGGACGCCAAACTGATAGGTAATTGTAACGTTCGCTGCCTCTTAATGACGATGGAACACTCAAATTGCGTCCCGATTCAATACATCGTCCTTCAGCCGACTTATCTCCATGGGTCTATTGCTGCCTCGGGCACCTTATGGTCGTTCTCCTGTGAGTCTAGATTATCGAATCGGACGCAAAACTGATAGTTAGCTGTAACGTTCAGGGCCTCCTAATGACGATTGAACACTCAAATTGCATCCCGATTCAATACATCGTCCTCCAGCCGACGTGTTTCCATGGGTCTATTGCTGCCTCGGGCACCTTATGGTCGTTCTCCTGTGAGTCTAGATTATCGAATCGGACGCAAAACTGATAGTTAATTGTAACCTTCAGGGCCTCCTAATGACGATGGAACACTCAAATTGCGTCCCGATTCAATACATCGTCCTCCAACCGACTTGTCTCCATGGGTCTATTGCTGCCTTCGGGCACCTTATAATCGTTCTCCTGTGAGTCTAGATTATCGAATCGGACGCAAAACTGATAGTTAATTGTAACGTTCAGGGCCTCCTAATGACGATGGAACACTCAAATTGCATCCCAATTTAATACATTGTCCTCCAGCCGACTTATCTAAATGGGTCTATTGATGCCTCGGGTACCTTCTGGCCGTGCTCCTGTGGGTCTAGATTATCGAATCGGACGCAAAACTGATAGTTAATTGTAACGTTCAGGGCTTCCTTATGACGATGGAACACACAAATTGCGTCCCGATTCAATACATCGTCCTCCAGCCGACGTGTCTCCATGGGTCTATTGCTGCCTCGGGCACCTTATGTTCGTTCTCCTGTGAGTATAGGTTATCGAATCGGACGCAAAACTGATAGTTAATTGTAACGTTCATGGCCTCCTAATGACGATGGAACACTCAAATTGCGTCCCAATTTAATACATCGTCCCCCAGCCGACTTATCTCCATGGGTCTATTGCTGCCTCGGGCACCTTATGGTCGTTCTCCTGTGAGTCTAGATTATCGAATCGGACGCAAAACTGATAGTTAACTGTAACGTTCAGGGCCTCCTAATGACGATGGAACACTCAAATTGCGTCCCGATTCAATACATCGTCCTCCAGCCGACGTGTCTCCATGGGTCTATTGCTGCCTCGGGCACCTTATGGTCTTTCTCCTGTGAGTCTAGATTATAGAATCGAACGCAAAACTGATAGTTAATTGTAACGTTCAGGGCCTCCTAACGACGATGGAACACTCAAATTGCGTCGCGATTCGATACATCGTCCTCCAGCCGACTTATCTCCATGGGTCTATTGCTGCCTCGGGCACCTTATGTTCGTTCTCCTGTGAATATAGGATATCGAATCGGACGCAAAACTGATAGTTAATTGTAACGTTCAGGGCTTCCTAATGACGATGGAACACTCAAATTGCGTTCCCATTCAATACATCGACCTCCAGCCGACGTGTCTCCATGGGTCTATTTCTGCCTCGGGCACCTTATGTTCGTTCTCCTGTGAGTATATGATACGAATCGGACGCAAATCTGATAGTTAATTGTAACGTTCAGGGCCTCCTAATGAAGATGGATCACCCAAATTGCGTCTCGATTCAATTCATCGTCATCCAACCGACTTGTCTCCTTGGGTCTATTGCTGCCTCGGGCACCTTATGGTCGTTCTCCTGTGAGTCTAGATTATCGAATCGAACGCAAAACTGATAGGTAATTTTAATGTTCAGGGCCATATAATGTCGATGGAACACTCAAATTGCGTCCCGATTCAATACATCGTCCTCCAGCCGACTTATCTCGATTCGTCTATTGCTGACTCGGGCACCTTATGATCGTTCTGCTGTGAGTCTAGATTATCGAATCGGACGTAAACTGATAGTTAATTGTAACGTTCAGGGCCTCCTAATGACGATGGAACACTCAAATTGCGTCGAGATTCAATACATCGACCTCCAGCCGACGTGTCTCCATGGGTCTAATGCTGCCTCGGGCACCTTATGGTCGTTCTCCTGTGAGTCTAGATTATAGAATCGGACGCAAAACTGATAGTTAATTGTAACGTTCAGGGCCTCCTAACGACGATGGAACACTCAAATTACGTCCCGATTCAATACATCGTCCTCCAGCCGACTTATCTCCATGGGTCTATTGCTGCCTCGGGCACCTTATGTTCGTTCTCCTGTGAGTATAGGTTATCGAATCGGACGCAAAACTGATAGTTAATTGTAACCTTCAGGGCCTCTTAATGACGATGGAACACTAAAATTGCGTCCAGATTCAATACATCGACCTCCAGCCGACGTGTCTCCATGGGTCTATTGCTGCCTCGGGCACCTTATGGTCGTTCTCCTGTGAGTCTAGATTATAGAATCGGACGCAAAACTGATAGTTAATTGTAACATTCAGGGCCTCCGAACGACGATGGAACACTCAAATTGCGTCCCGATTCAATACATCGTCCTCCAGCCGACTTATCTCCATGGGTCTACTGCTGCCTCGGGCACCTTATGTTCGTTCTCCTGTGAGTATAGGTTATCGAATCGGACGCAAAACTGATAGTTAATTGTAACGTTCAGGGCCTCCTAATGACGATGGAACACTCATATTGCATCCCAATTTAATAGATTGTCCTCCAGCCGACTTATCTCCATGGGTCCATTGCTGCCTCGGGCACCTTATGGTCGTGCTCCTGTGGATCTAGATTATCGAATCGGACGCAAAACTGATAGTTAATTGTACCGTTCAGGGCTTCCTTATGACGATGGAACACTCAAATTGCGTTGAGATTCAATATATCGTCCTCCAGCCGACTTGTCTTCATGGGTTTCTTGCTGCCTTGGGCACCTTATGGTCGTTCTCCTGTGAGTCTAGATTATCGAATCGGACGCCAAACTGATAGGTAATTGTAACGTTCACTGCCTCCTAATGACGATGGAACACTCAAATTGCGTCCCGATTCAATACATCGTCCTTCAGCCGACTTACCTCCATGGGTCTATTGCTGCCTCGGGCACCTTATGGTCGTTCTCCTGTGAGTCTAGATTATCGAATCGGACGCAAAAGTGATAGTTAACTGTAACGTTCAGGGCCTCCTAATGACGATGGAACACTCAAATTGCGTCCCGATTCAATACATCGTCCTCCAGCCGACGTGTTTCCATGGGTCTATTGCTGCCTCGGGCACCTTATGGTCGTTCTCCTGTGAGTCTAGATTATCGAATCGGACGCAAAACTGATAGTTAATTGTAACCTTCAGGGCCTCCTAATGACGATGGAACACTCAAATTGCGTCCCGATTCAATACATCGTCTTCCAACCGACTTGTCTCCATGGGTCTATTGCTGCCTTCGGGCACCTTATTATCGTTCTCCTGTGAGTCTAGATTATCAAATCGGACGCAAAACTGATAGTTAATTGTAACGTTCAGGGCCTCCTAATGACGATGGAACACTCAAATTGCATCCCAATTTAATACATTGTCCTCCAGCCGACTTATCTAAATGGGTCTATTGCTGCCTCGGGTACCTTCTGGCCGTGCTCCTGTGGGTCTAGATTATCGAATCGGACGCAAAACTGATAGTTAATTGTAACGTTCAGGGCTTCCTTATGACGATGGAACACACAAATTGCGTCCCGATTCAATACATCGTCCTCCAGCCGACGTGTCTCCATGGGTCTATTGCTGCCTCGGGCACCTTATGTTCGTTCTCCTGTGAGTATTGGTTATCGAATCGGACGCAAAACTGATAGTTAATTGTAACGTTCATGGCCTCCTAATGACGATGGAACACTCAAATTGCGTCCCAATTTAATACATCGTCCTCCAGCCGACTTATCTCCATGGGTCTATTGCTGCCTCGGGCACCTTATGGTCGTTCTCCTGTGAGTCAAGATTATCGAATCGGACACAAAACTGATAGTTAATTGTAACGTTCAGGGCATCCTAATGACGATGGAACACTCAAATTGCGTCCCCATTCAATACATCGTCCTCCAACCGACGTCTCTCCATGGGACTATTGCTGCCTCGGGCACCTTATGGTCGTTCTCCTGTGAGTCTAGATTATCGAATCGGACGCAAAACTAATAGTTAATTGTAACGTTCAGGGCCTCCTAATGAAGATGGATCACCCAAATTGCGTCCCGATTCAATTCATCGTCATCCAACCGACTTGTCTCCTTGGGTCTATTGCTGCCTCGGGCACCTTATGGTCGTTCTCCTGTGAGTCAAGATTATCGAATCGAACGCAAAACTGATAGGTAGTTTTAATGTTCAGGGCCATATAATGTCGATGGAACACTCAAATTGCGTCTCGATTAAATACATCGTCCTCCAGCCGACGTGTCTCCATGGGTCTATTGCTGCCTCGGGCACCTTATGGTCTTTCTCCTGTGAGTCTAGATTATAGAATCGAACGCAAAACTGATAGTTAATTGTAACGTTCAGGGCCTCCTAACGACGATGGAACACTCAAATTGCGTCCCGATTCAATACATCGTCCTCCAGCCGACTTATCTCCATGGGTCTATTGCTGCCTCGGGCACCTTATGTTCGTTCTCCTGTGAGTATAGGATATCGAATCGGACGCAAAACTGATAGTTAATTGTAACGTTCAGGGCCTCCTAATGACGATGGAACACTCAAATTGCATCCCAATTTAATACATTGTCCTCCAGCCGACTTACCTCCATGGGTCCATTGCTGCCTCGGGCACCTTATGGTCGTTCTCCTGTGGGTCTAGATTATCAAATCGGACGCAAAACTGATAGTTAATTGTAACGTTCAGGGCTTCCTTATGACGATGGAACACTCAAATTGCGTCGAGATTCAATATATCGTCCTCCAGCCGACTTGTCTTCATGGGTCTATTTCTGCCTCTGGCACCTCATGGTCGTTCTCCTGTGAGTCTAGATTATCGAATCGGACGCAAAACTGATAGGTAATTGTAACGTTCACTGCCTCCTAATGACGATGGAACACTCAAATTGCGTCCCGATTCAATACATCGTCCTCCAGCCGACGTGTCTCCATGGGTCTATTGCAGCCTCGGGCACCTTATGTTCGTTCTCCTGTGAGTATAGGTTATCGAATCGGACGCAAAACTGATAGTTAATTGTAACATTCATGGCCTCCTAATGACGATGGAACACTCAAATTGCGTCCCAATTTAATACATCGTCCTCCAGCCGACTTATCTCCATGGGTCTATTGCTGCCTCGGGCACCTTATGGTCGTTCTCCTGTGAGTCAAGATTATCGAATCGGACACAAAACTGATACATCGTCCTCCAACCGACGTCTCTCCATGGGACTATTGCTGCCTCAAGCACCTTATGGTCGTTCTCCTGTGAGTCTAGATTATCGAATCGGACGCAAAACTAATAGTTAATTGTAACGTTCAGGGCCTCCTAATGAAGATGGATCACCCAAATTGCGTCCCGATTCAATTCATCGTGATCCAACCGACTTGTCTCCTTGGGTCTATTGCTGCCTCGGGCACCTTATGGTCGTTCTCCTGTGAGTCAAGATTATCGAATCGAACGCAAAACTGATAGGTAGTTTTAATGTTCAGGGCCATATAATGTCGATGGAACACTCAAATTGCGTCCCGATTAAATACATCGTCCTCCAGCCGACTTATCTCGATAGGTCTATTGCTGCCTCGGGCACCTTATGGTCGTTCTCCTGTGAGTCTAGATTATCGAATCGGACGTCAACTGATAGTTAATTGTAACGTTCAGGGCCTCCTAATGACAATGGAACACTCAAATTGCGTCCCGATTAAATACATCGACCTCCAGCCGACGTGTCTCCATGGGTCTATTGCTGCCTCGGGCACCTTATGGTATTTCTCCTGTGAGTCTAGATTATAGAATCGAACGCAAAACTTATAGTTAATTGTAACGATCAGGGCCTCCTAACGACGATGGAACACTCAAATTGCGTCCCGATTCAATACATCGTCCTCCAGCCGACTTATCTCCATGGGTCTATTGCTGCCTCGGGCACCTTATGGTCGTTCTCCTGTGAGCATAGGATATCGAATCGGACGCCAAACTGATAGTTAATTGTATCGTTCAAGGCCTCCTAATGACGATGGAACACCCAATTTGCATCCCAATTTAATACATTGTCCTCCAGCCGACTTATCTCCATTGGTCCATTGCTGCCTCGGGCACCTTATGGTCGTTCTCCTGTGGGTCTAGATTATCAAATCGGACGCAAAACTGATAGTTAATTGTAACGTTCAGGGCTTCCTTATGACGATGGAACACTCAAATTGCGTCGAGATTCAATATATCGTCCTCCAGCCGACTTGTCTTCATGGGTCTATTGCTGCCTCGGGCACCTGATGGTCGTTGTCCTGTGAGTCTAGATTATCGAATCGGACGCTAAACTGATAGGTAATTGTAACGTTCACTGCCTCCTAATGACGATGGAACACTCAAATTGCGTCCAGATTCAATACATCGTCCTCCAGCCGACTTATCTCCATGGGTCTATTGCTGCCTCGGGCACCGTATGGTCGTTCTCCTGTGAGTCAAGACTATCGAATCGGACACAAAACTGATAGTTAATTGTAACGTTCAGGGCATCCTAATGACGATGGAACACTCAAATTGCGTCCCCATTCAATACATCGTCCTCCAACCGACGTCTCTTAATGGGACTATTGCTGCCTCGGGCACCTTATGGTCGTTCTCCTGTGAGTCAAGATTATCGAATCGAACGCAAAACTGATAGGTAGTTTTAATGTTCAGGGCCATATAATGTCGATGGAACACTCAAATTGAGTCCCGATTCAATACATCGTCTTCCAGCCAAATTATCTCGATAGGTCTATTGCTGCCTCGGGCACCTTATGGTCGTTCTCCTGTGAGTCTAGATTATCGAATCGGACGTAAACTGATAGTTAATTGTAACGTTCAGGGCCTCCTAATGACGATGGAACACTCAAATTGCGTTTTGATTAAATACATCGTCCTCCAGCCGACGTGTCTCCATGGGTCTATTGCTGCCTCGGGCACCTTATGTTCTTTCTCCTGTGAGTCTAGATTATAGAATCGAACGCAAAACTGATATTTAATTGTAACGTTCAAGGCCTCCTAACGGCCTTTGGAACACTCAAATTGCGTCCCGATTCAATACATCGTCCTCCAGCCGACTTATCTCCATGGGTCTATTGCTGCCTCGGGCACCTTATGTTCGTTCTCCTGTGAGTATAGGATATCGAATCGGACGCAAAACTGGTAGGTAATTGTAACGTTCACTGCCTCCTAATGACGATGGAACACTCAAATTGCGTCCCGATTCAATACATCGTCCTCCAGCCGACTTAACTCCATGGGTCTATTGCTGCCTCGGACACCGTATGGTCGTTCTCCTGTGAGACTAGACTATCGAATTTGGACGCAAAACTGATAGTTAACTGTAACTTTCAGGGCCTCCTAATGACGATGGAACACTCAAATTGCGTCCCGATTCAATACATCGTCCTCCAGCCGACGTGTCTCAATGGGTCTATTGCTGCCTCGGGCACCTTATGGTCGTTCTCCTGTGAGTCAAGATCATCGAATCGGACGCAAAAGTGATAGTTAATTGTAACGTTCAGGGCTTCCTAATGACGATGGAACACTCAAATTGCGTTCCCATTCAATACATCGACCTCCAGCCGACGTGTCTCCATGGGTCTATTTCTGCCTCGGGCACCTTATGTTCGTTCTCCTGTGAGTATATGATATCGAATCGGACGCAAATCTGATAGTTAATTTTAACGTTCAGGGCCTCCTAATGAAGATGGATCACCCAAATTGCGTCTCGATTCAATTCATCGTCATCCAACCGACTTGTCTCCTTGGGTCTATTGCTGCCTCGGGCACCTTATGGTCGTTCTCCTGTGAGTCTAGATTATCGAATCGAACGCAAAACTGATAGGTAATTTTAATGTTCAGGGCCATATAATGTCGATGGAACACTCAAATTGCGTCCCGATTCAATACATCGTCCTCCAGCCGACTTATCTCGATGGGTCTATTGCTGACTCGGGCACCTTATGATCGTTGTGCTGTGAGTCTAGATTATCGAATCGGACGTAAACTGATAGTTAATTGTAACGTTCAGGGCCTCCTAATGACGATGGAACACTCAAATTGCGTCGAGATTCAATACATCGACCTCCAGCCGACGTGTCTCCATGGGTCTAATGCTGCCTCGGGCACCTTATGGTCGTTCTCCTGTGAGTCTAGATTATAGAATCGGACGCAAAACTGATAGTTAATTGTAACGTTCAGGGCCTCCTAACGACGATGGAACACTCAAATTACGTCCCGATTCAATACATCGTCCTCCAGCCGACTTTTCTCCATGGGTCTATTGCTGCCTCGGGCACCTTATGTTCGTTCTCCTGTGAGTATAGGTTATCGAATCGGACGCAAAACTGATAGTTAATTGTAACCTTCAGGGCCTCTTAATGACGATGGAACACTCAAATTGCGTCCAGATTCAATACATCGACCTCCAGCCGACGTGTCTCCATGGGTCTATTGCTGCCTCGGGCACCTTAAGGTCGTTCTCCTGTGAGTCTAGATTATAGAATCGGACGCAAAACTGATAGTTAATTGTAACATTCAGGTCCTCCTAACGACGATGGAACACTCAAATTGCGTCCCGATTCAATACATCGTCCTCCAGCCGACTTATCTCCATGGGTCTACTGCTGCCTCGGGCACCTTATGTTCGTTCTCCTGTGAGTATAGGTTATCGAATCGGACGCAAAACTGATAGTTAATTGTAACGTTCAGGGCCTCCTAATGACGATGGAACACTCATATTGCATCCCAATTTAATACATTGTCCTCCAGCCGACTTATCTCCATGGGTCCATTGCTGCCTCGGGCACCTTATGGTCGTGCTCCTGTGGATCTAGATTATCGAATCGGACGCAAAACTGATAGTTAATTGTAACGTTCAGGGCTTCCTTATGACGATGGAACACTCAAATTGCGTTGAGATTCAATATATCGTCCTCCAGCCGACTTGTCTTCAAGGGTTTCTTGCTGCCTTGGGCACCTTATGGTCGTTCTCCTGTGAGTCTAGATTATCGAATCGGACGAAAAACTGATAGATAATTGTAACGTGCAGGGCCTCCTAATGTCGATGGAACACTCAAATTGCGTCCCGATTCAATTCATCGTCCTCCAGCCGACTTATCTCCATGGTTCTATTACTGCCTCGGGCACCTATGGCTGTCCTCCTGTGACTCTAGATTATCGAATCGGACGCAAAACTGATAGTTAATTGTAACGTTCAGGGCCTCCTAATGACGTTAGAACACTCAAATTGCGTCCCGATTCAATACATCGTCCTCCAGCCGACTTATCTCCATTGGTCTATTGCTGCCTCGGGCACCTTATGGTCGTTCTCCTGTGAGTCTAGATTATCGAATCGGACGCAAAACTGATAGTTAACTGTAACGTTCAGGGCCTCCTAATGACGATTGAACACTCAAATTGCATCCCGATTCAATACATCGTCCTCCAGCCGACGTGTTTCCATGGGTCTATTGCTGCCTCGGGCACCTTATGGTCGTTCTCCTGTGAGTCTAGATTATCGAATCGGACGCAAAACTGATAGTTAATTGTAACCTTCAGGGCCTCCTAATGACGATGGAACACTCAAATTGCGTCCCGATTCAATACATCGTCCTCCAACCGACTTGTCTCCATGGGTCTATTGCTGCCTTCGGGCACCTCATAATCGTTCTCCTGTGAGTCTAGATTATCGAATCGGATGCAAAACTGATAGTTAATTGTAACGTTCAGGGCCTCCTAATGACGGTGGAACACTCAAATTGCATCCCAATTTAATACATTGTCCTCCAGCCGACTTATCTAAATGGGTCTATTGATGCCTCGGGTACCTTCTGGCCGTGCTCCTGTGGGTCTAGATTATCGAATCGGACGCAAAACTGATAGTTAATTGTAACGTTCAGGGCTTCCTTATGACGATGGAACACACAAATTGCGTCCCGATTCAATACATCGTCCTCCAGCCGACGTGTCTCCATGGGTCTATTGCTGCCTCGGGCACCCTATGTTCGTTCTCCTGTGAGTATAGGTTATCGAATCGGACGCAAAACTGATAGTTAATTGTAACGTTCATGGCCTCCTAATGACGATGGAACACTCAAATTGCGTCCCAATTTAATACATCGTCCCCCAGCCGACTTATCTCCATGGGTCTATTGCTGCCTCGGGCACCTTATGGTCGTTCTCCTGTGAGTCTAGATTATCGAATCGGACGCAAAACTGATAGTTAACTGTAACGTTCAGGGCCTCCTAATGACGATGGAACACTCAAATTGCGTCCCGATTCAATACATCGTCCTCCAGCCGACGTGTCTCCATGGGTCTATTGCTGCCTCGGGCACCTTATGGTCTTTCTCCTGTGAGTCTAGATTATAGAATCGAACGCAAAACTGATAGTTAATTGTAACGTTCAGGGCCTCCTAACGACGATGGAACACTCAAATTGCGTCGCGATTCGATACATCGTCCTCCAGCCGACTTATCTCCATGGGTCTATTGCTGCCTCGGGCACCTTATGTTCGTTCTCCTGTGAATATAGGATATCGAATCGGACGCAAAACTGATAGTTAATTGTAACGTTCAGGGCTTCCTAATGACGATGGAACACTCAAATTGCGTTCCCATTCAATACATCGACCTCCAGCCGACGTGTCTCCATGGGTCTATTTCTGCCTCGGGCACCTTATGTTCGTTCTCCTGTGAGTATATGATACGAATCGGACGCAAATCTGATAGTTAATTTTAACGTTCAGGGCCTCCTAATGAAGATGGATCACCCAAATTGCGTCTCGATTCAATTCATCGTCATCCAACCGACTTGTCTCCTTGGGTCTATTGCTGCCTCGGGCACCTTATGGTCGTTCTCCTGTGAGTCTAGATTATCGAATCGAACGCAAAACTGATAGGTAATTTTAATGTTCAGGGCCATATAATGTCGATGGAACACTCAAATTGCGTCCCGATTCAATACATCGTCCTCCAGCCGACTTATCTCGATGGGTCTATTGCTGACTCGGGCACCTTATGATCGTTCTGCTGTGAGTCTAGATTATCGAATCGGACGTAAACTGATAGTTAATTGTAACGTTCAGGGCCTCCTAATGACGATGGAACACTCAAATTGCGTCGAGATTCAATACATCGACCTCCAGCCGACGTGTCTCCATGGGTCTAATGCTGCCTCGGGTACCTTATGGTCGTTCTCCTGTGAGTCTAGATTATAGAATCGGACGCAAAACTGATAGTTAATTGTAACGTTCAGGGCCTCCTAACGACGATGGAACACTCAAATTACGTCCCGATTCAATACATCGTCCTCCAGCCGACTTATCTCCATGGGTCTATTGCTGCCTCGGGCACCTTATGTTCGTTCTCCTGTGAGTATAGGTTATCGAATCGGACGCAAAACTGATAGTTAATTGTAACCTTCAGGGCCTCTTAATGACGATGGAACACTCAAATTGCGTCCAGATTCAATACATCGACCTCCAGCCGACGTGTCTCCATGGGTCTATTGCTGCCTCGGGCACCTTATGGTCGTTCTCCTGTGAGTCTAGATTATAGAATCGGACGCAAAACTGATAGTTAATTGTAACATTCAGGGCCTCCGAACGACGATGGAACACTCAAATTGCGTCCCGATTCAATACATCGTCCTCCAGCCGACTTATCTCCATGGGTCTACTGCTGCCTCGGGCACCTTATGTTCGTTCTCCTGTGAGTATAGGTTATCGAATCGGACGCAAAACTGATAGTTAATTGTAACGTTCAGGGCCTCCTAATGACGATGGAGCACTCATATTGCATCCCAATTTAATAGATTGTCCTCCAGCCGACTTATCTCCATGGGTCCATTGCTGCCTCGGGCACCTTATGGTCGTGCTCCTGTGGATCTAGATTATCGAATCGGACGCAAAACTGATAGTTAATTGTAACGTTCAGGGCTTCCTTATGACGATGGGACACTCAAATTGCGTTGAGATTCAATATATCGTCCTCCAGCCGACTTGTCTTCATGGGTTTCTTGCTGCCTTGGGCACCTTATGGTCGTTCTCCTGTGAGTCTAGATTATCGAATCGGACGCCAAACTGATAGGTAATTGTAACGTTCACTGCCTCCTAATGACGATGGAACACTCAAATTGCGTCCCGATTCAATACATCGTCCTTCAGCCGACTTATCTCATTGGGTCTATTGCTGCCTCGGGCACCTTATGGTCGTTCTCCTGTGAGTCTAGATTATCGAATCGGACGCAAAAGTGATAGTTAACTGTAACGTTCAGGGCCTCCTAACGACGATGGAACACTCAAATTGCGTCCCGATTCAATACATCGTCCTCCAGCCGACGTGTTTCCATGGGTCTATTGCTGCCTCGGGCACCTTATGGTCGTTCTCCTGTGAGTCTAGATTATCGAATCGGACGCAAAACTGATAGTTAATTGTAACCTTCAGGGCCTCCTAATGACGATGGAACACTCAAATTGCGTCCCGATTCAATACATCGTCTTCCAACCGACTTGTCTCCATGGGTCTATTGCTGCCTTCGGGCACCTTATTATCGTTCTCCTGTGAGTCTAGATTATCAAATCGGACGCAAAACTGATAGTTAATTGTAACGTTCAGGGCCTCCTAATGACGATGGAACACTCAAATTGCATCCCAATTTAATACATTGTCCTCCAGCCGACTTATCTAAATGGGTCTATTGTTGCCTCGGGTACCTTCTGGCCGTGCTCCTGTGGGTCTAGATTATCGAATCGGACGCAAAACTGATAGTTAATTGTAACGTTCAGGGCTTCCTTATGACGATGGAACACACAAATTGCGTCCCGATTCAATACATCGTCCTCCAGCCGACGTGTCTCCATGGGTCTATTGCTGCCTCGGGCACCTTATGGTCGTTCTCCTGTGAGTCTAGATTATCGAATCGGACGCAAAACTGATAGTTAACTGTAACGTTCAGGGCCTCCTAATGACGATGGAACACTCAAATTGCGTCCCGATTCAATACATCGTCCTCCAGCCGACGTGTCTCCATGGGTCTATTGCTGCCTCGGGCACCTTATGGTCTTTCTCCTGTGAGTCTAGATTATAGAATCGAACGCAAAACTGATAGTTAATTGTAACGTTCAGGGCCTCCTAACGACGATGGAACACTCAAATTGCGTCGCGATTCGATACATCGTCCTCCAGCCGACTTATCTCCATGGGTCTATTGCTGCCTCGGGCACCTTATGTTCGTTCTCCTGTGAATATAGGATATCGAATCGGACGCAAAACTGATAGTTAATTGTAACGTTCAGGGCTTCCTAATGACGATGGAACACTCAAATTGCGTTCCCATTCAATACATCGACCTCCAGCCGACGTGTCTCCATGGGTCTATTTCTGCCTCGGGCACCTTATGTTCGTTCTCCTGTGAGTATATGATACGAATCGGACGCAAATCTGATAGTTAATTTTAACGTTCAGGGCCTCCTAATGAAGATGGATCACCCAAATTGCGTCTCGATTCAATTCATCGTCATCCAACCGACTTGTCTCCTTGGGTCTATTGCTGCCTCGGGCACCTTATGGTCGTTCTCCTGTGAGTCTAGATTATCGAATCGAACGCAAAACTGATAGGTAATTTTAATGTTCAGGGCCATATAATGTCGATGGAACACTCAAATTGCGTCCCGATTCAATACATCGTCCTCCAGCCGACTTATCTCGATGGGTCTATTGCTGACTCGGGCACCTTCTGATCGTTCTGCTGTGAGTCTAGATTATCGAATCGGACGTAAACTGATAGTTAATTGTAACGTTCAGGGCCTCCTAATGACGATGGAACACTCAAATTGCGTCGAGATTCAATACATCGACCTCCAGCCGACGTGTCTCCATGGGTCTAATGCTGCCTCGGGTACCTTATGGTCGTTCTCCTGTGAGTCTAGATTATAGAATCGGACGCAAAACTGATAGTTAATTGTAACGTTCAGGGCCTCCTAACGACGATGGAACACTCAAATTACGTCCCGATTCAATACATCGTCCTCCAGCCGACTTATATCCATGGGTCTATTGCTGCCTCGGGCACCTTATGTTCGTTCTCCTGTGAGTATAGGTTATCGAATCGGACGCAAAACTGATAGTTAATTGTAACCTTCAGGGCCTCTTAATGACGATGGAACACTCAAATTGCGTCCAGATTCAATACATCGACCTCCAGCCGACGTGTCTCCATGGGTCTATTGCTGCCTCGGGCACCTTATGGTCGTTCTCCTGTGAGTCTAGATTATAGAATCGGACGCAAAACTGATAGTTAATTGTAACATTCAGGGCCTCCGAACGACGATGGAACACTCAAATTGCGTCCCGATTCAATACATCGTCCTCCAGCCGACTTATCTCCATGGGTCTACTGCTGCCTCGGGCACCTTATGTTCGTTCTCCTGTGAGTATAGGTTATCGAATCGGACGCAAAACTGATAGTTAATTGTAACGTTCAGGGCCTCCTAATGACGATGGAGCACTCATATTGCATCCCAATTTAATAGATTGTCCTCCAGCCGACTTATCTCCATGGGTCCATTGCTGCCTCGGGCACCTTATGGTCGTGCTCCTGTGGATCTAGATTATCGAATCGGACGCAAAACTGATAGTTAATTGTAACGTTCAGGGCTTCCTTATGACGATGGGACACTCAAATTGCGTTGAGATTCAATATATCGTCCTCCAGCCGACTTGTCTTCATGGGTTTCTTGCTGCCTTGGGCACCTTATGGTCGTTCTCCTGTGAGTCTAGATTATCGAATCGGACGCCAAACTGATAGGTAATTGTAACGTTCACTGCCTCCTAATGACGATGGAACACTCAAATTGCGTCCCGATTCAATACATCGTCCTTCAGCCGACTTATCTCCATGGGTCTATTGCTGCCTCGGGCACCTTATGGTCGTTCTCCTGTGAGTCTAGATTATCGAATCGGACGCAAAAGTGATAGTTAACTGTAACGTTCAGGGCCTCCTAACGACGATGGAACACTCAAATTGCGTCCCGATTCAATACATCGTCCTCCAGCCGACGTGTTTCCATGGGTCTATTGCTGCCTCGGGCACCTTATGGTCGTTCTCCTGTGAGTCTAGATTATCGAATCGGACGCAAAACTGATAGTTAATTGTAACCTTCAGGGCCTCCTAATGACGATGGAACACTCAAATTGCGTCCCGATTCAATACATCGTCTTCCAACCGACTTGTCTCCATGGGTCTATTGCTGCCTTCGGGCACCTTATTATCGTTCTCCTGTGAGTCTAGATTATCAAATCGGACGAAAAACTGATAGTTAATTGTAACGTTCAGGGCCTCCTAATGACGATGGAACACTCAAATTGCATCCCAATTTAATACATTGTCCTCCAGCCGACTTATCTAAATGGGTCTATTGTTGCCTCGGGTACCTTCTGGCCGTGCTCCTGTGGGTCTAGATTATCGAATCGGACGCAAAACTGATAGTTAATTGTAACGTTCAGGGCTTCCTTATGACGATGGAACACACAAATTGCGTCCCGATTCAATACATCGTCCTCCAGCCGACGTGTCTCCATGGGTCTATTGCTGCCTCGGGCACCTTATGTTCGTTCTCCTGTGAGTATTGGTTATCGAATCGGACGCAAAACTGATAGTTAATTGTAACGTTCATGGCCTCCTAATGACGATGGAACACTCAAATTGCGTCCCAATTTAATACATCGTCCTCCAGCCGACTTATCTCCATGGGTCTATTGCTGCCTCGGGCACCTTATGGTCGTTCTCCTGTGAGTCAAGATTATCGAATCGGACACAAAACTGATAGTTAATTGTAACGTTCAGGGCATCCTAATGACGATGGAACACTCAAATTGCGTCCCCATTCAATACATCGTCCTCTAACCGACGTCTCTCCATGGGACTATTGCTGCCTCGGGCACCTTATGGTCGTTCTCCTGTGAGTCTAGATTATCGAATCGCACGCAAAACTAATAGTTAATTGTAACGTTCAGGGCCTCCTAATGAAGATGGATCACCCAGATTGCGTCCCGATTCAATTCATCGTCATCCAACCGACTTGTCTCCTTGGGTCTATTGCTGCCTTGGGCACCTTATGGTCGTTCTCCTGTGAGTCAAGATTATCGAATCGAACGCAAAACTGATAGGTAGTTTTAATGTTCAGGGCCATATAATGTCGATGGAACACTCAAATTGCGTCTCGATTAAATACATCGTCCTCCAGCCGACGTGTCTCCATGGGTCTATTGCTGCCTCGGGCACCTTATGGTCTTTCTCCTGTGAGTCTAGATTATAGAATCGAACGCAAAACTGATAGTTAATTGTAACGTTCAGGGCCTCCTAACGACGATGGAACACTCAAATTGCGTCCCGATTCAATACATCGTCCTCCAGCCGACTTATCTCCATGGGTCTATTGCTGCCTCGGGCACCTTATGTTCGTTCTCCTGTGAGTATAGGATATCGAATCGGACGCAAAACTGATAGTTAATTGTAACGTTCAGGGCCTCCTAATGACGATGGAACACTCAAATTGCATCCCAATTTAATACATTGTCCTCCAGCCGACTTACCTCCATGGGTCCATTGCTGCCTCGGGCACCTTATGGTCGTTCTCCTGTAGGTCTAGATTATCAAATCGGACGCAAAACTGATAGTTAATTGTAACGTTCAGGGCTTCCTTATGACGATGGAACACTCAAATTGCGTCGAGATTCAATATATCGTCCTCCAGCCGACTTGTCTTCATGGGTCTATTTCTGCCTCTGGCACCTCATGGTCGTTCTCCTGTGAGTCTAGATTATCGAATCGGACGCAAAACTGATAGGTAATTGTAACGTTCACTGCCTCCTAATGACGATGGAACACTCAAATTGCGTCCCGATTCAATACATCGTCCTCCAGCCGACGTGTCTCCATGGGTCTATTGCAGCCTCGGGCACCTTATGTTCGTTCTCCTGTGAGTATAGGTTATCGAATCGCACGCAAAACTGATAGTTAATTGTAACATTCATGGCCTCCTAATGACGATGGAACACTCAAATTGCGTCCCAATTTAATACATCGTCCTCCAGCCGACTTATCTCCATGGGTCTATTGCTGCCTCGGGCACCTTATGGTCGTTCTCCTGTGAGTCAAGATTATCGAATCGGACACAAAACTGATACAACGTCCTCCAACCGACGTCTCTCCATGGGACTATTGCTGCCTCAAGCACCTTATGGTCGTTCTCCTGTGAGTCTAGATTATCGAATAGGACGCAAAACTAATAGTTAATTGTAACGTTCAGGGCCTAATAATGAAGATGGATCACCCAAATTGCGTCCCGATTCAATTCATCGTGATCCAACCGACTTGTCTCCTTGGGTCTATTGCTGCCTCGGGCACCTTATGGTCGTTCTCCTGTGAGTCAAGATTATCGAATCGAACGCAAAACTGATAGGTAGTTTTAATGTTCAGGGCCATATAATGTCGATGGAACACTCAAATTGCGTCCCGATTAAATACATCGTCCTCAAGCCGACTTATCTCGATAGGTCTATTGCTGCCTCGGGCACCTTATGGTCGTTCTCCTGTGAGTCTAGATTATCGAATCGGACGCAAAACTGATAGTTAATTGTAACGTTCAGGGCCTCCTAATGACAATGGAACACTCAAATTGCGTCCCGATTAAATACATCGACCTCCAGCCGACGTGTCTCCATGGGTCTATTGCTGCCTCGGGCACCTTATGGTCTTTCTCCTGTGAGTCTAGATTATAGAATCGAACGCAAAACTTATAGTTAATTGTAACAATCAGGGCCTCCTAACGACGATGGAACACTCAAATTGCGTCCCGATTCAATACATCGTCCTCCAGCCGACTTATCTCCATGGGTCTATTGCTGCCTCGGGCACCTTATGGTCGTTCTCCTGTGAGCATAGGATTTCGAATCGGACGCAAAACTGATAGTTAATTGTATCGTTCAAGGCCTCCTAATGACGATGGAACACCCAATTTGCATCCCAATTTAATACATTGTCCTCCAGCCGACTTATCTCCATTGGTCCATTGCTGCCTCGGGCACCTTATGGTCGTTCTCCTGTGGGTCTAGATTATCAAATCGGACGCAAAACTGATAGTTAATTGTAACGTTCAGGGCTTCCTTATGACGATGGAACACTCAAATTGCGTCGAGATTCAATATATCGTCCTCCAGCCGACTTGTCTTCATGGGTCTATTGCTGCCTCGGGCACCTGATGGTCGTTGTCCTGTGAGTCTAGATTATCGAATCGGACGCTAAACTGATAGGTAATTGTAACGTTCACTGCCTCCTAATGACGATGGAACACTCAAATTGCGTCCAGATTCAATACATCGTCCTCCAGCCGACTTATCTCCATGGGTCTATTGCTGCCTCGGGCACCGTATGGTCGTTCTCCTGTGAGTCAAGACTATCGAATCGGACACAAAACTGATAGTTAATTGTAACGTTCAGGGCATCCTAATGACGATGGAACACTCAAATTGCGTCCCCATTCAATACATCGTCCTCCAACCGACGTCTCTTAATGGGACTATTGCTGCCTCGGGCACCTTATGGTCGTTCTCCTGTGAGTCAAGATTATCGAATCGAACGCAAAACTGATAGGTAGTTTTAATGTTCAGGGCCATATAATGTCGATGGAACACTCAAATTGAGTCCCGATTCAATACATCGTCTTCCAGCCAAATTATCTCGATAGGTCTATTGCTGCCTCGGGCACCTTATGGTCGTTCTCCTGTGAGTCTAGATTATCGAATCGGACGTAAACTGATAGTTAATTGTAACGTTCAGGGCCTCCTAATGACGATGGAACACTCAAATTGCGTTTTGATTAAATACATCGTCCTCCAGCCGACGTGTCTCCATGGGTCTATTGCTGCCTCGGGCACCTTATGTTCTTTCTCCTGTGAGTCTAGATTATAGAATCGAACGCAAAACTGATATTTAATTGTAACGTTCAGGGCCTCCTAACGGCCTTTGGAACACTCAAATTGCGTCCCGATTCAATACATCGTCCTCCAGCCGACTTATCTCCATGGGTCTATTGCTGCCTCGGGCACCTTATGTTCGTTCTCCTGTGAGTATAGGATATCGAATCGGACGCAAAACTGGTAGGTAATTGTAACGTTCACTGCCTCCTAATGACGATGGAACACTCAAATTGCGTCCCGATTCAATACATCGTCCTCCAGCCGACTTAACTCCATGGGTCTATTGCTGCCTCGGACACCGTATGGTCGTTCTCCTGTGAGTCTAGACTATCGAATTTGGACGCAAAACTGATAGTTAACTGTAACTTTCAGGGCCTCCTAATGACGATGGAACACTCAAATTGCGTCCCGATTCAATACATCGTCCTCCAGCCGACGTGTCTCAATGGGTCTATTGCTGCCTCGGGCACCTTATGGTCGTTCTCCTGTGAGTCAAGATCAACGAATCGGACGCAAAAGTGATAGTTAATTGTAACGTTCAGGGCTTCCTAATGACGATGGAACACTCAAATTGCGTTCCCATTCAATACATCGACCTCCAGCCGACGTGTCTCCATGGGTCTATTTCTGCCTCGGGCACCTTATGTTCGTTCTCCTGTGAGTATATGATATCGAATCGGACGCAAATCTGATAGTTAATTGTAACGTTCAGGGCCTCCTAATGAAGATGGATCACCCAAATTGCGTCTCGATTCAATTCATCGTCATCCAACCGACTTGTCTCCTTGGGTCTATTGCTGCCTCGGGCACCTTATGGTCGTTCTCCTGTGAGTCTAGATTATCGAATCGAACGCAAAACTGATAGGTAATTTTAATGTTCAGGGCCATATAATGTCGATGGAACACTCAAATTGCGTCCCGATTCAATACATCCTCCTCCAGCCGACTTATCTCGATGGGTCTATTGCTGACTCGGGCACCTTATTATCGTTCTGCTGTGAGTCTAGATTATCGAATCGGACGTAAACTGATAGTTAATTGTAACGTTCAGGGCCTCCTAATGACGATGGAACACTCAAATTGCGTCGAGATTCAATACATCGACCTCCAGCCGACGTGTCTCCATGGGTCTAATGCTGCCTCGGGCACCTTATGGTCGTTCTCCTGTGAGTCTAGATTATAGAATCGGACGCAAAACTGATAGTTAATTGTAACGTTCAGGGCCTCCTAACGACGATGGAACACTCAAATTACGTCCCGATTCAATACATCGTCCTCCAGCCGACTTATCTCCATGGGTCTATTGCTGCCTCGGGCACCTTATGTTCGTTCTCCTGTGAGTATAGGTTATCGAATCGGACGCAAAACTGATAGTTAATTGTAACCTTCAGGGCCTCTTAATGACGATGGAACACTCAAATTGCGTCCAGATTCAATACATCGACCTCCAGCCGACGTGTCTCCATGGGTCTATTGCTGCCTCGGGTACCTTATGTTCGTTCTCCTGTGAGTATAGGTTATCGAATCGGACGCAAAACTGATAGTTAATTGTAACGTTCAGGGCCTCCTAATGACGATGGAACACTCATATTGCATCCCAATTTAATACATTGTCCTCCAGCCGACTTATCTCCATGGGTCCATTGCTGCCTCGGGCACCTTATGGTCGTGCTCCTGTGGATCTAGATTATCGAATCGGACGCAAAACTGATAGTTAATTGTAACGTTCAGGGCTTCCTTATGACGATGGAACACTCAAATTGCGTTGAGATTCAATATATCGTCCTCCAGCCGACTTGTCTTCATGGGTTTCTTGCTGCCTTGGGCACCTTATGGTCGTTCTCCTGTGAGTCTAGATTATCGAATCGGACGCCAAACTGATAGGTAATTGTAACGTTCGCTGCCTCCTAATGACGATGGAACACTCAATTTGCGTCCCGATTCAATACATCGTCCTTCAGCCGACTTATCTCCATGGGTCTATTGCTGCCTCAGGCACCTTATGGTCGTTCTCCTGTGAGTCTAGATTATCGAATCGGACGCAAAACTGATAGTTAATTGTAACCTTCAGGGCCTCCTAATGACGATGGAACACTCAAATTGCGTCCCGATTCAATACATCGTCTTCCAACCGACTTGTCTCCATGGGTCTATTGCTGCCTTCGGGCACCTTATTATCGTTCTCCTGTGAGTCTAGATTATCAAATCGGACGCAAAACTGATAGTTAATTGTAACGTTGAGGGCCTCCTAATGACGATGGAACACTCAAATTGCATCCCAATTTAATACATTGTCCTCCAGCCGACTTATCTAAATGGGTCTATTGCTGCCTCGGGTACCTTCTGGCCGTGCTCCTGTGGGTCTAGATTATCGAATCGGACGCAAAACTGATAGTTAATTGTAACGTTCAGGGCATCCTAATGACGATGGAACACTCAAATTGCGTCCCCATTCAATACATCGTCCTCCAACCGACGTCTCTCCATGGGACTATTGCTGCCTCGGGCACCTTATGGTCGTTCTCCTGTGAGTCTAGATTATCGAATCGGACGCAAAACTGATAGTTAACTGTAACGTTCAGGGCCTCCTAATGACGATGGAACACTCAAATTGCGTCCCGATTCAATACATCGTCCTCCAGCCGACGTGTCTCCATGGGTCTATTGCTGCCTCGGGCACCTTATGTTCGTTCTCCTGTGAGTATAGGTTATCGAATCGGACGCAAAACTGATAGTTAATTGTAACGTTCATGGCCTCCTAATGACGATGGAACACTCAAATTGCGTCCCAATTTAATACATCGTCCTCCAGCCGACTTATCTCCATGGGTCTATTGCTGCCTCGGGCACCTTATGGTCGTTCTCCTGTGAGTCAAGATTATCGAATCGGACACAAAACTGATAGTTAATTGTAACGTTCAGGGCATCCTAATGACGATGGAACACTCAAATTGCGTCCCCATTCAATACATCGTCCTCCAACCGACGTCTCTCCATGGGACTATTGCTGCCTCGGGCACCTTATGGTCGTTCTCCTGTGAGTCTAGATTATCGAATCGGACGCAAAACTAATAGTTAATTGTAACGTTCAGGGCCTCCTAATGAAGATGGATCACCCAAATTGCGTCCCGATTCAATTCATCGTCATCCAACCGACTTGTCTCCTTGGGTCTATTGCTGCCTCGGGCACCTTATGGTCGTTCTCCTGTGAGTCAAGATTATCGAATCGAACGCAAAACTGATAGGTAGTTTTAATGTTCAGGGCCATATAATGTCGATGGAACGCTCAAATTGCGTCTCGATTAAATACATCGTCCTCCAGCCGACGTGTCTCCATGGGTCTATTGCTGCCTCGGGCACCTTATGGTCTTTCTCCTGTGAGTCTAGATTATAGAAACGAACGCAAAACTGATAGTTAATTGTAACGTTCAGGGCCTCCTAACGACGATGGAACACTCAAATTGCATCCCAATTTAATACATTGTCCTCCAGCCGACTTACCTCCATGGGTCCATTGCTGCCTCGGGCACATTATGGTCGTTCTCCTGTGGGTCTAGATTATCAAATCGGACGCAAAACTGATAGTTAATTGTAACGTTCAGGGCTTCCTTATGACGATGGAACACTCAAATTGCGTCGAGATTCAATATATCGTCCTCCAGCCGACTTGTCTTCATGGGTCTATTTCTGCCTCTGGCACCTTATGGTCGTTCTCCTGTGAGTCTAGATTATCGAATCGGACGCAAAACTGATAGGTAATTGTAACGTTCACTGCCTCCTAATGACGATGGAACACTCAAATTGTGTCCCGATTCAATACATCGTCCTCCAGCCGACGTGTCTCCATGGGTCTATTGCAGCCTCGGGCACCTTATGTTCGTTCTCCTGTGAGTATAGGTTATCGAATCGGACGCAAAACTGATAGTTAATTCTAACATTCATGGCCTCCTAATGACGATGGAACACTCAAATTGCGTCCCAATTTAATACATCGTCCTCCAGCCGACTTATCTCGATGGGTCTATTGCTGCCTCGGGCACCTTATGGTCGTTCTCCTGTGAGTCAAGATTATCGAATCGGACACAAAACTGATAGTTAATTGTAACGTTCAGGGCATCCTAATGACGATGGAACACTCAAATTGCGTCCCCATTCAATACATCGTCCTCCAACCGACGTCTCTCCATGGGACTATTGCTGCCTCAAGCACCTTATGGTCGTTCTCCTGTGAGTCTAGATTATCGAATCGGACGCAAAACTAATAGTTAATTGTAACGTTCAGGGCCTCCTAATGAAGATGGATAACCCAAATTGCGTCCCGATTCAATTCATCGTGATCCAACCGACTTGTCTCCTTGGGTCTATTGCTGCCTCGGGCACCTTATGGTCGTTCTCCTGTGAGTCAAGATTATCGAATCGTACGCAAAACTGATAGGTAGTTTTAATGTTCAGGGCCATATAATGTCGATGGAACACTCAAATTGCGTCCCGATTAAATACATCGTCCTCCAGCCGACTTATCTCGATAGGTCTATTGCTGCCTCGGGCACCTTATGGTCGTTCTCCTGTGAGTCTAGATTATCGAATCGGACGTCAACTGATAGTTAATTGTAACGTTCAGGGCCTCCTAATGACAATGGAACACTCAAATTGCGTCCCGATTAAATACATCGACCTCCAGCCGACGTGTCTCCATGGGTCTATTGCTGCCTCGGGCACCTTATGGTCTTTCTCCTATGAGTCTAGATTATAGAATCGAACGCAAAACTTATAGTTAATTGTAACGTTCAGGGCCTCCTAACGACGATGGAACACTCAAATTGCGTCCCGATTCAATACATCGTCCTCCAGCCGACTTATCTCCATGGGTCTATTGCTGCCTCGGGCACCTTATGCTCGTTCTCCTGTGAGCATAGGATATCGAATCGGACGCAAAACTGATAGTTAATTGTATCGTTCAAGGCCTCCTAATGACGAAGGAACACCCAATTTGCATCCCAATTTAATACATTGTCCTCCAGCCGACTTATCTCCATTGGTCCATTGCTGCCTCGGGCACCTTATGGTCGTTCTCCTGTGGGTCTAGATTATCAAATCGGACGCAAAACTGATAGTTAATTGTAACGTTCAGGGCTTCCTTATGACGATGGAACACTCAAATTGCGTCGAGATTCAATATATCGTCCTCCAGCCGACTTGTCTTCATGGGTCTATTGCTGCCTCGGGCACCTGATGGTCGTTGTCCTGTGAGTCTAGATTATCGAATCGGACGCTAAACTGATAGGTAATTGTAACGTTCACTGCCACCTAATGACGATGGAACACTCAAATTGCGTCCAGATTCAATACATCGTCCTCCAGCCGACTTATCTCCATGGGTCTATTGCTGCCTCGGGCACCGTATGGTCGTTCTCCTGTGAGTCAAGACTATCGAATCGGACACAAAACTGATAGTTAATTGTAACGTTCAGGGCATCCTAATGACGATGGAACACTCAAATTGCGTCCCCATTCAATACATCGTCCTCCAACCGACGTCTCTTAATATGACTATTGCTGCCTCGGGCACCTTATGGTCGTTCTCCTGTGAGTCAAGATTATCGAATCGAACGCAAAACTGATAGGTAGTTTTAATGTTCAGGGCCATATAATGTCGATGGAACACTCAAATTGAGTCCCGATTCAATACATCGTCTTCCAGCCAAATTATCTCGATAGGTCTATTGCTGCCTCGGGCACCTTATGGTCGTTCTCCTGTGAGTCTAGATTATCGAATCGGACGTAAACTGATAGTTAATTGTAACGTTCAGGGCCTCCTAATGACGATGGAACACTCAAATTGCGTTTTGATTAAATACATCGTCCTCCAGCCGACGTGTCTCCATGGGTCTATTGCTGCCTCGGGCACCTTATGTTCTTTCTCCTGTGAGTCTAGATTATAGAATCGAACGCAAAACTGACATTTAATTGTAACGTTCAGGGCCTCCTAACGGCCTTTGGAACACTCAAATTGCGTCCCGATTCAATACATCGTCCTCCAGCCGACTTATCTCCATGGGTCTATTGCTGCCTCGGGCACCTTATGTTCGTTCTCCTGTGAGTATAGGATATCGAATCGGACGCAAAACTGATAGTTAGTTGTAACGTTCAGGGCCTCCTAATGACGATGGAACACTCAAATTGCATCCCAATTTAATAGATTGTCCTCCAGCCGACTTACCTCCATGGGTCCATTGCTGCCTCGGGCACCTTATGGTCGTTCTCCTGTGGGTCTAGATTATCAAATCGGACGCAAAGCTGATAGTTAATTGTAACGTTCAGGGCCTCCTAATGACGATGGAACACTCAAATTGCGTCCCGATTCAATACATCGTCCTCCAGCCGACGTGTCTCCATGGGTCTATTGCTGCCTCGGGCACCTTATGGTCGTTCTCCTGTGAGTCAAGATCTTCGAATCGGACGCAAAAGTGATAGTTAATTGTAACCTTCAGGGCTTCCTAATGACGATGGAACACTCAAATTGCGTTCCCATTCAATACATCGTCCTCCAACCGACGTCTCTCCATGGGACTATTGCTGCCTCGGCCACCTTATGGTCGTTCTCCTGTGAGTCTGGATTATCGAATCGGACGCAAAACTGATAGTTAATTGTAACGTTCAGGGCCTCCTAATGACGATGGAACACTCAAATTGCGTCGAGATTCAATACATCGACCTCCAGCCGACGTGTCTCCATGGGTCTATTGCTGCCTCGGGCACCTTATGATCGTTCTCCTGTGAGCCTAGTTTATCGAATCGGACGCAAAACTGATAGTTAATTGTAACGTTCAGGGCCTCCTAATGACGATGGAACACTCAAATTGCGTCGAGATTCAATACATCGACCTCCAGCCGACGTGTCTCCATGGGTCTATTGCTGCCTCGGGCACCTTATGGTCGGTCTCCTGTGAGTCTAGATTATAGAATCGGACGCAAAACTGATAGTTAATTGTAACGTTCAGGGCCTCCTAATGAAGATGGATCACCCAAATTGCGTCCCGATTCAATTCATCGTATTCCAACCGAATTGTCTCCTTGGGTCTATTGCTGCCTCGGGCACCTTATGGTCGTTCTCCTGTGAGTCTAGATTATCGAATCGTTCTCAAAACTGATAGGTAATTTTAATGTTCAGGGCCATATAATGTCGATGGAACACTCAAATTGGGTCCCGATTCAATACATCGTCCTCCAGCCGACTTATCTCGATGGGTCTATTGCTGACTCGGGCGCCTTATGATCGTTCTGCTGTGAGTCTAGATTATCGAATCGGACGTAAACTGATAGTTAATTGTAACCTTCAGGGCCTCCTAATGACGATGGAACACTCAAATTGCGTCGAGATTCAATACATCGACCTCCAGCCGACGTGTCTCCATGGGTCTAATGCTGCCTCGGGCACATTATGGTCGTTCTCCTGTGAGTCTAGATTATAGAATCGGACGCAAAACTGATAGTTAATTGTAACGTTCAGGGCCTCCTAACGACGATGGAACACTCAAATTGCGTCCCGATTCAATACATCGTCCTCCATCCGACTTATCTCCATGGGTCTATTGCTGCCTCGGGCACCTTATGTTCGTTCTCCTGTGAGTATAGGTTATCGAATCGGACGCAAAACTGATAGTTAATAGTAACCTTCAGGGCCTCTTAATGACGATGGAACACTCAAATTGCGTCCAGATTCAATACATCGACCTCCAGCCGACGTGTCTCCATGGATCTATTCCTGCCTCGGGCTCCTTATGGTCGTTCTCCTGTGAGTCTAGATTATAGAATCGGACGAAAAACTGATAGTTAATTGTAACGTTCAGGGCCTCCTAATGACGATGGAACACTCAAATTGCGTCCCGATTCATTACATCGTCCTCCAGCCGACTTATCTCCATGGGTCTACTGCTGCCTCGGGCACCTTATGTTCGTTCTCCTGTGAGTATAGGTTATCGAATCGGACGCAAAACTGATAATTAATTGTAACGTTCAGGGTCTCCTGATGACGATGGAACACTCATATTGCATCCCAATTTAATACATTGTCCTCCAGCCGACTTATCTCCATGGGTCCATTGCTGCCTCGGGCACCTTATGGTCGTGCTCCTGTGGATCTAGATTATCGAATCGGACGCAAAACTGATAGTTAATTGTAACGTTCAGGGCTTCCTTATGACGATGGAACACTCAAATTGCGTTGAGATTCAATATATCGTCCTCCAGCCGACTTGTCTTCATGGGTCTATTGCTGTCTTGGGCACCTTATGTTCGTTCTCCTGTGAGTCTAGATTATCGAATCGGACGCAAAACTGATAGGTAATTGTAACGTTCACTGCCTCCTAATGACGATGGAACACTCAAATTGCGTCCCGATTCAATACATCGTCCTTCAGCCGACTTATCTCCATGGGTCTATTGCTGCCTCGGGCACCTTATTGTCGTTCTCCTGTGAGTCTAGATTATCGAATCGGACGCAAAACTGATAGTTAACTGTAACGTTCAAGGCCTCCTAATGGCGATGGAAGACTCAAATTGCGTCCCGATTCAATACATCGTCCTCCAGCCGACGTGTTTCCATGGGTCTATTGCTGCCTCGGGCACCTTATGTTCGTTCTCCTGTGAGTATAGGATATCGAATCGGACGCAAAACTGATAGTTAATTGTAACGTTCAGTGCCTCCTAATGACGATGGAACACTCAAATTGCATCCCAATTTAATACATTGTCCTCCAGCCGAGTTATCTCCATGGGTCCATTGCTGCCTCGGGCACCTTATGGTCGTTCTCCTGTGGGTCTAGATTATCGAATCGGACGCAAAACTGATAGTTAATTGTAACGTTCAGGGCTTCCTTATGATGATGGAACACTCAAATTGCGTCGAGATTCATTATATCGTCCTGCAGCCGACTTGTCTTCATGGGTCTATTGCTGCCTCGGGCACCTTATGGTCGTTCTCCTGTGAGTCTAGATTATCGAATCGGACGCAAAACTGATAGGTAATTGTAACGTTCACTGCCTCCTAATGACGATGGAACACTCAAATTGCGTCCCGATTCAATACATCGTCCTCCAGCCGACTTATTTCCATGGGTCTATTGCTGCCTCGGGCACCGTATGGTCGTTCTCCTGTGAGTCTAGACTATCGAATTTGGACGCAAAAGTGATAGTTAACTGTAACGTTCAGGGCCTCCTAATGTCGATGGAACACTCAAATTGCGTCCCGATTCAATACATCGTCCTCCAGCCGACGTGTCTCCATGGGTCTATTGCTGCCTCGGGCACCTTGTGGTCGTTCTCCTGTGAGTCAAGATCATCGAATCGGACGCAAAGTGATAGTTAATTGTAACGTTCAGGGCATCCTAATGACGATGGAACACTCAAATTGCGTTCCCATTGAATACATCGTCCTCCAACCGACGTCTCTCCATGGGACTATTGCTGCCTCGGCCACCTTATGGTCGTTCTCCTGTGAGTCTAGATTATCGAATCGGACGCAAAACTAATAGTTAATTGTAACGTTCAGGGCCTCCTAATGAAGTTGGATCACCCAAATTGCGTCCCGATTCAATTCATCGTCCTCCAGCCGACTTGCCTCCTAGGGGTCTATTGCTGCCTCGGGCACCTTATGATCGTTCTCCTGTGAATCTAGATTATCGAATCGGACGCAAAACTGATAGTTAATTGTAACGTTCAGGGCCTCCTAATGACGATGGAACACTCAAATTGCGTCGAGATTCAATACATCGACCTCCAGCCGACGTGTCTCCATGGGTCTATTGCTGCATTGGGCACCTTATGGTCGGTCTCCTGTGAGTCTAGATTATAGAATCGGACGCAAAACTGATAGTTAATTGTAACGTTCATGGCTTCCTAACGACGATGGAACACTCAAATTGCGTTCCGACTCAATACATGGACCTCCAGCCGACTAATCTCCATGGGTCTATTGCTGCCTCGGGCACCTTATGTTCGTTCTCCTGTGAGTATAGGTTATCGAATAGAACGCAAAACTGATAGTTAATTGTAACGTTCAGGGCCTCCTAATGACGATGGAACACTCAAATTGCATCCCAATTTAATACATTGTCCTCCAGCCGACTTATCTCCATGAGTCCATTGCTGCCTCGGGCACCTTATGGTCGTGCTCCTGTGGGTCTAGATTATCGAATCGGACGCAAAACTGATAGATAATTGTAAAGTTCAGGGCTTCCTTATGACGATGGAACACTCAAATTGCGTCGAGATTCAATATATCGTCCTCCAGCCGACTTGTCTTCATGGGTCTATTGCTGCCTCGGGCACCTTATGGTCGTTCTCCTGTGAGTCTAGATTATCGAGTCGGACGCAAAACTGATAGTTAACTGTAACGTTCACGGCCTCCTAATGACGATGGAAAACTCAAATTGCGTCCCGATTCAATACATCGTCCTCCAGCCTACGTGTCTCCATGGGTCTATTGCTGCCTCGGGCACCTTATGTTCGTTCTCCTGTGAGTATAGGTGCGAGGTGCCGGGGCTAGCAGTGTTTTTTAACACTCAATTCTTAGAGAATTTACATATGTACATGATGCTCTAAGCCCCCCCTTTTCTAACTCCAACTTTTCCTGTTGCACAAGGATAAAAAAAATACGCGAACTGACTCTAATCAACCCTGCCAGTGGAGTAGAAGAGAGTTTGGCACCTGCAATAATTTAATTTGTTAAATAAGTTAATTAAACGAAGGTTTCATTAACATAGTGAGGAATGATGGGGTTGCTCTATCTATTAACAGAATGAAAGTTCTGTCCAAAATAACAATATGATTTATTAAGACTAAACACAAAATAATAAACAACAACACATGAAACATTAACAATATATCAAATTGGGTCTAATTGGATACTTAAACAAACGCTGTGAAATTGAAGTTGTCCCTAAACTAGATTGTGAGGATTATGACGAAGTGGTATGTGCAGCCAATTCCTAGCAACTCAATTCTTAGAGAAAACACATAGCCAACCCACCATTAATTGCTGCTACCCAAGACAGAACAAAGTTAGAAAAAAAAAGGACGAACAGGCGCACTCTGCTGAGCTCTGATTGTCACCTAGGAAAATCCCTATCTGCCGGTGCTGCGGACATACGTTACCAAACCGACTTCTTGACTCCCAGAACACGATCTGCCGTACCGGAGCCGTTGGCTGGTTGCTTCGACGTCCTCGACCGAAAGGCGAGAGACGACTACCCACAAGAGCACCCGTACCAAAACCGAACACAGAACATTCCCGCCCCCACGACAGTGGCCGTGGTTAAACGTTCCAATCAGCAACTCGAAAACCGGCGGAAATTCCACTCCATTGCCGGAACGCTACCATTCCACCAATGGAGATTCTTGGCGCCAATTTCCGCGCCGATCCCGCCACGTCACGGAGCCATGCCCCGAGCAAGCCAATCACAGTTACTATTTTGCAGAAAGTGCGGGAATTTTCCCGCCACAGCCGCCTGGGTACACAAGTCATTCCCACGCCTCGCTGGTAGCCCGCCAGAACGTGTTTTCGCTAAGCTTCTGCGAAGCAACGGAACCTCTAGCCCAGCCACTACTTCAAGCTCTGCGGGCGTGCCTCTTGACAATGTCGGTGTCTGCAAAGCATTCACTCGACTTCCTCACACCCGTCGGCCCAAAGCTTTCCAGATCAGCAGAGCCCGCCCGTCACCGGACCACCCGGGCGACGAGTGACGCCGCGTGGGAAGTCCGGGCGTGAAGGAACAGCAACCTTCCACCGCATGCAATTATAGAGGAGAATCGTAAGATAGAAATATGAGAGGGGGCTCATGCCACCTCTCATAGCCCCTACGCCATTTTAGATTGTAATTGGTGAGCGGTTGGCTCACTTAGGAGCAAGGTAGTGAGTCAATCGCCCAAGAACAATCTCGCAAACTGGCTGCACATGCCGCACTTTATAAAGAAAATAACTGCAACTGAAAAATGCAGCTCATAGAGGGAGGATTATTTATGATGTAGCCAACTTCACCTTCTTAATATGGAACACTAACACTCACATCACACATCCATACCCAGGGAGCCCCTTCCAAACACCGATTCACACAGACATTCACTCTCTAAATATGGCCCGGGCATGTGAGCCAAATATGGAGCAATTTATTCTTTACAATCAGAGTTGGAGTGCTCCGCAATTAAATGCCCAAGATGTTACAACAATTTTAATCATTAAACTAACCTGAACTCACTCACACATGATACTATTTAAGTTAACAATCTCTTTGTGAGCTTTCATAATCTAATTACGACCTTCGATTCATTCTGTCTCCCTGCAGCAAGAATAACCTTTACAAAATGTTCCCTGAACTGATGGTCCATTCACAATGACAGAGGTGGTATCTGCTTCAGTTTATGGGGACTTCAGGCACACTGTTTCCATACACTCAACAATAAATACAAGATAAAAAAAATGGTGTGGAGAACAATACAGTAATTTGTAATGAGAATTACAGTGTAAAACAAACACATACAAGGTATCACATACATTACAAAAACAACACTAGAGAAAGAAATTAAAAAAAACAAGGTTCATGGGACATTAAGTTGTGCGTGCACATTGCACACTGTTCACGACCGTGCTGAGAATGTGGCACTAAATCACATTGTTAGAAATGTTCGAAGCACTTCACAAATTCATTAGTTTCTCTGAGGGGGTTGGTATGTTGAGTCACATGCATTGATGCACGTGGTTCCATGTCTTGAGCATTGGAGGGCGGCTTTTGGGATGGGGCCACAGTACTGACATCACATAGGGCTAAACGTCGGGTGTTGTTGCTACGTTGTTGCAACAGCAATAGGGAGTGCTGGAGCGTCTGCAGTACGCTGTTGAGATTGTAGTCAGACCCACGCATATGATCACGGCAGTACGGTAGGAAGACACAGTGATAGGCCCTCCTCACGTCGATTAATTGTCTCTGATGTCTACTTGTTGGGATACATCACTAGTCTAGGTCTCTTCTCTCGCTGGGCAGTACTTTACGTTTCCCAATATTGCAGTTCGACGAGGGATGATGGCACGTGGAGTGACTCCACAAGTGTGTGAGGTCATCCATACAGGATCGAACTAGGAGCGACGATTGCGAAAAACTGCTCTCTAATAGAGAGGAGAAGTTAGAAATGAGACCATACATTTGTTAGTGTGGCACGATACTGCTTTGTGTAAGCAGATCGGCCAATGCTAGTGAGTTGTAAAAACCCAAACAGGTGAGTATATAGCGTCCCTTTCTGTCCTGAGGCACATGAGACGCCAGTTATGACACCATATGTGATCTTCTTCGTGTACTCACGACTACGTGGTCTGCCGCAGGGAATCCCTCCAAACGGCTGCCTCGTGTGGGTCGCGTGTCAGTGTCAACGGCCAGCCTCACTTTCGCTTGTGGCCCGGCGAGGATCCTCCCTAATCCCTCAGGTACACGGCCCGGTGACTGTCAGCTTGTAGGACCGGACGCCCTCGCGCCCCTCACGTCAGGTAGCGCGTCGACGCTCTCCTCCTGCAGGTAGCCGATGACCTCCGGCTGGCCTCTGCGTTGCCACTATCCCAGTCCTCTGCACAATTCTTACAAAAATCATATGCCTAACTTTTCCCCATGACCTTCTATGTTATAATAAATTTACATACCGATACATTGATGGTCTGTCATTTCAGACACTGTAATTTTAATTTTATAGTTATTTATCTGTAGCTATCATAACAAAAAATGGAAATAATTTATCTTGATATTTGTGTAGAGACCGATCTCAGTATTGTACATGGTGTGTGATAACTGATGCTATGTAATGGATGAACAACTAAATGTGCGGGCCCACACTAGTATTACTATTAATTATATAGATCGACAGTAGACATGCTCAAGAATTAACTACCATTTTCCAACGATCTACATTCTATGTCTTTTAATTAAATTATGTTGTTATTCAGGTCTAAGTTTTACTGTGCTATAAAGAACATGCAACTATACTACTTTCGCTCGCCGGTCGTCCCTCCATCTCGGGTCTGTGATTTGATGACCTGAAAAATAGCATCCCAACAGGCGCGCGCCACACTTGTGGTAGAAAACCCCCACAATATTAATCTAGTTATTGTTAAATCCTACAGTTTAACTTATCCTAGTATAACTTACTTTCCCTTTTATTTATTTATTTATTTATTTATTTATTTATTTATTTTATTTATTTTTTTTTTTTGTTTACCTTATACACTACTCTTACATAATTCCTGTTACGCTGAGATATCTCGCTGCTCGCCGCTATTGACGACAGTGATGTGCGCGCCGTACGACACGGCCTCCGAGTTCTCACTACGCCTCACTGAAACTCCAGAGACTGGGTTAGCCATGGCTATACAAGACAATAAATTTATAGTTGAACTTAATTTTGTATGTGATGCAGTCTTAGCAATGAAAGCGCACCTTTCCAGAGGCAATGTAATTTGACCCAGCCAAGTCTGGTTCCTGTTGAGGATTCAGTCGCCCATCACACGCCAGCTACACAGTATGTCACGAATATCCTAGTATGAGTCACTGGTTATTCATCTGTGACAGTCGCAAGCAGCATGCTAAATCCCCAACCAGCACATTGGCATGGTAGGCTTTATGCCCGCATTTCTACCGTCTAGGCCCTAGGGCACCATTGGAGTCAAACGCTCACAGGTTCACCCCGACTTGCAAGACAACGATGCTGGCGCAGCTCTGCAAAAACTATACTGCCAATATTCATCCTCGAAATCTCGCAATATACCACAATCTTGCAGTGCACTGACGCGTGCCTGCAAGCATTGGTATGAACGTCTCACGAACTGGCTGTGGCCGCTATGGAGCATATCACGACTTCTCAGAACGCTTCTAAGAGCACGTTCTTGTATGCGCCCGTTTGTGCGACATCTCGTCACTCATCACTATCCCTTAACATGGACACCAGATTGGAAAGGACAAAAACATTGCTCATGGAAAGGTAGTGCCTCTTATCGCATTGACAGTGGAGCTTGCGAACATAAACAGAAAAAAAATTAGCAGCAGTAAATTCTTATGCGAGAAAACGCAGCGTGTTAATACTTTAACAATCTTAATCTATTAATGCAACGATTATTGTTCCCCGAAGAAAGGTTCATATCTTTGCCTATTCTACTCTGTACACCACTTACACTACTACTATAGCAAGGTTCACGTATTTGCCCATTCTACTACGTACACCACTTACACTACTCTATTCCACGAACTCCTTTATGTGAGAGATGTGGTGGAGTCCTATGGACTTCTTTCCTTTCAGCGTCTCTAATTCATAAGCATTGTGGTGAGCTGCTCTCCTTATACGGTACGGCCCGTTGTAAATAGAATAGAATTTTTGGCATTTCATTTTTTGTTTGTTCGAAAGTCGGAAAGACTTAACGAGCACCTTTTGTCCAATGTGGAAGTGTCGTAGACGAGCTCCCCTGTCGGCACGTCTCTTCCTGACCTCTGCTGCAGCACGTATCCTCTTGAGAGCCAAATCCACTATGGCTTGGTGCTGCGTTCGCGCACTTGGTGGGAAGTTTACGACATCGGTTATCAAGTCCTTAGGAATCCGGTTTTTCAGTACTGTAATGGGTGCCAATTTTGTTATCCCATGGGGTGCCTCATTGATCACCTCCTGGAAGTCTTTAAGGAAAACGTCCCATGTCGTGTGCTGTTTGTTACAGTACAACCGGCACAAGTTTCCGAGTTCTTTAATAACCCGTTCTGCAGCATTCGAGCTCGGATGGTGCGAAGATATAAAAATGGGATCAATTTTACACCGACGCAACGTCTCCTTCCAAGTTTTTGACTTAAACTGTGGCCCGTTATCAGAAATAATTTTACTCACATGACCAACCTGTTGTAGGAAATCCCGGATTAGGGCTCGAGATACAGTTCGTCCTGTCGCCCTCTTCAGTGGCGTAAAGGTAACGTATTTGGACGTTAGTTCAACAAACACTAATACGTAAGTATATCCTCTTCTTGTTCTTGGCAAAGGTCCCATCAAATCTGTTGCTGCTAATTGTCTTAATTTGGTCGGTACGATTGGGTATAATGGTGCCTGCATGCTCACAGTGGTGTGCTTAGCCTTTTGGCAGTCTTTACACACCGACAGTACCCTCCGAATTCGACGCTCCATGTTTCGAAAGTAACACATGGTCCTTAGCTTGAGATTGCACTTGCGTGGTCCGAAGTGTCCATAGCTGAGGTGAGTATGCCATATAACCTTGTTTATTAGGTGTTCAGGGATGCATACCCCCCATTCAGTGTCATTGGCATAATTTCGGTGGAAAATTATGCCTTTCCGCAAGAGGTAGAACTGCCTGATGGTGGCGTGTCTTCTGTCTATCCATTTCTGTTTCAATAACACTAGGGCAGGGTCCTTGTCTTGCTCCTTCTTGATGTCATGCATACTACAGGTAATAAAATTTTCAAAGGCTACTTTCTGCATATAGAAAAGGCAGTAGTGATTTTCCTCCAGATCTTCTTCCATGTTGTGCTCAAATCCGATCGGTGACCGTGATAAGGCGTCTGCAATAATGTTCTGACTGCCGGGGATATATTCTATCGAAAAGTTGTACTGCTGCAGATATGATGCCCACCTAATGAGCCGCCTGTGATTAAGCTTTGCAGTCATCAAGAACTCGAGTGCCTTGTGGTCTGTGTAGACCCTCGTCTTGCGACCAAACAGAAGGTATCTGAATTTTTCAAACGCCCATACAATAGCCAGCGCCTCTAACTCGGTTACTGAGTAATTCCTCTCACTCTTGGCTAGTACTCTGCTACCAAACGCAATTGTCTTCCACACCCTGTTTCCTTCATGTACATAGTCTTGGAACACCATGACACCCAGACCTGAGTATGAACTGTCCGTTACTATGCAAAGCTCTTCTGCTAAGTTAGGGTGTGATAGGATGGGTGCTTGTAATAATGCGAATTTTAATGCTTTCCATTCGGATTCGGCCGCCTCATCCCATTCCCAAGGAATCTTCTTTCCTGTAAGTTGATGCAACCTAGGACTGCTCTGAGTTTTGACATGTATAAAGCGGTTGTAAAAATTTATGATCCCCAAGAACCCCCTTAACTGCTTCTTTGTCGTAGGAATGGGAAACTTTTCAATCGCTTCGATCTTTTCGGGATTTGGCGCAATGCCCTCACCCGTGATGATATGTCCCAGAAATTTGACAGAGGACGTCCCAAAATTCGATTTTTCGATATTGATAGTCACTCCGTATTCCTTGAATGTCGCAAGGAGTTCACCGAGGACCGCATTGTGCTCTCCCCAAGATTTCTCCGCGATCAGCAAATCGTCCACATAGCTGGTGACATGACGTTTCAAATTATCGCTTAGTATGCCGTCCAGCCCCCGAATGAATGCGGCAGATGAAACGTTCAAACCAAATGGTAGACGACGAAACCGGTAACATCTTCCAAATGCTAAAAAGGCTGTGTACTGTCTGCAATTTGGATGGAGCTCGATCTGCCAGAAACTCGATTTTAGATCAACTGATGAGAAGATTGATATTCCATGGAAGTTTTGTAAGAGTTCCTCTAATCGTTCCGGTCTGTCTGTTTCGGGTTCTATTATGGTATTAATTTGTCGCGAGTCCAAGACTAAACGAATACTACCATCTGCCTTCTCGACTACTCTTAACGGGTTATTATAGGCTGAAGCCGTAGGTTCTATTATTCCTTCACTCAACATTCGCGTAATTTCGGCTGCTACTTTCTGTCGATATGCCAAGGGGATTGGATAGGGTGGCACACGAAACTGATTGTGCGGACGTACACGAAATTCATATTGGAAGTTCTTTATTGATCCTGTCTTGGGAATGAAGACCTCCGCATGTTCTACTAGTAATTTATGAAGTTCTTTGCGGTGGTCGCACCTTATATTCTTTATTGCTTCCACTTTTTCTCCTATTTTCTCCTTTATTTCCCCCATTATTCTGACTTCATTCTCATCTGTGTCCGCTCCCCTACCCGCAACGTCGACCTGTTCTTCCTTTCTGTCTTTCAGACACGCATAGTTTATCCGTACACAGTTAGACGGTAGTTGAGCTGGGATCAGCTGATCGTCGAATTTAATGTGGACGGGATTCCCTTTCCTCAAAACCACTTCACCTCGTCCTAGATCAACTATCGCTTCATGTTCATTTAGGAAGTCCGTTCCTATTATCATGTCGATCGCCAGATTTGGCACAATCCAGAAGTTAGACTCTATTTTGTGTCCTTGGCAGGAGAATTCCAGTCTTGTTTGTTGGGTGACCTCCGTACATTTTCCCGCTAATGCCCCTTTTATTTTGGTTTTCTTAACCGATAGGACAGGCCAGTCCATCTCCTGAGAGCACATCTTGTATGCTGCCTCAGATATTGCTGTTATGTAGCTTCCACTATCTATTATCGCATTCATACTCTTTTCAGCTATTGCTACTGTGATAAGAGGCTGCCGATCTTGTCGAGGAGTTGCTTTATGTTCCTCGAGCAGGATTTCTGATAAATCTTCGTAATGTATCATCCGTAGTTGGCCAGGTCCGAGATTACGTGCGAAATTCCGGCGGCCTGTGTTCGCACTAGTCTGGCGTCAATCCCTTGTTAAGCTCCCCCTCCTCTGACGTGCATTAGGATTTGCGGGTCTAGTTTCAATCTCCTGGTTCCACTGTTGTCCTTGGTTTCGCTCTCTCCAATTACGGTCGCTTTGCCGTTCGTTATTCCTCCTATCCCAGATTCCTTGTCTAGATTGACCCTGCTCCCTGACGTTCTGGTTTCCGTGTCTTTGGTTTCCATAACCTTGAATAGCGTAACCTTGACTTCCGTAACCCTGGTTTCCTAACTGACCAGCGCGATTATGCGATCTGTTGTCGTCTTCCCTTCCTGGCCCGTGGTATTTGTTACTTTGCCCCTTCTTCCTGTCCTTTGCGTCTTGTTTATCAAAGACTACTTCGAGTTCGCGCAATAGACTCTTGAATGCTTCTATGTCAGATCCACACTTGCCGACAAGTGTCTGTTGGTACCTAACTGGCAATTTGGAAAAGCAAAATTTAATGATTTCTCCGTTGCTATATGGACTATCTAAAAATTGATTCTTCTTGAGTAACTCATCAAGAAATTTGGTTGCGCTCCTATACCCGGACACTTCCAGTTCAGGACAAAATATTATTTCATCTTTAATCCTGTCCTGCGTTTCCTTTGACCAGTAGGTCCGCAGGAATGCACCAACAAATTCCTGATAAGTCCGACAAGTCACTGCTACACCCCGCATCTTTTCCGCGGCTTGGCCTTCGATGTGTCCACACATGAATTCTAGTTTTGCCTGGGTTGGCCATGATGCCGGTAATGAATTTGTAAACTGCATCACCCAGCTCTTCGGATGCATCGACCCTCCATTTTCTTTGAACTTCTGGAATTTTAGTATCGACAGGAAATGATTCTGATCAAAATCCTGTCTGATCCTCGCACTGGTGTTGTCACTCGTTTCCGATACTTGCACGTCTGCTGAGTGTCCTGTTCTATCTTGGTGATAACTGTGATGTGCTACCTCTGTATGACAGTGGAAGTGGCACTCAGAATTCACAAGTGGGCTACAATTATTGGAGCTATTACTCGCTGTTTCTGCGTGTGCATTGTTAGTTCCGCACTCGGTCATTGGGCTAGAGCACGGCGGGCTTTTCCTCGGAGACACAATTCTGTGTACTTCATCATTGGTATCCGAACGCGCAGTGCTCGTGTGCCCGTTTTGCTCTAGTTTTGCTATCCGACTCTCTACTTCTTCCATTCGTTTCGTGTTGTTCGCAACCGCGATATTACCCTGAATTTTTAAGAACGCTAGGGATTTTGAGTGGGATTGTGTTGTACGTCGCAAGCGCCCTGCGAGTTTAGAAGTTGCTTCCGCGACTTTCATTGCCCCTATTGCTGCCGTTTTAGCCAGGCCTGCTACTTTTTGTGCAGCCATTGACATTTGTTTTACCTCTCCACATTCTTTCTTTATTGTTAGTAATTCCCCACGAATTTCCCCTATATGCGAAATTATTGCCTCAGTGTCCTTCTTACGCTGTTCGTCAGCTTCTTCCTTCTCCTTCTTACGTTGTTTCTCCTCTACCTTCCTTCTCCTTCTTACGTTGTTTCTCCTCTTCTTCCTTCTCCCTCTTACGCTGTTCGTCAGCTTCTTCTTTCATTGATCGTAGGAAGCTCAGTATTTGGTTAATGTCATCATTTTGATCCTCGTCACCCATGGGTGATGTAACTCTGGACACCTGGGCGCTAGAGCTCTGACGTGGCCGAGCTGGCCCCTGTCTGCTCTCGTTCGTTTGATTATAAACTTCTGCTACCGTCTCGACCTGTGTGACTGTCTCTGTTTCATCCTCTACTTCACTATCATAATCACGGCCGCAACGCTGCTCTGAGATCGCGTCCAAATCACCTTCCTCATCAAAGACCCTGGCGTCCTGTCCTGCTAAAAATGTGCCCATCTCATCTCCGAACCTATTCCCGTTAAACTGCCCCTTATCCATTATGCTATCCTCTTTTGTTTTAGCTTCGCTCGATAATAGTCGTGCCTTACTTCTCGTTATCATTCATGAAAAACAAATTTATCTAAAATGCACAATATAATTAATCTACTCCAAATATTTTTACACATAGACACAAAATTTCAACAACTCTGTTCCAACGCTGTAATTACAAGCACAATTTGAAGTGGTACAGAAACCGCACACAAATCCGACAAAGTGCGATGTGGTACGGACACCACACCAACGAAACACAAAAAAAACAATGAACAAAAAAAACAAAACAAAACAAAATATATACACTGAAAACAAAAACTGTAATCATGCGCCGCTACTTAAAACTAAACGCGGAACTACCGGAAAAAAAACTTGGGTATTAATCAATAAAAAAAAGAGAGAAAAAAAATTGAATGTTCCTACTAAGAATCCTGTTTGCTTATCAGAGATTCACAGGGAAGATCCGAGGCCAAGGGTCGCCATATTATGCGAGGTGCCGCGGCTAGCAGTGTTTTTTAACACTCAATTCTTAGAGAATTTACATATGTACATGATGCTCTAAGCCCCCCCTTTTCTAACTCCAACTTTTCCTGTTGCACAAGGATAAAAAAAATACGCGAACTGACTCTAATCAACCCTGCCAGTGGAGTAGAAGAGAGTTTGGCACCTGCAATAATTTAATTTGTTAAATAAGTTAATTAAACGAAGGTTTCATTAACATAGTGAGGAATGATGGGGTTGCTCTATCTATTAACAGAATGAAAGTTCTGTCCAAAATAACAATATGATTTATTAAGACTAAACACAAAATAATAAACAACAACACATGAAACATTAACAATATATCAAATTGGGTCTAATTGGATACTTAAACAAACGCTGTGAAATTGAAGTTGTCCCTAAACTAGATTGTGAGGATTATGACGAAGTGGTATGTGCAGCCAATTCCTAGCAACTCAATTCTTAGAGAAAACACATAGCCAACCCACCATTAATTGCTGCTACCCAAGACAGAACAAAGTTAGAAAAAAAAAAGGACGAACAGGCGCACTCTGCTGAGCTCTGATTGTCACCTAGGAAAATCCCTATCTGCCGGTGCTGCGGACATACGTTACCAAACCGACTTCTTGACTCCCAGAACACGATCTGCCGTACCGGAGCCGTTGGCTGGTTGCTTCGACGTCCTCAACCGAAAGGCGAGAGACGACTACCCACAAGAGCACCCGTACCAAAACCGAACACAGAACATTCCCGCCCCCACGACAGTGGCCGTGGTTAAACGTTCCAATCAGCAACTCGAAAACCGGCGGAAATTCCACTCCATTGCCGGAACGCTACCATTCCACCAATGGAGATTCTTGGCGCCAATTTCCGCGCCGATCCCGCCACGTCACGGAGCCATGCCCCGAGCAAGCCAATCACAGTTACTATTTTGCAGAAAGTGCGGGAATTTTCCCGCCACAGCCGCCTGGGTACACAAGTCATTCCCACGCCTCGCTGGTAGCCCGCCAGAACGTGTTTTCGCTAAGCTTCTGCGAAGCAACGGAACCTCTAGCCCAGCCACTACTTCAAGCTCTGCGGGCGTGCCTCTTGACAATGTCGGTGTCTGCAAAGCATTCACTCGACTTCCTCACACCCGTCGGCCCAAAGCTTTCCAGATCAGCAGAGCCCGCCCGTCACCGGACCACCCGGGCGACGAGAGACGCCGCGTGGGAAGTCCGGGCGTGAAGGAACAGCAACCTTCCACCGCATGCAATTATAGAGGAGAATCGTAAGATAGAAATATGAGAGGGGGCTCATGCCACCTCTCATAGGTTATCGAATCGGACGCAAAACTGATAGTTAATTGTAACGTTCATGGCCTCCTAATGACGATGGAACATTCAAATTGCGTCCGAATTTAATACATCGTCCTCCAGCCGACTTACCTCCATGGGTCTATTGCTGCGTCGGGCACCTTATGGTCGTTCTCCTGTGAGTCAAGATTATCGAATCGGACGCAAAAGTGATAGTTAATTGTAACGTTCAGGGCATCCTAATAACGATGGAACACTCAAATTGCGTCACCATTCAATACATCGTCCTCCAACCGACGTTTCTCCATGGGACTATTGCTGCCTCGGGCACCTTATGGTCGTTCTCCTGTGAGTCTAGATTATCGAATCGGACGCAAAACTGATAGTTAACTGTAACGTTCAGGGCCTCCTAATGACGATGGAACACTCAAATTGCGTCCCGATTCAATACATCGTCCTCCAACCGACTTGTCTCCATGGGTCTATTGCTGCCTCGGGCACCTTATGGTCGTTCTCCTGTGAGTCTAGATTATCGAATTGGACGCAAAACTGATAGTTAATTGAAACGTTCAGGGCCTCCTAATGACGATGGAACACTCAAATTGCATCCCAATTTAATACATTGTTCTCCAGCCGACTTATCTAAATGGGTCTATTGCTGCCTCGGGCACCTTATGGTCGTGCTCCTGTGGGTCTAGATTTTCGAATCGGACGCAAAACTGATAGTTAATTGTAACGTTCAGGGCTTCCTTATGACGATGGAACACACAAATTGCGTCGAGATTCAATATATCGTCCTCCAGCCGACTTGTCTTCATGGGTCTATTGCTGCCTCGGGCACCTTATGGTCGTTCTCCTGTGAGTCTAGATTATCGAATCGGACGCAAGACTGATAGCTAACTGTAACGTTCATGGCCTCCTAATGACAATGGAACTCTCAAATTGCGTCCCGATTCAATACATCGTCCTCCAGCCGACGTGTCTCCATGGGTCTATTGCTGCCTCAGGCACCTTATGTTCGTTCTCCTGTGAGTATAGGTTATCGAATCGGACGCAAAACTGATAGTTAATTGTAACGTTCAGGGCCTCCTAATGACGATGGAACACTCAAATTGCGTTCCGATTCAATACATCGTCCTCCAGCCGACGTGTCTCCATGGGTCTATTGCTGCCTCGGGCACCTTGTGGTCGTTCTCCTGTGAGTCAAGATCATCGAATCGGACACAAAGTGATAGTTAATTGTAACCTTCAGGGCTTCCTAATGACGATGGAACACTCAAATTGCGTTCCCATTCAATACATCGTCCTCCAACCGACGTCTCTCCATGGGACTATTGCTGCCTCGGCCACCTTATGGTCGTTCTCCTGTGAGCCTAGATTATCGAATCGGACGCAAAACTGATAGTTAATTGTAACATTCAGGGCCTCCTAATGAAGTTGGATCACCCAAATTGCGTCCCGATTCAATTCATCGTCCTCCAGCCGACTTGTCTCCTAGGGGTCTATTGCTGCCTCGGGCACCTTATGGTCGTTCTCCTGTGAGTCTAGATTATCGAATCGTACGCAAAACTGATAGGTAATTATAATGTTCAGGGCCATATAATGTTGATGGAACACTCAAATTGCGTCCCGATTCAATACATCGTCCTCGAGCCGACTTATCTCGAAGGGGTCTATTGCTGCCTCGGGCACCTTATGATCGTTCTCCTATGAGTCTAGATTATCGAATCGGAAGCAAAACTGATAGTTAATTGTAACGTTCAGGGCCTCCTAATGACGATGGAACACTCAAATTGCGTCGAGATTCAATACATCGACCTCCAGCCGACGTGTCTCCATGGGTCTATTGCTGCATCGGGCACATTATGGTCGGTCTCCTGTGAGTCTAGATTGTAGAATCGGACGCAAAACTGATAGTTAATTGTAACGTTCAGGGCCTCCTAACGACGATGGAACACTCAAATTGCGTTCCGACTCAATACATCGACCTCCAGCCGACTAATCTCCATGGGTCTATTGCTGCCTCGGGCACCTTATGTTCGTTCTCCTGTGAGTATAGGTTATCGAATCAGACGCAAAACTGATAGTTAGTTGTAACGTTCAGGGCCGCCTAATGACGATGGAACACTCAACTTGCATCCCAATTTAATACATTGTCCTCCAGCCGACTTATCTCCATGAGTCCATTGCTGCCTCGGGCACCTTATGGTCGTGCTCCTGTGGGTCTAGATTATCGAATCGGACGCAAAACTGATAGATAATTGTAAAGTTCTGGGCTTCCTTATGACGATGGAACACTCAAATTGCGTCGAGATTCAATACATCGACCTCCAGCCGACGTGTCTCCATGGGTCTATTGCTGCATCGGGCACCTTATGGTCGTTCTCCTGTGAGTCTAGATTATCGAATCGAACGCAAAACTGATAGGTAATTATAATGTTCAGGGCCATATAATGTTGATGGAAGACTCAAATTGCGTCCCGATTCAATACATCGTCCTCGAGCCGACTTATCTCGAAGGGGTCTATTGCTGCCCCGGGCACCTTATGGTCGTTCTCCTGTGAGTCTAGATTATCGAATCGGACGCAAAACTGATAGTTAATTGTAACGTTCATGGCCTCCTAATGACGATGGAACACTCAAATTGCGTCCGAATTTAATACATCGTCCTCCAGCCGACTTACCTAGATGGGTCTTTTGCTGCCTCGGGCACCTTATGGTCGTTCTCCTGTGAGTCAAGATTATCGAATCGGACGCAAAAGTGATAGTTAATTGTAACGTTCAGGGCATCCTAATGACGATGGAACACTCAAATTGCGTCCCCATTCAATACATCGTCCTCCAACCGACGTCTCGCCATGGGACTATTGCTGCCTCGGGCACCTTATGGTCGTTCTCCTGTGGGTCTAGATTATCGAATCGTACGCAAAACTGATAGTTAATTGTAACGTTCAGGGCCTCCTAATGACGATGGAACACTCAAATTGCGTCCCGATTCAATACATCGTCCTCCAGTCGACTTATCTCCATGGGTCTATTGCTGCCTCGGGCACCGTATGGTCGTTCTCCTGTGAGTCTAGACTATCGAATTTGGACGCAAAACTGATCGTTAACTGTAACGTTCAGGGCCGCCTAATGACGATGGATCACTCAAATTGCGTCCCGATTCAATATATCGTCCTCCAGCCGACGTGTCTGCATGGGTCTATTGCTGCCTCGGGCACCTTATGGTCGTTCTCCTGTGAGTCAAGATCATCGAATCGGACGCAAAACTGATAGTTAATTGTAACGTTCAGAGCATCCTAATGACGATGGAACACTCAAATTGCGTCCCCATTCAATACATCGTCCTCCAACCGACGTCTCTCCATGGGACTATTGCTGCCTCGGGCACCTTATGGTCGTTCTCCTGTGGGTCTAGATTATAGAATCGGTCGCAAAACTGATAGTTAATTGTAACGTTCAGGGCTTCCTTATGACGATGGAACACACAAATTGCGTCGAGATTCAATATATCGTCCTCCAGCCGACTTGTCTTCATGGGTCTATTGCTGCCTCGGGCACCTTATGGTCGTTCTCCTGTGAGTCTAGATTATCGAATCGGACGCAAAACTGATAGTTAACTGTAACGCTCAGGGCCTCCTAATGACAATGGAACTCTCAAATTGCGTCCCGCTTCAATACATCGACCTCCAGCCAACGTGTCTCCATGGGTCTATTGCTGCCTCGGGCACCTTATGTTCGTTCTCCTGTGAGTATAGGTTATCGAATCGGAAGCAAAACTTCTAGTTAATTGTAACGTTCAGGGCCTCCTAATGACGATGGAACACTCAAATTGCATGCCAATTTAATACATTGTCCTCCAGCCGACTTATCTCCATGGGTTCATTGCTGCCTCGGGCACCTTATGGTCGTGCTCCTGTGGGTGTAGATTATCGAATCGGACGCAAAACTGATAGTTAATTGTAACCTTCAGGGCTTCCTTATGACGATGGAACACTCAAATTGCGTCGAGATTCAATATATCGTCCTCCAGCCGACTTGTCTTCATGGGTCTATTGCTGCCTCGGGCACCTTATGGTCGTTCTCCTGTGAGTCTAGATTAACAAATCGGACGCAAAACTGATAGGTAATTGTAACGGTCACTGCCTCCTAATGACGATGGAACACTCACATCGCGTCCCGATTCAATACATCGTCCTCCAACCGACTTGTCTCCATGGGCCTATTGCTGCCTCGGGCACCTTATAGTCGTTCTCCTGTGAGTCTAGATTATCGAATCGGACGCTAAACAGATAGTTAATTGTAACGTTCAGGGCCTCCTAATGACGATGGAACACTCAAATTGCGTCCCGATTCAATACATCGTCCTCCAGCCGACTTATCTCCATGGGTCTATTGCTGCCTCGGGCACCTTATGTTCGTTCTCCTGTGAGTATGGGTTATCGAATCTGACGCAAAACTGATAGTTAATTGTAACGTTCAGGGCCTCCTAATGACGATGGAACACTCAAATTGCATCCCAATTTAATACATTGTCCTCCAGCCGACTTATCTAAATGGGTCTATTGCTGCCTCGGGCACCTTATGTTCGTGCTCCTGTGGGTCCAGATTATCGAATCGGACGCAAAACTGATAGTTAATTGTAACGTTCAGGGCTTCCTTATGACGATGGAACACACAAATTGCGTCGAGATTCTATATATCGTCCTCCAGCCGACTTGTCTTCATGAGTCTATTGCTGCCTCGGGCACTTATGGTCGTTCACCTGTGAGTCTAGATTATCGAATCGGACGCAAAACTGATAGTTAACTGTAACGTTCAGGGCCTCCTAATGACGATGGAACACTCAAATTGCGTCCCGATTCAATACATCGTCCTCCAGCCGACGTGTCTCCATGGGTCTATTGCTGCCTCGGGCACCTTATGGTCGTTCTCCTGTGAGTCTAGATTCTCGAATCGGACGCAAAACTGATAGTTAATTGTAACCTTCAGGGCCTCCTACTGACGATGGAAAACTCAAATTGCGTCCCGATTCAATACATCGTCCTCCAACCGACTTGTCTCCATGGGTCTATTGCTGCCTCGGGCACCTTATGGTCGTTCTCCTGTGAGTCTAGATTATCGAATCGGACGCAAAACTGTTAGTTAATTGTAACTTTCAGGGCCTCCTAATGACGATGGAACACTCAAATTGCATCCCAATTTAATACATCGTCCTCCAGCCGACTTAACTAAATGGGACTATTGCTGCCTCGGGTACCTTATGGTCGTGCTCCTGTGGGTCTAGGTTATCGAATCGGACGCTAAACTGATAGTTAATTGTAACGTTCAGGGCTTCCTTATGACGATGGAACACACAAATTGCGTCGAGATTCAATATATCGTCCTCCAGCCGACTTGTCTTCATGGGTCTATTGCTGCCTCGGGCACCTTATGGTCGTTCTCCTGTGAGTCTAGATTATCGAATCGGACGCAAAACTGATAGTTAACTGTAACGTACAGGGCCTCCTAATGACCATGGAACACTTAAATTGCGTCCCGATTCAATACATCGTCCTCCAGCCGACGTGTCTCCATGGGTCTATTGCTGCCTCGGGCACCTTATGTTCGTTCTCCTGTGAGTATTGGTTATCGAATCGGACGAAAAAATGATAGTTAATTGTAACGTTCATGGCCTCCTAATGACGATGGAACACTCAAATTGCGTCCCAATTTAACACATCGTCCTCCAGCCGACTTATCTCCATGGGTCTATTGCTGCCTCGGGCACCTTATGGTCGTTCTCCTGTGAGTCAAGATTATCGAATCGGACGCAAAAGTGATAGTTAATTCTAACGTTCAGGGCATGCTAATAACGATGGAACACTCAAATTGCGTCCCCATTCAATACGTCGTCCTCCAACCGACGTTTCTCCATGGGACTATTGCTGCCTCGGGCACCTTATGGTCGTTCTCCTGTGAGTCTAGATTATCGAATCGAACGCAAAACTGATAGGTAATTTTAATATTCAGGGCGACATAATGTCGATGGATCACTCAAATTGCGTTCCGATTAAATACATCGTCCTCCAGCCGACTTATCTCCATGGGTCTATTGCTGCCTCGGGCACTTTATGGTCGTTCTCCTGTGAGTCTAGATTATCGAATCGGACGTAAACTGATAGTTAATTGTAACGTTCATGGCCTCCTAATGACGATGGAACACTCAAATTGCGTACCGATTCAATACATCGACCTCCAGCCGACGTGTCTCCATGGGTCTATTGCTGCCTCGGGCACCGTACGGTCGTTCTCTTGTGAGTCTAGATTATAGAATCGAACGCAAAACTGATAGTTAATTGTAACGTTCAGGGCCTCCTAACGACGATGGAACACTCAAATTGCGTCCCGATTCAATACATCGTCCTCCAGCCGACTTATCTCCATGGGTCTATTGCTGCCTCGGGCATCTTATGTTCGTTCTCCTGTGAGTATAGGATATCGAATCGGACGCAAAACTGATAGTTAATTGTAACGTTCAGGGCCTCCTAATGACGATGGAACACTCAAATTGCATCCCAATTTAATACATTGTCCTCCAGCCGACTTATCTCCATGGGTCCATTGCTGCCTCGGGCACCTTATGGTCGTGCTCCCGTGGGTCTTGATTATCGAATCGGACGCAAAACTGATAGTTAATTGTAACGTTCAGGGCTTCCTTATGACGATGGAACACTCAAATTGCGTCGAGATTCAATATATCGTCCTCCAGCCGACGTGTCTCCATGGGTCTATTGCTGCCTCGGGCACCTTATGGTCGTTCTCCTGTGAGTCAAGATCATCAAATCGGACGCAAAAGTGATAGTTAATTGTAACGTTCAGGGCATCCTAATGACGATGGAACACTCAAATTGCGTCCCCATTCAATACATCGTCCTCCAACCGACGTCTCTCCATGGGACTATTGGCTCAAATGGCTCTGAGCACTATGGGACTCAACTTCTGAGGTCATTAGTCCCCTAGAACTTAGAACTAGTTAAACCTAACTAACCTAAGGACATCACAAACATCCATGCCCGAGGCAGGATTCGAACCTGCGACCGTAGCGGTCTTGCGGTTCCAGACTGCAGCGCCTTTAACCGCACGGCCGCTTCGGCCGGCCATGGGACTATTGCTGCCTCGGGCACCTTATGGTCGTTCTCCTGTGAGTCTAGATTATCGAATCGGACGCAAAACTGATAGTTAATTGTAACGTTCAGGGCCTCCTAATGAAGATGGATCACTCAAATTGCGTCCCGATTCAATTCATCGTCCTCCAGCCGACTTGTCTCCTAGGGGTCTATTGCTGCCTCGGGCACCTTATGGTCGTTCTCCTGTGAGTCTAGATTATCGAATCGAACGCAAAACTGATAGGTAATTATAATGTTCAGGGCCATATAATGTCGATGTAACACTCAAATTGCGTCCCGATTCAATACATCGTCCTCCAGCCGACTAATCTCGATGGGTCTATTGCTGCATCGGGCACCTTATGATCGTTCTCCTGTGAGTCTAGATTATCGAATCGGACGCAAAACTGATAGTTAATTGTAACGTTCAGGGCCTCCTAATGACGATGGAACACTCAAATTGCGTCGAGATTCAATACATCGACCTCCAGCCGACGTGTCTCCATGGGTCTATTGCTGCCTCGGGCACCTTATGGTCGTTCTCCTGTGAGTCTAGATTATAGAATCGGACGCAAAACTGATAGTTAATTGTAACGTTCAGGGACTCCTAACGACGATGGAACACTCAAATTGCGTTCCGACTCAATACATCGTCCTCCAGCCGACTTATCTCCATGGGTCCATTGCTGCCTCGGGCACCTTATGGTCGTGCCCCTGTGGGTCTAGATTATCGAATCGGACGCAAAACTGATAGTTAGTTGTAAAGTTCAGGGCTTCCTTATGACGATGGAACACTCAAATTGCGTCGGTATTCAATATATTGTCCTCCAGCCGACTTGTCTTCATGGGTCTATTGCTGCCTCGGGCACCTTATGGTCGTTCTCCTGTGAGTCTAGATTATCGAATCGGACGCAAAACTGATAGGTAATTGTAACGTTCACTGCCTCCTAATGACGATGGAACACTCTAATTGCGTCCCGATTCAATACATCGTCCTCCAGCCGACTTATCTCCATGGGTCTATTGCTGCCTCGGGCACCTTATGATCGTTCTCCTGTGAGTCTAGATTATCGAATCGGACGCAAAACTGATAGCTAACTGTAACGTTCAGGGCCTCCTAATGACGATGGAACACTCAAATTGCGTCCCGATTCAGTACATCGTCCTCCAGCCGACGTGTCTCCATGGGTCTATTGCTGCCTCGGGCACCTTATGATCGTTCTCCTGTGAGTCTAGATTATCGAATCGGACGCATAACTGATAGTTAATTGTAACGATCAGGGCTTCCTTATGACGATGGAACACACAAATTGCGTCGAGATTCAATATATCGTCCTCCAGCCGACTTGTCTTCATGGGTCTATTGCTGCCTCGGGCACCTTATGGTCGTTCTCCTGTGAGTCTAGATTATCGAATCGGACGCAAGACTGATAGTTAACTGTAACGTTCAGGGCCTCCTAATGACAATGGAACTCTCAAATGGCGTCCCGATTCAATATATCGTCCTCAAGCCGACGTGTCTCCATGGGTCTATTGCTGCCTCGGCCATCTTATGTTCGTTCTCCTGTGAGTATAGGATATCGAATCGGACGCAAAACTGATAGTAAATTGTAACGTTCAGGGCCTCCTAATGACGATGGAACACTCAAATTGCATTCCAATTTAATACATTGTCCTCCAGCCGACTTATCTCCATGGGTTCATTGCTGCCCCGGGCACCTTATGGTCGTGCTCCTGTGGGTCTAGATTATCGAATCGGACGCAAAACTTATAGTTAATTGTAGCGTTCAGGGCTCCCTTATGACGATGGAACACTCAAATTGCGTTTCGATTCAATACATCGTCCTCCAGCCTACATTTCTCCATGGGTCTATTGGTGCCTCGGGCATCTTATGTTCGTTCTCCTGTGAGTCTAGATTATCGAATCGCATGCAAAACTGATCATTAATTGTAACGTTCAGGACCTCCTAATGAGGATGGAACACTCAAATTGCGTCCCAATTTAATACATCGTCCTCCAGCCGACTTATCCCCATGGGTCTATTGCTGCCTCGGGTACCTTATTGTCGTTCTCCTGTGAGTCCAGATTATCGAATCGTACGCAAAACTGATGGTTAATTTAACGTTCAGGGCTTCCTAATGACGATGGAATATTCAAATTGCGTCCCGATTCAATACATCGTCCTCCAGCCGACGTGTCTCCATGGGTCTATTGCTGCCTCGGGCACCTTATGATCGTTCTCGTGTGAGTCTAGATTATCGAATCGTACGAAAAACTGATAAATAATTGTAACCTTCAGGGCCTCCTAATGACGATGGGAAACCCAAATTGCGTCCCGATTCAATACGTCGTCCTCCAACCGACTTGTCTTCATGGGTCTATTGCTGCCTCGGGCACCTTATGGTCGTTCTCCTGTGAGTGTAGATTATCGAATCGGACGCAAATCTGATAGTTAATTGTAACATTCAGGGCCTCCTAATGACGATGGAACACACAAATTGCGTCCCGATTCAATACATCGTCCTCCAGCCGACTTATCTCCATGGGACTATTGCTGCCTCGGGCACCTTATGTTCGTCCTCCTGTGAGTCTAGATTACCGAATCGGACGCAAAACTGATTGATAATTGTAACGTTCAGTGCCATATAATGTCGATGGAACACTCAAATGGCGTCCCGATTCAATACATTGTCCTCCAGCCGACTTGTCTTCATGGGTCTATTGCTGCCTCGGGCGCCTTATGATCGTTCTCCTGTGAGTCTAGATTATCGAATCGTACGCAAAACTGATGGTTAATTTAACGTTCAGGGCTTCCTAATGACGATGGAATATTCAAATTGCGTCCCGATTCAATACATCGTCCTCCAGCCGACGTTTCTCCATGGGTCTATTGCTGCCCGGGCACCTTATGATCGTTCTCGTGTGAGTCTAGATTATCGAATCGTACGAAAAACTGTAAAATAATTGTAACCTTCAGGGCCTCCTAATGACGATGGGAAACCCAAATTGCGTCCCGATTCAATACGTCGTCCTCCAACCGACTTGTCTTCATGGGTCTATTGCTGCCTCGGGCACCTTATGGTCGTTCTCCTGTGAGTGTAGATTATCGAATCGGACGCAAAACTGATAGTTAATTGTAACATTCAGGGCCTCCTAATGACGATGGAACACACAAATTGCGTCCCGATTCAATACATCGTCCTACAGCCGACTTATCTCCATGGGTCTATTGCTGCCTCGGGCACCTTATGTTCGTCCTCCTGTGAGTCTAGATTACCGAATCGGACGCAAAACTGATAGATAATTGAACGTTCAGTGCCATATAATGTCGATGGAACACTCAAATGGCGTCCCGATTCAATACATTGTCCTCCAGCCGACTTGTCTTCATGGGTCTATTGCTGCCTCGGGCACATTATGATCGTTCTCCTGTGAGTCTAGATTATCGAATCGGACGCAAAACTGATAGGTAATTGTAACGTTCACTGCCTCCTAATGACGATGGAACACTCAAATTGCGTCCCGATTCAATACATCGTCCTCCAGCCGACGTATCTCGATGGGACTATTGCTGCCTCGGCCACCTTATGTTCGTTCTCCTGTGAGTCTAGATTATCGAATCGGACGCAAAGCTGATTGTTAACTGTAACGTTCAGGGCCTCTTAATGACGATGGAACACTCAAATTGCGTCCCGATTCAATACATCGTCCTCCAGCCGACGTATCTCCATGGGTCTATTGCTGCCTCGGGCACCTTATGGTCGTTCTCCTGTGAGTCTAGATTATAGAATCGGACGTAAAACTGAGAGTTAATTGTAACGTTCAGGGCCTCCTAATGACGATGGAGCACTCAAATTGTGTCCCGATTCAATACATCGTCCTCCAGCCGACTTATCTCCATAGGTCTATTGCTGCCTCGGCCACCCTATGGTCGTTCTCCAGTGAGTCTAGATTATCGAATCGGACGCAAAATTGATAGTTAATTGTAACGTTCAGGTCCTCCTAATGACGATGGAACACTCAAATTGCGTCCCGATTCAATACATCGTCCTCCAGCCGACTTATCTCCATGGGTCTATTGCTGCCTCGGGCACTTTATGGTCGTTCTCCTGTGAGTCTAGATTTTCGACTCGGACGCAAAACTGATAGTTAATTGAAACGTTCAGGGCCTCCTAATGACGATGGAACACCCAAATTGCGTCCCGATACAATACATCGTCCTCCAACCGACTTGTCTCCATTGGAGTATTGCTGCCACGGGCACCTTATGGTCGTTCTCCTGTGACTCTAGATTATCGAATCGGACGCAAAACTGATAGTTAATTGTAACGTTCAGGTCCTCCTAATGACGATGGAACACTCAAAATGCGTCCCGATTCAATTGATCGACCTCCAGCCGACTTATCTCCATGGGTCTATAGCTGCCTCGGGCACCTTATGGTCGTTCTCCTGTGAGTCTAGATTATCGAATTGGACGCAAAACTGATATATAATTGTAACGTTCAGGGCCTCCTAATGACGATGGCACGCTCAAATTGTGTCGAGTTTCAATACATCGTCCTCCAGCCGACGTTTTCCATGGGTCTATTGCTGCCTCGGGTACCTTATGGTCGTTCTCCTGTGAGTCTAGATTATAGAATCGGACGTAAAACTGATAGTTAATTGTAACGTTCGGGGCCTCCTAATGACGGTGGAACACTCAAATTGTGTCCCGATTCAATACATCGTCCTCCATCCGACTTATCTCCATAGGTCTATTGCTGCCTTGGGCACCTTATGGTCGTTCTCCTGTGAGTCTAAATTATCGAATCGGACGCAAAACTGATAGATAATTGTAACGTTCAGGGCCTCTTAATAACGATGGAACGCTCAAATTGTGTCGAGTTTCAATTCATCGTCCTCCAGCCGACGTTTCTCCATGGGTCTATTGCTGCCTCGGGCACCTTATGTTCGTTCTCCTGTGAGTCTAGATTATCGAATCGGACACAAAAGTGATAGTTAATTTAACGTTCAGGGCATCCTAATGACGATGGAACACTCAAATTGCGTCCCGATTCAATACATCGTCCTCCAGCCGACGTGTCTCCATGGGTCTATTGCTGCCTCGGGCACTTTATGGTCGTTCTCCTGTGAGTCTAGATTTTCGACTCGGTCGCAAAACTGATCGTTAATTGAAACGTTCAGGGACTCCTAATGACGATGGAACACCCAAATTGCGTCCCGATTCAATACATCGTCCTCCAACCGACTTGTCTCCATTGGTCTATTGCTGCCACGGGCACCTTATGGTCGTTCTCCTGTGAGTCTAGATTATCGAATCGGACGCAAGACTGATAGTTAATTGTAACGTTCAGGTCCTCCTAATGACGATGGAACACTCAAAATGCGTCCCGATTCAATTGATCGACCTCCGGCCGACTTATCTCCATGGGTCTATTGCTGCCTCGGGCACCTTATGGTCGTTCTCCTGTGAGTCTAGATTATAGAATCGGACGTAAAACTGATAGTTAATTGTAACGTTCGGGGCCTCCTAATAACGGTGGAACACTCAAATTGTGTCCCGATTCAATACATCGTCCTCCATCCGACTTATCTCCATAGGTCTATTGCTGCCTTGGACACCTTATGGTCGTTCTCCTGTGAGTCTAGATTATCGAATCGGACGCAAAACTGATAGATAATTGTAGCGTTCAGGGCCTCTTAATGACGATGGAACGCTCAAATTGTGTCGAGTTTCAATACATCGTCCTCCAGCCGACGTTTCTCCATGGGTCTATTGCTGCCTCGGGCACCTTATGTTCGTTCTCCTGTGAGTCTAGATTATCGAATCGGACACAAAAGTGATAGTTAATTTAACGTTCAGGGCATCCTAATGACGATGGAACACTCAAATTGCGTCCCGATTCAATACATCGTCCTCCAGCCGACGTGTCTCCATGGGTCTAATGCTGCCTCGGGCACCTTATGGTCGTTCTTCTGTAAGTCTAGATTATCGAATCGGACGCAAAACTGATAGTAAATTGTAACGTTCAGGGCCTCCTAATGACGATGGAACACCCAAATTGCGTCCCGATTCAATACATCGTCCTCCAACCGGTTTGTCTGCATGGGTCTATTGCTGCCTCGGGCACCTTATGGTCGTTCTCCTGTGAGTCTAGATTATCGAATTGGACGCAAAACTGATATATAATTGTAACGTTCAGGGCCTCCTAATGACGATGGCACGCTCAAATTGTGTCGAGTTTCAATACATCGTCCTCCAGCCGACGTTTTCCATGGGTCTATTGCTGCCTCGGGTACCTTATGGTCGTTCTCCTGTGAGTCTAGATTATAGAATCGGACGTAAAACTGATAGTTAATTGTAACGTTCGGGGCCTCCTAATGACGGTGGAACACTCAAATTGTGTCCCGATTCAATACATCGTCCTCCATCCGACTTATCTCCATAGTTCTATTGCTGCCTTGGGCACCTTATGGTCGTTCTCCTGTGAGTCTAAATTATCGAATCGGACGCAAAACTGATAGATAATTGTAACGTTCAGGGCCTCTTAATAACGATGGAACGCTCAAATTGTGTCGAGTTTCAATTCATCGTCCTCCAGCCGACGTTTCTCCATGGGTCTATTGCTGCCTCGGGCACCTTATGTTCGTTCTCCTGTGAGTCTAGATTATCGAATCGGACACAAAAGTGATAGTTAATTTAACTTCAGGGCATCCTAATGACGATGGAACACTCAAATTGCGTCCCGATTCAATACATCGTCCTCCAGCCGACGTGTCTCCATGGGTCTATTGCTGCCTCGGGCACTTTATGGTCGTTCTCCTGTGAGTCTAGATTTTCGACTCGGTCGCAAAACTGATCGTTAATTGAAACGTTCAGGGACTCCTAATGACGATGGAACACCCAAATTGCGTCCCGATTCAATACATCGTCCTCCAACCGACTTGTCTCCATTGGTCTATTGCTGCCACGGACACCTTATGGTCGTTCTCCTGTGAGTCTAGATTATCGAATCGGACGCAAGACTGATAGTTAATTGTAACGTTCAGGTCCTCCTAATGACGATGGAACACTCAAAATGCGTCCCGATTCAATTGATCGACCTCCAGCCGACTTATCTCCATGGGTCTATTGCTGCCTCGGGCACCTTATGGTCGTTCTCCTGGGAGTCTAGATTATAGAATCGGACGTAAAACTGATAGTTAATTGTAACGTTCGGGGCCTCCTAATAACGGTGGAACACTCAAATTGTGTCCCGATTCAATACATCGTCCTCCATCCGACTTATCTCCATAGGTCTATTGCTGCCTTGGACACCTTATGGTCGTTCTCCTGTGAGTCTAGATTATCGAATCGGACGCAAAACTGATAGATAATTGTAGCGTTCAGGGCCTCTTAATGACGATGGAACGCTCAAATTGTGTCGAGTTTCAATACATCGTCCTCCAGCCGACGTTTCTCCATGGGTCTATTGCTGCCTCGGGCACCTTATGTTCGTTCTCCTGTGAGTCTAGATTATCGAATCGGACACAAAAGTGATAGTTAATTTAACGTTCAGGGCATCCTAATGACGATGGAACACTCAAATTGCGTCCCGATTCAATACATCGTCCTCCAGCCGACGTGTCTCCATGGGTCTAATGCTGCCTCGGGCACCTTATGGTCGTTCTTCTGTAAGTCTAGATTATCGAATCGGACGCAAAACTGATAGTAAATTGTAACGTTCAGAGCCTCCTAATGACGATGAAACACCCAAATTGCGTCCCGATTCAATACATCGTCCTCCAACCGGTTTGTCTGCATGGGTCTATTGCTGCCTCGGGCACCTTATGGTCGTTCTCCTGTAAGTCTAGATTATCGAATCGGACGCAAAAATGATAGTTAATTGTAACGTTCAGGGCCTCCTAATGACGATGGTGCACTCAAATTGCGTCCCGATTCAGTACATCGTCCTCCAGCCGACTTATCTCCATGGGTCTATTGCTGCCTCGGGCACCTTATATTCGTTCTCCTGTGAGTCTAGATTATCGAATCGGACGAAAAACTGATAGATAATTGTAACGTGCAGGGCCTCCTAATGTCGATGGAACACTCAAATTGCGTCCCGATTCAATTCATCGTCCTCCAGCCGACTTATCTCCATGGTTCTATTGCTGCCTCGGGCACCTATGGCCGTTCTCCTGTGACTCTAGATTATCGAATCGGACGAAAAACTGATTGTTAATTGTAACGTTCAGGGCCTCCTAATGACGATAGAACACTCAAATTGCGTCCCGATTCAATACATCGTCCTCCAGCCGCCGTGTCTCCATGGGTCTATTGCTGCCTCGGGCACCTTATGGTCGTTCTTCTGTGAGTCTAGATTATCGAATCGGACGCTAAACTGATAGTTAATTGTAACGTTCAGGGACTCCTAATGACGATGGAACACTCAAATTGCGTCCCGATTCAGTACATCGTCCTCCAGCCGACTTATCTCCATTGGTCTATTGCTGCCTCGGGCACCTTATGTTCGTTCTCCTGTGAGTCTAGATTATCGAATCGGACGAAAAACTGATAGATAATTGTAGCGATCAGGGCCTCCTAATGTCGATGGAACACTCAAATTGCGTCCCGATTCAATTCATCGTCCCCCAGCCGACTTATCTCCATGGGTCTATTGCTGCCTCGGGCAAATTATGGTTGTTCTCCTGTGAGTCTAGATTATCGAATCGGACGCAAAACTGATAGTTAATTGAAACGTTCAGGGCCTCCTAATGAACATGGAACACCCAAATTGCGTCCCGATTCAATACATCGTCCTCCAACCGACTTGTCTCCATTGGTCTATTGCTGCCACGGGCACCTTATGGTCGTTCTCCTGTGAGTCTAGATTATCGAATCGGACGCAAAACTGATAGTTAATTGTAACGTTCAGGTCCTCCTAATGACGATGGAACACTCAAAATGCGTCCCGATTCAATTGATCGACCTCCAGCCGACTTATCTCCATGGGTCTATTGCTGCCTCGGGCACCTTATGGTCGTTCTCCTGTGAGTCTAGATTATCGAATTGGACGCAAAACAGATATATAATTGTAACGTTCAGGGCCTCCTAATGACGATGGAATGCTCAAATTGTGTCCAGTTTCAATACATCGTCCTCCAGCCGACGTTTTCCATGGGTCTATTGCTGCCTCGGGTACCTTATGGTCGTTCTCCTGTGTGTCTAGATTATAGAATCGGACGTAAAACTGATAGTTAATTGTAACGTTCGGGGCCTCCTAATGACGGTGGAACACTCAAATTGTGTCCCGATTCAATACATCGTCCTCCATCCGACTTATCTCCATAGGTCTATTGCTGCCTTGGACACCTTATGGTCGTTCTCCTGTGAGTCTAGATTATCGAATCGGACGCAAAACTGATAGATAATTGTAACGTTCAGGGCCTCTTAATGACGATGGAACGCTCAAATTGTGTCCAGTTTCAATACATCGTCCTCCAGCCGACGTTTCTCCATGGGTCTATTGCTGCCTCGGGCACCTTATGTTCGTTCTCCTGTGAGTCTAGATTATCGAATCGGACACAAAAGTGATACTTAATTTAACGTTCAGGGCATCCTAATGACGATGCAACACTCAAATTGCGTCCCGATTCAATACATCGACCTGCAGCCGACTTAACTCCATGGGTCTAATGCTGCCTCGGGCACCTAATGGTCGTTCTCCTGTGAGTCAAGATTATCGAATCGGACGCAAAACTGAAAGTTAATTGTAGCGTTCAGGGCCTCCTAATGCCGATGGAACACTCAAATTGCGTTTCGATTCAATACATCGTCCTCCAGCCTACATATCTCCATGGGTCTATTGGTGCCTCGGGCACCTTATGTTCGTTCTCCTGTGAGTCTAGATTATCGAATCGCATGCAAAACTGATCATTAATTGTAACGTTCAGGGCCTCCTAATGAGGATGGAACACTCAAATTGCGTCCCAATTTAATACATCGTCCTCCAGCCGACTTATCCCCATGGGTCTATTGCTGCCTCGGGGACCTTATTGTCGTTCTCCTGTGAGTCTAGATTATCGAATCGTACGCAAAACTGATGGTTAATTTAACGTTCAGGGCTTCCTAATGACGATGGAATATTCAAATTGCGTCCCGATTCAATACATCGTCCTCCAGCCGACGTGTCTCCATGGGTCTATTGCTGCCTCGGGCACCTTATGATCGTTCTCGTGTGAGTCTAGATTATCGAATCGTACGCAAAACTGATAAATAATTGTAACCTTCAGGGCCTCCTAATGACGATGGGAAACCCAAATTGCGTCCCGATTCAATACGTCGTCCTCCAACCGACTTGTCTTCATGGGTCTATTGCTGCCTCGGGCACCTTATGGTCGTTCTCCTGTGAGTGTAGATTATCGAATCGGACGCAAAACTGATAGTTAATTGTAACATTCAGGGCCTCCTAATGACGATGGAACACACAAATTGCGTCTCGATTCAATACATCGTCCTACAGCCGACTTATCTCCATGGGTCTATTGCTGCCTCGGGCACCTTATGATCGTTCTCCTGTGAGTCTAGATTATCGAATCGGACGCAAAACTGATAGGTAATTGTAACGTTCACTGCCTCCTAATGACGATGGAACACTCAAATTGCGTCCCGATTCAATACATCGTCCTCTAGCCGACGTATCTCCATGGGTCTATTGCTGCCTCGGCCACCTTATGTTCGTTCTCCTGTGAGTCTAGATTATCGAATCGGACGCAAAGCTGATTGTTAACTGTAACGTTCAGGGCCTCCTAATGACGGTGGAACACTCAAATTGCGTCCCGATTCAATACATCGTCCTCCAGCCGACGTATCTCCATGGGTGTATTTCTGCCTCGGGCACCTTATGGTCGTTCTCCTGTGAGTCTAGATTATCGAATTGGACGCAAAACTGATATATAATTGTAACGTTCAGGGCCTCCTAATGACGATGGAACGCTCAAATTGTGTCGAGTTTCAATACATCGTCCTCCAGCCGACGTTTTCCATGGGTCTATTGCTGCCTCGGGTACCTTATGGTCGTTCTCCTGTGAGTCTAGATTATCGAATCGGACACAAAAGTGATAGTTAATTTAACGTTCAGGGCATCCTAATGACGATGGAACACTCAAATTGCGTCGCGATTCAATACATCGTCCTCCAGCCGACGTGTCTCCATGGGTCTATTGCTGCCTCGGGCACCTTATGATCGTTCTCGTGTGAGTATAGATAATCGAATCGTACGAAAAACTGATAAATAATTGTACCCTTCAGGGCCTCCTAATGACGATGGGAAACCCAAATTGCGTCCCGATTCAATACGTCGTCCTCCAACCGACTTGTCTTCATGGGTCTATTGCTGCCTCGGGCACCTTATGGTCGTTCTCCTGTGAGTGTAGATTATCGAATCGGACGCAAAACTGATAGTTAATTGTAACATTCAGGGCCTCCTAATGACGATGGAAAACACAAATTGCGTCCCGATTCAATACATCGTCCTACAGCCAACGTATCTCCATGGGTCTATTGCTGCCTCGGGCACCTTATGGTCGTTCTCCTGTGAGTCTAGATTGTAGAATCGGACGTAAAACTGACAGTTAATTGTAACGTTCAGGGCCTCCTAATGACGATGGAACACTCAAATTGTGTCCCGATTCAATACATCGTCCTCCAGCCGACTTATCTCCGTAGGTCTATTGCTGCCTCGGGCACCTTATGGTCGTTCTCCAGTGAGTCTAGATTATCGAATCGGACGCAAAATTGATAGTTAATTGTAACGTTCAGGGCCTCCTAATGACGATGGAACACTCAAATTGCGTCCCGATTCAATACATCGTCCTAAAGCCGACTTATCTCCATGGGTCTATTGCTGCCTCGGGCACCTTATGTTCGTTCTCCAGTGAGTCTAGATTATCGAATCGAACGCTAAACTGATAGTTAATTGTAACGTTCAGGGCCTCCTAATGACGATGGAACACTCAAATTGCGTCCCAATTTAATACATCTTCTTCCAGCCGACATCTCCAAGGGTCTATTGCTGCCTCGGGCACCTTATGTTCGTTCTCCTGTGAGTCTAGATTATCGAATCGGACACAAAAGTGATAGTTAATTTAACGTTCAGGGCATCCTAATGACGATGGAACACTCAAATTGCGTCCCGATTCAATACATCGTCCTCCAGCCGACGTGTCTCCATGGGTCTACTGCTGCCTCGGGCACCTTATGGTCGTTCTTCTGTAAGTCTAGATTATCGAATCGGACGCAAAACTGATAGTAAATTGTAACGTTCAGGGCCTCCTAATGACGATGGAACACCCAAATTGCGTCCCGATTCAATACATCGTCCTCCAACCGACTTGTCTCCATGGGTCTATTGCTGCCTCGGGCACCTTATGGTCGTTCTCCTGTGAGTCTAGATTATAGAATCGGACGTAAAACTGATAGTTAATTGTAACGTTCGGGGCCTCCTAATGACGATGGAACACTCAAATTGTGTCCCGATTCGATACATCGTCCTCCATCCGACTTATCTCCATAGGTCTATTGCTGCCTCGGGCACCTTATGGTCGTTCTCCTGTGAGTCTAGATTATCGAATCGGACGCAAAATTGATAGTTAATTGTAACGTTCAGGGCCTCCTAATGACGATGGAACACTCAAATTGCGTCCCGATTCAATATATAGTCCTACAGCCAACGTGTCTCCATGGGTCTATTGCTGCCTCGGGCACCTTATGGTCGTCCTCCTGTGAGTCTAGATTAAGGAATCGGACGCAAAACTGATAGATAATTGAAACGTTCAGGGCCATATAATGTCGATGGAACACTTAAATGGCGTCCCGATTCAATATATCGTCCTCCAGCCGACTTATCTCCATCGGTCTATCGCTGTTTCGGGCACCTTATGGTCGTTCTCCTGTGAGTCTAAATTATCGAATGGGACGCAAAACTGATAGTTAATTGTAACGTTTAAGGCCTCCTAATGACGATGGAACACTCAAATTGCGTCGAGATTCAATACATCGTCCTCCAGCCGACTTATCTCCATGGGTCTGTTGCTGCTTCGTGCACCTTATGGTCGTTCTCCTGTGAGTCTAGATTATCGAATCGGACGCAAAACTGATAGTTAATGGTAACGTTCAGGGACTCTAAATGACGATGGAAAACTCAAATTGCGTCCCGATTCAATACATTGTCCTCCAGCCGACTTAACTCCATGGTTCTATTGCTGCCTCGGGCACCTTATTTTCGTTCTCCTGTGAGGTTAGGTTATCGAATCGGACGTAAAACTGATAGTTAATTGTAACGTTCAGGGCCTCCTAATGACGATGGAACACTCAATTTGCGTCCCAATTTAATACATCGTCCTCCAGCCGACTTATCTCCATGGGTCTATTGCTGCCTCGGGCACCTCATGGTCATTCCCCTGTGAGTCTACATTATCGAATCGGACGCTAAACTGATAGTTAATTGTAACGTTCAGGGCCTCCTAATGACGATGGAACACTCAAATTGCGTCCCGATTCAATTCATCGTTCTCCAGCTGTCTTATCTCCATGGGTCTATTGCTGCCTCGGGCACCTTATGGTCGTTCTCCTGTGAGTCTAGATTATCGAATCGGACGCAAAACTGATAGTTAATTGTAACGTTCAGGGCCTCCTAATGACGACGGAACACTCAAATTGCGTCCCGATTCAATACGTCGTCCTCCAGCCGACGTGTGTCCATGGGTCTATTGCTGCCTCGGGCACCTTATGTTCGTTCTCCTGTGAGTCTAGATTATCGAATCGGACGAAAAACTGATAGATAATTGTAACGTTCAGGGCCTCTTAATGTCGATGGAACACTCAAATTGCGTCCCGATTCAGTTCATCGTCCTCCAGCCGACTTTTCTCCATGGGTCTATTGCTGCCTCGGGCACCTTATGGTCGTTCTCCCGTGAGTCTAGATTATCGAATCGAACGCAAAACTGTAAGTTAATTGTAACGTTCAGGGCCTCCTAATGACGATGGAACACTCAAATTTCGTCCCGATTCAATACATAGTCCTCCAGCCGACGTGTCTCCATGGGTCTATTGCTGCCTCGGGCACCTTATGGTCGTTCTCCTGTGAGTCTAGATTTTCGACTCGGACGCAAAACTGATAGTTAATTGTAACGTTCACGGCCTCCTAATGACGATGGAATATTCAAATTGCGTCCCGATTAAATACATCGTCCTCCAGCCGACGTGTCTCCATGGATCTATTGCTGCCTCGGGCACCTTATGGTCGTTCCCGTGTGAGTCTAGATTATCGAATCGTACGAAAAACTGATAAATAATTGTAACCTTCAGGGACTCCTAATGACGATGGAAAACTCAAATTGCGTCGAGATTCAATATATTGTCCTCCAGCCGACTTGTCTCCATGGGTCTATTGCTGCCTCGGGCACCTTATGGTCGTACTCCTGTGAGTTAAGATTATCGAATCGGATGCAAAACTGATAGTTAATTGTACCGTTCAGTGCCTCCTAATGACGATGGTACACTCAAATTGCTTATCGATTCAATAAATCGTCCTTCAGCCGACTTAACTCCATGGGTCTATTGCTGCCTCGGGCACCTTATGTTCGTTCTCCTGTGAGGCTAGGTTATCGAATCGGACGTAAAACTGATAGTTAATTGTAACGTTCAGGGCCTCCTAATGACGATGGAACACTCAATTTGCGTCCCAATTTAATACCTCGTCCTCCAGACGACTTATCTCCATGGGTCTATTGCTGCCTCGGGCACCTTATGGTCGTTCTCCTGTGAGTCTAGATTATCGAATCGGCGCAAAACTGATTGTTAACTGTAACGTTCAGGGCCTCCCAATAACGATGGAACACTCAAATTGCGTCGAGATTCAATAAATCGTCCTCCAGCCGACTTGTCTTCATGGGTCTATTCCTGCCTCGGGCACCTTATGGTCGATTTCCTGTGAGTCTAGATTATCGTATCGGACGTAAAACTGATAGTTAATTGTAATGTTCGGGGCCATATAATGTCGATGGAACACTCAAATTGCGTCCCGATTCAATACATCGTCCTCCAGCCGACTTTCCTCGTTGGGTCTATTGCTGCCTCGGGCACCTTATGTTCGTTCTCCTGTGAGTCTAGATTATCGAATCAGACGCAAAACTGATAGTTAATTGTAACGTTCAGGGCCTCCTAATGACTATGGAACACTCAAATTGCGTCCCGATTCAATACATCGTCCTCCAGCCGACTTATCTCCATGGGCCTGTTGCTGCTTCGGGCACCTTATGGTCGTTCTCCTGTGAGTCTAGATTATCGAATCGGACGCAAATCTGATAGTTAATTGTAACGTTCAGGGCCTCCTAATGACGATGGAAAACTCAAATTGCGTCGAGATTCAATACATCGTCCTCCAGCCGACTTGTCTCCATGGGTCTATTGCTTCCTCGGGCACCTTATGGTCGTTCTCCTGTGAGTCTAGATTATCGAATCGGATGCAAAACTGATAGTAAATTGTAACGTTCAGGGCCTCCTTATGACGATGCAACACTCAAATTGCGTCGAGATTCAATATATCGTCCTCCAGCCGACTTGTCTTCATGGGTCTATTCCTGCCTCGGGCACCTTATGGTCGATTTCCTGTGAGTCTAGATTATCGAATCGGACCCAAATCTGATAGTTAATTGTAACGTTCAGGGCCTCCTAATGACGATGGAAAACTCAAATTGCGTCGAGATTCAATACATCGTCCTCCAGCCGACTTGTCTCCATGGGTCTATTGCTTCCTCGGGCACCTTATGGTCGTTCTCCTGTGAGTCTAGATTATCGAATCGGACGCAAAACTGATAGTTAATTGTAACGTTCACTGCCTCCTAATGACGATGGAACACTCAAATTGCGTCCCGATTCAATACATCGTCCTCCAGCCGACTTAACTCCATGGGTCTATTGCTGCCTCGGGCACCTAATGGTCGTTCTCCTGTGAGTCTAGATTATCGAATCGGACGCAAAACTGATAGTTAATTGTAACGTTCAGGGCCTCCTAATGACGACGGAACACTCAAACTGCGTCCCGATTCAATACATCGTTCTCCAGCCGACTTATCTCCAAGGGTCTATTGCTGCCTCGGGCACCTTATGTTCGTTCTCCTGTGAGTCAAGATTATCGAATCGGACGCAAAACTGATAGATAATTGTAACGTTCAGGGCCTCCGAATGTCGATGGAACACGCAAATTGCGTCCCGATTCAATACATCGTCCTCCAACCGACTTGTCTCCATGCGTCTATTGCTGCCTCGGGCACCTTATGGTCGTTCTCCTGTGAGTCTAGATTATCGAATCGGACGCAAAACTGATAGTTAATTGTAACGTTCAGGGCCTCCTAATGACGACGGAACACTCAGATTGCGTCCCGATTCAATACATCGTCCACCAGCCGACTTATCTCCATGGGTCTATTGCTGCCTCGGGCACCTTATGTTCGTTCTCCTGTGAGTCTAGATTATCGAATCGGACGCAAAACTGATAGATAATTGTAACGTTCAGGGCCTCCGAATGTCGATGGAACACGCAAATTGCGTCCCGATTCAATACATCGTCCTCCAGCCGACTTATCTCCATGGGTCTATTGCTGCCTCGGGCACCTTATGGTCGTTCTCCTGTGAGTCTAGATTATCGAATCGGATGCAAAACTGATAGTTAATTGTAACGTTCAGGGCCTCCTAATGACGATGGAACACTCAAATTGCGTTGAGATTCAATACATCGTCCTCCAGCCGACGTGTCTCGATGGGTCTATCGCTGCCTCGGGCACCTTATGGTCGTTCTCCTGTGAGTCTAGTTTATAGAATCGGACGCAAAACTGATGGTTAATTGTAACGTTCAGGGCCTCCTAATGACGATGGAACACTCAAATTGCGTCCCGATTCAATACACCGTCCTCCAGCCGACTTATCTCCATGGGTCTACTGCTGCCTCAGGCACCTTATGGTCGTTCTCCTGTGAGTCTAGATTATCGAATCGGCGCAAGACAGATTGTTAACTGTAACGTTCAGGGCCACCTAATGACGATGGAACACTCAAATTGCATCGAGATTCAATACATCGTCCTCCAGCCGACTTATCTCCATGGGTCTATTGCTGCCACGGGCACCTTATGTTCGTTCTCCTGTGAGTCTAGATTGTCGAATCGCACGAAAAACTGATAGATAAGTGTAACGTTCAGGGCCTCCTAATGTCGATGGAACACCCAAATTGCGTCCCGATTCAATACATCGTCCTCCAGCCGACTTATCTCCATGGGTCTATTGCTGCCTCGGGCACCTTATGGTCGTTCTCCTGTGAGTCAGGATTATCGAATGGGACGCAAAACTGATAGATAATTGTAACGTTCAGGGCCTCCGAATGTCGATGGAACACGCAAATTGCGTCCCGATTCAATACATCGTCCTCCAACCGACTTGTCTCCATGGGTCTATTGCTGCCTCGGGCACCTTATGGTCGTTCTCCTGTGAGTCTAGATTATCGAATCGGACGCAAAACTGATAGTTAATTGTAACGTTCAGGGCCTCCTAATGACGACGGAACACTCAAATTGCGTCCCGATTCAATACATCGTCCTCCAGCCGACTTGTCTTGATGGGTCTATCGCTGCCTCGGGCACCTTATGGTCGTTCTCCTGTGAGTCTACTTAATTGAATCGGACGCATAACTGATGGTTAATTGTAACGTTCAGGGCCTCCTAATGACGATGGAACCTTCAAATTGCGTCCCGATTCAATACATCGTTCTCGAGCCGACGCTCTCCATGGGACAATTGCTGCCTCGGGCACCTTATGGTCGTTCTCCTGTGAGTCTAGATTTTCGAATCGGACGCAAAACTGATAGTTAATTGTAACGTTCAGGGCCTCCTAATGACGATGGAACACCCAAATTGCGTGCCGAATCAATTCATCGTCCTCCAACCGACTTGTCTCCATGGGTCTATTGCTGCCTCGGGCACCTTATGGTCGTTCACCTGTGAGTCTAGTTTATCGTATCGGACGTAAAACTGATAGTTAATTGTAATGTTCGGGGCCATATAATGTCGATGGAACACTCAAATTGCGTCCCGATTCAATACATCGTCCTCCAGCCGACTTTCCTCGATGGGTCTATTGCTGTCTCGGGCACCTTATGGTCGTTCTCCTGTGAGTCTAGATTATCGAATCGGACGCAAAACTGATAGTTAATTGTAACGTTCAGGGCCTCCTAATGACGATGGAACACTCAAATAGCGTCGAGATTCAATACTACGTCCACCAGCCGACGTGTCTCCATGGGTCTATTGCTGCCTGGGGCACCTTATGCTCGTTCTCCTGTGAGTCTAGATTATAGAATCGGACGCAAAACTGATAGTTAATTGTAACGTTCAGGGCCTCCTAATGACGATGGAACACTCAAATTGCGTCCCGATTCAATACATCGTCCTCCAGCCGACTTATCTCCATGGGTCTATTGCTGCCTCGGGCACCTTATGGTCGTTCTCCTGTGAGTCTAGATTATCGAATCGGACGCAAAACTGATAGTTAACTGTAACGTTCAGGGCCTCCTAATGACGATGCAACACTCAAATTGCGTCCCGATTCAATTTATCGTCCTCCAGCCAACTTGTCTCCATGGGTCTATTGCTGCCTCGGGCACCTTATGGTCGTTCTCCTGTGAGTCCAGATTATCGAATCGGACTCAAAACTGATAGTTAATTGTAACGTTCAGGGCCTCCTAATGACGATGGGTCACTCTAATTGCGTCCGGATTCAATACATCGTCCTCCAGCCGACTTATCTCCATGGGTCTATTGCTGCCTCGGGCACCTTATGTTCGTTCTCCTGTGTGTCTAGATTATCGAATCGGACGCAAAACTGATAGATAATTGTAACGTTCAGGGCCTCCTAATGTCGATGGAACACTCAAATTGCGTCCCGACTCAATACATCGTCCTCCAGCCGACTTATCTCCGTGGGTCTATTGCTGCCTCGGGCACCTTATGGTCGTTCTCCTGTGAGTCTAGATTATCGAATCGGACGCAGAACTGATAGTTAATTGTAACCTTCCGTGCCTCCTAATGACGATGGAACACTCAAATTGCATCGAGATTGAATACATCGTCCTCCAACCGACTTGTCTCCATGGGTCTATTGCTGCCTCGGGCACCTTATATTCGTTCTCCTGTGAGTCTAGGTTACCGAATCGGACGTAAAACTGATAGTTAATGGTATCGTTTAGGGACTCCTAATGACGATGGAAAACTCAAATTGCGTCGAGATTCAATACATCGTCCTCCAGCCGACTTTCCTCCATGGGTCTATTGCTGCCTCGGGCACCTTTTGGTCGTTCTCCTGTGAGTCAAGATTATCGAATCAATTGCAAAACTGATAGTTAACTGTACCGTTCATGGCTTCCTAATAACGATGGAACACTCAAATTGAGTCCCGATTCAATACATCGTCCTTCAGCCGACTTGTCTCCATGGGTCTATTGCTGCCTCGGGCACCTTATGGTCGTTCTCCTGTGAGTCAAGATTATCGAATCGGAACAAAACTGATAGATAATTGTAACGTTCACTGCCTCCTAATGACGATGGAACACTCAAATTGCGTCCCGATTCAATACATCGTCCTCCAGCCGACTTATCTCCATGGGTCTATTGCTGCCTCGGGGACCTTATGGTCGTTCTCCTGTGAGTCTAGATTATCGAATCGGACGCAAAACTGATAGTTAATTGTAACGTTCAGAGCCTCCTAGTGACGATGGAACACTCAAATTGCGTCTCGATTCAATACATCGTCCTTCAGCCGACGTATCTCCATGGGTCTATTGCTGCCTCGGGCACCTTATGTTCGTTCTCCTGAGAGGCTAGGTTATCGAATCGTACGTAAAACCGATAGTTAATTGTAACGTTCAGGGCCTCCTAATGACGATGGAACACTCAAATTGCGTCCCAATTTAATACATCGTCCTCCAGCCGACTTATCTCCATGGAACTATTGCTGCCTCGGGCACCTTATGGTCGTTCTCCTGTGAGTCTAGATTATCGAATCGGACGCAAAACTGATAGTTAATTGTAACGTTCAGGGCCTCCTAATGACGATGGAACACTCAAAAAGCGTCGAGATTCAATACATCGTCCTCCAGCCGACTTGTCTCCATGGGTCTATTGCTGCCTGGGGCAGCTTATGCTCGTTCTCCTGTGAGTCTAGATTATAGAATCGGACGCAAAACTGATAGTTAATTGTAACGTTCAGGGCCTCCTAATGACTATGGCACTGTCAAATTGCGTCCCGATTCAATACATCGTCCTCGAGCCGACTTATCTCCATGGGCCTGTTGCTGCCTCGGGCACCTTATGGTCGTTCTCCTGTGAGTCTAGTTTATCGAATCGGACGCAAAACTGATAGTTAATTGTAACGTTCAGGGCCTCCTAATGACGATGGAAAACTCAAATTGCGTCGAAATTCAATACGTCGTCCTCCAGCCGACTTGTCTCCATGGGTCTATTGCTGCCTGGGGCACCTTATGCTCGTTCTCCTGTGAGTCTAGATTATCCAATCGGACGCTACACTGATATTTAATTGTAACGTTCAGGGCCCCTTAACGACTATGGAACACTCAAATTGCGTCCCAATTTAATACATCGTCCTCCAGCCGACTTATCTCCATGGGCCTGTTGCTGCTTCGGGCACCTTATGGTCGTTCTCCTGTGAGTCTAGATTATCGAATCGGACGCAAATCTGATAGTTAATTGTAACGTTCAGGGCCTCCTAATGACGATGGAAAACTCAAATTGCGTCGAGATTCAATACATCGTCCTCCAGCCGACTTATCTCCATGGGTCTATTGCTGCCTCGGGCACCTTATGGTCGTTCTCCTGTGAGTCTAGATTATCGAATCGGACGCTAAACTGATAGTTAATTGTAACGTTCAGGGCCTCCTAATGACGACGGAACACTCAAACTGCGTCCCGATTCAATACATCGTTCTCCAGCCGACTTATCTCCAAGGGTCTATTGCTGCCTCGGGCACCTTATGTTCGTTCTCCTGTGAGTCAAGATTATCGAATCGGACGCAAAACTGATAGATAATTGTAACGTTCAGGGCCTCCGAATGTCGATGGAACACGCAAATTGCGTCCCGATTCAATACATCGTCCTCCAACCGACTTGTCTCCATGCGTCTATTGCTGCCTCGGGCACCTTATGGTCGTTCTCCTGTGAGTCTAGATTATCGAATCGGACGCAAAACTGATAGTTAATTGTAACGTTCAGGGCCTCCTAATGACGACGGAACACTCAGATTGCGTCCCGATTCAATACATCGTCCACCAGCCGACTTATCTCCATGGGTCTATTGCTGCCTCGGGCACCTTATGTTCGTTCTCCTGTGAGTCTAGATTATCGAATCGGACGCAAAACTGATAGATAATTGTAACGTTCAGGGCCTCCGAATGTCGATGGAACACGCAAATTGCGTCCCGATTCAATACATCGTCCTCCAGCCGACTTATCTCCATGGGTCTATTGCTGCCTCGGGCACCTTATGGTCGTTCTCCTGTGAGTCTAGATTATCGAATCGGATGCAAAACTGATAGTTAATTGTAACGTTCAGGGCCTCCTAATGACGATGGAACACTCAAATTGCGTTGAGATTCAATACATCGTCCTCCAGCCGACGTGTCTCGATGGGTCTATCGCTGCCTCGGGCACCTTATGGTCGTTCTCCTGTGAGTCTAGTTTATAGAATCGGACGCAAAACTGATGGTTAATTGTAACGTTCAGGGCCTCCTAATGACGATGGAACACTCAAATTGCGTCCCGATTCAATACACCGTCCTCCAGCCGACTTATCTCCATGGGTCTACTGCTGCCTCAGGCACCTTATGGTCGTTTTCCTGTGAGTCTAGATTATCGAATCGGCGCAAGACAGATTGTTAACTGTAACGTTCAGGGCCACCTAATGACGATGGAACACTCAAATTGCGTCGAGATTCAATACATCGTCCTCCACCCGACTTATCTCCATGGGTCTATTGCTGCCACGGGCACCTTATGTTCGTTCTCCTGTGAGTCTAGATTGTCGAATCGCACGAAAAACTGATAGATAAGTGTAACGTTCAGGGCCTCCTAATGTCGATGGAACACTCAAATTGCGTCCCGATTCAATACATCGTCCTCCAGCCGACTTATCTCCATGGGTCTATTGCTGCCTCGGGCACCTTATGGTCGTTCTCCTGTGAGTCAGGATTATCGAATGGGACGCAAAACTGATAGTAAATTGTAACGTTCAGAGCCTCCTAATGACGATGGAACACTCAAATTGCGTCGAGATTCAATACATCGTCCTCCAGCCGACTTATCTCCAAGGGTCTATTGCTGCCTCGGGCACCTTATGTTCGTTCTCCTGTGAGTCTAGATTATCGAATCGGACGCAAAACTGATAGATAATTGTAACGTTCAGGGCCTCCGAATGTCGATGGAACACGCAAATTGCGTCCCGATTCAATACATCGTCCTCCAACCGACTTGTCTCCATGGGTCTATTGCTGCCTCGGGCACCTTATGGTCGTTCTCCTGTGAGTCTAGATTATCGAATCGGACGCAAAACTGATAGTTAATTGTAACGTTCAGGGCCTCCTAATGACGACGGAACACTCAAATTGCGTCCCGATTCAATACATCGTCCTCCAGCCGACTTGTCTTGATGGGTCTATCGCTGCCTCGGGCACCTTATGGTCGTTCTCCTGTGAGTCTACTTAATTGAATCGGACGCATAACTGATGGTTAATTGTAACGTTCAGGGCCTCCTAATGACGATGGAACCTTCAAATTGCGTCCCGATTCAATACATCGTTCTCGAGCCGACGCTCTCCATGGGACAATTGCTGCCTCGGGCACCTTATGGTCGTTCTCCTGTGAGTCTAGATTATCGAATCGGACGCAAAACTGATAGTTAATTGTAACGTTCACTGCCTCCTAATGACGATGGAACACCCAAATTGCGTGCCGAATCAATTCATCGTCCTCCAACCGACTTGTCTCCATGGGTCTATTGCTGCCTCGGGCACCTTATGGTCGTTCACCTGTGAGTCTAGTTTATCGTAACGGACGTAAAACTGATAGTTAATTGTAATGTTCGGGGCCATATAATGTCGATGGAACACTCAAATTGCGTCCCGATTCAATACATCGTCCTCCAGCCGACTTTCCTCGATGGGTCTATTGCTGTCTCGGGCACCTTATGGTCGTTCTCCTGTGAGTCTAGATTATCGAATCGGACGCAAAACTGATAGTTAATTGTAACGTTCAGGGCCTCCTAATGACGATGCAACACTCAAATTGCGTCCCGATTCAATTTATCGTCCTCCAGCCAACTTGTCTCCATGGGTCTATTGCTGCCTCGGGCACCTTATGGTCGTTCTCCTGTGAGTCCAGATTATCGAATCGGACTCAAAACTGATAGTTAATTGTAACGTTCAGGGCCTCCTAATGACGATGGGTCACTCTAATTGCGTCCGGATTCAATACATCGTCCTCCAGCCGACTTATCTCCATGGGTCTATTGCTGCCTCGGGCACCTTATGTTCGTTCTCCTGTGTGTCTAGATTATCGAATCGGACGCAAAACTGATAGATAATTGTAACGTTCAGGGCCTCCTAATGTCGATGGAACACTCAAATTGCGTCCCGACTCAATACATCGTCCTCCAGCCGACTTATCTCCGTGGGTCTATTGCTGCCTCGGGCACCTTATGGTCGTTCTCCTGTAAGTCTAGATTATCGAATCGGACGCAGAACTGATAGTTAATTGTAACCTTCAGTGCCTCCTAATGACGATGGAACACTCAAATTGCATCGAGATTGAATACATCGTCCTCCAACCGACTTGTCTCCATGGGTCTATTGCTGCCTCGGGCACCTTATATTCGTTCTCCTGTGAGTCTAGGTTACCGAATCGGACGTAAAACTGATAGTTAATGGTATCGTTTAGGGACTCCTAATGACGATGGAAAACTCAAATTGCGTCGAGATTCAATACATCGTCCTCCAGCCGACTTTCCTCCATGGGTCTATTGCTGCCTCGGGCACCTTTTGGTCGTTCTCCTGTGAGTCAAGATTATCGAATCAATTGCAAAACTGATAGTTAACTGTACCGTTCATGGCTTCCTAATAACGATGGAACACTCAAATTGAGTCCCGATTCAATACATCGTCCTTCAGCCGACTTATCTCCATGGGTCTATTGCTGCCTCGGGCACCATATGTTCGTTCTCCTGTGAGGCTAGGTTATCGAATCGGACGCAAAACTCATGGTTAATTTAACTTTCAGGGCCTCCTAATGACGATGCAACACTCAAATCGCGTCCCGATTCAATTTATCGTCCTCCAGCCGACTTGTCTCCATGGGTCTATTGCTGCCTCGGGCACCTTATGTTCGTTCTCCTGTGACTCTAGATTATCGAATCGGACGCAAAACTGATAGTTAATTGTAACGTTCAGGGCCTCCTAATGACGATCGAACACTCAAATTGCGTCCCGATTCAATACATCGTCCTCCAGCCGACTTATCTCCATGGGTCTATTGATGCCTCGGGCACCTTATGTTCGTTCTCCTGTGAGTCTAGATTATCGAATCGGACGCAAAACTGATAGATAATTGTAACGTTCAGGGCCTCCTAATGTCGATGGAACACTCAAATTGCGTCCCGATTCAATACATCGTCCTCCAGCCGACTTATCTCCATGGGTCTATTGCTGCCTCGGGCACCTTATGGTCGTTCTCCTGTGAGTCTAGTTTATCGAATCGGACGCAGAACTGATAGTTAATTGTAACCTTCAGGGCCTCCTAATGACGATGGAACACTCTAATTGCGTCGAGATTCAATACATAGTCCTCCAGCCGACGTGTCCCCAATGGTCTATTGCTGCCTCGGGCACCTTATGGTCGTTCTCCTGTGAGTCTAGATTATAGAATCGGACGCACAACTGATAGTTAATTGTAACGTTCAGGGCCTCCTAATGACGATCGAACACTCAAATTGCGTCGAGATTCAATACATCGTCCTCCAGCCGACTTATCTCCATGGGTCTATTGCTGCCTCGGGAGCCTTATGGTCGTTTTCCTGTGAGTCTAGATTATCGAATCGGACGCAAAACTGATAGTTAATTGTAACGTTCAGGGCCTCCTAATGACGATGGAACACTCAAATTGCGTCGAGATTCAATACATCGTCCTCCAGCCGACTTGACTTCATGGGTCTATTGCTGCCTCGGGCACCTTATGGTCGTTCTCCTGTGAGTCTAGATTATCGAATCGGACGCAAAACCCATAGTTAATTGTAACGTTCAGGGCCTCCTAATGACGATGGAACACTCAAATTGCGTCCCGATTCAATACATCGTCCTCCAGCCGACTTATCACCATGGGTCTATTGCTGCCTCGGGCATCTTATGTTCGTTCTCCTGTGAGTCTAGATTATCGAATAGGATGCAAAACTGATAATTAATTGTAACGTACAGGGCCTCCTAATGACGATGGAACACTCAAATTGCGTCCCAATGTAATACATCGTCCTCCAGCCGACTTATCTCCATGGGTCTATTGCTGCCTCGGGGACCTTATGGTCGGTTTCCTGTGTGTCTAGATTATCGAATCGGACGCAAAACTGATGGTTAATTTAACGTTCAGGGCATCCTAATGACGATGGAACACTCAAATTGCGTCCCGATTCAATGCATCGTCCTCCAACCGACGTGTCTCCATGGGTCTATTGCTGCCTCGGGCACCTTATGGTCGTTCTCGTGTGAGTCTAGATTATCGAATCGGACGCAAAACTGATAGTTAATTGAAACCTTCAGGGACTCCTAATGACGATGGAACACCCAAATTGCGTCCCGATTCAATACATCGTCCTCCAACCGACTTGTCTCCATGGGTCTATTGCTGCCTCGGGCACCTCATGGTCGTTCTTCTGTGAGTCAAGATTATCGAATCAATTGCAAAACTGATAGTTAATTGTACCGTTCAGGGCCTCCTAATGACGATGGAACACTCAAATTGAGTCCCGATTCAATACATCGTCCTTCAGCCGACTTATCTCCATGGGTCTGTTGCTGCCTCGGGCACCTTATGTTCGTTCTCCTGTGAGGCTAGGTTATCGAATGGGACGTTAAACTGATAGTTAATTGTAACGTTCAGGGCCTCCTAATGACGATGGAACACTCAAATTGCATCCCAATTTAATACATTGTCCTCCAGCCGACATATCTCCATGGGTCTACTGCAGCCTCGGGCACCTTATGGTCGTTCTCCTATGAGTCTAGATTATCGAATCGGACGCAAAACTGATAGTTAATTGTAACGTTCAGGGCCTCCTGATGACGATGGAACACTCAAATTGCGTCGAGATTTAATATATCGTCCTCCAGCCCACTTGTATTCATGGGTCTATTGCTGCCTCGGGCACCTTATGATCGTTCTCCTGTGAGTCTAGATTATCGAATCGGACGCAAAACTGATAGTTAATTGTAATGTTCACTGCCTCCTAATGACGATGGAACACTCAAATTGCGTCCCAATTCAATACATCGTCCTCCAGGCGACTTCTCTCCATGGGTCTACTGCTGCCTCGGGCACCTTATGGTCGTTCTCCTGTGAGTCTAGATTATCGAATCGGACGCAAAACTGATTGTTAACTGTAACGTTCAGGGCCTCCTAATGACGATGGAACACTCAAATTTCGTCCCGATTCAATACATCGTCCTCCAGCCGACGTGTCTCCATGGGTCTATTGCTGCCTGGGGCACTTTATGGTCGTTCTCATGTGAGTCTAGATATTCGACTCGGACGCAAAACTGATAGTTATTTGAAACGTTCAGGGCCTCCTAATGACGATGGAACACCCAAATTGCGTCCCGATTCAATACATCGTCCTCCAACCGACTTGTCACCATGGGCCTATTGCTGCCTCGGGCACCTTATGGTCGTTCTCCTGTGAGCCTAGATTATCGAATCGGACGCTAAACTGATAGTTAATTGTAACGTTCAGGGCCTCCTAATGACGATGCAACACTCAAATTGCGTCCCGATTCAATTTATCGTCCTCCAGCCAACTTGTCTCCATGGGTCTATTGCTGCCTCGGGCACCTTATGGTCGTTCTCCTGTGAGTCTAGATTATCGAATCGGACTCAAAACTGATAGTTAATTGTAACGTTCAGGGCCTCCTAATGACGATGGGTCACTCTAATTGCGTCCGGATTCAATACATCGTCCTCCAGCCGACTTATCTCCATGGGTCTATTGCTGCCTCGGGCACCTTATGTTCGTTCGCCTGTGTGTCTAGATTATCGAATCGGACGCAAAACTGATAGATAATTGTAACGTTCAGGGCCTCCTAATGTCGATGGAACACTCAAATTGCGTCCCGACTCAATACATCGTCCTCCAGCCGACTTATCTCCATGGGTCTATTGTTGCCTCGGGCACCTTATGGTCGTTCTCCTGTGAGTCTAGATTATCGAATCGGACGCAGAACTGATAGTTAATTGTAACCTTCAGTGCCTCCTAATGACGATGGAACACTCAAATTGCATCGAGATTCAATACATCGTTCTCCAGCCGACGTGTCCCCAATGGTCTATTGCTGCCTCGGGCACCTTATGGTCGTTCTCCTGTGAGTCTAGATTATAGAATCGAACGCACAACTGATAGTTAATTGTAACGTTCAGGGCCTCCTAATGACGATGGAACACCCAAATTGCGTCCCGATTCAATACATCGTCCTCAAACCGACTTGTCACCATGGGTCTATTGCTGCCTCGGGCACCTTATGGTCGTTCTCCTGTGAGCCTAGATTATCGAATCGGACGCTAAACTGATAGTTAATTGTAACGTTCAGGGCCTCCTAATGACGATGGAACACTCAAATTGCGTCCCGATTCAATTTATCGTCCTCCAGCCAACTTGTCTCCATGGGGCTATTGCTGCCTCGGGCACCTTATGGTCGTTCTCCTGTGAGTCTAGATTATAGAATCGGACGCAAAACTGATAGTTAATTGTAACGTTCAGGGCCTCCTAATGACGATGGATCACTCTAATTGCGTCCGGATTCAATACATCGTCCTCCAGCCGACTTATCTCCATGGGTCTATTGCTGCCTCGGGCACCTTATGTTCGTTCTCCTGTGAGTCTAGATTATCGAATCGGACGCAAAACTGATAGATAATTGTAACGTTCAGGGCCTCCTAATGTCGATGGAACACTCAAATTGCGTCCCGATTCAATACATCGTCCTCCAGCCGACTTATCTCCATGGGTCTATTGCTGCCTCGCGGACCTTATGGTCGGTTTCCTGTGTGTCTAGATTATCGAATCGGACGCAAAACTGATGGCTAATTTAACGTTCAGGGCATCCTAATGACGATGGAACACTCAAATTGCGTCCCGATTCAATGCATCGTCCTCCAACCGACGTGTCTCCATGGGTCTATTGCTGCCTTGGGCACCTTATGCTCGTTCTCGTGTGAGTCTAGATTATCGAATCGGACGCAAAACTGATAGTTAATTGTAACCTTCAGGGCCTCCTAATGACGATGGAACACCCAAATTGCGTCCCGATTCAATACATCGTCCTCCAACCGACTTGTCTCCATGGGTCTATTGCTGCCTCGGGCACTCATGGTCGTTCTCCTGTGAGTCAAGATTATCGAATCAATTGCAAAACTGATAGTTAATTGTACCGTTCAGGGCCTCCTAATGACGATGGAACACTCAAATTGAGTCCCGATTCAATACATCGTCCTTCAGCCGACTTATCTCCATGGGTCTGTTGCTGCCTCGGGCACCTTATGTTCGTTCTCCTGTGAGGCTAGGTTATCGAATGGGACGTTAAACTGATAGTTAATTGTAACGTTCAGGGCCTCCTAATGACGATGGAACACTCAAATTGCATCCCAATTTAATACATCGTCCTCCAGCCGACATATCTCCATGGGTCTACTGCAGCCTCGGGCACCTTATGGTCGTTCTCCTATGAGTCTAGATTATCGAATCGGACGCAAAACTGATAGTTAATTGTAACGTTCAGGGCCTCCTAATGACGATGGAACACTCAAATTGCGTCGAGATTTAATATATCGTCCTCCAGCCGACTTGTATTCATGGGTCTATTGCTGCCTCGGGCACCTTATGATCGTTCTCCTGTGAGTCTAGATTATCGAATCGGACGCAAAACTGATAGTTAATTGTAATGTTCACTGCCTCCTAATGACGATGGAACACTCAAATTGCGTCCCAATTCAATACATCGTCCTCCAGGCGACTTCTCTCCATGGGTCTACTGCTGCCTCGGGCACCTTATGGTCGTTCTCCTGTGAGTCTAGATTATCGAATCGGACGCAAAACTGATTGTTAACTGTAACGTTCAGGGCCTCCTAATGACGATGGAACACTCAAATTTCGTCCCGATTCAATACATCGTCCTCCAGCCGACGTGTCTCCATGGGTCTATTGCTGCCTGGGGCACTTTATGGTCGTTCTCATGTGAGTCTAGATATTCGACTCGGACGCAAAACTGATAGTTATTTGAAACGTTCAGGGCCTCCTAATGACGATGGAACACCCAAATTGCGTCCCGATTCAATACATCGTCCTCCAACCGACTTGTCACCATGGGTCTATTGCTGCCTCGGGCACCTTATGGTCGTTCTCCTGTGAGCCTAGATTATCGAATCGGACGCTAAACTGATAGTTAATTGTAACGTTCAGGGCCTCCTAATGACGATGCAACACTCAAATTGCGTCCCGATTCAATTTATCGTCCTCCAGCCAACTTGTCTCCATGGGTCTATTGCTGCCTCGGGCACCTTATGGTCGTTCTCCTGTGAGTCTAGATTATCGAATCGGACTCAACACTGATAGTTAATTGTAACGTTCAGGGCCTCCTAATGACGATGGGTCACTCTAATTGCGTCCGGATTCAATACATCGTCCTCCAGCCGACTTATCTCCATGGGTCTATTGCTGCCTCGGGCACCTTATGTTCGTTCTCCTGTGTGTCTAGATTATCGAATCGGACGCAAAACTGATAGATAATTGTAACGTTCAGGGCCTCCTAATGTCGATGGAACACTCAAATTGCGTCCCGACTCAATACATCGTCCTCCAGCCGACTTATCTCCGTGGGTCTATTGCTGCCTCGGGCACCTTATGGTCGTTCTCCTGTGAGTCTAGATTATCGAATCGGACGCAGAACTGATAGTTAATTGTAACCTTCAGTGCCTCCTAATGACGATGGAACACTCAAATTGCATCGAGATTCAATACATCGTCCTCCAGCCGACGTGTCCCCAATGGTCTATTGCTGCCTCGGGCACCTTATGGTCGTTCTCCTGTGAGTCTAGATTATAGAATCGGACGCACAACTGATAGTTAATTGTAACGTTCAGGGCCTCCTAATGACGATGGAACACCCAAATTGCGTCCCGATTCAATACATCGTCCTCCAACCGACTTATCTCCATGGGTCTATTGCTGCCTCGGGCACCTTATGTTCGTTCTCCTGTGTGTCTAGATTATCGAATCGGACGCAAAACTGATAGTTAATTGTAACGTTCAGGGCCTCCTAATGACGATGGATCACTCTAATTGCGTCCGGATTCAATACATCGTCCTCCAGCCGACTTATCTCCATGGGTCTATTGCTGCCTCGGGCACCTTATGTTCGTTCTCCTGTGAGTCTAGATTATCGAATCGGACGCAAAACTGATAGATAATTGTAACGTTCAGGGCCTCCTAACGTCGATGGAACACTCAAATTGCCTCCCGATTCAATACATCGTCCTCCAGCCGACTTATCTCCATGGGTCTATTGCTGCCTCGGGCACCTAATGGTCGTTCTCCTGTGAGTCTAGATTATCGAATCGGACGCAGAACTGATAGTTAATTGTAACCTTCAGTGCCTCCTAATGACGATGGAACACTCAAATTGCGTCGAGATTCAATACATCGTCCTCCAGCCGACGTGTCCCCAATGGTCTATTGCTGCCTCGGGCACCTTATGGTCGTTCTCCTGTGAGTCTAGATTATAGAATCGGACGCACAACTGATAGTTAATTGTAACGTTCAGGGCTTCCTAATGACGATGGAACACTCAAATTGCGTCCCGATTCAATACATCGTCCGCCAGCCGACTTATCTCGATGAGTCTATTTCTGCCTCGGGCACCTTATGGTCGTTCTCCTGTGAGTCTAGATTATCGAATCGGACGCAAAACTGATGGTTAATTTAACGTTCAGGGCATCCTAATGACGATGGAACACTCAAATTGCGTCCCGATTCAATACATCGTCCTCCAGCCGACGTGTCTCCATGGGTCTATTGCTGCCTCGGGCACCTTATGGTCGTTTTCGTGTGAGTCTAGATTATCGAATCGGACGCAAATCTGATAGTTAATTGTAACCTTCAGGGCCTCCTAATGACGATGGAACACCCAAATTGCGTCCCGATTCAGTACATCGTCCTCCAACCGACTTGTCTCCATGGGTCTATTGCTGCCTCGGGCACCTTATATTCGTTCTCCTGTGAGTCTAGATTACCGAATCGGACGCAAAACTGATAGTTAATGGTATCGTTTAGGGACTCCTAATGACGATGGAAAACTCAAATTGCGTCGAGATACAATACATCGTCCTCCAGCCGACTTTCCTCCATGGGTCTATTGCTGCCTCGGGCACCTTATGGTCGTTCTCCTGTGAGTCAAGATTATCGAATCAATTGCAAAATTCATAGTAAACTGTACCGTTCATGGCTTCCTAATAACGATGGAACACTCAAATTGAGTCCCGATTCAATACATCGTCCTTCAGCCGACTTATCTCCATGGGTCTATTGCTGCCTCGGGCACCTAATGTTCGTTCTCCTGTGAGGCTAGGTTATCGAATCGGACGCAAAACTGATGGTTAATTTAACGTTCAGGGCCTCCTAATGACGATGCAACACTCAAATCGCTTCCCGATTCAATTTATCGTCCTCCAGCCGACTTGTCTCCATGGGTCTATTGCTGCCTCGGGCACCTTTTGTTCGTTCTCCTGTGACTCTAGATTATCGAATCGGACGCAAAACTGATAGTTAATTGTAACGTTCAGGGCCTCCTAATGACGATCGAACACTCAAATTGCGTCCCGATTCAATACATCGTCCTCCAGCCGACTTATCTCCATGGGTCTATTGCTGCCTCGGGCACCTTATGTTCGTTCTCCTGTGAGTCTAGATTATCGAATCGGACGCAAAACTGATAGATAATTGTAACGTTCAGGGCCTCCTAATGTCGATGGAACACTCAAATTGCGTCCCGATTCAATACATCGTCCTCCAGCCGACTTATCTCCATGGGTCTATTGCTGCCTCGGGCACCTTATGGTCGTTCTCCTGTGAGTCTAGATTATCGAATCGGACGCAGAACTGATAGTTAATTGTAACCTTCAGGGCCTCCTAATGACGATGGAACACTCAAATTGCGTCGAGATTCAATACATAGTCCTCCAGCCGACGTGTCCCCAATGGTCTATTGCTGCCTCGGGCACCTTATGGTCGTCCTCCTGTGAGTCTAGATTATAGAATCGGACGCACAACTGATAGTTAATTGTAACGTTCAGGGCCTCCTAATGACGATCGAACACTCAAATTGCGTCGAGATTCAATACATCGTCCTCCAGCCGACTTATCTCCATGGGTCTATTGCTGCCTCGGGCGCCTTATGGTCGTTTTCCTGTGAGTCTAGATTATCGATTCGGACGCAAAACTGATAGTTAATTGTAACGTTCAGGGCCTCCTAATGACGATGGAACACTCAAATTGCGTCGAGATTCAATACATCTTCCTCCAGCCGACTTGACTTCATGGGTCTATTGCTGCCTCGGGCACCTTATGGTCGTTCTCCTGTGAGTCTAGATTATCGAATCGGACGCAAAACTCATAGTTAATTGTAACGTTCAGGGCCTCCTAATGTCGATGGAACACTCAAATTGCGTCCCGATTCAATACATCGTCCTCCAGCCGACTTATCTCCATGGGTTTATTGCTGCCTCGGGCACTTTATGTTCGTTCTCCTGTGAGTCTAGATTATCGAATCGAACGCAAAACTCATAGATAATTGTAACGTTCAGGACCTCCTAATTTCGATGGAACACACAAATTGCGTCCCGATTCAATTCATCGTCCTCCAGCCGACTTATGTCCATGGGTCTATTGCTGCCTCGGGCACCTTATCGTCGTTCTCCTGTGAGTCTAGATTATCGAATCGGACGCAAAACTGATAGTTTATTGTAACGTTCAGGGCCTCCTAATTACGATGGAACACTCAAATTGCGTCGAGATTCAATACATCGTCCTCCAGCCGACGTGTCTTCATGGGTCTATTGCTGCCTCAGGCACCTTATGGTCGTTCTCCTGTGTGTCTAGATTATAGAATCGGACGCAAAACTGATAGTTAATTGTAACGTACAGGGCCTCCTAATGACGATGGAACACTCAAATTGCATTCCGATTCAATACATCGTCCTCCAGCCGACTTATCTCGATGGGTATATTGCTGCCTCGGGCACCTTATGGTCGTTCTCCTGTGAGTCTAGATTATCAAATCGGACGCAAAACTGATAGTTAATTGTAACGTTCAGGGCCTCCTAATAATGATGGAACACTCAAATTGCGTCGAGATTCAATACAGTGTCCTCCAGCCGACTTGTCTCCATGGGTCTATTGCTGCCTCGGGCACCTTATGGTCGTTCTCCTGTGAGTCAAGATTATCGAATCGGACGCAAAACTGATAGTTAATTGCAACGTTCAGGGCCTCTTAATGACGATGGAACATTCAAATTGCGTCCCGATTCAATACATCGTCCTCCAGCCGACTTATCTCCATGGGTTATTGCTGCCTCGGGCACCTTATGGTCGTTCTCCCGTGAGTCTAGATTATCGAATCGAACGCAAAACTGATAGTTAATTGTTACGTTAAGGGCCTCCTAATGACGATGGAACTCCCAAATTGCGTCCCAATTTAATACATCGTCCTCCAGCCGACATCTCCATGGGTCTATTGCTGCCTCGGGCACCTTATGTTCGTTCTCCTGTGAGTCTAGATTATCGAATCGGACGCAAAACTGATAGTTAATTCAACGGTCAGGGCATCCTAATGACGATGGAACACTCAAATTGCGTCCCGATTCAATACATCGTCCTCCAGCCGAAGTGTCTCCATGGGTCTATTGCTACCTCGGGCACCTTATGGTCGTTCTCCTGTGAGTCAAGATTATCGAATCGGACGCAAAACCGATAGTTAATTGTAACGGTCAGAGTCTCCTAATGACGATGGAACACTCGAATTGCGTCCCGATTCAATACATCGTCCTCCAGCCGACTTATCTCCATGTGTCTATTGCTGCCTCTTGCACCTTATGTTCGTTCTCTTGTGAGTCTAGATTATAGAATCGGACGCAAAACTGATAGTTAATTGTAACGTTCAGGGCCTCCTAATGACGATGGAACACTCAAATTGCGTCCCGATTCAATACATTGTCCTTCAGCCGACTTATCTCCATGGGTCTATTGCTGCCTCGGGCACCTTATGGTCAATCTCCTGTGAGTCTAGATTATCGAATCGGACGCAAAACTGATAGTTAATTGTAACGTTCAGGGCCTCCTAATGACGATGTAACACTCAAATTGCGTCCCGATTCAATACATCGTCCTCCAGCCGACTTGTCTCCATGGGTCTATTGCTGGCTCGGGCACCTTATGGTCGTTCTCCTGTGAGTCAAGATTATCGAATCGGACGCAAAACTAATAGTTAATTGTACCTTTCAGGGCCTCCTAATGACGATGGAACACTCAAATTGCGTCCCGATTCAATACATCGTCCTCCAGCCGACTTATCTCCATGGGTCTATTGCTGCCTCGGGCACCTTTTGTTCGTTCTCCTGTGACTCTAGATTATCGAATCGGACGCAAAACTGATAGTTAATTGTAACGTTCAGGGCCTCCTAATGACGATCGAACACTCAAATTGCGTCCCGATTCAATACATCGTCCTCCAGCCGACTTATCTCCATGGGTCTATTGCTGCCTCGGGCACCTTATGTTCGTTCTCCTGTGAGTCTAGATTATCGAATCGGACGCAAAACTGATAGATAATTGTAACGTTCAGGGCCTCCTAATGTCGATGGAACACTCAAATTGCGTCCCGATTCAATACATCGTCCTCCAGCCGACTTATCTCCATGGGTCTATTGCTGCCTCGGGCACCTTATGGTCGTTCTCCTGTGAGTCTAGATTATCGAATCGGACGCAGAACTGATAGTTAATTGTAACCTTCAGGGCCTCCTAATGACGATGGAACACTCAAATTGCGTCGAGATTCAATACATAGTCCTCCAGCCGACGTGTCCCCAATGGTCTATTGCTGCCTCGGGCACCTTATGGTCGTCCTCCTGTGAGTCTAGATTATAGAATCGGACGCACAACTGATAGTTAATTGTAACGTTCAGGGCCTCCTAATGACGATCGAACACTCAAATTGCGTCGAGATTCAATACATCGTCCTCCAGCCGACTTATCTCCATGGGTCTATTGCTGCCTCGGGCGCCTTATGGTCGTTTTCCTGTGAGTCTAGATTATCGATTCGGACGCAAAACTGATAGTTAATTGTAACGTTCAGGGCCTCCTAATGACGATGGAACACTCAAATTGCGTCGAGATTCAATACATCTTCCTCCAGCCGACTTGACTTCATGGGTCTATTGCTGCCTCGGGCACCTTATGGTCGTTCTCCTGTGAGTCTAGATTATCGAATCGAACGCAAAACTCATAGATAATTGTAACGTTCAGGACCTCCTAATTTCGATGGAACACACAAATTGCGTCCCGATTCAATTCATCGTCCTCCAGCCGACTTATCTCCATGGGTCTATTGCTGCCTCGGGCACCTTATCGTCGTTCTCCTGTGAGTCTAGATTATCGAATCGGACGCAAAACTGATAGTTTATTGTAACGTTCAGGGCCTCCTAATTACGATGGAACACTCAAATTGCGTCGAGATTCAATACATCGTCCTCCAGCCGACGTGTCTTCATGGGTCTATTGCTGCCTCAGGCACCTTATGGTCGTTCTCCTGTGTGTCTAGATTATAGAATCGGACGCAAAACTGATAGTTAATTGTAACGTACAGGGCCTCCTAATGACGATGGAACACTCAAATTGCATTCCGATTCAATACATCGTCCTCCAGCCGACTTATCTCGATGGGTATATTGCTGCCTCGGGCACATTATGGTCGTTCTCCTGTGAGTCTAGATTATCAAATCGGACGCTAAACTGATAGTTAATTGTAACGTTCAGGGCCTCCTAATAATGATGGAACACTCAAATTGCGTCGAGATTCAATACAGTGTCCTCCAGCCGACTTGTCTCCATGGGTCTATTGCTGCCTCGGGCACCTTATGGTCGTTCTCCTGTGAGTCAAGATTATCGAATCGGACGCAAAACTGATAGTTAATTGTAACGTTCAGGGCCTCTTAATGACGATGGAACATTCAAATTGCGTCCCGATTCAATACATCGTCCTCCAGCCGACTTATCTCCATGGGTTATTGCTGCCTCGGGCACCTTATGGTCGTTCTCCCGTGAGTCTAGATTATCGAATCGAACGCAAAACTGATAGTTAATTGTTACGTTAAGGGCCTCCTAATGACGATGGAACTCCCAAATTGCGTCCCAATTTAATACATCGTCCTCCAGCCGACATCTCCATGGGTCTATTGCTGCCTCGGGCACCTTATGTTCGTTCTCCTGTGAGTCTAGATTATCGAATCGGACGCAAAACTGATAGTTAATTCAACGTTCAGGGCATCCTAATGACGATGGAACACTCAAATTGCGTCCCGATTCAATACATCGTCCTCCAGCCGAAGTGTCTCCATGGGTCTATTGCTACCTCGGGCACCTTATGGTCGTTCTCCTGTGAGTCAAGATTATCGAATCGGACGCAAAACCGATAGTTAATTGTAACGGTCAGAGTCTCCTAATGACGATGGAACACTCGAATTGCGTCCCGATTCAATACATCGTCCTCCAGCCGACTTATCTCCATGTGTCTATTGCTGCCTCTTGCACCTTATGTTCGTTCTCCTGTGAGTCTAGATTATCGTATCGGACGCAAAACTGATAGTTAATTGTAACGTTCACGGCCTCCTAATGACGATGGAACACTCAAATTGCGTCGAGATCAATATATCGTCCTCCAGCCGACTTATCTCCATGTGTCTATTGCTGCCTCTTGCACCTTATGTTCGTTCTCTTGTGAGTCTAGATTATAGAATCGGACGCAAAACTGATAGTTAATTGTAACGTTCAGGGCCTCCTAATGACGATGGAACACTCAAATTGCGTCCCGATTCAATACATTGTCCTTCAGCCGACTTATCTCCATGGGTCTATTGCTGCCTCGGGCACCTTATGGTCGATCTCCTGTGAGTCTAGATTATCGAATCGGACGCAAAACTGATAGTTAATTGTAACGTTCAGGGCCTCCTAATGACGATGTAACACTCAAATTGCGTCCCGATTCAATACATCGTCCTCCAGCCGACTTGTCTCCATGGGTCTATTGCTGGCTCGGGCACCTTATGGTCGTTCTCCTGTGAGTCAAGATTATCGAATCGGACGCAAAACTAATAGTTAATTGTACCTTTCAGGGCCTCCTAATGACGATGGAACACTCAAATTGCGTCCCGATTCAATACATCGTCCTCCAGCCGACTTATCTCCATGGGTCTATTGCTGCCTCGGGCACCTTATTGTCGTTCTCCTGTGAGTCTAGATTATCGAATCGGACGCAAAACTGATAGTTTATTGTAACGTTCAGGGCCTCCTAATGACGATGGAACACTCAAATTGCGTACCAATTTAATACATCGTCCTCCAGCCGACATATCCATGGGTCTATTGCTGCCTCGGGCACCTTATGTTCGTTCTCCTGTGAGTCTAGATTATCGAATCGGACGCAAAAGTGATAGTTAATTTGACGTTCAGGGCATCGTAATGACGATGGAACACTCAAATTGCGTCCGGATTCAATTCATCGTCCTCCACCCGACGTGTCTCAATGGGTCTATTGATGCCTCGGGCACCTTATGGTCGTTCTCCTGTGAGTCTAGATTATCGAATCGGACGCAAAACTGATAGTTAATTGTAACGTTCAGGGCCTCCTAATAACGATGGAACACTCAAATTGAGTCCCGATTCAATACATCGTCCTCCAGCCGACATATCTCCATGGGTCTATTGCTGCCTCGGGCACCTTATGTTCGTTTTCCTGTGAGTCTAGATTATCGAATCGGACGCTAAACTGATAGATAATTGTAACGTTCAGGGCCATATAATGACGATGGAACACTCAAATTGCGTCCCGACTCAATACATCGCCCTCCAGCCGACTTATCTCGATGGGTCTATTGCTGCCTCGGGCACCTTATGGTCGTTCTCCTGTGAGTCTAGATTTTCGAATCGGACGCAAAACTGATAGTTAATTTCAATGTTTAGGGCCTCCTAATGACGATGGAACACTCAAATTGCGTCGAGATTCAATACATCGACCTCCAGCCGACGTGACTTAATGGGTCTATTGCTGCCTCGGGCACCTTATGGTCGTTCTCCTGTGAGTCTAGATTATCGAATCGGACGCAAAACTGATAGTTAATGGTAACGTTCAGGGCCTCCTAATGACGATTGAAAACTCAAATTGCGTCGAGATTAAATACATCGTCCTCCAGCCGACTTGTCTCCATGGGTCTATTGCTGCCTCGGGCACCTTATGGTCGTTCTTCTGTGAATCAAGTTTATCGAATCGGATGCAAAACTGATAGTTAATTGTATCGTTCAGGGCCTCCTAATGTCGATGGAACACTCAAATTGCGTCCCGATTCAATACATCGTCCTCCAGCCGACTTATCTCCATGGGTCTATTGCTGCCTCGGGCACCTTATGGTCGTTCTCCTGTGAGTCTAGATTATCGAATAGGACGCAAAACTGATAGTTAATTGTAACGTTCAGGGCCTCCTAATGACGATGGAACACTCAAATTGCGTCGAGATCAATACATCGTCCTCCAGCCGACGTGTCTCCATGGGTCTATTGCTGCCTCGGGCACCTTATGGTCGTTCTCCTGTGAGTCTAGATTATAGAATCGGACGCAAAACTGATAGTTAATTGTAACGTTCATTGCCTCCTAATGACGATGGAACACTCAAATTGCGTCCCGATGTAATACATCGTCCTTCAGCCGACTTATCTCCATGGGTCTATTGCTGCCTCGGGCACCTTATGGTCATTCTCCTGTGAGTCTAGATTATCGAATCGGACGCAAAACTGATAGTTAATTGTAACGTTCAGGACCTCCTAATGACGATGTAACACTCAAATTGCGTCCCTATTCAATACATCGTCCTCCAGCCGACTTGTCTCCATGGGTCTATTGCTGGCTCGGGCACCTTATGGTCGTTCTCCTGTGAGTCAAGATTATCGAATCGGACGCAAAACTGATAGTTAATTGTAACGTTCAGGGCCTCCTAATGACGATGGAACACTCAAATTGGGTACCAATTTAATACATCGTCCTCCAGCCGACATATCCATGGGTCTATTGCTGCCTCGGGCACCTTATGTTCGTTCTCCTGTGAGTCTAGATTATCGAATCGGACGCAAAAGTGATAGTTATTTTAACGTTCAGGGCATCGTAATGACGATGGAACACTCAAATTGCGTCCCGATTCAATTCATCGTCCTCCAGCCGACGTGTCTCCATGGGTCTATTGCTGCCTCGGGCACCTTATGGTCGTTCTCCTGTGAGTCTAGATTATCGAATCGAACGCAAAACTGATAGTTAATTGTTACGTTCAGGGCCTCCTAATGACGATGGAACACTCAAATTGCGTCCCGATTCAATACATTGTCCTTTAGCCGACTTATCTCCATGGGTCTATTGCTGCCTCGGGCACCTTATGGTCGTTCTCCTGTGAGTCTAGATTATCGAATCGGACGCAAAACTGATAGTTAATTGTAACGTTCAGGGCATCCTAATGACGATGTAACACTCAAATTGCGTCCCGATTCAATACATCGTCCTCCAGCCGACTTGTCTCCATGGGTCTATTGCTGGCTCGGGCACCTTATGGTCGTTATCCTGTGAGTCAAGATTATCGAATCGGACGCAAAACTAATAGTTAATTGTAACTTTCAGGGCCTCCTAATGACGATGGAACACTCAAATTGCGTCCCGATTCAATACATCGTCCTCCAGCCTACTTATCTCCATGGGTCTATTGCTGCCTCGGGCACCTTATTGTCGTTCTCCTGTGAGTCTAGATTATCGAATCAGGACGCAAAACTGATAGTTAATTGTAACGTTCAGGGCCTCCTAATGACGATGGAACACTCAAATTGCGTACCAATTTAATACATCGTCCTCCAGCCGACATATCCATGGGTCTATTGCTGCCTCGGGCACCTTATGTTCGTTCTCCTGTGAGTCTAGATTATCGAATCGGACGCAAAAGTGATAGTTAATTTAACGTTCAGGGCATCGTAATGACGATGGAACACTCAAATTGCGTCCGGATTGAATTCATCGTCCTCCAGCCGAAGTGTCTCCATGGGTCTATTGCTGCCTCGGGCACCTTATGGTCGTTCTCCTGTGAGTCTAGATTATCGAATCGGACGCAAAACTGATAGTTAATTGTAACGTTCAGGGCCTCCTAATAACGATGGAACACTCAAATTGTGTCCCGATTCAATACATCGTCCTCCAGCCGACATATCTCCATGGGTCTATTACTGCCTCGGGCACCTTATGTTCGTTTTCCTGTGAGTCTAGATTATCGAATCGGACGCTAAACTGATAGATAATTGTAACGTTCAGGGCCATATAATGACGATGGAACACTCAAATTGCGTCCCGATTCAATACATCGCCCTCCAGCCGACTTATCTCGATGGGTCTATTGCTGCCTCGGGCACCTTATGGTCGTTCTCCTGTGAGTCTAGATTTTCGAATCGGACGCAAAACTGATAGTTAATTTCAACGTTTAGGGCCTCCTAATGACGATGGAACACTCAAATTGCGTCGAGATTCAATACATCGTCCTCCAGCCGACGTGACTTAATGGGTCTGTTGCTGCCTCGGGCACCTTATGGTCGTTCTCCTGTGAGTCTAGATTATCGAATCGGACGCAAAACTGATAGTTAATTGTAACGTTCGGGGACTCCCAATGACGATGGAACACTCAAATTGCGTCCCGATTCAATACAACGTCCTCCAGCTGACTTATCTCCATGGGTCTGTTGCTGCCTCGGGCACCTTATGGTCGTTCTCCTGTGAGTCTAGATTATCGAATCGGACGCAAAACTGATAGTTAATGGTAACGTTCAGGGCCTCCTAATGACGATTGAAAACTCAAATTGCGTCGAGATTCAATACATCGTCCTCCAGCCGACTTGTCTCCATGGGTCTATTTGTAAAGGATGAGCCAGACAATAAGGGATTTTACTTTATTACATGAGCCTCAAACCGGTAACTTCATTTTCCCATTACGGCCAAGCCACGGCCGGCAGTGTTAGCTGCCTGTAAATTCTTTCGCGCCACGGTATAGCAACAGGAAGTCAGCACCGATGTAGGGCACCTTGTTCACGCGCCTCTCTCATGTGCTGACGAGGTAACGCCGCCCCAGGCGTCGCTTAGCAGGCAACGCTCTGGAAAGTTCCATGCGGCCCGCACGGTTTGCAAGGTCCTGACCAATCAGGACGGAGGAAGCCGCGTGGTGCGTCGAACATACCCGGCCGTCCGTCGCCGGGCTCGCTCTCTTGTATTCTTGCTCACCCGCGAGTCGGATGCGCGCCCTGTAGCAATGAACATCTCCCGCTTCTCCCGGTGCTGCGGCACTGTGGACTTAGTTTTGGCAGACAACCACTTTCGGTAGCTTCGCGAACAATGTTCTCCAAATTGTAAGCTCTGGCTCACCCTCACCTCCCTATGCCTATGTAGCCCCCTTTCATCATGCTTTAGCCAATAAATGGCATTTCTCTAAAAATTACCCTTTTATTCCACAACGCCCACCGCCTGCCCATACCCGCCATCCTGTGCAATTGGTGTCAAAAGTGGGATTGCGTTCCCGTAGTGACTTTGTCGCTACACTAAATTTCTCCCGGCAAGACGCCGTACACTTCGCGCATGGAATGCGCCAACCGGCCGCCACGTTTGCTCCACGTGGGCCGTGGCTGCTCCACTAAACACGCACAGCGCGCGCGCTGCAGCGGGGCAGCCCACGCTAGTCCGCCACGTGAGCCGGACGCTCCGCGCTGCCCGCTGCCTGAGTTCGAGGGGCCTGCGCTGTGCTGCGTGACCGGCCGGGCCGCCGTCATCCGCCGCCGCGCCAGCCGCCGCCGCCGCGCCGCCCACCGCCGCTGTCACCGACGCGCCAGGGGCCTGCCGCCATCGCCGACCGGCCGAGCCAGCGCCGTCCGCCGCCAACACATTTGCCGCCGCCCGAGGGTCAGGACGCCGCCGCCGCCGCCCGCTGCCGCCCGCCGACCACCGCCGCCGCAGCCACTGCACCACGCTGTCGCCGCCACCACTGCGTCGCACCGCCTCCATCGCCATGTAAGTCGCCGCGATGCTTACAACTATAGCTTCGACGATCTTCCGCCGCTGGATTGAGAATTTTTGTGGCCGTCCTTTTCTTGTAACGATCATTACTTTTTTTCTGGTCACTAGCGTCCCATAAAATTGTAAACATGCCGATGGGAACACGAGCGACGGAACGGGATACCCCCGTAGAGGCACCTGTCTCACAAGACCCGCTCGAGGCCATTAATGCGCAAATGCGCCAGTTATTCGCACAAAATCAGGAGCTACTTGAGCAAAACCGCGTCTTGAAACAGGCGCTGGAAGCTAGTGCGCGAACTTCCATACCTGTGGCTAGCTCCGCACCTGTAACAAATGCTCAAACAGAGGCAACTAACACTAGTTCTGTCTCTAATACAAACGCAACAATTTCAGCTAACATGGCGACTGTAAGCAATTTTCCTGCGTCTGATTTCATTCCCACCTTTTCTGGAAAGTCCCACGAAAATGTGGCTATGTTCTTACAAAATATTCGTGATGTGGGTCGCACGTGTGCCTGGCCGGATGATCTACTGGTCAATGTAGCCAGACTGAAGTTGACAGGGGAAGCTCGAATGTTTATAGAAACGGTGGACGAATTGCGTGACACGCACGATTTTGAAGTATTGGCTCGCGGATTGACTACGCGTTATTCCGATACCAGAGGTACCGCATATTACAGAGATCAATTATCAACCCTTAGGCAGAAGCCTAATGAGGATTTTGATGCCTTTGCAGATCGCATACGAGCAGTATCTTGTCGTACCTATAAGCTAGGCGAAAATGCCAGTGAAAACAGAATTTTGCGCTCAGAAGCGGAAGCGCGTGCAATTGATGCATTTGTTCGCGGTATTGACCCCCGCATCGGAGGAGAAGTCAAAGCAGCCTCCCCCACTTCCCTGTTTGAAGCTGTTCGTTTGGCAATGTTACGCGAAGAGGTATTGCGTTTTTGCGCTGCCGCACCGCGCCCATCGGACCCAGTACCGGTCCCAGCAAAAGCAGTATTCTGTCAGCGTTGTGGGAAGCCCAACCATACGGCAATGCGTTGTCGCGCGCCGTATTGCACTATTTGCCAGGCAGTAGGCCATGCTGATAATGTTTGCCCCACAAAGTCACCATTTTCTAATCAGATGCGCGGCCACCGCCGCAACGCGGGGTCGAATCAGGGAAACGCTTGGGGGGCAGGTTCCGCCACCCACCCGCGCCCCCGACAAAAATAATACACCCGGTTAGGACCGAAAAATGTAAAGAGGTGGAACATGTTAGTCTAGTTGGCGTACTCGGGAACAAATTAGTTAGAATTTTAGTTGATACTGGTGCTCAAGTTAGTGTATTGTTTGTGGAGAAAAATGATCGAAGGGTGTTACAGCCACCCCGGTACCATATCAGTGGCCTTGGAGAGGAAGTAATTGTCCCTGCAGGTTCGTGTGTAGTGAATCTGCAAATAGATGAGGGTAAATACAGTCAGAGGATGGAAGTAGTAAGGCTAAAGAAGGGTGAATTTGACATCATACTAGGGAATGACTTCCTGCACCGTTATCAGGGGATAGTGGATTATCGAACGCGAACTGTGCAGTTCGGCGAAGCAATTCACCGATTTGGCAGTGCGCACCCCCGTCAGACGCGAGGGAGCTGTGAAAGGCGCCGTTCACAGTCTCCCATAAAACCGCAGATGTGGGCGATAAAAACCACTGACCCTGTGAGGATAAAAGGCGGAAGTGGAAAGATTCTCTGGATAGATGTAAAAAATCAAGAACAGCCTAAGACAGACATTCTGGTTGACCCGCTCACCCAGAATGATGTTTTAGATCGTCAGTCAGTGCATATAAAGAGAAGTATCTGCCGACCGGAGAGGAGACAGAAGGGTTTTGCGATACCAGTAAGTATAGATAATTTTGGCGTAAAAGATGTTGTGATACCGAAGGGTACTATTGTTGCCAGTGGACAGGAAATTTTTGAGGAAATAAGAGGAGCTGAGAAGCAGCGAGATAAAGATGAGAAAGGAAGGAGAAGAAAGAAATGTTCAGTTAGAGAAGTGCGATATGTCGCGTCGACGATAAGGAGTCGGTTAGAAGAGAAGTTAGGTCATTTAAATAGTGAGGAGAAAAGGATGTTGCAGCCAGTATTAGAGGAATTTTCGTGGTTGTTTGAAGAGAGGCAGTTTCTACCGGCTACGGATTTGGTTCAGCACGAAATTCCGACCGGAGAAGCTCGGCCAATTGCACAAAAACCTTACCGTATACCATATCATTTGCAGTCTGTAGTTGAAGATACGATTCAGCAGCAATTAGCTGCAGGAATCATACAACCCTCCTCGAGTGCGTGGGCGTCTCCCGTGGTCGTTGTGCCAAAGAAATCAGTAAATGGGGAGAAAGCCTATCGCCTATGTGTCGATATGCGGGCAGTAAATCGGGTAACGACACCAGACACATATCCGTTGCCGCGCATTGATGAAACATTGGACCGATTGGGCAACTGTAAGTATTTTACCACCCTTGATTTGCGTTCTGGGTACCATCAGATCCCTGTTGCGCCCCAGGACCGCCATAAAACTGCTTTTGTTGTACCTACAGGATTGTATGAATTTGTAAGAATGCCATTTGGATTGAGAAACGCCCCTGCCACTTTTCAAAGATTTGCAGACTTGCTGCTACGTGGGTTGAAACCTACAACATGCTTGGTGTATTTAGATGACATTATTATTTTTTCTAAAACGATAAAAGAACATGCAGAAAGTCTGAGGGATGTTTTGCAAAGGTTAAAAGGAGCTCAATTGAGTGTAAAATTAGAAAAGTGTGCTTTCGCCCAGTCACAAGTACAATATTTAGGTCATATAATAAGTGGAGAAGGTGTCAAACCGGACCCCCGTTTGACCACCGCAGTAAAGGAATTCCCAACGCCGACAAATGTCAAGAAACTACAGTCATTTTTAGGCCTTGCAAACTACTACAGACGTTTTGTGAATAATTATGCTACCCTTGCTAAGCCCCTGACTAATTTATTGAAAAAAGGAGTTAGTTTTATTTGGACCAAAGAATGTGATAAAGCTATGCAACAAATTCAACATGTTTTAACTGGAGCCCCTGTACTAGCGTACCCGGATTTTGAAAAACCATTCATACTGTCAGTGGACGCCTCAGATTATGCTGTAGGAGCCATCCTGTCACAAGAGATAGATGGCGAAGAACGACCAATTGGTTATGCGTCTCGACAGCTTAATAAAGCAGAGTCAAATTATAGCACAACTGAGAAGGAACTACTAGCTCTCATGTTTGGTGTAACTTATTTCCGATGTTATTTGTATGGGAGAAAATTCACTGTCATCACTGATCACGCCGCGTTACAGTGGATGTTGAGCTTAAAAGACCCTAGTAGTAGGCTAACTCGTTGGGCTTTGAAATTGAGCGAATTTGAGTATGAGGTGAAACACAAACCGGGCAAGTTACATCAAAACGCCGACGCATTAAGCCGAAAGGTCAGAGTGATCGTAGCTAATGACGTTTCTATTGAAGAATTAAGGGAGGCACAGCAAAGAGACGTCGAATGTCAGAAATATGTGGCTTTGCCTGAATTTTCCGTTGAAGATGGAATTTTATATCGAAAGACCCATTTGGGTAAACAGGCAGTAATCCCGAAAGAATTACGTTCCAAGATTATCGCACAGTGTCACGATAGCCTGCAGGCATGTCATAACGGCCTTCGCGCCACAAACTGCCGAATAGCCGCCCGTTATTTCTGGGCAGGAAGACGGAAAGACGTGCAAAAGTATATACAAAATTGTCTACCTTGTGTTAAGAGGTCATTACCACCTCGAACGAAAGTGCCTTTAGAGCGGGTACCAGAAGCCACTTATCCCTGGGCAGTAGTAGCAGCAGATATTGTCGGTCCTTTCCCTGTGAGCCCCCAAAATAATCGGTATATTCTGTCCCTTATAGATCATTTCTCTAGGTTCTTGATTCTCATTCCTATACCAGATATGTCCGCTGAAACAGTAGCGCGTGCTTTTGTCACCCATTTGGTGTTACCATACGGAAGCCCTGAAGCTGTACTCACAGACCAAGGTACGAATTTCATGTCTGCCGTGTTTACCGAAGTTTGTCGGTTATTGCGAATTAAAAAGTGGCGAACGACGCCGTTCCACCCAAAAGCGAACGGTCGCCTGGAGCGAGTCCATCGCACCGTTATGCGTATGCTGTCTTACTATGTCAATAATCATCATTCTGACTGGGACAAGTATGTTCAATATGTTACGTCAGCATATAACAGCCGAGTCCATGAAGCTACAGGGTACTCACCTTATGAAGCAGTATATGGCCGCCCTATGAATTCGCCTTTTGAAATTGACAAACTGCCCCCTGAAATTAAATCCAAAGATGTGAAAGGTCTAGCTCGACGTCTAAAAGCCATTTGGAAAAAAGTAAGAGGGAATAATGCCCGAGCCACCGCCCAACAGTTAAAGAGAAGTAATCAAAAAGCCAAAATGCCTGAGTACAAGGTAGGAGACCTAGTTATGTTGAGCAATTCAGTAGTTAAAAAGGGAAGAACCAAAAAGTTTACACCTACTTATGAAGGACCGTACCGTATCATCCGGCTTACTTCACCAGTAAATGCGGAAATTCAGTTAGCGGAACGCACAGTGATCGTTCATTTTGACAGATTGAAACTGTATAAAGGACCCGAGCCACCCCCACCTAACAGTGGAACCGGGCCTTTTGCGCCAGTAGTTCCACCTAAAAAAGTAAGAAAGAAGGTAACACAACCGCCTAGACAGCAACGTAGATATGCTCTAAGGTCAAACCCCTATGAATTGCGTTCCAGAAAGTAGGTCTGAAATGGTATGTAAACAGTTGGAAAAGTCCTGCATGCAGCAAGAGACTCAATTGACGGAAAACACCGTCGTTACTATATCTTTAATTAAGTTGTGCATGTTAATTATAAGTAGACACAAGAATTGGCAACCATTGGTAACTGGTAATAGAATTTATGACGTCACATGTTAATGGAAGTGATTGAAGTTATGTAATAATTTTGTCTTGTCATTTAACGTCTCCAGTAATGTTATCGTAGCAGTCGAGAATTTAAAACACATTCTTTAATCATGGAATTAAGGGGAAAGTTGTTCTTTTCAATAGAACACTTAAAGAAAGAATCAGTTAATCTAGAATATACCAAAGGGATTCATATTTCACCTGTTAATTTAGTGAATAGTGCACGAACACAGGTATTAAAGCTTGACCATAAAAACATGATAGTAACACGCCTTCGTAACTGCCAGTAGATCAATGACTACATGCTGCCGTCTACCTGTCCTTTGAAATACGCCCTATTACATGGATGTTTTGCTAAATGATCACACAACGATAATAACAAGAATAAATACGTCCAAGTTAAACAACAAATAGGCTACTCTAAAGTAAAAGGAGTCTTCCTCAAGTGCTATTTTATTGTTTCCATGATGCGATGTTGAACAGACAACAAGGTAAGTTTTTTGATTCCACATATTTCTGTATATAAAATACCACGGAAGGAGTCGCGTAAATACCGCCGCTGTTGTCTACAGCTGTTCACATGTGCCGAGCCCCGCCCCTCCCTGTCAGCTGGCGACGCGGCCCCCTTCCCTTCCCTCTCTCCGGCCTGCAGAGAGAGAGCGGCCATTGCAGTTCCCACTTCCCCACCCACCGCCAATGTCTTTGGCGCCTACAGCATCTGCACCTCTCCCCTCGCCCCTCCTCACCGCCATCCTATCGCCCTGCACGCCACGTGCGTCAACCACGCTACACCTTCGTACATTCGTACGTTGCAGTTTAAACAGCAAACCTAAAGGGATGGTTATAGAAATAAATTCACCAGCTAAATATTGCCCTACAGATTTTATGAGTCTTATGTAAAGACGGTAATCTATGTGTATTGTCTATTTGAATTTTCAGTATGGAACAAAAATCGTGAGAGAATTTTTCCTTGTCTAAACCATCAGGATTAGTAAACGTTGGAATTTCAGATCGATCTCCTGCTATGTTGAATTACCACCACGGTTAATAAACGGATCTATATGGCGCCAAGAAAGCCGGCACTTGTCGCTATATTCGTCCTGTAAACGACCGCTGTGTGGGAAACGCGTTAGCCAAGGAGTTGGGTTTGGAATGCCATCGCAAAATGCAGTTTATCTAGAAGCTTGACACCTGCCAGTTACCTAAATTTTAGAAGAACAGAGTGTTTAAGTAAAATATTTGGAACCCGATAGTTTTGTGATCTCCAGCGATTTATGTTATTAGAGTCCCTTAGAAAAGAACATCCTCCATGCATAACTGTCGTGAACAACATAAGATAACTCTGGAAGGAAATTTTGTAACTGTACCGAGAGATTAACTCCACGCGTAGCAAGAGGACGGACCCAGCGTGAATGCCAGTTATGCTGCCGAGCCAGTGAAACCGGACGCAGCCGTACTGTCAGCTGTGCTGTCAGCAACTTACAATCTCACGAGCGCGACGCGTGTCGCACCTTAGCACCTCAAGCTGCACTGAATCTCAACACAGAAAATTCTTAACCATTGTATAACGAACAATTTTCAATACTAAGGAATTTACTTTGCTCCCCACACACTTTATATACTATATGACAAATGAACTCTAATTTTATTAAAAACCAAAGCACCGACAGGTAAGTCATATCGACGTCTTCCGAGATGCAACTAGCTTCGTCGAGCCGCCAATAATGATTATATGGAAGCAGGTAGGTGAGAGAATTAACAAAAGGAACAACAATCATACCCTTGAACGATTGACTGGGTGACTGATAATCACAAATATTTGCAAAAACAAATCAACACAGGAAACGGTTTATCACATGTTTAATAATTATTGGTCTGTTCATTGAAGGCGACACAAAACCACTTTTCTTCAGAATCTTGTTAAAGGAAGTATTAACATGACATTACACTATTCCACAGCATTACGCACAACGTTGCCATTACTTAATGACAGTTTTCTTGTGGGTAGAAGTACCAAAGATCGGTTGGAATGAAAATACAAACGAGAGCATAAAGGAATACCAAGGGATACATACATTCATTTTGCTACGAAATGTAACTGGAGGATAAGGAAACTTTGTTTGAAAGAAATATTATTTTGAACTTTTGCTTTTGTTGCGGTTTTGCCATGTCTTGTATCACTATGACGAGTTGCCAATTACTTACGTCTAATTACTTATGTCCAATTGATTATGTCTAATTACTTATGTTGATGTATTATTTTTACTATTGTTCATTTTGTCCATGTCTTATTTATGCTATTATCAAATGTTCAGACAGTTTTAGCCAGAGTTTGCCAGCACCAGTAATTTAGTATTTGTATCAATCTAGTGTTTCCATGTGTCACTGTGTTACTATATTGGTGAGGATAATCATTTTGTAGGATTTCAAGTATGCTAGGATAGGTTCCCGAGTACTGCCAATTATTTGTTTATTAATAATGATGTCTTAGGTAAGAAATTGTTTTGGAAGGATAATTTAGGATGTAAACATGCTTTATTTTGATTTGTATTTGAATGTTTATTTGGAGGGTCATAGCACATGCCTACCCCCGTGATAGATAACGTAAACAGAGTGAATCACACCCACAGAACGAGTAATCTTTGGCCATATACCTAGCCTGTTGGATGAACAAGAGAACCACCGGCGAGGGCACGTACCTTACGTGACGCGGTTGGCACCCGCGCGGACCCTTAGCTGTCTGTGTCGTTTCTTCACTTTTCCATTTCGCGACATAGTCCGTTCTATCCACTTTCATCTGACAACTCTCAACCGAACAACGCCTTTTGCAGTCTATTACCCGGGCGTATCGTAACACAAAACTATTCAGCCCACACTTTGCTCTTCCATCTCGAAGAAGAGTTCACGAGAGCAGTGTTCCGTGCTCTCTGACGACAGCTGATCAGGCAACGTCAGACGCGAACCGCGTCTAGCCCGCAGCTAAACGCCAGTAAGCGGAAATCTCTGTTCAAAACCTTGAGCCTTCTTTGTTTTCCCATTGTATTTTCCGAAGGAATACTGACTATTGAAGTAGTAGCATTTAACTGTATGACGTGTCCCAGGACACTGTGATATAACCAAGGATAGACGGAGTTTTAAGCAACCAGCTGGGCCCGAGGAGGCCAGCACCATGGAGTTATAGAGGCGGCGAGTTTAGTCGCAAAATGTTAAGAGGATGAAGACGGCGAATTTGGTCGCAAAGTAAAGTTAGTCGTAAGATGTTGAGAGGATAAAGAGGGCGAATTTGGTCGCAAAGTAAAGTTAGTCGCAAGATGTTGAGAGGATAGAGACGGTGAATTTTGTCGCGCAGTAAAGTTTTGTTTTTAGTGAGAGAAGTCGTGTTTTAGGAAGAAGTAAGTAGCAGCTATCTTGGAATCGCAGAATTGTCGTATACACAGTTAAGTAGGCGAAACGTCGTGTAAACGATGCGCTATGCACTATACCTTCATAAAGGGAAAGTCCTTCAGAAATTATGCTCAACTTAGTCTTTTCTAATTCAATTCCTTACGTTTTCTGTGTTCACTGTGGAAATTTCTAGATTCTCGTCGAGTTTTGTTTCTCTCGTCTCGTTAACAACAGCGTCGACATCCAACGACACAATCTACGCCCCACCTGCACCAAACTGGTGTCACTTTTCTTTGTCAGTCTCACTTTATGGTGTTCAGCAAATATATTGAGTTACGTGGAACTTCTTCTCAAAATGTGAACGTTATTACACGTAGAGGGTCAGCCCTAAGAGGCACTTAACTTTCTTTGTTTAGTGATATGGAATATGCAGTAAATTTAATATGATATTTGTGTACCTCATTTTTATATTTCCATGTTTATGTAACAATTATGGTCAGGCTAAAAGGGATTTCATAGGAACTTTGTTATGAACCAATTTACTAATGTACAATGTAATTTTAAACAGAACCCACTATAACAATTCGTCTAGGTAGATGTCACGCGTAATCCCACTTCAATTTTGTTTGTCATCGGTGAAGAAACCATATCGATTACGCATATCTGTTCCCCATTATTCGTGTGACATTAATATTCGTCACCCTGAAGCACAAAAATACGCTCATCTGGCGCAGGAGCCCAAGAACATGTGGAGAGGGCGTAAAATACAGACAGCGCAGTGAACAGCGTCTGTAAGCTTCATCGCTCTCTCTCGCTCTTACATCTGACGCATGCTTCCTGCGCCGCGCACGTGCGCATTTCGCTTCTCAGCTGCCGCGTGCAGCTCTGACGCGGCGCTGCCTTTTGAAGTTATCTGCCGCGCACCTTTCTTACGTAGCGCGAAGATTCGGCCTTGCAGCCAGCTGCCACTCTGACGTAGCCTCCGCGCAGGTCTTTAGCAAACGGTTCCTGTTGGAACACCACTTATAACCTTTCTTGCCACTACGGCTTACTCACGTAGTATTCGTGCCCCTTTAATTATGTTTTTTATACCTGAAAGCCCATTCATGATTACCTTGTCAGCTAACTTACCGGTCTTGTCTAATAAATCAAATGTTCACCTCCTATCGTCAATTGATGACTTGCTAAAACGTGAAAAAGGACAAATTTCTTACGTTCGCCTGTTGGCACTTAAATGAATGGTAAACAGCCACAAACTAAACTCAACAATAAAGAGAAAACAAGGACCTATCAGGCATGTGCCCTCCCTTAGTTTTAAGAGTGAAACTGAGATATCACCTAATGTGGAAAAACTAGTGTAGTGTAGTGAAGTGTTCCCTTAGTGATAACTCCCTTTTCAACTGTGTTCTGAAACATGTGGACCTCCCCTCATACCCCCCTACCATGCGCTGAGTTGCAGTGCACGGACCTGGCCACGGCCACGCCCCCTTCCTGCCGGCAGCCTGCGCGCTGCCCGCTGAGGACAACACACCACGCCGCCTCGCGCCAGGCGCCCCCGCAGTGACTCACCAGTGGTGATATATTTACATTTTTAACTTATTTTAACAAAAGCAAAAAAAGACATTTTTACTTCAACTTAGCAAAAAGAACACTTGACATGTTTATCTAGTTCACACTGTCATGTTTTGTTCGAATTTTATTTTGATATTTTATGATGTTTTGATGTTTATGATTTGATGTTTTATGATGATTCTTGTATACACACAATATAGTTGACATGTGTAAGTCCCCTTGCGACCCTTAGGAGGTCTTTAGAGTCTCTATACCCTCCCATAGAGTAAGACCCCTGCCGTCTTCCGTGAGGGCCATTCTTAATCAAGTGATGTTTACTTTGTTTTGCAAGCTAAAATTGTTTACATTTAAATGATAATTACATTGAGCGAATTCACATACGTTCTCCGCTCCCACGGAAGGGGGAGGAATGTAAAGGATGAGCCAGACAATAAGGGATTTTACTTTATTACATGAGCCTCAAACCGGTAACTTCGTTTTCCCATTACGGCCAAGCCACTGCCGGCAGTGTTAGCTGCCTGTAAATTCTTTCGCGCCACGGTATAGCAACAGGAAGTCAGCACCGACGAAGGGCACCTTGTTCACGCGCCTCTCTCATGTGCTGACCAGGTAACGCCGCCCCAGGCGTCGCTTAGCAGGCAACGCTCTGGAAAGTTCCATGCCGCCCGCACGGTTTGCAAGGTCCTGACCAATCAGGACGGAGGAAGCCGCGTGGTGCGTCGAACATACCCGGCCGTCCGTCGCCGGGATAGCTCTCTTGTATTCTTGCTCACCCGCGAGTCGGATGCGCGCCCTGTGGCAATGAACATCTCCCGCTTCTCCCGGTGCTGCGGCACTGTGGACTTAGTTTTGGCAGTCAACCACTTTCGGTAGCTTCGCGAACAATGTTCTCCAAATTGTAAGCTCTGGCTCACCCTCACCTCCCTAGGCCTATGTAGCCCCCTTTCATCATGCTTTAGCCAATAAATGGCATTTCTCTAAAAATTACCCTATTATTCCACAACGCCCACCGCCTGCCCATACCCGCCATCCTGTACATATTGCTGCCTCGGGCACCTTATGGTCGTTCTCCTGTGAGTGAAGTTTATCGAATCGGATGCAAAACTGATAGTTAATTGTACCGTTAAGGCCTCCTAATGTCGATGGAACACTCAAATTGCGTCCCGATTCAATACATCGTCCTCCAGCCGACTTATCTCCATGGGTCTATTGCTGCCTCGGGCACCTTATGGTCGTTCTCCTGTGAGTCTAGATTATCGAATCGGACGCAAAACTGATAGTTAATTGTAACGTTCAGAGCCTCCTAATGACGATGGAACACTCAAATTGCGTCCCGATTCAATACATCGTCCTCCAGCCGACTTATCTCCATGGGTATATTGCTGCCTCGGGCACCTTATGGTCGTTCTCCTGTGAGTCTAGATTATCGAATCGGACGCAAAACTGATAGTTAATTGTAACGTTCAGAGCCTCCTAATGACGATGGAACACTCAAATTGCGTCGAGATCAATACATCGTCCTCCAGCCGACGTGTCTCCATGGGTCTATTGCTGCCTCGGGCACCTTATGGTCGTTCTCCTGTGAGTTTAGATTATAGAGTCGGACGCCAAACTGATAGTTAATTGTAACGTTCATTGCCTCCTAATGACGATGGAACACTCAAATTGCGTCCCGATTCAACACATCGTCCTTCAGCCGACTTATCTCCATGGGTCTATTGCTGCCTCGGGCACCTTATGGTCGTTCTCCTGTGAGTCTAGATTATCGAATCGGACGCAAAACTGATAGTTAATTGTAACGTTCAGGACCTCCTAATGACGATGTAACACTCAAATTGCGTCCCGATTCAATACATCGTCCTCCAGCCGACTTGTCTCCATGGGTCTAGCGCTGGCTCGGGCACCTTATGGTCGTTCTCCTGTGAGTCAAGATTATCGAATCGGACGCAAAACTGATAGTTAATTGTAACGTTCAGGGCCTCTTAATGACGATGGAACACTCAAATTGCGTCCCGATTCAATACATCGTCCTCCAGCCGACTTATCTCCATGGGTCTATTGCTGCCTCGGGCACCTTATGGTCGTTCTCCTGTGAGTCTAGATTATCGAATCGGACGCAAAACTGATAGTTAATTGTAACGTTCAGGACCTCCTAATGACGATGTAACACTCAAATTGCGTCCCGATTCAATACATCGTCCTCCAGCCGACTTGTCTCCATGGGTCTAGCGCTGGCTCGGGCACCTTATGGTCGTTCTCCTGTGAGTCAAGATTATCGAATCGGACGCAAAACTGATAGTTAATTGTAACGTTCAGGGCCTCTTAATGACGATGGAACACTCAAATTGCGTCCCGATTCAATACATCGTCCTCCAGCCGACTTATCTCCATGGGTCTATTGCTGCCTCGGGCACCTTATGGTCGTTCTCCTGTGAGTCTAGATTATCGAATCGGACGCAAAACTAATAGTTAATTGTAACGTTCAGGGCCTCCTAATGACGATGGAACACTCAAATTGCGTACCAATTTAATACATCGTCCTCCAGCCGACATATCCATGAGTCTATTGCTGCCTCGGGCACCTTATGTTCGTTCTCCTGTGAGTCTAGATTATCGAATCGGACGCAAAAGTGATAGTTATTTTAACGTTCAGGGCATCGTAATGACGATGGAACACTCAAATTGCGTCCCGATTCAATTCATCGTCCTCCACCCGACGTGTCTCCATGGGTCTATTGCTGCCTCGGGCACCTTATGGTCGTTCTCCTGTGAGTCTAGATTATCGAATCGGACGCAAAACTGATAGTTAATTGTAACGTTCAGGGCCTCCTAATAACGATGGAACACTCAAATTGAGTCCCAATTCAATACATCGTCCTCCAGCCGACTTATCTCCATGGGTCTATTGCTGCCTCGGGCACCTTATGTTCGTTTTCCTGTGAGTGTAGATTATCGAATCGGACGCAAAACTGATAGATAATTGTAACAGTCAGGGCCATATAATGACGATGGAACACTCAAGTTGCGTCCCGATTCAATACATCGCCCTCCAGCCGACTTATCTCGATGGGTCTATTGCTGCCTCGGGCACCTTATGGTCGTTCTCCTGTGAGTCTAGATTATCGAATCGGACGCAAAACTGATAGTTAATTTCAACGTTTAGGGCCTCCTAATGACGATGGAACACTCAAATTGCGTCGAGATTCAATACATCGTCCTCCAGCCGACGTGACTTAATGGGTCTATTGCTTCCTCGGGCACCTTATGGTCATTCTCCTGTGAGTCTAGAATATCGAATCGGACGCAAACCTGATAGTTAATTGTAACGTTCAGGGACTCCCAATGACGATGGAACACTCAAGTTGCGTCCCGATTCAATACATCGCCCTCCAGCCGACTTATCTCGATGGGTCTATTGCTGCCTCGGGCACCTTATGGTCGTTCTCCTGTGAGTCTAGATTATCGAATCGGACGCAAAACTGATAGTTAATTTCAACGTTTAGGGCCTCCTAATGACGATGGAGCACTCAAATTGCGTCGAGATTCAATACATCGTCCTCCAGCCGACGTGACTTAATGGGTCTGTTGCTGCCTCGGGCACCTTATGGTCGTTCTCCTGTGAGTCTAGATTATCGGATCGGACGCAAAAGTGATAGTTAATGGTAACGTTCAGGGCCTCCTAATGACGATTTAAAACTCAAATTGCGTCGAGATTCAATACATCGTCCTCCAGCCGACTTGTCTCCATGGGTCTATTGCTGCCTCGGGCACCTTATGGTCGTTCTCCTGTGAGTCAAGATTATCGTATCGGATGCAAAACTGATAGTTAATTATACCGTTCAGGGCCTCCTAATGTCGATGGAACACTCACGTTGCGTCCCGATTCAATACATCGTCCTCCAGCCGACTTATCTCCATGGGTCTATTGCTGCCTCGGGCACCTTATGGTCGTTCTCCTGTGAGTCTAGATTATCGAATCGGACGCAAAACTGATAGTTAATTGTAACGTTCAGGGCCTCCTAATGACAATGGAACACTCAAATTGCGTCGAGATCAATACATCGTCCTCCAGCCGACGTGTCTCCATGGGTCTATTGCTGCCTCGGGCACCTTATGGTCGTTCTCCTGTGAGTCTAGATTATAGAATCGGACGCAAAAGTGATAGTTAATTGTAACGTTCAGTGCCTCCTAATGACGATGGAACACTTAAATTGTGTCCCGATTCAATACATCGTCCTTCAGCCGACTTATCTCCATGGGTCTATTGCTGCCTCGGGCACCTCATGGTCGTTCTCCTGTGTGTCTAGATTATCGAATCGGACGCAAAACTGATAGTTAATTGTAACGTTCAGGGCCTCCTAATGACGATGTAACACTCAAATTGCGTCCCGATTCAATACATCGTCCTCCAGCCACTTGTCTCCTTGGGTCTATTGCTGGCTCGGGCACCTTATGGTCGTTCTGCTGTGAGTCAAGTTTATCGAATCGGACGCCAAACTGATAGTTAATTGTAACGTTCAGGGCCTCCTAATGATGATGGAACACTCAAATTGCGTCCCGATTCAATACATCGTCCTCCAGCCGACTTATCTCCATGGGTCTATTGCTGCCTCGGGCACCATATGGTCGTTCTCCTGTGAGTCTAGATTATCGAATCGGACGCAAAACTGATAGTTAATTGTAACGTTCAGGGCCTCCTAATGACAATGGAACACTCAAATTGCGTACCAATTTAATACATCGTCCTCCAGCAGACATATCCATGGGTATATTGCTGCCTCGGGCACCTTATGTTCGTTCTCCTGTGAGTCTAGATTATCGAATCGGACGCAAAAGTGATACTTATTTTAACGTTCAGGGCATCGTAATGACGATGGAACACTCAAATTGCGTCCCGATTCAATTCATCGTCCTCCACCCGACGTGTCTCCATGGGTCTATTGCTGCCTCGGGCACCTTATGGTTGTTCTCCTGTGAGTCTAGATTATCGAATCGGACGCAAAACTGATAGTTAATTGTAACGTTCAGGGCCTCCTAATAACGATGGAACACTCAAATTGAGTCCCAATTCAATACATCGTCCTCCAGCCGACGTATCTCCATGGGTCTATTGCTGCCTCGGGCACCTTATGTTCGTTTTCCTGTGAGTCTAGATTATCGAATCCGCCGCAAAACTGATAGATAATTGTAACGTTCAGGGCCATATAATGACGATGGAACACTCAAATTGCGTCCCGATTCAATACATCGCCCTCCAGCCGACTTATCTCGATGGGTCTATTGCTGCCTCGGTCACCTTATTGTCGTTCTCCTGTGAGTCTAGATTTTCGAATCGGACGCAAAACTGATAGTTAATTTTAACGTTTAGGGCCTCCTAATGACGATGGAACACTCAAATTGCGTCGAGATTCAATACATCGTCCTCCAGCCGACGTGACTTAATGGGTCTATTGCTGCCTCAGGCACCTTATGGTCGTTCTCCTGTGAGTCGAGATTATCGAATCAGACGCAAAATTGATAGTTAATTGTAACGTTCAGGGACTCCTAATGACGATGGAACACTCAAATTGCGTCCCGATTCAATACATCGTCCTCCAGCCGACTTATCTCCATGGTTCTGTTGCTGCCTCGGGCACCTTATGGTCGTTCTCCTGTGAGTCTAGATTATCGAATCGGACGCAAAACTGATAGTTAATGGTAACGTTCAGGGCCTCCTAATGACGATTGAAAACTCAAATTGCGTCGAGATTCAATACATCGTCCTCCAGCCGACTTGTCTCCATGGGTCTATTGCTGCCTCGGGCACCTTATGGTCGTTCTCCTGTGAGTCAAGATTATCGAATCGGACGCAAAACTGATAGTTAATTTAACGTTCAGGGCATCCTAATGACGATGGAACACTCAAATTGCGTCCCGATTCAATAAATCGTCCTCCAGCCGACGTGTCTCCATGGGTCTATTGCTCCCTCGGGCACCATATGGTCGTTCTCCTGTGAGTCTAGATTATCGAATCGGACGCAAAACTGATAGTTAATTGTACGTTCAGGGCCTCCTAATGACGATGGGACACCCAAATTGCGTCCCGATTCAATACATCGTCCTCCAACCGACTTCTCTCCATGGGTGTATTGCTGCCTCGGGCACCTTATGGTCGTTCTCCTGTGTGTCTAGATTATCGAATCGGACGCAAAACTGATAGTTAATGGTAACGTTCAGGGCCTCCTAATAACGATGGAAAACTCAAATTGCGTCGAGATTCAATACATCGTCCTCCAGCCGACTTATCTCCATGGGTCTATTGCTGCCTCGGGCACCTTATGATCGTTCTCCTGTCAGTCGAGATTATCGAATCGGATGCAAAACTGATAGTTAATTGTAATGTTCAGGGCCTCCTAATAACGAAGGAACACTCAAATTGCGTCCTGATTCTATACATCGTCCTCCAGCCGACTTATCTCCATGGGTCTATTGCTGCCTCGGGCACTTTATGGTCGTTCTCCTGTGAGTCTAGATTATCGAATCGGACGCAAAACTGATAGTTAGTTGTATCGTTCAGGGCCTCCTAATGACGATGGAACATTAAAATTGCGTCACAATTTAATACATCGTCCTGCAGCCGACTTATCTCCATGGGCCTATTGCTGCCTCAGGCACCTTATAATCGTTCTCCTGTGAGTTTACATTATCGAATCGGACGCAAAACTGATAGTTAATTTAACGTTCAGGGCATCCTAATGACGATGTAACACTCAAATTGCATCCCGATTCAATAATTCGTCCTCCAGCCGACGTGTCCCCATGGGTCTATTCCTGCCTCGGGCACCTTATGGTCGTTCTCCTGTGAGTCTAGATTATCGAATCGGACGCAAAACTGATAGTTAATTGTAACGTTCAGGGCCTCCTAATAACGATGGAACACTCAAATTGAGTCCCGATTCAGTACATCGTCCTCCAGCCGACTTATCTCCATGGGTCTATTGCTGCCTCGGGCACCTCATGTTCGTTTTCCTGTGAGTCTAGATTATCGAATCGGACGCAAAACTGATAGATAATTGTAACGTTCAGGGCCATATAATGACGATGGAACACTCAAATTGCGTCCCAATTCAATACATCGCCCTCCAGACGACTCATCTCGATGGGTCTATTGCTGCCTCGGGCACCTTATGGTCGTTCTCCTGTGAGTCTAGATTTTCGAATCGGACGCAAAACTGATAGTTAATTTTAACGTTTGGGGCCTCCTAATGACGATGGAACACTCAAATTGCGTCGAGATTCAATACATCGTCCTCCAGCCGACGTGACTTAATGGGTCTATTCCTGCCTCGGGCACCTTATGGTCGTTCTCCTGTGAATCTAGATTATCGAATCGGACGCAAAACTGATAGTTAATTGTAACGTTCAGGGACTCCTAATGACGATGGAACACTCAAATTGCGTCCCGATTCAATACATCGTCCTCCAGCCGACTTATCTCCATGGGTCTGTTGCTGCCTCGGGCACCTTATGGTCGTTCTCCTGTGAGTCTAGATTATCGAATCGGACGCAAAACTGATAGTTAATGGTAACGTTCAGGGCCTCCTAATGACGATTGAAAACTCAAATTGCGTCGAGATTCAATACATCGTCCTCCAGCCGACTTGTCTCCATGGGTTTTTTTGCTGCCTCGGGCACCTTATGGTCGTTCTCCTGTGATTCAAGTTATCGAATCGGATGCAAAACTGATAGTTAATTGTACCGTTCAGGGCCTCCTAATGACGATGGAACACTCAAATTGCGTCCCGATTCAATACATCGTCCTCCAGCCGACTTATCTCCATGGGTCTATTGCTGCCTCGGGCACCTTATGTTCGTTCTCGTGTGAGGCTAGGTTATGGAATCGGATGTAAAACTGATAGTTAATAGTAACGTTCAGGGCCTCCTAATTACGATGGAACACTCAAATTGCGTACCAATTTAATACATCGTCCTCCAGCCGACTTATCTCCATGGGTCTATTGCTGCCACGGGCACCTAATAGTCGTTCTCCTGTGAGTCTAGATTATCGAATCGGACGCAAAACTAATAGTTAATTTAACGTACAGGGCATCGTAATGACGATGGAAAACTCAAATTGCGTCGAGATTCAATACATCGTCCTCCAGCCGACTTATCTCCATGGGTCTATTGCTGCCTCGGGCACCTTATGTTCGTTCTCCTGTGAGGCTAGGTTATGGAATCGGACGTAAAACTGATAGTTAATTGTCTCGTTCATGGCCTCCTAATGACATGGAACACTCAAATTGCGTCCCAATTTAATACATAGTCCTCCAGCCGACTTATCTCCATGGGTCTATTGCTGCCTCGGGCACCTTATGTTCGTTCTCCTGTGAGGCTAGGTTATGGAATCGGACAAAAAACTGATAGTTAATTGTAACGTTCAGGGCCTCGCAATGACGATGGAACACTCAAATTGCGTCCCAATTTAATACATCGTCCTCCAGACGACTTATCTCCATGGGTCTATTGCTGCCACGGGCACCTAATAGTCGTTCTCCTGTGAGTCTAGATTATCGAATCGGACGCAAAACTGATAGTTAATTTAACGTTCAGGGCATCGTAATGACGATGGAAAACTCAAATTGCGTCTAGATTCAATACATCGTCCTCCAGCCGACTTATCTCCATGGGCCTATTGCTGCCTCGGGCACCTTATAATCGTTCTCCTGTGATTCAACATTATCGAATCGGACGCAAAACTGATAGTTAATTGTAACGTTCAGGGATTCCTAATGACGATGGAACACTCAAATTGCGTCCCGATTCAATACATCGTCCTCCAGCCGACTTATCTCCATGGGTCTGTTGCTGCCTCGGTCACCTTATGGTCGTTCTCCTGTGAGTCTAGATTATCGAATCGAACGCAAAACTGATAGTTAATGGTACCGTTCAGGGCCTCCTAATGACGATTGAAAACTCAAATTGCGTCGAGATTCAATACATCGTCCTCCAGCCGACTTGTCTCCATGGGTCTATTGCTGCCTCGGGCACCTTATGGTCGTTCTCCTGTGAGTCAAGTTATCGAATCGGATGCAAAACTGATAGTTAATTGTACCGTTCAGGGCCTCCTAATGACGATGGAACACTCAAATTGCGTCCCGATTCAATACATCGTCCTCCAGCCGACTTATCTCCATGGGTCTATTGCTGCCTCGGGCACCTTATGTTCGTTCTCCTGTGAGGCTAGGTTATGGAATCGGACGTAAAACTGATAGTTAATAGTAACGTTCAGGGCCTCCTAATGACGATGGAACACTCAAATTGCGTCCCAATTTAATACGTCGTCCTCCAGCCGACTTATCTCCATGGGTCTATTGCTGCCACGGGCACCTAATAGTCGTTCTCCTGTGAGTCTAGATTATCGAATCGGACGCAAAACTGATAGTTAATTTAACGTTCAGGGCATCCTAATGACGATGAAAAACTCAAATTGCGTCGAGATTCAATACATCGTCCTCCAGCCGACTTATCTCCATGGGTATATTGCTGCCTCGGGCACCTTATGTTCGTTCTCCTGTGAGGCTAGGTTATGGAATCGGACGTAAAACTGATAGTTAATTGTAACGTTCATGGCCTCCTAATGACGATGGAACACTCAAATTGCGTCCCAATTTAATACATCGTCCTCCAGCCGACTTATCTCCATGGGTCTATTGCTGCCTCGGGCACCTTATGTTCATTCTCCTGTGAGGCTAGGATATGGAATCGGACGTAAAACTGATAGTTAATTGTAACGTTCAGCATATCCTAATAACGATGGAACACCCAAATTGCGTCCCAATTCAATACATCGTCCTCCAACCGACTTGTCTCCATGGGTCTATTGCTGCCTCGGGTACCTTATGGTCGTTCTCCTGTGAGTCTAGATTATCGAATCGGACGCAAAACTGATAGTTAATTGTAACGTTCAGGGCCTCCTAATAACGATGGAACACTCAAATTGAGTCCCGATTCAGTACATCGTCCTCCAGCCGACTTATCTCCATGGGTCTATTGCTGCCTCGGGCACCTCATGTTCGTTTTCCTTTGAGTCTAGATTATCGAATCGGACGCAAAACTGATAGATATTTGTAACGCTCAGGGCCATTTAATGACGATGGAACACTCAAATTGTGTCCCAATTCAATACATCGCCCTCCAGCCGACTTATCTCGATGGGTCTATTGCTGCCTCGGGCACCCTATGGTCGATCTCCTGTGAGACTAGATTTTCGAATCGGACGCAAAACTGATAGTTAATGGTAACGTTCAGGGCCTCCTAATTATGATTGAAAACTCAAATTGCGTCGTGATTCAATACATCGTCCTCCAGCCGACGTGACTTAATGTGTCTATTCCTGCCTCGGGCACCTTATGGTCGTTCTCCTGTGAACTTAGATTATCGAATCGGACGCAAAACTGATAGTTAATTGTAACGTCCAGGGACTCCTAATGACGATGGAACACTCAAATTGCGTCCCGATTCAATACATCGTCCTCCAGTCGACTTATCTCCATGGGTCTGTTGCTGCCTCGGGCACCTTATGGTCGTTCTCCTGTGAGTCTAGATTATCGAATCGGACGCAAAACTGATAGTTAATGGTAACGTTCAGGGCCTCCTAATTATGATTGAAAACTCAAATTGCGTCGTGATTCAATACATCGTCCTCCAGCCGACTTGTCTCCATGGGTCTATTTCTGCCTCGGGCACCATAAGGTCGTTCTCCTGTGAGTCAAGTTATCGAATCGGATGCAAAACTGATAGTTGATTGTACCGTTCAGGGCCTCCTAATGACGATGGAACACTCAAATTGCGTCCCGATTCAATACATCGTCCTCCAGCCGACTTATCTCCATGGGTCTATTGCTGCCTCGGGCACCTTATGTTCGTTCTCCTGTGAGGTTAGGTTATGGAATCGGACGTAAAACTGATAGTTAATTGTAACGTTCAGAGCCTCCTAATGACGATGGAACACTCAAATTGCGTCCCAATTTAATACATCGTCCTCCAGCCGACTTATCTCCATGGGTCTATTGCTGCCACGGGCACCTAATAGTCGTTCTCCTGTGAGTCTAGTTTATCGAATCGGACGCAAAACTGATAGTTAATTTAACGTTCAGGGCATCCTAATGACGATGGAAAACTCAAATTGCGTCGAGATTCAATACATCGTCCTCCAGCCGACTTATCTCCATGGGTCTATTGCTGCCTCGGGCACCTTATGGTCGTTCTCCTGTGATTCGAGATTATCGAATCGGATGCAAAACTGATAGTTAATTGTAATGTTCAGGGCCTCCTAATAACGATGGAACACTCAAATTGCGTCCCGATTCAATACATCGTCCTCCAGCCGACTTATGTCGATGGGTCTATTGCTGCCTCGGGCACCTTATGTTCGTTCTCCTGTAAGGCCAGGTTATGGAATCGGACGTAAAACTGATAGTTAATTGTAACGTTCAGGGCCTCCTAATGACGATGGAACACTCAAATTGCGTCCCAAATTAATACGTCATCCTCCAGCCGACTTATTCGATGGGACTATTGCTGCCTCGGGCACCTTATGGTCGTTCTCATGTGAGTCTAGATTATCGAATCGGACGCAAAACTGATAGTTAATTGTAACGTTCAGGGCCTCCTAATGACGATGGAACATTAAAATTGCGTCCCAATTTAATACATCCTCCTCCAGCCGACTTAACTCCATGGGCCTATTGCTGCCTCGGGCACCTTATAGTCGTTCTCCTGTGAGTCTACATTATCGAGTCGGACGCAAAACTGATAGTTAATTTAACGTTCAGGGCATCCTAATGACGATGTAACACTCAAATTGCGTCCCGATTCAATAATTCGTCCTCCAGCCGACGTGTCCCCATGGGTCTATTGCTGCCTCGGGCTCCTTATGGTCGTTCTCCTGTGAGTCTAGATTATCGAATCGGACGCAAAACTGATAGTTAATTGTAACGTTCAGGGCCTCCTAATGACGATGGAACACCCAAATTGCGTCCCGATTCAGTACATCGTCCTCCAACCGACTTGTCTCCATGGGTCTATTGCTGCCCCGGGCACCTTATGGTCGTTCTAATGTGAGTCTAGATTATCGAATCGGACGCAAAACTGATAGTTAATTGTAACGTTCAGGGCCTCCTAATGACGATGGAACACTCAAATTGCGTCCCGATTCAATACATCGTCCTCCAGCCGACTTATCTCCATGGGTCTATTGCTGCCTCGGGCACCTTATGTTCGTTCTCCTGTGAGTCTAGATTATCGAATCGGACGCAAATCAGATAGATAATTGAAACGATCAGGGCCATATAATGTCGATGGAACACTCAAAGTGCGTCCCGATTCAATACATCGTCCTCCAGCAGACTGATTTCGATGGGTCTCTTACTGCCTCGGACACCTTATGGTCGTTCTCCTGTGAGTCCACATTATCGAATCGGACGCAAAACTGATAGTTAATGGTAACGTTCAGGGCCTCCTAACAACGATGGAACTTTCAAATTGCGTCGAGATTCAATACATCGTCCTCCAGCCGACGTGTCTCCATGGGTCTATTGCTGCCTCGGGCACCTTACGGCCGTTCTCCTGTGAGTCTAGATTATAGAATCGGACGCAAAACTGATGGTTAATTGTAACTCTCAGGGCCTCCTAATGACGATGGAACACTCAAATTGCGTCCCGGTTCAATACATCGTCCTCCAGCCGACTTATCTCCATGGGTCTGTTGCTGCCTCGGACACCTTATGGTGGTTCTCCTGTGAGTCCAGATTATCGAATCGGACGCAAAACTGATAGATAATGGTAACGTTCAGGGCCTCCTAATGACGATGGAAAACTCAAATTGCGTCGAGATTTAATACATCGTCCTCCAGCCGACTTGTCTCCATGGGTCTATTGCTGCCTCGGGCACCCAATGGTCGTTCTCCAGTGAGTCAAGATTATCGAATCGGATGCAAAACTGATTGTTAATTGTACCGTTCAGGGCCTCCTAATGACGATGGAACACTCAAATTGCGTCCCGATTCAATACATCGTCCTCCAGCCGACTTATCTCCATGGGTCTATTGCTGCCTCGGGCACATTATTTTCGTTCTCCTGTGAGGCTAGGTTATCGAATCGGACGTAAAACTGATAGTTAATTGTAACGTTCAGGGCCTCCTAATGACGATGGAACACTCAAATTGCGTCCCAATTTAATACATCGTCCTCCAGCCGACTTATCTCCATGGGTGTATTGCTGCCTCAGGCACCTTATGGTCGTTCTCCTGTGAGTCTAGATTATCGAATCGGACGCAAAACTGATAGTTAATTGTAACGTTCAGGGCCTCCTAATGACAATGGAACACACAAATTGCTTCGAGATTCAATATCTCGTCCTCCAGCCGACTTGTCTTCATGGGTCTATTGCTGCTCGGGCACCTTATGATCGTTCTCCTGTGAGTATAGATTATCGAATCGGACTCAAAACTGATAGTTAATTGTAACGTTCACTGCCTCCTAATGACGATGGAACATTCAAATTGCGTCCCGAATTAATACATCGTCCTCGAGCCGACTTATCTCCATGGGCCCATTGCTGCCTCGGGCACCTTATGGTCGTTCTCCTGTGAGTCGAGATTATCGAATCGGATGCAAAACTGATAGTTAATTGTAATGTTCAGGGCCTCCTAATAACGATGGAACACTCAAATTGCGTCCCGATTCCATACATCGTCCTCCAGCCGACTTATCTCCATGGGTCCATTGCTGCCTCGGGCACCTTATGTTCGTTCTCCTGTAAGGCTAGGTTATGGAATCGGACGTAAAACTGATATTTAATTGTAACGTTGAGGGCCTCCTAATGACGATGGAACACTCAAATTGCGTCCCAAATTAATACGTCGTCCTCCAGCCGACTTATTCGATGGATCTATTGCTGCCTCGGGCACCTTATGGTCGTTCTCCTGTGAGTCTAGATTATCGAATCGGACGCAAAACTGATAGTTAATTGTAACGTTCAGGGCCTCCTAATGACGATGGAACATTAAAATTGCGTCCCAATTTAATACATCGTCCACCAGCCGACTTATCTCCATTGGCCTATTGCTGCCTCGGGCACCTTATAATCGTTCTCCTGTGAGTCTACATTATCGAATCGGACGCAAAACTGATAGTTAATTTAACGTTCAGGGCATCCTAATGACGATGTAACACTCAAATTGCGTCCCGATTCAATAATTCGTCCTCCAGCCGACGTGTCCCCATGGGTCTATTGCTGCCTCGGGCACCTTATGGTCGTTCTCCTGTGAGTCTAGATTATCGAATCGGACGCAAAACTGATAGTTAATTGTAACGTTCAGGCCCTCCTAATGACGATGGAACACCCAAATTGCGTCCCGATTCAGTACATCGTCCTCCAACCGACTTGTCTCCATGGGTCTATTGCTGAACCGGGCACCTTATGGTCGTTCTCCTGTGAGTCTAGATTATCGAATCGGACGCAAAACTGATAGTTAATTGTACCGTTCAGGGCCTCCTAATAACGGTGGAACACTCAAATTGCGTCGAGATTCAATACATCGTTCTCCAGCCGACGTGTCTCCATGCGTCTATTGCTGCCTCGGGCACCTTACGGCCGTTCTCCTGTGAGTCTAGATTATAGAATCGGACGCAAAACTGATAGTTAATTGTAACGCTCAGGGCCATATAATGACGATGGAACACTCAAAATGCGTCCCAATTCAATACATCGCCCTCCAGCCGACTTATCTCGATTGGTCTATTGCTGCCTCGGGCACCTTATGGTCGATCTCCTGTGAGTCTAGATTTTCGAATCGGACGCAAAACTGATAGTTAATTTTAAGGTTTAGGGCCTCGTAATGACGATGGAACACTCAAATTGCGTCGAGATTCAATACATCGTCCTCCAGCCGACGTGACTTAATGGGTCTATTCCTGCCTCGGGCTCCTTATGGTCGTTCTCCTGTGAATTTAGATTATCGAATCGGACGCAAAACTGATAGTTAATTGTAACGTTCAGGGACTCCTAATGACGATGGAACACTCAAATTGCGTCCCGATTCAATACATCGTCCTCCAGCCGACTTATCTCCATGGGTCTGTTGCTGCCTCGGGCACCTTATGGTCGTTCTCCTGTGAGTCTAGATTATCGAATCGGACGCAAAACTGATAGTTAATGGTAACGTTCAGGGCCTCCTAATTATGATTGAAAACTCAAATTGCGTCGTGATTCAATACATCGTCCTCCAGCCGACTTGTCTCCATGGGTCTATTTCTGCCTCGGGCACCTTAAGGTCGTTCTCCTGTGAGTCAAGTTATCGAAACGGATGCAAAACTGATAGTTGATTGTACCGTTCAGGGCCTCCTAATGACGATGGAACACTCAAATTGCGTCCCGATTCAATACATCGTCCTCCAGCCGACTTATCTCCATGGGTCTATTGCTGCCTCGGGCACCTTATGTTCGTTCTCCTGTGAGGCTAGGTTATGGAATCGGACGTAAAACTGATAGTTAATTGTAACGTTCAGAGCCTCCTAATGACGATGGAACACTCAAATTGCGTCCCAATTTAATACATCGTCCTCCAGCCGACTTATCTCCATGGGTCTATTGCTGCCACGGGCACCTAATAGTCGTTCTCCTGTGAGTCTAGATTATCGAATCGGACGCAAAACTGATAGTTAATTTAACGTTCAGGGCATCCTAATGACGATGGAAAACTCAAATTGCGTCGAGATTCAATACATCGTCCTCCAGCCGACTTATCTCCATGGGTCTATTGCTGCCTCGGGCACCTTATGGTCGTTCTCCTGTGAGTCGAGATTATCGAATCGGATGCAAAACTGATAGTTAATTGTAATGTTCAGGGCCTCCTAATAACGATGGAAAACTCAAATTGCGTCCCGATTCAATACATCGTCCTCCAGCCGACTTATCTCGATGGGTCTATTGCTGCCTCGGGCACCTTATGTTCGTTCTCCTGTAAGGCTAGGTTATGGAATCGGACGTAAAACTGATAGTTAATTGTAACGTTCAGGGCCTCCTAATGACGATGGAACACTCAAATTGCGTCCCAAATTAATACGTCATCCTCCAGCCGACTTATTCGATGGGACTATTGCTGCCTCGGGCACCTTATGGTCGTTCTCATGTGAGTCTAGATTATCGAATCGGACGCAAAACTGATAGTTAATTGTAACGTTCAGGGCCTCCTAATGACGATGGAACATTAAAATTGCGTCCCAATTTAATACATCCTCCTCCAGCCGACTTAACTCCATGGGCCTATTGCTGCCTCGGGCACCTAATAATCGTTCTCCTGTGAGTCTACATTATCGAGTCGGACGCAAAACTGATAGTTAATTTAACGTTCAGGGCATCCTAATGACGATGTAACACTCAAATTGCGTCCCGATTCAATAATTCGTCCTCCAGCCGACGTGTCCCCATGGGTCTATTGCTGCCTCGGGCACCTTATGGTCGTTCTCCTGTGAGTCTAGATTATCGAATCGGACGCAAAACTGATAGTTAATTGTAACGTTCAGGGCCTCCTAATGACGATGGAACACCCAAATTGCGTCCCGATTCAGTACATCGTCCTCCAACCGACTTGTCTCCATGGGTCTATTGCTGCCCTGGGCACCTTATGGTCGTTCTAATGTGAGTCTAGATTATCGAATCGGACGCAAAACTGATAGTTAATTGTAACGTTCAGGGCCTCCTAATGACGATGGAACACTCAAATTGCGTCCCGATTCAATACATCGTCCTCCAGCCGACTTATCTCCATGGGTCTATTGCTGCCTCGGGCACCTTATGTTCGTTCTCCTGTGAGTCTAGATTATCGAATCGGACGCAAATCAGATAGATAATTGAAACGTTCAGGGCCATATAATGACGATGGAACACTCAAATTGCGTCCCAAATTAATACGTCATCCTCCAGCCGACTTATTCGATGGGACTATTGCTGCCTCGGGCACCTTATGGTCGTTCTCATGTGAGTCTAGATTATCGAATCGGACGCAAAACTGATAGTTAATTGTAACGTTCAGGGCCTCCTAATGACGATGGAACATTAAAATTGCGTCCCAATTTAATACATCCTCCTCCAGCCGACTTAACTCCATGGGCCTATTGCTGCCTCGGGCACCTAATAATCGTTCTCCTGTGAGTCTAGATTATCGAATCGGACGCAAAACTGATAGTTAATTGTAACGTTCAGGGCCTCCTAATGATAATGGAACACTCAAATTGCTTCGAGATTCAATATATCGTCCTCCAGCCGACTTGTCTTCATGGGTCTATTGCTGCTCGGGCACCTTATGATCGTTCTCCTGTGAGTATAGATTATCGAATCGGACTCAAAACTGATAGTTAATTGTAACGTTCACTGCCTCCTAATGACGATGGAACATTCAAATTGCGTCCCGAATCAATACATCGTCCTCGAGCCGACTTATCTCCATGGGCCCATTGCTGCCTCGGGCACCTTATGGTCGTTCTCCTGTGAGTCGAGATTATCGAATCGGATGCAAAACTGATAGTTAATTGTAATGTTCAGGGCCTCCTAATAACGATGGAACACTCAAATTGCGTCCCGATTCCATACATCGTCCTCCAGCCGACTTATCTCCATGGGTCCATTGCTGCCTCGGGCACCTTATGTTCGTTCTCCTGTAAGGCTAGGTTATGGAATCGGACGTAAAACTGATAGTTAATTGTAACGTTGAGGGCCTCCTAATGACGATGGAACACTCAAATTGCGTCCCAAATTAATACGTCGTCCTCCAGCCGACTTATTCGATGGATCTATTGCTGCCTCGGGCACCTTATGGTCGTTCTCCTGTGAGTCTAGATTATCGAATCGGACGCAAAACTGATAGTTAATTGTAACGTTCAGGGCCTCCTAATGACGATGGAACATTAAAATTGCGTCCCAATTCAATACATCGTCCTCCAGCCGACTTATCTCCATTGGCCTATTGCTGCCTCGGGCATCTTATAATCGTTCTCCTGTGAGTCTACATTATCGAATCGGACGCAAAACTGATAGTTAATTTAACGTTCAGGGCATCCTAATGACGATGTAACACTCAAATTGCGTCCCGATTCAATAACTCGTCCTCCAGCCGACGTGTCCCCATGGGTCTATTGCTGCCTCGGGCACCTTATGGTCGTTCTCCTGTGAGTCTAGATTATCGAATCGGACGCAAAACTGATAGTTAATTGTAACGTTCAGGCCCTCCTAATGACGATGGAACACCCAAATTGCGTCCCGATTCAGTACATCGTCCTCCAACCGACTTGTCTCCATGGGTCTATTGCTGAACCGGGCACCTTATGGTCGTTCTCCTGTGAGTCTACATTATCGAATCGGACGCAAAACTGATAGTTAATTGTACCGTTCAGGGCCTCCTAATAACGATGGAACACTCAAATTGCGTCGAGATTCAATACATCGTCCTCCTGCCGACGTGTCTCCATGCGTCTATTGCTGCCTCGGGCACCTTACGGCCGTTCTCCTGTGAGTCTAGATTATAGAATCGGACGCAAAACTGATAGTTAATTGTAACGTTCAGGGCCTCCTAATGACGATGGAACACTCAAATTGCGTCCCGATTCAATACATCGTCCTCCAGCCGACTTATCTCCATGTGTCTGTTGCTGCCTCGGACACCTTATGGTCGTTCTCCTGTGAGTCTAGATTATCGAATCGGACGCAAAACTTATAGTTAATTTTAAGGTTTAGGGCCTCGTAATGACGATGGAAAACTCAAATTGCGTCGAGATTTAATACATCGTCCTCCAGCCGACTTGTCTCCATGGGTCTATTGCTGCCTCGGGCACCCAATGGTCGTTCTCCAGTGAGTCAAGATTATCGAATCGGATGCAAAACTGATAGTTAATTGTACCGTTCAGGGCCTCCTAATGACGATGGAACACTCAAATTGCGTCCCGATTCAATACATCGTCCTCCAGCCGACTTATCTCCATGGGTCTATTGCTGCCTCGGGCACATTATTTTCGTTCTCCTGTGAGGCTAGGTTATCGAATCGGACGTAAAACTGATAGTTAATTGTAACGTTCAGCGCCTCCTAATGACAATGGAACACTCAAATTGCGTCCCAATTTAATACATCGTCCTCCAGCCGACTTGTCTTCATGGGTCTATTGCTGCTCGGGCACCTTATGATCGTTCTCCTGTGAGTCTAGATTATCGAATCGGACGCAAAACTGATTGTTAACTGTAACGTTCAGGGCCTCCTAATGACGATGGTACACTCAAATTGCGTCCCGATTCAATACATCGTCCTCCAGCCGACGTGTCTCCATGGGTCTATTGCTGCCTCGGGCACCTTATGGTCGTTCTCCTGTGAGTCTAGATTTTCGACTCGGACGCAAAACTGATAGTTAATTTAAACGTTCAGGGCCTTCTAATGACGATGGAACACCCAAATTGCGTCCCGATTCAATATATCTTCCTCCAACCGACATGTGTCAATGGGTCTATTTCTGCCTCGGGGACCTTATGGTCGTTCTCCTGTGAGTCTAGATTTTCGATTCGGACACAAAACTGATAGTTAATTGTAACGTTTAGGGAATCCTAATCACGATGGAACACTCAAATTGCGTCGAGATTCAATACATTGTCCTCCAGCCGACGTGTCTCCATGGGTCTATTGCTGCCACGGGCACCTTATGGTCGTTCTCCTGTGAGTCTAGATTATAGAATCGGACGCAAAACTAATAGTTAATTGTGACGTTCAGGGCCTCCTAATGACGATGGAACACTCAAATTGCGTCCAGATTCAATAAATCGCCCTCCAGCCGACTTATCTCCATTGGTCTGTTGCTTCCTCGGGCACCTTATGGTCGTTCTCCTGTGAGTCTAGATTATCGAATCGGACGCAAAACTGATAGTTAATGGTAACTTTCAGGGCCTCCTAATGGTGATGGAAAATTCATATTGCGTCGAGATTCAATACATCGTCCTCCAGCCGACGTGTCTCAATGGGTCTATTGCTGCCTCGGGCACCTTATGGTCGTTCTCCTGTGACTCAAGATTATCGAATCGCATGCAAAACTGATAGTTAATTGTACCGTTCAGGGCCTCCTAATGACGATGGAACACTCAAATTGCGTCCCGATTCAATACATCGTCCTCCAGCCGACTTATCTCCATGGGTCTATTGCTGCCTCGGGCACATTATTTTCGTTCTCCTGTGAGGCTAGGTTATCGAATCGGACGTAAAACTGATAGTTAATTGTAACGTTCAGCGCCTCCTAATGACAATGGAACACTCAAATTGCGTCCCAATTTAATACATCGTCCTCCAGCCGACTTGTCTTCATGGGTCTATTGCTGCTCGGGCACCTTATGATCGTTCTCCTGTGAGTCTAGATTATCGAATCGGACTCAAAACTGATAGTTAATTGTAACGTTCAATGCCTCCTAATGACGATGGAACATTCAAATTGCGTCCCGAATCAATACATCGTCCTCCAGCCGACTTATCTCCATGGGTCCATTGCTGCCTCGGGCACCTTATGGTCGTTCTCCTGTGAGTCTAGATTATCGAATCGGACGCAAAACTGATTGTTAACTGTAACGTTCAGGGCCTCCTAATGACGATGGAACACTCAAATTGCGTCCCGATTCAATACATCGTCCTCCAGCCGATGTGTCTCCATGGGTCTATTGCTGCCTTGGGCACCTTATGGTCGTTCTCCTGTGAGTCTAGATTTTCGACTCGGACGCAAAACTGATAGTTAATTTAAACGTTCAGGGCCTTCTAATGACGATGGAACACCCAAATTGCGTCCCGATTCAATATATCGTCCTCCAACCGACGTGTCTCAATGGGTCTATTGCTGCCTCGGGCACCTTATGGTCGTTCTCCTGTGACTCAAGATTATCGAATCGCATGCAAAACTGATAGTTAATTGTACCGTTCAGGGCCTCCTAATGACGATGGAACACCCAAATTGAGTCCCGATTCCGTACATCGTCCTCCAACCGACTTGTCTCCATGGGTCTATTGCTGCCTCGGGCAGCTTATGGTCGTTCTCCTGTGAGTCTAGATTATCGAATCGGACGCATAACTGATATTTAATGGTAACTTTCAGGGCCTCCTAATGGCGATGGAACACTCAAATTGCGTCCCGATTCAATACATCATCCTCCAGCCGACTTATCTCCATGGGTCTATTGCTGCCTCGGGCACCTTATGTTCGTTCTCCTGTGAGGCTAGGTTATGGAATCGGACGTAAAACTGATAGTTAATTGTAACGTTCAGGGCTTCCTAATGACGATGGAACACTCAAATTGCGTCGAGATTCAATACATCGTCCTCCTGCCGACGTGTCTCCATGCGTCTATTGCTGCCTCGGGCACCTTACGGCCGTTCTCCTGTGAGTCTAGATTATAGAATCGGACGCAAAACTGATAGTTAATTGTAACGTTCAGGGCCTCCTAATGACGATGGAACACTCAAATTGCGTCCCGATTCAATACATCGTCCTCCAGCCGACTTATCTCCATGTGTCTGTTGCTGCCTCGGACACCTTATGGTCGTTCTCCTGTGAGTCTAGATTATCGAATCGGACGCAAAACTGATAGTTAATGGTAACGTTCAGGGCCTCCTAATGACGATGGAAAACTCAAATTGCGTCGAGATTTAATACATCGTCCTCCAGCCGACTTGTCTCCATGGGTCTATTGCTGCCTCGGGCACCCAATGGTCGTTCTCCAGTGAGTCAAGATTATCGAATCGGATGCAAAACTGATAGTTAATTGTACCGTTCAGGGCCTCCTAATGACGATGGAACACTCAAATTGCGTCCCGATTCAATACATCGTCCTCCAGCCGACTTATCTCCATGGGTCTATTGCTGCCTCGGGCACATTATTTTCGTTCTCCTGTGAGGCTAGGTTATCGAATCGGACGTAAAACTGATAGTTAATTGTAACGTTCAGCGCCTCCTAATGACAATGGAACACTCAAATTGCGTCCCAATTTAATACATCGTCCTCCAGCCGACTTGTCTTCATGGGTCTATTGCTGCTCGGGCACCTTATGATCGTTCTCCTGTGAGTCTAGATTATCGAATCGGACTCAAAACTGATAGTTAATTGTAACGTTCACTGCCTCCTAATGACGATGGAACATTCAAATTGCGTCCCGAATCAATACATCGTCCTCCAGCCGACTTATCTCCATGGGTCCATTGCTGCCTCGGGCACCTTATGGTCGTTCTCCTGTGAGTCTAGATTATCGAATCGGACGCAAAACTGATTGTTAACTGTAACGTTCAGGGCCTCCTAATGACGATGGAACACTCAAATTGCGTCCCGATTCAATACATCGTCCTCCAGCCGACGTGTCTCCATGGGTCTATTGCTGCCTCGGGCACCTTATGGTCGTTCTCCTGTGAGTCTAGATTTTCGACTCGGACGCAAAACTGATAGTTAATTTAAACGTTCAGGGCCTTCTAATGACGATGGAACACCCAAATTGCGTCCCGATTCAATATATCGTCCTCCAACCGACATGTGTCAATGGGTCTATTTCTGCCTCGGGGACCTTATGGTCGTTCTCCTGTGAGTCTAGATTTTCGATTCGGACACAAAACTGATAGTTAATTGTAACGTTTAGGGCCTCCTAATCACGATGGAACACTCAAATTGCGTCGAGATTCAATACATTGTCCTCCAGCCGACGTGTCTCCATGGGTCTATTGCTGCCACGGGCACCTTATGGTCGTTCTCCTGTGGGTCTAGATTATAGAATCGGACGCAAAACTAATAGTTAATTGTGACGTTCAGGGCCTCCTAATGACGATGGAACACTCAAATTGCGTCCCGATTCAATAAATCGCCCTCCAGCCGACTTATCTCCATTGGTCTGTTGCTGCCTCGGGCACCTTATGGTCGTTCTCCTGTGAGTCTAGATTATCGAATCGGACGCAAAACTGATAGTTAATGGTAACTTTCAGGGCCTCCTAATGGCGATGGAAAACTCATATTGCGTCGAGATTCAATACATCGTCCTCCAGCCGACGTGTCTCAATGGGTCTATTGCTGCCTCGGGCACGTTATGATCGTTCTCCTGTGAGTCTAGATTATCGAATCGAACGCAAAACTGATAGTTAATTGTAACGTTCACTGCCTCCTAATGACGATGGAATATTAAAATTGCGTCCGAATTTAATACATCGTCCTCCAGCCGACTTATCTCCATGGGCCTATTGCTGCCTCGGGCACCTTATAATCGTTATCCTGTGAGTCTAGATTATCGAATAGGACGCAAAACTGATAGTTAATTTAACGTTCAGGGCATCCTTATGACGATGTAACACTCAAATTGCGTCCCGATTCAGTACATCGTCCTCCAACCGACTTATTTCGATGGGTCTATTGCTGCGTCAGGCACCTTATGCTCGTTCTCCTGTGATTCTAGATTATCGAATCGGACGCAAAACTGATAGTTATTTGTACCGTTCAGGGCCTCCTAATAACGATGGAACACTCAAATTGCGTCCCAAATTAATACGTCGTCCTCCAGCCGACTTATTCGATGGGTCTATTGCTGCCTCGGGCACGTTATGATCGTTATCCTGTGAGTCTAGATTATCGAATCGGACGCAAATCTGATAGATAATTGTAACGTTCAGGGCCATATAATGTCGATGGAACACTCAAATTGCGTCCCGATCCAATACATCGTCCTCCAGCCGACTTATTTCGATGGGTCTATTGCTGCGTCAGGCACCTTATGCTCGTTCTCCTGTGATTCTAGATTATCGAATCGGACGCAAAACTGATAGTTATTTGTACCGTTCAGGGCCTCCTAATAACGATGGAACACTCAAATTGCGTCGAGATTCAATACATCGTCCTCCAGCCGAAGTGTCTCCATGGGTCTATTGCTGCCTCGGGCACCTTATGGTCGTTCTCCTGTGAGTCTAGATAAGAGAATCGGACGCAAAACTGATAGTTAATTGTAACGTTCAGGGCCTACTAATGACGATGGAACACTCAAATTGCGTCCCGATTCAATACATCGTCCTCCAGCCGACTTATCTCCATGGGTCTATTGCTGCCTCGGGCACCTTATGTTCGTTCTCCTGTGACTCTAGATTATCGAATCGGACGCAAATCAGATAGATAATTGTAACGTTCAGGGCCATATAATGTCGATGGAACACTCAAAGTGCGTCCCGATTCAATACATCGTCCTCCAGCAGACTGATTTCGATGGGTCTGTTACTGCCTCGGACACCTTATGGTCGTTTTCCTGTGAGTCCACATTATCGAATCGGACGCAAAACTGATAGTTAATGGTAACGTTCAGGGCCTCCTAATAACGATGGAACTTTCAAATTGCGTCGAGATTCAATACATCGTCCTCCAGCCGACGTGTCTCCATGGGTCTATTGCTGCCTCGGGCACCTTACGGCCGTTCTCCTGTAAGTCTAGATTATAGAATCGGACGCAAAACTGATGGTTAATTGTAACTCTCAGGGCCTCCTAATGACGATGGAACACTCAAATTGCGTCCCGGTTCAATACATCGTCCTCCAGCCGACTTATCTCCATGGGTCTATTGCTGCCTCGGGCACATTATTTTCGTTCTCCTGTGAGGCTAGGTTATCGAATCGGACGTAAAACTGATAGTTAATTGTAACGTTCAGGGCCTCCTAATTACGATGGAACACTCAAATTGCGTCCCAATTTAATACATCGTCCTCCAGCCGACTTATCTCCATGGGTCTATTGCTGCCTCGGGCACCTTATGGTCGTTCTCCTGTGAGTCTAGATTATCGAATCGGACGCAAAACTGATAGTTAATTGTAACGTTCAGGGCCTCCTAATGACAATGGAACACTCAAATTGCTTCGAGATTCAATATATCGTCCTCCAGCCGACTTGTCTTCATGGGTCTATTGCTGCTCGGGCACCTTATGATCGTTCTCCTGTGAGTATAGATTATCGAATCGGACTCAAAACTGATAGTTAATTGTAACGTTCACTGCCTCCTAATGACGATGGAACATTCAAATTGCGTCCCGAATCAATACATCGTCCTCGAGCCGACTTATATCCATGGGCCCATTGCTGCCTCGGGCACCTTATGGTCGTTCTCCTGTGAGTCGAGTTTATCGAATCGGATGCAAAACTGATAGTTAATTGTAATGTTCAGGGCTTCCTAATAACGATGGAACACTCAAATTGCGTCCCGATTCCATGCTTCGTCCTCCAGCCGACTTATCTCCATGGATCTATTGCTGAATCGGGCACCTTATGTTCGTTCTCCTGTAAGGCTAGGTTATGGAATCGGACGTAAAACTGATAGTTAATTGTAACGTTGAGGGCCTCCTAATGACGATGGAACACTCAAATTGCGTCCCAATTTAATACATCGTCCTCCAGCCGACTTATCTCCATTGGCCTATTGCTGCCTCGGGCACCTTATAATTGTTCTCCTGTGAGTCTACATTATCGAATCGGACGCAAAACTGATAGTTAATTTAACGTTCAGGGCATCCTAATGACGATGTAACACTCAAATTGCGTCCCGATTCAATAATTCGTCCTCCAGCCGACGTGTCCCCATGGGTCTATTGCTGCCTCGGGCACCTTATGGTCGTTCTCCTGTGAGTCTAGATTATCGAATCGGACGCAAAACTGATAGTTAATTGTAACGTTCAGGCCCTCCTAATGACGATGGAACACCCAAATTGCGTCCCGATTCAGTACAACGTCCTACAACCGACTTGTCTCCATGGGTCTATTGCTGAACCGGGCACCTTATGGTCGTTCTCCTGTGACTCTAGATTATCGAATCGGACGCAAAACTGATAGTTAATTGTAACGTTCAGGGCCTCCTAATAACGATGGAACACTCAAATTGCGTCCCGATTCAATACATCGTCCTCCAGCCGACTTATCTCCATGGGTCTATTGCTGCCTCGGGCACCTTATGTTCGTTCTCCTGTGAGTCTAGATTATCGAATCGGACGCAAATCTGATAGATAATTATAACGTTCAGGGCCATATAATGTCGATGGAGCACTCAAAGTGCGTCCCGGATCAATACATCGTCCTCCAGCAGACTGATTTCGATGGGTCTATTGCTGCCTCGGGCACCTTATGGTCGTTTTCCTGTGAGTCTAGATTATCGAATCGGACGCAAAACTGATAGTTATTTGTACCGTTCACGGCCTCCTAATAACCATGGAACACTCAAATTGCGTCGAGATTCAATACATCGTCCTCCAGCCGACGTGTCTCCATGGGTCTATTGCTGCCTCGGGCACCTTACGGCCGTTCTCCTGTGAGTCTAGATTATAGAATCGGACGCAAAACTGATAGTTAATTGTAACGTTCAGGGCCTCCTAATGACGATGGAACACTCAAATTGCGTCCCGATTCAATACATCGTCGTCCAGCCGACTTATCTCCATGTGTCTGTTGCTGCCTCGGACACCTTATGGTCGTTCTCCTGTGAGTCTAGATTATCGAATCGGACGCAAAACTGATAGTTAATGGTAACGTTCAGGGCCTCCTAATGACGATGGAAAACTCAAATTGCGTCGAGATTTAATACATCGTCCTCCAGCCGACTTGTCTCCATGGGTCTATTGCTGCCTCGGGCACCCAATGGTCGTTCTCCAGTGAGTCAAGATTATCGAATCGGATGCAAAACTGATAGTTAATTGTACCGTTCAGGGCCTCCTAATGACGATGGAACACTCAAATTGCGTCCCGATTCAATACATCGTCCTCCAGCCGACTTATCTCCATGGGTCTATTGCTGCCTCGGGCACATTATGTTCGTTCTCCTGTGAGTCTAGATTATCGAATCGGACGCAAATCTGATAGATAATTATAACGTTCAGGGCCTTCTAATGACGATGGAACACCCAAATTGCGTCCCGATTCAATATATCGTCCTCCAACCGACATGTGTCAATGGGTCTATTTCTGCCTCGGGGACCTTATGGTCGTTCTCCTGTGAGTCTAGATTTTCGATTCGGACACAAAACTGATAGTTAATTGTAACGTTTAGGGCCTCCTAATCACGATGGAACACTCAAATTGCGTCGAGATTCAATACATTGTCCTCCTGCCGACGTGTCTCCATGGGTCTATTGCTGCCACGGGCACCTTATGGTCGTTCTCCTGTGAGTCTAGATTATAGAATCGGACGCAAAACTAATAGTTAATTGTGACGTTCAGGGACTCCTAATGACGATGGAACACTCAAATTGCGTCCCGATTCAATAAATCGCCCTCCAGCCGACTTATCTCCATTGGTCTGTTGCTGCCTCGGGCACCTTATGGTCGTTCTCCTGTGAGTCTAGATTATCGAATCGGACGCAAAACTGATAGTTAATGGTAACTTTCAGGGCCTCCTAATGGCGATGGAAAACTCATATTGCGTCGAGATTCAATACATCGTCCTCCAGCCGACGTGTCTCAATGGGTCTATTGCTGCCTCGGGCACCTTATGGTCGTTCTCCTGTGACTCAAGATTATCGAATCGCATGCAAAACTGATAGTTAATTGTACCGTTCAGGGCCTCCTAATGACGATGGAACACTCAAATTGCGTCCCGATTCAATACATCGTCCTCCAGCCTACTTATCTCCATGGGTCTATTGCTGCCTCGGGCACATTATTTTCGTTCTCCTGTGAGGCTAGGTTATCGAATCGGACGTAAAACTGATAGTTAATTGTAACGTTCAGCGCCTCCTAATGACAATGGAACACTCAAATTGCGTCCCAATTTAATACATCGTCCTCCAGCCGACTTGTCTTCATGGGTCTATTGCTGCTCGGGCACCTTATGATCGTTCTCCTGTGAGTCTAGATTATCGAATCGGACTCAAAACTGATAGTTAATTGTAACGTTCACTGCCTCCTAATGACGATGGAACATTCAAATTGCGTCCCGAATCAATACATCGTCCTCCAGCCGACTTATCTCCATGGGTCCATTGCTGCCTCGGGCACCTTATGGTCGTTCTCCTGTGAGTCTAGATTATCGAATCGGACGCAAAACTGATTGTTAACTGTAACGTTCAGGGCCTCCTAATGACGATGGAACACTCAAATTGCGTCCCGATTCAATACATCGTCCTCCAGCCGATGTGCCTCCATGGGTCTATTGCTGCCTCGGGCACCTTATGGTCGTTCTCCTGTGAGTCTAGATTTTCGACTCGGACGCAAAACTGATAGTTAATTTAAACGTTCAGGGCCTTCTAATGACGATGGAACACCCAAATTGCGTCCCGATTCAATATATCGTCCTCCAACCGACATGTGTCAATGGGTCTATTTCTGCCTCGGGGACCTTATGGTCGTTCTCCTGTGAGTCTAGATTTTCGATTCGGACACAAAACTGATAGTTAATTGTACCGTTCAGGGCCTCCTAATGACGATGGAACACCCAAATTGAGTCCCGATTCCGTACATCGTCCTCCAACCGACTTGTCTCCATGGGTCTATTGCTGCCTCGGGCAGCTTATGGTCGTTCTCCTGTGAGTCTAGATTATCGAATCGGACGCATAACTGATATTTAATGGTAACTTTCAGGGCCTCCTAATGGCGATGGAACACTCAAATTGCGTCCCGATTCAATACATCATCCTCCAGCCGACTTATCTCCATGGGTCTATTGCTGCCTCGGGCACCTTATGTTCGTTCTCCTGTGAGGCTAGGTTATGGAATCGGACGTAAAACTGATAGTTAATTGTAACGTTCAGGGCCTCCTAATGACGATGGAACACTCAAATTGCGTCCCAAATTAATACGTCGTCCTCCAGCCGACTTATTCGATGGGTCTATTGCTGCCTCGGGCACGTTATGATCGTTCTCCTGTGAGTCTAGATTATCGAATCGAACGCAAAACTGATATTTAATTGTAACGTTCAGGGCCTCCTAATGACGATGGAATATTAAAATTGCGTCCGAATTTAATACATCGTCCTCCAGCCGACTTATCTCCATGGGCCTATTGCTGCCTCGGGCACCTTATAATCGTTATCCTGTGAGTCTAGATTATCGAATAGGACGCAAAACTGATAGTTAATTTAACGTTCAGGGCATCCTAATGACGATGTAACACTCAAATTGCGTCCCGATTCAGTACATCGTCCTCCAACCGACTTGTCTCCATGGGTCTATTGCTGCCCCGGGCACCTTATGATCGTTCTCCTGTGAGTCTAGATTATCGAATCGGACGCAAAACTGATAGTTAATTGTTACGTTCAGGGCCTCCTAATGACGATGGAACACTCAAATTGCGTCCCGATTCAATACATCGTCCTCCAGCCGACTTATCTCCATGGGTCTATTGCTGCCTCGGGCACCTTATGTTCGTTCTCCTGTGACTCTAGATTATCGAATCGGACGCAAATCTGATAGATAATTGTAACGTTCAGGGCCATATAATGTCGATGGAACACTCAAATTGCGTCCCGATCCAATACATCGTCCTCCAGCCGACTTATTTCGATGGGTCTATTGCTGCGTCAGGCACCTTATGCTCGTTCTCCTGTGATTCTAGATTATCGAATCGGACGCAAAACTGATAGTTATTTGTACCGTTCAGGGCCTCCTAATAACGATGGAACACTCAAATTGCGTCGAGATTCAATACATCGTCCTCCAGCCGAAGTGTCTCCATGGGTCTATTGCTGCCTCGGGCACCTTATGGTCGTTCTCCTGTGAGTCTAGATTAGAGAATCGGACGCAAAACTGATAGTTAATTGTAACGTTCAGGGCCTACTAATGACGATGGAACACTCAAATTGCGTCCCGATTCAATACATCGTCCTCCAGCCGACTTATCTCCATGGGTCTATTGCTGCCTCGGGCACCTTATGTTCGTTCTCCTGTGACTCTAGATTATCGAATCGGACGCAAATCAGATAGATAATTGTAACGTTCAGGGCCATATAATGTCGATGGAACACTCAAAGTGCGTCCCGATTCAATACATCGTCCTCCAGCAGACTGATTTCGATGGGTCTGTTACTGCCTCGGACACCTTATGGTCGTTCTCCTGTGAGTCCACATTATCGAATCGGACGCAAAACTGAAAGTTAATGGTAACTTTCAGGGCCTCCTAATAACGATGGAACTTTCAAATTGCGTCGAGATTCAATACATCGTCCTCCAGCCGACGTGTCTCCATGGGTCTATTGCTGCCTCGGGCACCTTACGGCCGTTCTCCTGTGAGTCTAGATTATAGAATCGGACGCAAAACTGATGGTTAATTGTAACTCTCAGGGCCTCCTAATGACGATGGAACACTCAAATTGCGTCCCGGTTCAATACATCGTCCTCCAGCCGACTTATCTCCATGGGTCTATTGCTGCCTCGGGCACATTATTTTCGTTCTCCTGTGGGGCTAGGTTATCGAATCGGACGTAAAACTGATAGTTAATTTAACGTTCAGGGCCTCCTAATTACGATGGAACACTCAAATTGCGTCCCAATTTAATACACCGTCCTCCAGCCTACTTATCTCCATGGGTCTATTGCTGCCTCGGGCACCTTATGGTCGTTCTCCTGTGAGTCTAGATTATCGAATCGGACGCAAAACTGATAGTTAATTGTAACGTTCAGGGCCTCCTAATGACAATGGAACACTCAAATTGCTTCGAGATTCAATATATCGTCCTCCAGCCGACTTGTCTTCATGGGTCTATTGCTGCTCGGGCATCTTATGATCGTTCTCCTGTGAGTATAGATTATCGAATCGGACTCAAAACTGATAGTTAATTGTAACGTTCACTGCCTCCTAATGACGATGGAACATTCAAATTGCGTCCCGAATCAATACATCGTCCTCGAGCCGACTTATATCCATGGGCCCATTGCTGCCTCGGGCACCTTATGGTCGTTCTCCTGTGAGTCGAGTTTATCGAATCGGATGCAAAACTGATAGTTAATTGTAATGTTCAGGGCTTCCTAATAACGATGGAACACTCAAATTGCGTCCCGATTCCATGCTTCGTCCTCCAGCCGACTTATCTCCATGGATCTATTGCTGAATCGGGCACCTTATGTTCGTTCTCCTGTAAGGCTAGGTTATGGAATCGGACGTAAAACTGATAGTTAATTGTAACGTTGAGGGCCTCCTAATGACGATGGAACACTCAAATTGCGTCCCAATTTAATACATCGTCCTCCAGCCGACTTATCTCCATTGGCCTATTGCTGCCTCGGGCACCTTATAATTGTTCTCCTGTGAGTCTACATTATCGAATCGGACGCAAAACTGATAGTTAATTTAACGTTCAGGGCATCCTAATGACGATGTAACACTCAAATTGCGTCCCGATTCAATAATTCGTCCTCCAGCCGACGTGTCCCCATGGGTCTATTGCTGCCTCGGGCACCTTATGGTCGTTCTCCTGTGAGTCTAGATTATCGAATCGGACGCAAAACTGATAGTTAATTGTAACGTTCAGGCCCTCCTAATGACGATGGAACACCCAAATTGCGTCCCGATTCAGTACAACGTCCTCCAACCGACTTGTCTCCATGGGTCTATTGCTGAACCGGGCACCTTATGGTCGTTCTCCTGTGACTCTAGATTATCGAATCGGACGCAAAACTGATAGTTAATTGTAACGTTCAGGGCCTCCTAATAACGATGGAACACTCAAATTGCGTCCCGATTCAATACATCGTCCTCCAGCCGACTTATCTCCATGGGTCTATTGCTGCCTCGGGCACCTTATGTTCGTTCTCCTGTGAGTCTAGATTATCGAATCGGACGCAAATCTGATAGATAATTATAACGTTCAGGGCCATATAATGTCGATGGAGCACTCAAAGTGCGTCCCGATTCAATACATCGTCCTCCAGCAGACTGATTTCGATGGGTCTATTGCTGCCTCGGGCACCTTATGGTCGTTCTCCTGTGCGTCTAGATTATCGAATCGGACGCAAAACTGATAGTTAATTGTACCGTTCACGACCTCCTAATAACCATGGAACACTCAAATTGCGTCGAGATTCAATACATCGTCCTCCAGCCGACGTGTCTCCATGGGTCTATTGCTGCCTCGGGCACCTTACGGCCGTTCTCCTGTGAGTCTAGATTATAGAATCGGACGCAAAACTGATAGTTAATTGTAACGTTCAGGGCATCCTAATGACGATGGAACACTCAAATTTCGTCCCGATTCAATACATCGTCTTCCAGCCGACTTATCTCCATGGGTCTATTGCAGCCTCGGGCACATTATTTTCGTTCTCCTGTAAGGCTAGGTTATCGAATCGGACGTGAAACTGATAGTTAATTGTAACGTTCAAGGCCTCCTAATGACGATGGAACACTCAAATTGCGTCCCAAATTAATACATCGTCCTCCAGCCGACTTATCTCCATGGGTCTATTGCTGCCTCGGGCACCTTATGGTCGTTCTCCTGTGAGTCTAGATTATCGAATCGGACGCAAAAGTGATAGTTAATTGTAACGTTCAGGGCCTGCTAATGACAATGGAACACTCAAATTGCTTCGAGATTCAATATATCGTCCTCCAGTCGACTTGTCTTCATGGGTCTATTGCTACTCGGGCACCTTATGATCGTTCTCCTGTGAGTCTAGATTATCGAATCGGACTCAAAACTGATAGTTAATTGTAACGTTCACTGCCTCCTAATGACGATGGAACATTCAAATTGCGTCCCGAATCAATACATCGTCCTCCAGCCGACTTATCTCCATGGGTCCATTGCTGCCTCGGGCACCTTATGGTCGTTCTCCTGTGAGTCTAGATTATCGAATCGGACGCAAAACTGATTGTTAACTGTAACGTTCAGGGCCTCCTAATGACGATGGAACACTCAAATTGCGTCCCGAATCAATACATCGTCCTCCAGCCGACGTGTCTCCATGGGTCTATTGCTGCCTCGGGCACCTTATGGTCGTTCTCCTGGGAGTCTAGATTTTCGACTCGGACGCAAATCTGATAGTTAATTGAAACGTTCAGGGCCTTCTAATGACGATGGAACACCCAAATTGCGTCCCGATTCAATATATCGTCCTCCAACCGACATGTGTCAATGGGTCTATTTCTGCCTCGGGGACCTTATGGTCGTTCTCCTGTGAGTCTAGATTTTCGATTCGGACACAAAACTGATAGTTAAATGTAACGTTTAGAGCCTCCTAATCACGATGGAACACTCAAATTGCGTCGAGATTCATTACATTGTCCTCCAGCCGACGTGTCTCCATGGGTCTATTGCTGCCACGGGCACCTTATGGTCGTTCTCCTGTGAGTCTAGATTATAGAATCAGACGCAAAACTACTAGTTAATTGTAACGTTCAGGGCCTCCTAATGACGATGGAACACTCAAATTGCGTCCCGATTGAATACATCGTCCTCCAGCCGACTTATCTCCATTGGTCTGTTGCTGCCTCGGGCAGCTTTTGGTCGTTCTCCTGTGAGTCTAGATTATCGAATCGGACGCAAAACTGATAGTTAATGGTAACTTTCACTACCTCCTAATGGCGATGGAAAACTCATATTGCGTCGAGATTCAATACATCGTCCTCCAGCCGACTTGTCTCAATGGGTCTATTGCTGCCTCGGGCACCTTATGGTCGTTCTCCTGTGACTCAAGATTATCGAATCGGATGCTAAACTGATAGTTAATTGTACCGTTCAGGGCCTCCTAATGACGATGGAACACTCAAATTGCGTCCCGATTCAATACATCGTCCTCCAGCCGACTTATCTCCATGGGTCTATTGCTGCCTCGGGCACCTTATGTTCGTTCTCCTGTGAGGCTAGGTTATGGAATCGGACGTAAAACTGATAGTTAATTGTAACGTTCAGGGCCTCCTAATGACGATGGAACACTCAAATTGCGTCCCAAATTAATACGTCGTCCTCCAGCCGACTTATTCGATGGGTCTATTGCTGCCTCGGGCACGTTATGATCGTTCTCCTGTGAGTCTAGATTATCGAATCGAACGCAAAACTGATATTTAATTGTAACGTTCAGGGCCTCCTAATGACGATGGAACATTAAAATTGCGTCCGAATTTAATACATCGTCCTCCAGCCGACTTATCTCCATGGGCCTATTGCTGCCTCGGGCACCTTAAAATCGTTATCCTGTAAGTCTAGATTATCGAATAGGACGCAAAACTGATAGTTAATTTAACGTTCAGGGCATCCTAATGACGATGTAACACTCAAATTGCGTCCCGATTCAATAAATCGTCCTCCAGCCGACTTATTCGATGGGTCTATTGCTGCCTCGGCCACCTTATGTTCGTTCTCCTGTGAGGCTAGGTTATGGAATCGGACGTAAAACTGATAGTAATTGTAACGTTCAGGGCCTCCTAATGACGATGGAACACTCAAATTGCGTCCCAAATTAAATCGTCGTCCTCCAGCCGACTTATTCGATGGGTCTATTGCTGCCACGGGCACGTTATGATCGTTCTCCTGTGAGTCTAGATTATCGAATCGAACGCAAAACTGATATTTAATTGTAACGTTCAGGGCCTCCTAATGACGATGGAACATTAAAATTGCGTCCGAATTTAATACATCGTCCTCCAGCCGACTTGTCTCAATGGGTCTATTGCTGCCTCGGGAACCTTATGTTCGTTCTCCTGTGACTCTAGATTATCGAATCGGACGCAAATCTGATAGATAATTGTAACGTTCAGGGCCATATAATGTCGATGGAACACTCAAATTGCGTCCCGATTCAATACATCGTCCTCCAGCCGACTTATTTCGATGGGTCTATGCTTGCCTCGGGCACCTTATGGTCGTTCTCCTGTGAGTCTAGATTATCGAAACGGACGCAAAACTGATAGTTAATTGTACCGTTCAGGGCCTCCTAATAACGATGGAACACTCAAATTGCGTCGAGATTCAATACATCGTCCTCCAGCCGAAGTGTCTCCATGGGTCTATTGCTGCCTCGGGCACCTTATGGTCGTTCTCCTGTGAGTCTAGATTATAGAATCGGACGCAAAACTGATAGTTAATTGTAACGTTCAGGGCCTCCTAATGACGATGGAACACTCAAATTGCGTCCCGATTCAATACATCGTCCTCCAGCCGACTTATCTCCATGTGTCTGTTGCTGCCTCGGACACCTTATGGTCGTTCTCCTGTGAGTCCAGATTATCGAATCGGACGCAAAACTGATAGTAAATGGTAACGTTCAGGGCCTCCTAATGACGATGGAAAACTCAAATTGCGTCGAGATTTAATACATCGTCCTCCAGCCGACTTGCCTCCATGGGTCTATTGCTGCCTCGGGCACCCAATGGTCGTTCTCCAGTGAGTCAAGATTATCGAATCGGAGGCAAAACTGATAGTTAATTGTACCGTTCAGGGCCTCCTAATGACGATGGAACACTCAAATTTCGTCCCGATTCAATACATCGTCTTCCAGCCGACTTATCTCCATGGGTCTATTGCTGCCTCGGGCACATTATTTTCGTTCTCCTGTGAGGCTAGGTTATCGAATCGGACGTGAAACTGATAGTTAATTGTAACGTTCAGGGCCTCCTAATGACGATGGAACACTCAAATTGCGTCCCAATTTAATACATCGTCCTCCAGCCGACTTATCTCCATGGGTCTATTGCTGCCTCGGGCACCTTATGGTCGTTCTCCTGTGAGTCTAGATTATCGAATCGGACGCAAAAGTGATAGTTAATTGTAACGTTCAGGGCCTGCTAATGACAATGGAACACTCAAATTGCTTCGAGATTCAATATATCGTCCTCCAGCCGACTTGTCTTCATGGGTCTATTGCTACTCGGGCACCTTATGATCGTTCTCCTGTGAGTCTAGATTATCGAATCGGACTCAAAACTGATAGTTAATTGTAACGTTCACTGCCTCCTAATGACGATGGAACATTCAAATTGCGTCCCGAATCAATACATCGTCCTCCAGCCGACTTATCTCCATGGGTCCATTGCAGCCTCGGGCACCTTATGGTCGTTCTCCTGTGAGTCTAGATTATCGAATCGGACGCAAAACTGATTGTTAACTGTAACGTTCAGGGCCTCCTAATGACGATGGAACACTCAAATTGCGTCCCGAATAAATACATCGTCCTCCAGCCGACGTGTCTCCATGGGTCTATTGCTGCCTCGGGCACCTTATGGTCGTTCTCCTGGGAGTCTAGATTTTCGACTCGGACGCAAATCTGATAGTTAATTGAATCGTTCAGGGCCTTCTAATGATGATGGAACACCCAAATTGCGTCCCGATTCAATATATCGTCCTCCAACCGACATGTGTCAATGGGTCTATTTCTGCCTCGGGGACCTTATGGTCGTTCTCCTGTGAGTCTAGATTTTCGATTCGGACACAAAACTGATAAATAAATGTAACGTTTAGAGCCTCCTAATCACGATGGAACACTCAAATTGCGTCGAGATTCATTACATTGTCCTCCAGCCGACGTGTCTCCATGGGTCTATTGCTGCCACGGGCACCTTATGGTCGTTCTCCTGTGAGTCTAGATTATAGAATCAGACGCAAAACTAATAGTTAATTGTAACGTTCAGGGCCTCCTAATGACGATGGAACACTCAAATTGCGTCCCGATTGAATACATCGTCCTCCAGCCGACTTATCTCCATTGGTCTGTTGCTGCCTCGGGCAGCTTTTGGTCGTTCTCCTGTGAGTCTAGATTATCGAATCGGACGCAAAACTGATAGTTAATGGTAACTTTCAGGGCCTCCTAATGGCGATGGAAAACTCATATTGCGTCGAAATTCAATACATCGTCCTCCAGCCGACTTGTCTCAATGGGGCTATTGCTGCCTCGGGCACCTTATGGTCGTTCTCCTGTGACTCAAGATTATCGAATCGGATGCAAAACTGATAGTTAATTGTACCGTTCAGGGCCTCCTAATGACGATGGAACACTCAAATTGCGTCCCGATTCAATACATCGTCCTCCAGCCGACTTATCTCCATGGGTCTATTGCTGCCTCGGGCACCTTATGTTCGTTCTCCTGTGAGGCTAGGTTATGGAATCGGACGTAAAACTGATAGTTAATTGTAACGTTCAGGGCCTCCTAATGACGATGGAACACTCAAATTGCGTCCCAAATTAATACGTCGTCCTCCAGCCGACTTATTCGATGGGTCTATTGCTGCCTCGGGCACGTTATGATCGTTCTCCTGTGAGTCTAGATTATCGAATCGAACGCAAAACTGATATTTAATTGTAACGTTCAGGGCCTCCTAATGACGATGGAACATTAAAATTGCGTCCGAATTTAATACATCGTCCTCCAGCCGACTTATCTCCATGGGCCTATTGCTGCCTCGGGCACCTTAAAATCGTTATCCTGTAAGTCTAGATTATCGAATAGGACGCAAAACTGATAGTTAATTTAACGTTCAGGGCATCCTAATGACGATGTAACACTCAAATTGCGTCCCGATTCAATAAATCGTCCTCCAGCCGACTTATTCGATGGGTCTATTGCTGCCTCGGCCACCTTATGTTCGTTCTCCTGTGAGGCTAGGTTATGGAATCGGACGTAAAACTGATAGTAATTGTAACGTTCAGGGCCTCCTAATGACGATGGAACACTCAAATTGCGTCCCAAATTAAATCGTCGTCCTCCAGCCGACTTATTCGATGGGTCTATTGCTGCCACGGGCACGTTATGATCGTTCTCCTGTGAGTCTAGATTATCGAATCGAACGCAAAACTGATATTTAATTGTAACGTTCAGGGCCTCCTAATGACGATGGAACATTAAAATTGCGTCCGAATTTAATACATCGTCCTCCAGCCGACTTGTCTCAATGGGTCTATTGCTGCCTCGGGAACCTTATGTTCGTTCTCCTGTGACTCTAGATTATCGAATCGGACGCAAATCTGATAGATAATTGTAACGTTCAGGGCCATATAATGTCGATGGAACACTCAAATTGCGTCCCGATTCAATACATCGTCCTCCAGCCGACTTATTTCGATGGGTCTATGCTTGCCTCAGGCACCTTATGGTCGTTCTCCTGTGAGTCTAGATAATCGAAACGGACGCAAAACTGATAGTTAATTGTACCGTTCAGGGCCTCCTAATAACGATGGAACACTCAAATTGCGTCGAGATTCAATACATCGTCCTCCAGCCGAAGTGTCTCCATGGGTCTATTGCTGCCTCAGGCACCTAATGGTCGTTCTCCAGTGAGTCAAGATTATCGAATCGGATGCAAAACTGATAGTTAATTGTACCGAACAGGGCCTCCTAATGACGATGGGACACTCAAATTGCGTCCCGATTCAATACATCGTCCTCCAGCCGACTTATCTCCATGGGTCTATTGCTGCCTCGGGCACCTTATGGTCGTTCTCGTGTGAGTCGAGATTATCGAATCGGACGCAAAACTGATAGTTAATTCTATCGTTCAGGGCCTCCTAATGACGATGGAACACGCAAATTGCGTCCCGATTCAATACATCGTCCTCCAGCCGACTTACCTCCATGGGTCTATTGCTGCCTCGGGCACCTTATGGTCGTTCTCTTGTGAGTCTAGCTTATCGAATCGAACGCAAAACTGATAGGTAATTGTAACGTTCAGGGCCTCCTAATCACGATATAACATTAAAATTGCGTCCCAATTTAATACATCATCCTCCAGCCGACTTATCTCCATGGGCCTATTGCTGCCTCGGGCACCTTATAATCGTTCTACTGTGAGTCTAGATTATCGAATCGGACGCAAAACTGATAGTTAATTTAATGTTCAGGGCATCCTAATGACGATGTAACACTCAAATTGCGTCCCGATTCAGTACATCGTCCTCCAACCGACTTGTCTCCATGGGTCTATTGCTGCCCCGGGCACCTTATGGTCGTTCTCCTGTGAGTCTAGATTATCGAATCGGACGCAAAACTGATAGTTAATTCTATCGTTCAGGGCCTCCTAATGACGATGGAACACGCAAATTGCGTCCCGATTCAATACATCGTCCTCCAGCCGACTTATCTCCATGGGTCTATTGCTGCCTCGGGCACCTTATGCTCGTTCTCCTGTGAGTCTAGATTATCGAATCGGACGCAAATCTGATAGATAATTGTAACGTTCAGGGCCATATAATGTCGGTGGAACACTCAAATTGCGCCCCGATTCAATACATCGTCCTCCAGTCGACTTATTTCGATGGGTCTATTGCTGCCTCGGGCACCTTATGGTCGTTCTCCTGTGAGTCTAGATTATCGAATCGGACGCAAAACTGATAGTTAATTGTACCGTTCAGGGCCTCCTAATAACGATGGAACACTCAAATTGCGTCGAGATGCAATACATCGTCCTCCAGCCGACATGTCTCCATGGGTCTATTGCTGCCTCGGGCACCTTATGGTCGTTCTCCTGTGAGTCTAGATTTTAGAATCGGACGCAAAACTGATAGTTAATTGTACCGTTCAGGGCCCCCTAATGACGATGGAACAACCAAATTGCGTCCCGATTCAATACATCGTCCTCCAGCCGACTTATCTCCATGGGTCTATTGCTGCCTCGGGCACATTATTTTCGTTCTCCTGTGAGGCTAGGTTATCGAATCGGACGTAAAACTGATAGTTAATTGTAACGTTCAGGGCCTCCTAATGACGATGGAACACTCAAATTGCGTCCCAATTTAATACATCGTCCTCCAGCCGAATTATCTCCATGGGTCTATTGCTGCCTCGGGCACCTTATGGTCGTTCTCCTGTGAGTCTAGATTATCGAATCGGACGCAAAACTGATAGTTAATTGTAACGTTCAGGGCCTCCTAATGACAATGGAACACTCAAATTGCTTCGAGATTCAATATATCGTCCTCCAGCCGACTTGTCTTCATGGGTCTATTGCTGCTCGGGCACCTTATGATCGTTCTCCTGTGAGTCTAGAGTATGGAATCGGACTCTCAAACTGATAGTTAATTGTAACGTTCACTGCCTCCTAATGACGATGGAACATTCAAATTGCGTCCCGAATCAATACATCGTCCTCCAGCCGACTTATCTCCATGGGTCCATTGCTGCCTCGGGCACCTTATGGTCGTTCTCCTGTGAGTCTAGATTATCGAATCGGACGCAAAACTGATTGTTAACTGTAACGTTCAGGGCCTCCTAATGACGATGGAACACTCAAATTGCGTCCCGATTCAATACATCATCCTCCAGCCGACGTGTCTCCATGGGTCTATTTCTGCCTCGGGCACCTTATGGTCGTTCTCCTGTGAGTCTAGATTTTCGACTCGGACGCAAAACAGATAGTTAATTGAAACGTTCAGGGCCTTCTAATGACGATGGAACACCCAAATTGCGTCCCGATTCAATATATCGTCCTCCAACCGACATGTGTCCATGGGTTTATTGCTGCCTCGGGCACCATAGGGTCGTTCTCCTGTGAGACTAGAATATCGAATCGGACGCTAAACTGATTGTTAATTGTAACGTTCAGGGCCTCCTAATGACGATGGAACACTCAAATTGCGTCCCGATTCAATTCATCGTCCTCCAGCCGACTTACCTCCATGGGTCTATTGCTGCCTCGGGCACCTTATTGTCGTTCTCCTGTGAGTCTAGATTATCGAATCGGACGCAAAACTGATAGTTAATGGTAACTTTAAGGGCCTCCTAATGACGATGGAAAATTCAAATTGCGTCGAGATTCAATACATCGTCCTCCAGCCGACTTGTCTCAATGGGTCTATTGCTGCCTCGGGCACCTTATGGTCGTTCTCCTGTGACTCAAGATTATCGAATCGGATGCAAAACTGATAGTTAATTGTACCGTTCAGGGCCTCCTAATGACGATGGAACACTCAAATTGTGTCCCGAATCAATACATCGTCCTCCAGCCGACTTATCTCCATGGGTCTATTGCTGCCTCGGGCACCTTATGTTCGTTCTCCTGTGAGGCTAGGTTATGGAATCGGACGTAAAACTGATAGTTAATTGTAACGTTCAGGGCCTCCTAATCACGATGGAACACTCAAATTGCGTCCCAAATTAATACGTCGTCCTCCAGCCGACTTATTCGATGGGTCTATTGCTGCCTCGGGCACGTTATGATCGTTCTCCTGTGAGTCTAGATTATCGAATCGAACGCAAAACTGATATTCAATTGTAACGTTCAGGGCCTCCTAATGACGATGGAACATTAAAATTGCGTCCCAATTTAATACATCGTCCTCCAGCCGACATATCACCATGGGCCTATTGCTGCCTCGGGCACCTTATAATCGTTCTCCTGTGAGTCTAGATTATCGAATCGGACGCAAATCTGATAGATAATTGTAACGATCAGTGCCATATAATGTCGATGGAACACTCAAATTGCGTCCCGAATCAATACATCGTCCTCCAGCCGACTTATTTCGATGGGTCTATTGCTGCCTCGGGCACCTTATGGTCGTTCTCCTGTCAGTCTAGATTATCGAATCGGACGCAAAACTGATAGTTAATTGTACCGTTCAGGGCCTCCTAAAAACGATGGAACACTCAAATTGCGCCGAGATTCAATACATCGTCCCCCAGCCGACCTGTCTCCATGGGTCTATTGCTGCCTCGGGCACCTTATGGTCGTTCTCCTGTGAGTCTAGATTATAGAATCGGATGCAAAACTGATAGTTAATTGTAACGTTCAGAGCCTACTAATGACGATGGAACACTCAAATTGCGTCCCGATTCAATACATCGTCTTCCAGCCGACTTATCTCCATGGGTCTATTGCTACCTCGGGCACATTATTTTCGTTCTCCTGTGAGGCTAGGTTATCGAATCGGACGTGAAACTGATAGTTAATTGTAACGTTCAGGGCCTCATAATGACGATGGAACACTCAAATTGCGTCCCAATTTAATACATCGTCCTCCAGCCGACTTATCTCCATGGGTCTATTGCTGCCTCGGGCACCTTATGGTCGTTCTCCTGTGAGTCTAGATTATCGAATCGGACGCAAAAGTGATAGTTAATTGTAACGTTCAGGGCCTGCTAATGACAATGGAACACTCAAATTGCTTCGAGATTCAATATATCGTCCTCCAGCCGACTTGTCATCATGGGTCTACTGCTACTCGGGCACCTTATGATCGTTCTCCTGTGAGTCTAGATTATCGAATCGGACTCAAAACTGATAGTTATTTGTAACGTTCACTGCCTCCTAATGACGATGGAACATTCAAATTGCGTCCCGAATCAATACATCGTCCTCCAGCCGACTTATCTCCATGGGTCCATTGCTGCCTCGGGCACCTTATGGTCGTTCTCCTGTGAGTCTAGATTATCGAATCGGACGCAAAACTGATTGTTAACTGTAACGTTCAGGGCCTCCTAATGACGATGGAACACTCAAATTGCGTCCCGAATCAATACATCGTCCTCCAGCCGACGTGTCTCCATGGGTCTATTGCTGCCTCGGGCACCTTATGGTCGTTCTCCTGGGAGTCTAGATTTTCGACTCGGACGCAAATCTGATAGTTAATTGAAACGTTCAGGGCCTTCTAATGACGATGGAACACCCAAATTGCGTCCCGATTCAATATATCGTCCTCCAACCGATATGTGTCAATGGGTCTATTTCTGCCTCGGGGACCTTATGGTCGTTCTCCTGTGAGTCTAGATTTTCGATTCGGACACAAAACTGATAGTTAAATGTAACGTTTAGAGCCTCCTAATCACGATGGAACACTCAAATTGCGTCGAGATTCATTACATTGTCCTCCAGCCGACGTGTCTCCATGGGTCTATTGCTGCCACGGGCACCTTATGGTCGTTCTCCTGTGAGTCTAGATTATAGAATCAGACGCAAAACTAATAGTTAATTGTAACGTTCAGGGCCTCCTAATGACGATGGAACACTCAAATTGCGTCCCGATTGAATACATCGTCCTCCAGCCGACTTATCTCCATTGGTCTGTTGCTGCCTCGGGCAGCTTTTGGTCGTTCTCCTGTGAGTCTAGATTATCGAATCGGACGCAAAACTGATAGTTAATGGTAACTTTCAGGGCCTCCTAATGGCGATGGAAAACACATATTGCGTCGAGATTCAATACATCGTCCTCCAGCCGACTTGTCTCAATGGGTCTATTGCTGCCTCGGGCACCTTATGGTCGTTCTCCTGTGACTCAAGATTATCGAATCGGATGCAAAACTGATAGTTAATTGTACCGTTCAGGGCCTCCTAAAGACGATGGAACACTCAAATTTCGTCCCGATTCAATACATCGTCCTCCAGCCGACTTATCTCCATGGGTCTATTGCTGCCTCGGGCACCTTATGTTCGTTCTCCTGTGAGGCTAGGTTATGGAATCGGACGTAAAACTGATAGTTAATTGTAACGTTCAGGGCCTCCTAATGACGATGGAACACTCAAATTGCGTCCCAAATTAATACGTCGTCCTCCAGCCGACTTATTCGATGGGTCTATTGCTGCCTCGGGCACGTTATGATCGTTCTCCTGTGAGTCTAGATTATCGAATCGAACGCAAACCTGATATTTAATTGTAACGTTCAGGGCCTCCTAATGACGATGGAACATTAAAATTGCGTCCGAATTTAATACATCGTCCTCCAGCCGACTTATCTCCATGGGCCTATTGCTGCCTCGGGCACCTTAAAATCGTTATCCTGTAAGTCTAGATTATCGAATAGGACGCAAAACTGATAGTTAATTTAACGTTCAGGGCATCCTAATGACGATGTAACACTCAAATTGCGTCCCGATTCAATAAAGCGTCCTCCAGCCGACTTATTCGATGGGTCTATTGCTGCCTCGGGCACCTTATGTTCGTTCTCCTGTGAGGCTAGGTTATGGAATCGGACGTAAAACTGATAGTTAATTGTAACGTTCAGGGCCTCCTAATGACGATGGAACACTCAAATTGCGTCCCAAATTAAATCGTCGTCCTCCAGCCGACTTATTCGATGGGTCTATTGCTGCCTCGGGCACGTTATGATCGTTCTCCTGTGAGTCTAGATTATCGAATCGAACGCAAAACTGATATTTAATTGTAACGTTCAGGGCCTCCTAATGACGATGGAACATTAAAATTGCGTCCGAATTTAATACATCGTCCTCCAGCCGACTTGTCTCAATGGGTCTATTGCTGCCTCGGGAACCTTATGTTCGTTCTCCTGTGACTCTAGATTATCGAATCGGACGCAAATCTGATAGATAATTGTAACGTTCAGGGCCATATAATGTCGATGGAACACTCAAATTGCGTCCCGATTCAATACATCGTCCTCCAGCCGACTTATTTTGATGGGTCTATGCTTGCCTCAGGCACCTTATGGTCGTTCTCCTGTGAGTCTAGATTATCGAAACGGACGCAAAACTGATAGTTAATTGTACCGTTCAGGGCCTCCTAATAACGATGGAACACTCAAATTGCGTCGAGATTCAATACATCGTCCTCCAGCCGAAGTGTCTCCATGGGTCTATTGCTGCCTCGGGCACCTTATGGTCGTTCTCCTGTGAGTCTAGATTAGAGAATCGGACGCAAAACTGATAGTTAATTGTAACGTTCAGGGCCTACTAATGACGATGGAACACCCAAATTGCGTCCCGATTCAATACATCGTCCTCCAGCCGACTTATCTCCATGGGTCTGTTGCTGCCTCGGACACCTTATGGTCGTTCTCCTGTGTGTCCAGATTATCGAATCGGACGCAAAACTGATAGTTAATGGTAACGTTCAGGGCCTCCTAATGCCGATGGAAAACTCAAATTGCGTCGAGATTTAATACATCGTCCTCCAGCCGAATTGTCTCCATGGGTCTATTGCTGCCTCAGGCACCTAATGGTCGTTCTCCAGTGAGTCAAGATTATCGAATCGGATGCAAAACTGATAGTTAATTGTACCGATCAGGGCCTCCTAATGACGATGGGACACTCAAATTGCGTCCCGATTCAATACATCGTCCTCCAGCCGACTTATCTCCATGGGTCTATTGCTGCCTCGGGCACCTTATGGTCGTTCTCGTGTGAGTCGAGATTATCGAATCGGACGCAAAACTGATAGTTAATTCTATCGTTCAGGGCCTCCTAATGACGATGGAACACGCAAATTGCGTCCCGATTCAATACATCGTCCTCCAGCCGACTTATCTCCATGGGTCTATTGCTGCCTCGGGCACCATATGGTCGTTCTCTTGTGAGTCTAGATTATCGAATCGAACGCAAAACTGATAGGTAATTGTAACGTTCAGGGCCTCCTAATCACGATATAACATTAAAATTGCGTCCCATTTAATACATCATCCTCCAGCCGACTTATCTCCATGGGCCTATTGCTGCCTCGGGCACCTTATAATCGTTCTACTGTGAGTCTAGATTATCGAATCGGACGCAAAACTGATAGTTAATTTAATGTTCAGGGCATCCTAATGACGATGTAACACTCAAATTGCGTCCCGATTCAGTACATCGTCCTCCAACCGACTTGTCTCCATGGGTCTATTGCTGCCCCGGGCACCTTATGGTCGTTCTCCTGTGAGTCTAGATTATCGAATCGGACGCAAAACTGATAGTTAATTCTATCGTTCAGGGCCTCCTAATGACGATGGAACACGCAAATTGCGTCCCGATTCAATACATCGTCCTCCAGCCGACTTATCTCCATGGGTCTATTGCTGCCTCGGGCACCTTATGCTCGTTCTCCTGTGAGTCTAGATTATCGAATCGGACGCAAATCTGATAGATAATTGTAACGTTCAGGGCCATATAATGTCGGTGGAACACTCAAATGGCGTCCCGATTCAATACATCGTCCTCCAGCCGACTTATTTCGATGGGTCTATTGCTGCCTCGGGCACCTTATGGTCGTTCTCCTGTGAGTCTAGATTATCGAATCGGACGCAAAACTGATAGTTAATTGTACCGTTCAGAGCCTCATAATAACGATGGAACACTCAAATTGCGTCGAGATTCAATACATCGTCCTCCAGCCGACATGTCTCCATGGGTCTATTGCTGCCTCGGGCACCTTATGGTCGTTCTCCTGTGAGTCTAGATTTTAGAATCGGACGCAAAACTGATAGTTAATTGTAACGTTCAGGGCCTACTAATGACGATGGAACACTCAAATTGCGTCCCGATTCAATACATCATCCTCCAGCCGACTTATCTCCATGGGTCTGTTGCTGCCTCGGACACCTTATGGTCGTTCTCCTGTGAGTCCAGATTATCGAATCGGACGCAAAACTGATAGTTAATTTAACGTTCAGGGCATCCTAATGACGATGGAAAACTCAAATTGCGTCGAGATTTACTACATCGTCCTCCAGCCGACTTGTCTCAATGGGTCTATTGCTGCCTCGGGCACCTAATGGTCGTTCTCCGGTGAGTCAACATTATCGAATCGGATGCAAAACTGATAGTTAATTGTACCGTTCAGGGCCCCCTAATGACGATGGAACAACCAAATTGCGTCCCGATTCAATACATCGTCCTCCAGCCGACTTATCTCCATGGGTCTATTGCTGCCTCGGGCACATTATTTTCGTTCTCCTGTGAGGCTAGGTTATCGAATCGGACGTAAAACTGATAGTTAATTGTAACGTTCAGGGCCTCCTAATGACGATGGTACACTCAAATTGCGTCCCAATTTAATACATCGTCCTCCAGCCGAATTATCTCCATGGGTCTATTGCTGCCTCGGGCACCTTATGGTCGTTCTCCTGTGAGTCTAGATTATCGAATCGGACGCAAAACTGATAGTTAATTGTAACGTTCAGGGCCTCCTAATGACAATGGAACACTCAAATTGCTTCGCGATTTAATATATCGTCCTCCAGCCGACTTGTCTTCATGGGTCTATTGCTGCTCGGGCACCTTATGATCGTTCTCCTGTGAGTCTAGAGTATGGAATCGGACTCTCAAACTGATAGTTAATTGTAACGTTCACTGCCTCCTAATGACGATGGAACATTCAAATTGCGTCCCGAATCAATACATCGTCCTCCAGCCGACTTATCTCCATGGGTCAATTGCTGCCTCGGGCACCTTATGGTCGTTCTCCTGTGAGTCTAGATTATCGAATCGGACGCAAAACTGATTGTTAACTGTAACGTTCAGGGCCTCCTAATGACGATGGAACACTCAAATTGCGTCCCGATTCAATACATCATCCTCCAGCCGACGTGTCTCCATGGGTCTATTTCTGCCTCGGGCACCTTATGGTCGTTCTCCTGTGAGTCTAGATTTTCGACTCGGACGCAAAACTGATAGTTAATTGAAACGTTCAGGGCCTTCTAATGACGATGGAACACCCAAATTGCGTCACGATTCAATATATCGTCCTCCAACCGACATGTGTCAATGGGTTTATTGCTGCCTCGGGCACCATAGGGTCGTTCTCCTGTGAGACTAGAATATCGAATCGGACGCTAAACTGATTGTTAATTGTAACGTTCAGGGCCTCCTAATGACGATGGAACACTCATATTGCGTCGAGATTCAATACATTGTCCTCCAGCCGCCGTGTCTCCATGGGTCTATTGCTGCCACGGGCACCTTATGGTCGTTCTCCTGTGAGTCTAGATTATAGAATCGGACGCAAAACTAATATATAATTGTAACGTTCAGGGCCTCCTAATGACGATGGAACACTCAAATTGCGTCCCAATTCAATACATCGTCCTCCAGCCGAATTATCTCCATTGGTCTGTTGCTGCCTCGGGCACCTTATTGTCGTTCTCCTGTGAGTCTAGATTATCGAATCGGACGCAAAACTGATAGTTAATGGTAACTTTAAGGGCCTCCTAATGACGATGGAAAATTCAAATTGCGTCGAGATTCAATACATCGTCCTCCAGCCGACTTGTCTCAATGGGTCTATTGCTGCCTCGGGCACCTTATGGTCGTTCTCCTGTGACTCAAGATTATCGAATCGGATGCAAAACTGATAGTTAATTGTACCGTTCAGGGCCTCCTAATGACGATGGAACACTCAAATTGCGTCCCGATTCAATACATCGTCCTCCAGCCGACTTATCTCCATGGGTCTATTGCTGCCTCGGGCACCTTATGTTCGTTCTCCTGTGAGGCTAGGTTATGGAATCGGACGTAAAACTGATAGTTAATTGTAACGTTCAGGGCCTCCTAATCACGATGGAACACTCAAATTGCGTCCCAAATTAATACGTCGTCCTCCAGCCGACTTATTCGATGGGTCTATTGCTGCCTCGGGCACGTTATGATCGTTCTCCTGTGAGTCTAGATTATCGAATCGAACGCAAAACTGATATTCAATTGTAACGTTCAGGGCCTCCTAATGACGATGGAACATTAAAATTGCGTCCCAATTTAATACATCGTCCTCCAGCCGACTTATCTCCATGGGCCTATTGCTGCCTCGGGCACCTTATAATCGTTCTCCTGTGAGTCTAGATTATCGAATCGGACGCAAATCTGATAGATAATTGTAACGTTCAGTGCCATATAATGTCGATGGAACACTCAAATTGCGTCCCGATTCAATACATCGTCCTCCAGGCGACTTATTTCGATGGGTCTATTGCTGCCTCAGGCACCTTATGGTCGTACTCCTGTGAGTCTAGATTATCGAATCGGACGTAAAACTGATAGTTAATTGTACCGTTCAGGGCCTCCTAATAACGATGGAACACTCAAATTGAGTCGAGATTCAATACATCGTCCTCCAGCCGAAGTGTCTCCATGGGTCTATTGCTGCCTCGGGCACCTTATGGTCGTTCTCCTGTGAGTCTAGATTATAGATTCGGACGCAAAACTGATAGTTAATTGTAACGTTCAGGGCCACCTAATGACGATGGAAAACCCAAATTGCGTCGAGATTTAATACATCGTCCTCCAGCCGACTTGTCTCCATGGGTCTATTGCTGCCCCGGGCTCCAAATGATCGTTCTCCAGTGAGTCAAGATTATCGAATCGGATGCAAAACTGATAGTTAATTGTACCGTTCAGGGCCTCCTAATGACGATGGAACACTCAAATTGCGTCCCGATTCAATACATCGTCCTCCAGCCGACTTATCTCCATGGGTCTATTGCTGCCTCGGGCACATTATGGTCGTTCTCCTGTGAGTCGATATTATCGAATCGGATACAAAAGTGATAGTTAATTGTACTGTTCAGCGCCTCCTAATAATTATGGAACACTCAAATTGCGTCCCAATTCAATACATCGTCCACCAGCCGACTTATCTCCATGGGTCTATTGCTGCCTCGGGCACCTTATGTTCGTTCTCCTGTGAGGCTAGGTTATGGAATCGGACGTAAAACTGATAGTTAATTGTAACGTTCAGGGCCTCCTAATGACGATGGAACACTCAAATTGCGTCCCAAATTAATACGTCGTCCTCCAGCCGACTTATTCGATGGGTCTATTGCTGCCTCGGGCACGTTATGGTCGTTCTCCTGTGAGTCTAGATTGTCGAATCGGACGCAAAACTGATAGTTAATTGTAACGTTCAGGGCCTCCTAATGACGATGGAACACTCAAATTGCGTCCCGATTCAATACATCGTCCTCCAGCCGACTTATCTCCATGGGTCTATTGCTGCCTCGGGCACCTTATGTTCGTTCTCCTGTGAGTCTAGATTATCGAATCGGACGCAAATCTGATAGATAATTGTAACGTTCTGGGCCATATAATGTCGATTGAACACTCAAATTGCGTCCCGATTCAATACATCGTCCTCCAGCCGACTTATTTCGATGGGTCTATTGCTGCCTCGGGCACCTTATGGTCGTTCTCCTGTCAGTCTAGATTATCGAATCGGACGCAAAACTGATAGTTAATTGTACCGTTCATGGCCTCCTAAAAACGATGGAACACTCAAATTGCGCCGAGATTCAATACATCGTCCCCCAGCCGACGTGTCTCCATGGGTCTATTGCTGCCTCGGGCACCTTATGGTCGTTCTCCTGTGAGTCTAGATTATAGAATCGGATGCAAAACTGATAGTTAATTGTAACGTTCAGGGCCTACTAATGACGATGGAACACTCAAATTGCGTCCCGATTCTATACATCGTCCTCCATGGGTCTGTTGCTGCCTCGGACACCTTATGGTCGTTCTCCTGTAAGTCCAGATTATCGAATCGGACGCAAAACTGATAGTTAATTGTAACGTTCAGGGCCACCTAATGACGATGGAAAACTCAAATTGCGTCGAGATTTAATACATCGTCCTCCAGCCGACTTGTCTCCATGGGTCTATTGCTGCCTCGGGCACCTGATGGTCGTTCCCCAGTGAGTCAAGATTATCGAATCGGATGCAAAACTGATAGTTAATTGTTCCGTTCAGGGCCTCCTAATGACGATGGAACACTCAAATTGCGTCCCGATTCAATACATCGTCCTCCAGCCGACTTATCTCCATGGGTCTATTGCTGCCTCGAGCACCTTATTTTCGTTCTCCTGTGAGGCTAGGTTATCGAATCGGACGTAAAACTGATAGTTAATTGTAACGTTCAGGGCCTCCTAATGACGATGGAACACTCAAATTGCGTCCCAATTTTATACATCGTATTCCAGCCGACTTATCTCCATGGGTCTATTGCTGCCTCGGTCACCTTATGGTCGTTCTCCTGTGAGTCTAGATTATCGAATCCGACGCAAAACTGATAGTTAATTGTAACGTTCAGGGCCTCCTAATGACGATGGAACACTCAAATTGCTTCGAGATTCAATATATCGTACTCCAGCCAACTTGTCTTCATGGGTCTATTGCTGCTCTGGCGCCTTATGATCGTTCTCCTGTGAGGCTAGGTTATCGAATCGGACGTAAAACTAATAGTTAATTGTAACTTTCAGGGCCTCCTAATGACGATGGAACACTCAAATTGCGTCCCAATTTAATACATCGTCCTCCAGCCGACTTACCTCCATGGGTCTATTGCTGCGTCGGGCACCTTATGTCGTTCTCCTGTGAGTCTAGATTATCGAATCGGACTCGAAACTGATAGTTATTTGTAACGTTCAGGGCCGCCTACTGACGATGGAACACTCAAATTGCGTCGAGATTCAATACGTCGTCCTCCAGACGACTTGTCTCCATGGATCTATTGCTGCCTCGGGCACATTGTGGTCGTTCTCCTGAGAGTCAAGATTATCGAATCTGACACGAAACTGATAGTTATTTGTAACGTTCAGGGCCGCCTAATGACGATGGAACACTCAAATTGCGTCGAGATTCAATACATCGTCCTCCAGCCGACTTATCTCCATGGGTCTATTGCTGCCTCGAGCACCTTATGGTCGTTCTCCAGTGAGTCTAGATTATCGAATCGGACGCAAAACTGATAGTTAATTGCAACGTTCAGGGCCTCCTAATGACGATGGAACACTCAAATTGCGTCCCGATTCTATACATCGTCCTCCAGCCGACTTATCTCCATGGGTCTATTGCTGCCTCGAGCACCTTATGGTCGTTCTCCAGTGAGTCTAGATTATCGAATCGGACGCAAAACTGATAGTTAATTGTAACGTTCAGGGCCTCCTAATGACGATGGAACACCGAGATTGCGTCGAGATTGAATACATCGTCCTCCAGACGACTTGTCTCCATGGATCTATTGCTGCCTCGGGCACATTGTGGTCGTTCTCCTGAGAGTCAAGATTATCGAATCTGACACGAAACTGATAGTTATTTGTAACGTTCAGGGCCGCCTAATGACGATGGAACACTCAAATTGCGTCGAGATTCAATACATCGTCCTCCAGCCGACTTATCTCCATGGGTCTATTGCTGCCTCGGGCACCTTATGTTCGTTCTCCTGTGAGTCTAGATTATCGAATCGGACGCGAAACTGATAGTTATTTGTAACGTTCAGGGCCGCCTACTGACGATGGAACACTCAAATTGCGTCGAGATTCAATACGTCGTCCTCCAGCCGACTTATCTCCATGGGTCTATTGCTGCCTCGGGCACCTTATGTTCGTTCTCCTGTGAGTCTAGATTATCGAATCGGACGCAAAAATGATAGTTAATTGTAACGTTCAGGGCCTCCTAATAACGATGGAACACTCAAATTGCGTCGAGATTCAATACATCTTCCTCCAGCCGATTTGTCTCCATTGGTCTATTGCTGCCTCGGGCACCTTATGGTCGTTCTCCTGTGAGTCAAGATTATCGAATCGGACGCATAACTGATAGTTAATTGTAACTTTCAGGGCCTCCTAATGATGATGGAACACTCATATTGCGTCCCGATTCAATACATCGTCCTCCAGCCGACTTATCTCCATGGGTCTATTGCTCCCTCGGGCACCTTATGTTCGTTCTCCTGTGAGTCTAGATTATCGAATCGGACGCAAAACTGATAGTTAATTGTAACGTTCAGGGCCTCCTAATGACGATGGAACACGCAAATTGTGTCACAACTTAATACATCGTCCTCCAGCCGACTTATCTCCACGGGTCTATTGCCGCCTCGGGTACCTTATGTTCGTTCTCCTGTGAGTCTAGATTATCGAATCGGACGCAAAACTGATAGTTAATTGTAACGTTCAGGGCATCCTAATGACGATGGAACACTCAAATTGCGTCCAGATTCAATACATCGTCCTCCAGCCGACTTGTCTCCATGGGTCTATTGCTGCCTCGGGCACCTTATGGTCGTTCTCCTGTGAGTCAAGATTATCGAATCGGACGCAAAACTGATAGTTAATTGTAACGTTCAGGGCCTCCTAATGACGATGGAACACTCATATTGCGTCCCGATTCAATACATCGTCCTCCAGCCGACTTATCTCCATGGGTCTATAGCTGCCTCGGCCACATTATGATCCCTCTCCTGTGAGTCTAGATTATCGAATGGGACGCAAAACTGATAATTAATTGTAACGTTCAGGGCCTCCTAATGACGATGGAACACTCAAATTGCGTCCCGATTCAATACATCATCCTCCAGCCGACGTGTCTCCATGGGTCTATTGCTGCCTCGGGCACCTTATGGTCGTTCTCCTGTGAGTCTAGATTATCGAATCGGACGCAAAACTGATAGTTAATTGTAACGTTCATTGCCACTAATTACGATGGGACACTCAATTTGCGTCCCGATTCAATACATCGTCCACCGGCCGACTTATCTCCATGGGTCTATTGCTGCCTAGGGCACCTTATGGTCGTTCTCCTGTATGTCTAGATTATCGAATCGGACGCAAAACTGATAGTTAATTGTAACGTTCAGGGCCTCCTAATGACGATGGGACACTCAAATTGCGTCGAGATTCAATACATCGTCCTCCAGCCGACTTGTCTCCATGGGTCTATTGCTGCCTCGGGCACCTTATGGTCGTTCTCCTGTGAGTCAAGATTATCGAATCGGACGCAAAACTGATAGTTAATTGTAACGTTCAGGGCCTCCTAATGACGATGGAACACTCAAATTGCGTCCCAATTTAATACATCGTCCTCCAGCCGACTTAACTCCATGGGTCTATTGCTGCCTCGGGTACCTTATGTTCGTTCTCCTGTGAGTCTAGATTATCGAATCGGACGCAAAACTGATAGTTAATTGTAACGTTCAGGGCATCCTAATGACGATGGAACACTCACATTGCGTCCCGATTCAATACATCGTCCCCCAGCCGACGTGTCTCGATAGGTCTATTGCTGCCTCAGGCACCTTATGGTCGTTCTCCTGTGAGTCTAGATTATAGAATCTGACGCAAAACTGATAGTTAATTGTAACGTTCAGGGCCTCCTAATGACGATGGAACACCCAAATTGCGTCCCGATTCTATACGTCGTCCTCCAAGCGACTTGTCTCAATGGGTCTATTGCTGCCTCGGGCACCTTATGGTCGTTCTCCTGTGAGTCTAGGTTATCGAATCGGACGCAAAACTGATAGTTAATTGTAACGTTCAGGGCCTCCTAATGACAATGGAACACTCAAATGGCGTCCTGATTCAATACATCGTCCTCCAGCTGACTTATCTCCATGGGTCTATTGCTGCCTCGGGCACCTTATGGTCGTTCTCCTGTGAGTGTAGATTATCGAATCGGACGCAAAACTGATAGTTAGTTGTACCGTTCAGGGCCTCCTAATGATGATGGAAGACTCAAATTGCGTCGAGATTCAATACATCGTCCTTCAGCCGACTTGTCTCCATGGGTCTATTGCTGCCTCGGGCACTTTATGGTCGTTCTCCTGTGAGTCTAGATTATCGAATCGGACGCAAAACTGATAGTTAATTGTAACGTTCAGGGCCTCCTAATGACGATGGAACACTCAAATTGCGTCCCGATTCAATACATCGTCCACCAGCCGACGTGTCTCCATGGGTCTATTGCTTCCTCGGGCACTTTATGGTCGTTCTCCTGTGAGTCTAGGTTATCGAATCGGACGCAAAACTGATAGTTAATTGTAACGTTCAGAGCCTCCTAATGACGATGGAACATTCATATTGCGTCCCGATTCAATACATCGTCCTCCAGCCGACTTATCTCCATGGGTCTATTGCTGCCTCGGGCACCTTATGTTCGTTCTCCTGTGAGTCTAGATTATCGAATCGGACGCAAAACTGATAGTTAATTGTAACGTTCAGGGCCTCCTAATGACGATGGAACACTCAAATTGCGTCCCAAATTAATACATCGTCCTCCAGCCGACTTATCTCCATGGGTCTATTGCTGCCTCGGGTACCTAATGTTCGTTCTCCTGTGAGTCTAGATTATCGAATCGGACGCAAAACTGATAGTTAATTGTAACGTTCAGGGCATCCTAATGACGATGGAACACTCAAATTGCGTCCCGATTCAATACATCGTCCCCCAGCCGACGTGTCTCGATAGGTCTATTGCTGCCTCGGGCACCTTATGGTCGTTCTCCTGTGAGTCTAGATTATAGAATCTGACGCAAAACTGATAGTTAATTGTAACGTTCAGGGCCTCCTAATGACGATGGAACACCCAAATTGCGTCCCGATTCTATACGTCGTCCTCCGAGCGACTTGTCTCAATGGGTCTATTGCTGCCTCGGGCACCTTATGGTCGTTCTCCTGTGAGTCTAGGTTATCGAATCGGACGCAAAAGTGATAGTTAATTGTAACATTCATGGCCTCCTAATGACGATGGAACACTCAAATTTCGTCGAGATTCAATATATCGTCCTCCAGCCGACTTGTCTTCATGGGTCTATTGCTGCCTCGGGCACTTTATGGTCGTTCTCCTGTGAGTCTAGATTATCGAATCGGACGCAAAACTGATAGTTAACTGTAACGTTCAGGGCCTCCTAAAGACGATGGAACACTCAAATTGCGTCCCGATTCAATATATCGTCCTCCAGCCGACTTATCTCCATGGGTCTATTGCTGCATCGGGCACCTTATGTTCGTTCTCTTGTGAGTCTAAATTATCGAATCGGACGCAAAACTGATAGATAATTGTAATGTTCAGGACCTCCAAATGTCGATGGTGCACTCAAATTGCGTCCCGATTCTATACGTCGTCCTCCAAGCGACTTGTCCCAATGGGTCTATTGCTGCCTCGGGCACCTTATGGTCGTTCTCCTGTGAGTCTAGGTTATCGAATCGGACGCAAAAGTGATAGTTAATTGTAACGTTCATGGCCTCCTAATGACGATGGAACACTCAAATTTCGTCGAGATTCAATATATCGTCCTCCAGCCGACTTATCCCCATGGGTCTATTGCTGCCTCGAGCACCTTATGGTCGTTCTCCAGTGAGTCTAGATTATCGAATCGGACGCAAAACTGATAGTTAATTGTAACGTTCAGGGCCTCCTAATGACGATGGAACACCGAAATTGCGTCGAGATTGAATACATCGTCCTCCAGACGACTTGTCTCCATGGATCTATTGCTGCCTCGGGCACATTGTGGTCGTTCTCCTGAGAGTCAAGATTATCGAATCGGACACGAAACTGATAGTTATTTGTAACGTTCAGGGCCGCCTAATGACGATGGAACACTCAAATTGCGTCGAGATTCAATACATCGTCCTCCAGCCGACTTATCTCCATGGGTCTATTGCTGCCTCGGGCACCTTATGTTCGTTGTCCTGTGAGTCTAGATTATCGAATCGGACGCAAAACTGATAGTTAATTGTAACGTTCAGGGCCTCCTAATGACGATGGAACACTCAAATTGCGTCGAGATTCAATACATCTTCCTCCAGCCGACTTGTCTCCATGGGTCTATTGCTGCCTCGGGCACCTTATGGTCGTTCTCCTGTGAGTCAAGATTATCGAATCGGACGCAAAACTGATAGTTAATTGTAACGTTCAGGGCCCCCTAATGATGTTGGAACACTCATATTGCGTCCCGATTCAATACATCGTCCTCCAGCCGACTTATCTCCATGGGTCTATTGCTGCCTCGGGCACCTTATGTTCGTTCTCCTGTGAGTCTAGATTATCGAATCGGACGCAAAACTGATAGTTAATTGTAACGTTCAGGGCCTCCTAATGACGATGGAACACTCAAATTGTGTCCCAATTTAATACATCGTCTTCCAGCCGACTTATCTCCACGGGTCTATTGCCGCCTCGGGTACCTTATGTTCGTTCTCCTGTGAGTCTAGATTATCGAATCGGACGCAAAACTGATAGTTAATTGTAACGTTCAGGGCATCCTAATGACGATGGAACACTCAAATTGCGTCCAGATTCAATACATCGTCCTCCAGCCGACTTGTCTCCATGGGTCTATTGCTGCCTCGGACACCTTATGGTCGTTCTCCTGTGAGTCCAGATTATCGAATCGGACGCAAAACTGATAGTTAATTTAACGTTCAGGGCATCCTAATGACGATGGAAAACTCAAATTGCGTCGAGATTTACTACATCGTCCTCCAGCCGACTTGTCTCAATGGGTCTATTGCTGCCTCGGGCACCTAATGGTCGTTCTCCAGTGAGTCAAGATTATCGAATCGGACGCAAAACTGATAGTTAATTGTACCGTTCAGGGCCCCCTAATGACGATGGAACAACCAAATTGCGTCCCGATTCAATACATCGTCCTCCAGCCGACTTATCTCCATGGGTCTATTGCAGCCTCGGGCACATTATTTTCGTTCTCCTGTGAGGCTAGGTTATCGAATCGGACGTAAAACGGACAGTTAATTGTAACGTTCAGGGCCTCCTAATGAAGATGGTACACTCAAATTGCGTCCCAATTTAATACATCGTCCTCCAGCCGAATTATCTCCATGGGTCTATTGCTGCCTCGGGCACCTTATGGTCGTTCTCCTGTGAGTCTAGATTATCGAATCGGACGCAAAACTGATAGTTAATTGTAAAGTTCAGGGCCTCCTAATGACAATGGAACACTCAAATTGCTTCGAGATTCAATATATCGTCCTCCAGCCGACTTGTCTTCATGGGTCTATTGCTGCTCGGGCACCTTATGTTCGTTCTCCTGTGAGTCTAGAGTATGGAATCGGACTCTCAAACTGATAGTTAATTGAAACATTCAGGGCCTTCTAATGACGATGGAACACCCAAATTGCGTCCCGATTCAATATATCGTCCTCCAACCGACATGTGTCCATGGGTTTATTGCTGCCTCGGGCACCATAGGGTCGTTCTCCTGTGAGACTAGATTATCGAATCGGACGCTAAACTGATTGTTAATTGTAACGTTCAGGGCCTCCTAATGACGATGGAACACTCAAATTGCGTCCCGATTCAATTCATCGTCCTCCAGCCGACTTGTCTCCATGGGTCTATTGCTGCCTCGGGCACCTTATGGTCGTTCTCCTGTGAGTCTAGATTATCGAATCGGACGCAAAACTGATAGTTAATTGTAACGTTCAGGGCCTCGTAATGACGGTGGAACACTCAAATTGCGTCCCGATTCAATACATCGTCCTCCAGCCGACTTATCTCCATGGGTCCATTTCTGCCTCGGGCACCTTATGGTCGTTCTCCTGTGAGTCTAGATTTTCGAATCGGACACAAATCTGATAGTTAATTGTAACGTTTAGGGCCTCCTAATGACGATGGGACACTCATATTGCGTCGAGATTCAATACATTGTCCTCCAGCCGCCGTGTCTCCATGGGTCTATTGCTGCCACGGGCACCTTATGGTCGTTCTCCTGTGAGTCTAGATTATAGAATCGGACGCAAAACTAATTTATAATTGTAACGTTCAGGGCCTCCTAATGACGATGGAACACTCAAATTGCGTCCCAATTCAATACATCGTCCTCCAGCCGACTTATCTCCATTGGTCTGTTGCTGCCTCGGGCACCTTATTGTCGTTCTCCTGTGAGTCTAGATTATCGAATCGGACGCAAAACTGATAGTTAATGGTAACTTTAAGGGCCTGCTAATGACGATGGAAAATTCAAATTGCGTCGAGATTCAATACATCGTCCTCCAGCCGACTTGTCTCAATGGGTCTATTGCTGCCTCGGGCACCTTATGGTCGTTCTCCTGTGACTCAAGATTATCGAATCGGATGCAAAACTGATAGTTAATTGTACCGTTCAGGGCCTCCTAATGACGATGGAACACTCAAATTGCGTCCCGATTCAATACATCGTCCTCCAGCCGACTTATCTCCATGGGTCTATTGCTGCCTCGGGCACCTTATGTTCGTTCTCCTGTGAGGCTAGGTTATGGAATCGGACGTAAAACTGATAGTTAATTGTAACGTTCAGGGCCTCCTAATCACGATGGAACACTCAAATTGCGTCCCAAATTAATACGTCGTCCTCCAGCCGACTTATTCGATGGGTCTATTGCTGCCTCGGGCACGTTATGATCGTTCTCCTGTGAGTCTAGATTATCGAATCGAACGCAAAACTGATATTCAATTGTAACGTTCAGGGCCTCCTAATGACGATGGAACATTAAAATTGCGTCCCAATTTAATACATCGTCCTCCAGCCGACTTATCTCCATGGGCCTATTGCTGCCTCGGGCACCTTATAATCGTTCTCCTGTGAGTCTAGATTATCGAATCGGACGCAAAACTGATAGTTAATTGTAACGTTCAGGGCCTCCTAATGACGATGGAACACCGAGATTGCGTCGAGATTGAATACATCGTCCTCCAGACGACTTGTCTCCATGGATCTATTGCTGCCTCGGGCACATTGTGGTCGTTCTCCTGAGAGTCAAGATTATTGAATCTGACACGAAACTGATAGTTATTTGTAACGTTCAGGGCCGCCTAATGACGATGGAACACTCAAATTGCGTCGAGATTCAATACATCGTCCTCCAGCCGACTTATCTCCATGGGTCTATTGCTGCCTCGGGCACCTTATGTTCGTTCTCCTGTGAGTCTAGATTATCGAATCGGACGCGAAACTGATAGTTATTTGTAACGTTCAGGGCCGCCTACTGACGATGGAACACTCAAATTGCGTCGAGATTCAATACGTCGTCCTCCAGCCGACTTATCTCCATGGGTCTATTGCTGCCTAGGGCACCTTATGTTCGTTCTCCTGTGAGTCTAGATTATCGAATCGGACGCAAAAATGATAGTTAATTGTAACGTTCAGGGCCTCCTAATAACGATGGAACACTCAAATTGCGTCGAGATTCAATACATCTTCCTCCAGCCGATTTGTCTCCATTGGTCTATTGCTGCCTCGGGCACCTTATGGTCGTTCTCCTGTGAGTCAAGATTATCGAATCGGACGCATAACTGATAGTTAATTGTAACTTTCAGGGCCTCCTAATGATGATGGAACACTCATATTGCGTCCCGATTCAATACATCGTCCTCCAGCCGACTTATCTCCATGGGTCTATTGCTCCCTCGGGCACCTTATGTTCGTTCTCCTGTGAGTCTAGATTATCGAATCGGACGCAAAACTGATAGTTAATTGTAACGTTCAGGGCCTCCTAATGACGATGGAACACGCAAATTGTGTCACAACTTAATACATCGTCCTCCAGCCGACTTATCTCCACGGGTCTATTGCCGCCTCGGGTACCTTATGTTCGTTCTCCTGTGAGTCTAGATTATCGAATCGGACGCAAAACTGATAGTTAATTGTAACGTTCAGGGCATCCTAATGACGATGGAACACTCAAATTGCGTCCAGATTCAATACATCGTCCTCCAGCCGACTTGTCTCCATGGGTCTATTGCTGCCTCGGGCACCTTATGGTCGTTCTCCTGTGAGTCAAGATTATCGAATCGGACGCAAAACTGATAGTTAATTGTAACGTTCAGGGCCTCCTAATGACGATGGAACACTCATATTGCGTCCCGATTCAATACATCGTCCTCCAGCCGACTTATCTCCATGGGTCTATAGCTGCCTCGGCCACATTATGATCGCTCTCCTGTGAGTCTAGATTATCGAATGGGACGCAAAACTGATAATTAATTGTAACGTTCAGGGCCTCCTAATGACGATGGAACACTCAAATTGCGTCCCGATTCAATACATCATCCTCCAGCCGACGTGTCTCCATGGGTCTATTGCTGCCTCGGGCACCTTATGGTCGTTCTCCTGTGAGTCTAGATTATCGAATCGGACGCAAAACTGATAGTTAATTGTAACGTTCATTGCCACTAATTACGATGGGACACTCAATTTGCGTCCCGATTCAATACATCGTCCACCGGCCGACTTATCTCCATGGGTCTATTGCTGCCTAGGGCACCTTATGGTCGTTCTCCTGTATGTCTAGATTATCGAATCGGACGCAAAACTGATAGTTAATTGTAACGTTCAGGGCCTCCTAATGACGATGGGACACTCAAATTGCGTCGAGATTCAATACATCGTCCTCCAGCCGACTTGTCTCCATGGGTCTATTGCTGCCTCGGGCACCTTATGGTCGTTCTCCTGTGAGTCAAGATTATCGAATCGGACGCAAAACTGATAGTTAATTGTAACGTTCAGGGCCTCCTAATGACGATGGAACACTCAAATTGCGTCCCAATTTAATACATCGTCCTCCAGCCGACTTAACTCCATGGGTCTATTGCTGCCTCGGGTACCTTATGTTCGTTCTCCTGTGAGTCTAGATTATCGAATCGGACGCAAAACTGATAGTTAATTGTAACGTTCAGGGCATCCTAATGACGATGGAACACTCACATTGCGTCCCGATTCAATACATCGTCCCCCAGCCGACGTGTCTCGATAGGTCTATTGCTGCCTCAGGCACCTTATGGTCGTTCTCCTGTGAGTCTAGATTATAGAATCTGACGCAAAACTGATAGTTAATTGTAACGTTCAGGGCCTCCTAATGACGATGGAACACCCAAATTGCGTCCCGATTCTATACGTCGTCCTCCAAGCGACTTGTCTCAATGGGTCTATTGCTGCCTCGGGCACCTTATGGTCGTTCTCCTGTGAGTCTAGGTTATCGAATCGGACGCAAAACTGATAGTTAATTGTAACGTTCAGGGCCTCCTAATGACAATGGAACACTCAAATGGCGTCCTGATTCAATACATCGTCCTCCAGCTGACTTATCTCCATGGGTCTATTGCTGCCTCGGGCACCTTATGGTCGTTCTCCTGTGAGTGTAGATTATCGAATCGGACGCAAAACTGATAGTTAGTTGTACCGTTCAGGGCCTCCTAATGATGATGGAAGACTCAAATTGCGTCGAGATTCAATACATCGTCCTTCAGCCGACTTGTCTCCATGGGTCTATTGCTGCCTCGGGCACTTTATGGTCGTTCTCCTGTGAGTCTAGATTATCGAATCGGACGCAAAACTGATAGTTAATTGTAACGTTCAGGGCCTCCTAATGACGATGGAACACTCAAATTGCGTCCCGATTCAATACATCGTCCACCAGCCGACGTGTCTCCATGGGTCTATTGCTTCCTCGGGCACTTTATGGTCGTTCTCCTGTGAGTCTAGGTTATCGAATCGGACGCAAAACTGATAGTTAATTGTAACGTTCAGAGCCTCCTAATGACGATGGAACACTCATATTGCGTCCCGATTCAATACATCGTCCTCCAGCCGACTTATCTCCATGGGTCTATTGCTGCCGCGGGCACCTTATGTTCGTTCTCCTGTGAGTCTAGATTATCGAATCGGACGCAAAACTGATAGTTAATTGTAACGTTCAGGGCCTCCTAATGACGATGGAACACTCAAATTGCGTCCCAAATTAATACATCGTCCTCCAGCCGACTTATCTCCATGGGTCTATTGCTGCCTCGGGTACCTAATGTTCGTTCTCCTGTGAGTCTAGATTATCGAATCGGACGCAAAACTGATAGTTAATTGTAACGTTCAGGGCATCCTAATGACGATGGAACACTCAAATTGCGTCCCGATTCAATACATCGTCCCCCAGCCGACGTGTCTCGATAGGTCTATTGCTGCCTCGGGCACCTTATGGTCGTTCTCCTGTGAGTCTAGATTATAGAATCTGACGCAAAACTGATAGTTAATTGTAACGTTCAGGGCCTCCTAATGACGATGGAACACCCAAATTGCGTCCCGATTCTATACGTCGTCCTCCAAGCGACTTGTCTCAATGGGTCTATTGCTGCCTCGGGCACCTTATGGTCGTTCTCCTGTGAGTCTAGGTTATCGAATCGGACGCAAAAGTGATAGTTAATTGTAACGTTCATGGCCTCCTAATGACGATGGAACACTCAAATTTCGTCGAGATTCAATATATCGTCCTCCAGCCGACTTGTCTTCATGGGTCTATTGCTGCCTCGGGCACTTTATGGTCGTTCTCCTGTGAGTCTAGATTATCGAATCGGACGCAAAACTGATAGTTAACTGTAACGTTCAGGGCCTCCTAAAGACGATGGAACACTCAAATTGCGTCCCGATTCAATATATCGTCCTCCAGCCGACTTATCTCCATGGGTCTATTGCTGCATCGGGCACCTTATGTTCGTTCTCTTGTGAGTCTAGATTATCGAATCGGACGCAAAACTGATAGATAATTGTAATGTTCAGGACCTCCAAATGTCGATGGTGCACTCAAATTGCGTCCCGATTCTATACGTCGTCCTCCAAGCGACTTGTCTCAATGGGTCTATTGCTGCCTCGGGCACCTTATGGTCGTTCTCCTGTGAGTCTAGGTTATCGAATCGGACGCAAAAGTGATAGTTAATTGTAACGTTCATGGCCTCCTAATGACGATGGAACACTCAAATTTCGTCGAGATTCAATATATCGTCCTCCAGCCGACTTATCCCCATGGGTCTATTGCTGCCTCGAGCACCTTATGGTCGTTCTCCAGTGAGTCTAGATTATCGAATCGGACGCAAAACTGATAGTTAATTGTAACGTTCAGGGCCTCCTAATGACGATGGAACACCGAAATTGCGTCGAGATTGAATACATCGTCCTCCAGACGACTTGTCTCCATGGATCTATTGCTGCCTCGGGCACATTGTGGTCGTTCTCCTGAGAGTCAAGATTATCGAATCGGACACGAAACTGATAGTTATTTGTAACGTTCAGGGCCGCCTAATGACGATGGAACACTCAAATTGCGTCGAGATTCAATACATCGTCCTCCAGCCGACTTATCTCCATGGGTCTATTGCTGCCTCGGGCACCTTATGTTCGTTGTCCTGTGAGTCTAGATTATCGAATCGGACGCAAAACTGATAGTTAATTGTAACGTTCAGGGCCTCCTAATGACGATGGAACACTCAAATTGCGTCGAGATTCAATACATCTTCCTCCAGCCGACTTGTCTCCATGGGTCTATTGCTGCCTCGGGCACCTTATGGTCGTTCTCCTGTGAGTCAAGATTATCGAATCGGACGCAAAACTGATAGTTAATTGTAACGTTCAGGGCCCCCTAATGATGTTGGAACACTCATATTGCGTCCCGATTCAATACATCGTCCTCCAGCCGACTTATCTCCATGGGTCTATTGCTGCCTCGGGCACCTTATGTTCGTTCTCCTGTGAGTCTAGATTATCGAATCGGACGCAAAACTGATAGTTAATTGTAACGTTCAGGGCCTCCTAATGACGATGGAACACTCAAATTGTGTCCCAATTTAATACATCGTCTTCCAGCCGACTTATCTCCACGGGTCTATTGCCGCCTCGGGTACCTTATGTTCGTTCTCCTGTGAGTCTAGATTATCGAATCGGACGCAAAACTGATAGTTAATTGTAACGTTCAGGGCATCCTAATGACGATGGAACACTCAAATTGCGTCCAGATTCAATACATCGTCCTCCAGCCGACTTGTCTCCATGGGTCTATTGCTGCCTCGGGCACCTTATGGTCGTTCTCCTGTGAGTCCAGATTATCGAATCGGACGCAAAACTGATAGTTAATTTAACGTTCAGGGCATCCTAATGACGATGGAAAACTCAAATTGCGTCGAGATTTACTACATCGTCCTCCAGCCGACTTGTCTCAATGGGTCTATTGCTGCCTCGGGCACCTAATGGTCGTTCTCCAGTGAGTCAAGATTATCGAATCGGATGCAAAACTGATAGTTAATTGTACCGTTCAGGGCCCCCTAATGACGATGGAACAACCAAATTGCGTCCCGATTCAATACATCGTCCTCCAGCCGACTTATCTCCATGGGTCTATTGCAGCCTCGGGCACATTATTTTCGTTCTCCTGTGAGGCTAGGTTATCGAATCGGACGTAAAACGGACAGTTAATTGTAACGTTCAGGGCCTCCTAATGAAGATGGTACACTCAAATTGCGTCCCAATTTAATACATCGTCCTCCAGCCGAATTATCTCCATGGGTCTATTGCTGCCTCGGGCACCTTATGGTCGTTCTCCTGTGAGTCTAGATTATCGAATCGGACGCAAAACTGATAGTTAATTGTAAAGTTCAGGGCCTCCTAATGACAATGGAACACTCAAATTGCTTCGAGATTCAATATATCGTCCTCCAGCCGACTTGTCTTCATGGGTCTATTGCTGCTCGGGCACCTTATGTTCGTTCTCCTGTGAGTCTAGAGTATGGAATCGGACTCTCAAACTGATAGTTAATTGAAACGTTCAGGGCCTTCTAATGACGATGGAACACCCAAATTGCGTCCCGATTCAATATATCGTCCTCCAACCGACATGTGTCCATGGGTTTATTGCTGCCTCGGGCACCATAGGGTCGTTCTCCTGTGAGACTAGATTATCGAATCGGACGCTAAACTGATTGTTAATTGTAACGTTCAGGGCCTCCTAATGACGATGGAACACTCAAATTGCGTCCCGATTCAATTCATCGTCCTCCAGCCGACTTGTCTCCATGGGTCTATTGCTGCCTCGGGCACCTTATGGTCGTTCTCCTGTGAGTCTAGATTATCGAATCGGACGCAAAACTGATAGTTAATTGTAACGTTCAGGGCCTCGTAATGACGGTGGAACACTCAAATTGCGTCCCGATTCAATACATCGTCCTCCAGCCGACTTATCTCCATGGGTCCATTTCTGCCTCGGGCACCTTATGGTCGTTCTCCTGTGAGTCTAGATTTTCGAATCGGACACAAATCTGATAGTTAATTGTAACGTTTAGGGCCTCCTAATGACGATGGGACACTCATATTGCGTCGAGATTCAATACATTGTCCTCCAGCCGCCGTGTCTCCATGGGTCTATTGCTGCCACGGGCACCTTATGGTCGTTCTCCTGTGAGTCTAGATTATAGAATCGGACGCAAAACTAATATATAATTGTAACGTTCAGGGCCTCCTAATGACGATGGAACACTCAAATTGCGTCCCAATTCAATACATCGTCCTCCAGCCGACTTATCTCCATTGGTCTGTTGCTGCCTCGGGCACCTTATTGTCGTTCTCCTGTGAGTCTAGATTATCGAATCGGACGCAAAACTGATAGTTAATGGTAACTTTAAGGGCCTGCTAATGACGATGGAAAATTCAAATTGCGTCGAGATTCAATACATCGTCCTCCAGCCGACTTGTCTCAATGGGTCTATTGCTGCCTCGGGCACCTTATGGTCGTTCTCCTGTGACTCAAGATTATCGAATCGGATGCAAAACTGATAGTTAATTGTACCGTTCAGGGCCTCCTAATGACGATGGAACACTCAAATTGCGTCCCGATTCAATACATCGTCCTCCAGCCGACTTATCTCCATGGGTCTATTGCTGCCTCGGGCACCTTATGTTCGTTCTCCTGTGAGGCTAGGTTATGGAATCGGACGTAAAACTGATAGTTAATTGTAACGTTCAGGGCCTCCTAATCACGATGGAACACTCAAATTGAGTCGAGATTCAATACATCGTCCTCCAGCCGAAGTGTCTCCATGGGTCTATTGCTGCCTCGGGCACCTTATGGTCGTTCTCCTGTGAGTCTAGATTATAGATTCGGACGCAAAACTGATAGTTAATTGTAACGTTCAGGGCCACCTAATGACGATGGAAAACTCAAATTGCGTCGAGATTTAATACATCGTCCTCCAGCCGACTTGTCTCCATGGGTCTATTGCTGCCTCGGGCACCAAATGGTCGTTCTCCAGTGAGTCAAGATTATCGAATCGGATGCAAAACTGATAGTTAATTGTACCGTTCAGGGCCTCCTAATGACGATGGAACACTCAAATTGCGTCCCGATTCAATACATCGTCCTCCAGCCGACTTATCTCCATGGGTCTATTGCTGCCTCGGGCACATTGTGGTCATTCTCCTGTGAGTCGATATTATCGAATCGGATACAAAAGTGATAGTTAATTGTACTGTTCAGCGCCTCCTAATAATTATGGAACACTCAAATTGCGTCCCAATTCAATACATCGTCCTCCAGCCGACTTATCTCCATGGGTCTATTGCTGCCTCGTGCACCTTATGTTCGTTCTCCTGTGAAGCTAGGTTATGGAGTCGGACGTAAAACTGATAGTTAATTGTAACGTTCAGGGCCTCCTAATGACGATGGAACACTCAAATTGCGTCCCAAATTAATACGTCGTCCTCCAGCCGACTTATTCGATGGGTCTATTGCTGCCTCGGGCACGTTATGGTCGTTCTCCTGTGAGTCTAGATTGTCGAATCGGACGCAAAACTGAAAGTTAATTGTAACGTTCAGGGCCTCCTAATGACGATGGAACACTCAAATTGCGTCCCGATTCAATACATCGTCCTCCAGCCGACTTATCTCCATGGGTCTATTGCTGCCTCGGGCATCTTATGTTCGTTCTCCTGTGAGTCTAGATTATCGAATCGGACGCAAATCTGATAGATAATTGTAACGTTATGGGCCATATAATGTCGATGGAACACTCAAATTGCGTCCCGATTCAATACATCGTCCTCCAGCCGACTTATTTCGATGGGTCTATTGCTGCCTCGGGCACCTTATGGTCGTTCTCCTGTCAGTCTAGATTATCGAATCGGACGCAAAACTGATAGTTAATTGTACCGTTCAGGGCCTCCTAAAAACGATGGAACACTCAAATTGCGCCGAGATTCAATACATCGTCCCCCAGCCGACGTGTCTCCATGGGTCTATTGCTGCCTCTGGCACCTTATGGTCGTTCTCCTGTGAGTCTAGATTATAGAATCGGATGCAAAACTGATAGTTAATTGTAACGTTCAGGGCCTACTAATGACGATGGAACACTCAAATTGCGTCCCGATTCAATACATCGTCCTCCAGCCAGCTTATCTCCATGGGTCTGTTGCTGCCTCGGACACCTTATGGTCGTTCTCCTGTGAGTCCAGATTATCGAATCGGACGCAAAACTGATAGTTAATGGTAACGTTCAGGGCCACCTAATGACGATGGAAAACTCAAATTGCGTCGAGATTTAATACATCGTCCTCCAGCCGACTTGTCTCCATGGGTCTATTGCTGCCTCGGGCACTTAATGGTCGTTCCCCAGTGAGTCAAGATTATCGAATCGGATGCAAAACTGATAGTTAATTGTACCGTTCAGGGCCTCCCAATGACGATGGAACACTCAAATTGCGTCCCGATTCAATACATCGTCCTCCAGCCGACTTATCTCCATGGGTCTATTGCTGCCTCGGGCACCTTATTTTCGTTCTAATGTGAGGCTAGGTTATCGAATCGGACGTAAAACTGATAGTTAATTGTAACGTTCAGGGCCTCCTAATGACGATGGAACACTCAAATTGCGTCCCAATTTAATACATCGTATTCCAACCGACTTATCTCCATGGGTCTATTGCTGCCTCGGGCACCTTATGGTCGTTCTCCTGTGAGTCTAGATTATCGAATCCGACGCAAAACTGATAGTTAATTGTAACGTTCAGGGCCTCCTAATGACGATGGAACACTCAAAATGCTTCGAGATTCAATATATCGTAGTCCAGCCAACTTGTCTTCATGGGTCTATTGCTGCTCGGGCGCCTTATGATCGTTCTCCTGTGAGGCTAGGTTATCGAATCGGACGTAAAACTAATAGTTAATTGTAACTTTCAGGGCCTCCTAATGACGATGGAACACTCAAATTGCGTCCCAATTTAATACATCGTCCTCCAGCCGACTTATCTCCATGGGTCTATTGCTGCCTCGGGCACCTTATGTCGTTCTCCTGTGAGTCTAGATTATCGAATCGGACGCAAAACTGATAGTTAATTGTAACGTTCATGGCCTCCTAATGACGATGGAACACTCAAATTGCGTCGAGATTCAATATTTCGTCCTCCAGCCGACTTGTCTTGATCGAACTATTGATGCCTCGGGCACCTTATGACGGTTCTGCTGTGAGTCTAGATTATCGAATCGGACGCAAAACTGATAGTTAATTGTACCGTTCACTGCCTCCTAATGACGATGGAACACTCAAATTGCGTCCCGATTCAATACATCGTCCTCCAGCCGACTTATCTCCATGGGTCTATTGCTGCCTCGGGCACCTTATGTTCGATCTCTTGTGAGTCTAGATTATCGAATCGGACGCAAAACTGATAGATAATTGTATCGTTCAGGACCTCCAAATGTCGATGGAACACTCAAATTGCGTCCCGATTCAATACATCGTCCTTCAGCCGATTTACCTCCATGGGTCTATTGCTGCCCCGGGCACCTTATGGTCGTTCTCCTGTGAGTCTAGATTATCGAATCGGACGCAAAACTGATAGTTAATTCTATCGTTCAGGGCCTCCTAATGACCATGGAACACTCAAATTGCGGCGAGATTCAATACATCGTCCTCCAGCCGACGTGTCTCCATGGGTCTATTGCTGCCTCGGGCACCTTATGGTCGCTCTTCTGTGAGTCTAGATTATAGAATCGGACGCAATGTTGATAGTTAATTGCAACGTTCAGGGCCTCCTAATGAAGATGGAACTCTCAAGTTGCGTCCCGATTCAATACATCGTCCTCCAGCCAACTTATCTCCATGGGTCTATTGCTGCCGCGGCCACCTTATGGTCGTTCTCCTGTGAGTCTAGGTTATCGAATCGGACGCAAAACTGATACTTAATTCTATCGTTCAGGTCCTCCTAATGACCATGGAACACTCAAATTTCGTCGAGATTCAGTACATCGTCCTCCAGCCGACGTGTCTCCATGGGTCTATTGCTGCCTCGGGCACATTATGGTCGCTCTTCTGTGAGTCTAGATTATAGAATCGGACGCAATACTGATAGTTAATTGCAACGTTCAGGGCCTCCTAATGACGATGGAACACTCAAATTGCGTCCCGATTCCATACATCGTCCTCTAGCCGACTTATCTCCATGGGTCTATTGCTGCCTCATGCAACTTATGGTGGTTCTCCAGTGAGTCTAGATTATCGAATCGGACGCAAAACTGATAGTTAATTGTAACGTTCAGGGCCTTCTAATGACGATGGAACACCGAAAATGCGTCGAGATTGAATACATCGTCCTCCAGCCGACTTGTCTCCATGGATCTATTGCTGTCTCGGGCACCTTATGATCGTTCTCCTGAGAGTCAAGATTATCGAATCGGACGCGAAACTGATAGTTATTTGTAACGTTCAGGGCCGCCTACTGACGATGGAACACTCAAATTGCGTAACGATTCAATACATCGTCTTTCAGCCGATTTACCTCCATGGATCTATTGCTGCCCCGGGCACCTTATGGTCGTTCTCCTGTGAGTCTAGATTATCGAATCGGACGCAAAACTGATAGTTAATTCTATCGTTCAGGGCCTCCTAATGACCATGGAACACTCAAATTGCGGCGAGATTCAATACATCGTCCTCCAGCCGACGTGTCTCCATGTGTCTAGTGCTGCCTCGGGCACCTTATGTTCGTTCTCCTGTGAGTCTAGATTATCGAATCGGACGCAAAACTGATAGTTAATTGTAACGTTCAGGGCCTCCTAATGACGATGGAACACTCAAATTGCGTCGCAATTTAATACATCGTCCTCCAGCCGACTTATCTCCTTGGGTCTATTGCTGCCTCGGGCACTTTATGGTCGTTCTCCTGTGAGTCAAGATTATCGAATCGGACGCAAAACTGATAGTTAATTGTAACGTTTAGGGCCTCCTAATGACGATGGAACACTCAAATTGCGTCGAGATTCAATACATCGTCCTCCAGCTGACGTGTCTCCATGGGTCTATTGCTGTCTCGGGCACCTTATGTTCGTTCTCCTGTGAGGCTAGGTTATCGAATCGGACGTAAAACTGATACATAATTGTAACGTTCAGGGCCTCCTAATGACGATGGAACACTCAAATTGCGTCCCAACTTAATACATCGTCCTCCAGCCGATTTATCTTCATGGGTCTATTGCTGCCTCGGGCACTTTATGGTCGTTCTCCTGTGAGTCAAGATTATCGAATCGGACGCAAAACTGATAGTTAATTGTAACGTTTGGGCCTCCTAATGACGATGGAACACTCAAATTGCGTCGAGATTCAATACATCGTCCTCCAGCTGACGTGTCTCCATGGGTCTATTTCTGTCTCGGGCACCTTATGTTCGTTCTCCTGTGAGTCTAGATTATCGAATCGGACGTAAAACTGATAGTTAATTGTAACGTTGAGGGCCTCCTAATGACGATGGAACACTCAAATTGCGATTCAATTTAATACATCGTCCTCCAGCCGACTTATCTCCTTGGGTCTATTGCTGCCTCGGGCACTTTATGGTCGTTCTCCTGTGAGTCAAGATTATCGAATCGGACGCAAAACTGATAGTTAATTGTAACGTTTAGGGCCTCCTAATGACGATGGAACACTCAAATTGCGTCGAGATTCAATACATCGTCCTCCAGCTGACGTGTCTCCATGGGTCTATTGCTGTCTCGGGCACCTTATGTTCGTTCTCCTGTGAGTCTAGATTATGGAATCGGACGCAAAACTGATAGGTAATTGTAACGTTCATGGCCTCCTAATGACGATGAAACACTCAAATTGCGTCGAGATTCAATACATCGTCCTCCAGCCGACTTGTCTTCATGGGTCTATTGCTGCCTCGGGCACCTTATGTTCGTTCTCCTGTGAGTCTAGATTATCGAATCGGACGCAAAACTGATTGTTAAGTGTAACGTTCAGGGCCTCCTAATGACGATGGAACACTCAAATTGCGTCCCGACTCAATACATCGTCCTCCAGCCGACGTGTCTCCATGGGTCTATTGCTGCCTCGGGCACCTTATGGTCGTTCTCCTGTGAGTCTAGATTTTCGACTCGGACGCAAAACTGATAGTTAATTGAAACGTTCAGGGCCTTCTAATGACGATGGAACACCCAAATTGCGTCCCGATTCAATATATCGTCCTTCAACCGACTTGTTTCCATGGGTCTATTGCTGCCTCTGCCACCTTATGGTCGTTGTCCTGTGAGTCTAGATTATCGAATCGGACGCTAAACTGATAGTTAATTGTAACGTTCGGGGCCTCCTAATAACGATGGAACACTCAAATTGCGTCCCGATTCAATTCATCGTCCTTTAGCCGACTTGTCTCCATGGGTCTATTGCTGCCTCGGGCACTTTATGGTCGTTCTCCTGTGAGTCTAGATTATCGAATCGGACGCAAAACTGATAGTTAACTGTAACGTTCAGGGCCTCCTAAAGACGATGGAACACTCAAATTGCGTCCCGAATCAATACATCGTCCTCCAGCCGACTTATCTCCATGGGTCTATTGCTGCATCGGGCACCTTATGTTCGTTCTCTTGTGAGTCTAGATTATCGAATCGGACGCAAAACTGATAGATAATTGTAATGTTCAGGACCTCCAAATGTCGATGGTGCACTCAAATTGCGTCCCGATTCAATACATCGTCCTTCAGCCGATTTACCTCCATGGGTCTATTGCTGCCTCGGGCACCTTATGGTCGTTCTCCTGTGAGTCTAGATTATCGAACCGGACGCAAAACTGATACTTAATTCTATCGTTCAGGGCCTCCTAATGACCATGGAACACTCAAATTGCGTCGAGATTCAATACATCGTCCTCCAGCCGACGTGTCTCCATGGGTCTATTGCTGCCTCGGGCACCTTATGGTCGCTCTTCTGTGAGTCTAGATTATAGAATCGGACGCAATACTGATAGTTAATTGCAACGTTCAGGGCCTCCTAATGACGATGGAACACTCAAATTGCGTCCCGATTCTATACATCGTCCTCCAGCCGACTTATCTCCATGGGTCTATTGCTGCCTCGAGCACCTTATGGTCGTTCTCCAGTGAGTCTAGATTATCGAATCGGACGCAAAACTGATAGTTAATTGTAACGTTCCGGGCCTCCTAATGACGATGGAAAACCGAGATTGCGTCGAGATTGAATACATCGTCCTCCAGCCGACTTGTCTTCATGGATCTATTGCTGCCTCGGGCACCTTATGGTCGTTCTCCTGAGAGTCAAGATTATCGAATCGGACGCGAAACTGATAGTTATTTGTAACGTTCAGGGCCGCCTACTGACGATGGAACACTCAAATTGCGTAACGATTCAATACATCGTCCTCCAGCCGATTTATCTCCATGTGTCTAGTGCTGCCTCGGGCACCTTATGTTCGTTCTCCTGTGAGTCTAGATTATCGAATCGGACGCAAAACTGATAGTTAATTGTAACGTTCAGGGCCTCCTAATGACGATGGAACACTCAAATTGCGTCCCAATTTAATACATCGTCCTCCAGCCGACTTATCTCCTTGGGTCTATTGCTGCCTCGGGCACTTTATGGTCGTTCTCCTGTGAGTCAAGATTATCGAATCGGACGCAAAACTGATAGTTAATTGTAACGTTTAGGGCCTCCTAATGACGATGGAACACTCAAATTGCGTCGAGATTCAATACATCGTCCTCCAGCTGACGTGTCTCCATGGGTCTATTGCTGTCTCGGGCACCTTATGTTCGTTCTCCTGTGGGGCTAGGTTATCGAATCGGACGTAAAACTGATAGATAATTGTAACGTTCAGGGCCTCCTAATGACGATGGAACACTCAAATTGCGTCCCAACTTAATACATCGTCCTCCAGCCGATTTATATTCATGGGTCTATTGCTGCCTCGGGCACTTTATGGTCGTTCTCCTGTGAGTCAAGATTATCGAATCGGACGCAAAACTGATAGTTAATTGTAACGTTTGGGGCCTCCTAATGACGATGGAACACTCAACTTGCGTCGAGATTCAATACATCGTCCTCCAGCTGACGTGTCTCCATGGGTCTATTGCTGTCTCGGGCACCTTATGTTCGTTCTCCTGTGAGTCTAGATTATCGAATCGGACGTAAAACTGATAGTTAATTGTAACGTTCAGGGCCTCCTAATGACGATGGAACACTCAAATTGCGATTCAATTTAATACATCGTCCTCCAGCCGACTTATCTCCTTGGGTCTATTGCTGCCTCGGGCACTTTATGGTCGTTCTCCTGTGAGTCAAGATTATCGAATCGGACGCAAAACTGATAGTTAATTGTAACGTTTAGGGCCTCCTAATGACGATGGAACACTCAAATTGCGTCGAGATTCAATACATCGTCCTCCAGCTGACGTGTCTCCATGGGTCTATTGCTGTCTCGGGCACCTTATGTTCGTTCTCCTGTGAGTCTAGATTATGGAATCGGACGCAAAACTGATAGGTAATTGTAACGTTCATGGCCTCCTAATGACGATGGAACACTCAAATTGCGTCGAGATTCAATATATCGTCCTCCAGCCGACTTGTCTTCATGGGTCTATTGCTGCCTCGGGCACCTTATGTTCGTTCTCCTGTGAGTCTAGATTATCGAATCGGACGCAAAACTGATTGTTAACTGTAACGTTCAGGGCCTCCTAATGACGATGGAACACTCAAATTGCGTCCCGACTCAATACATCGTCCTCCAGCCGACGTGTCTCCATGGGTCTATTGCTGCCTCGGGCACCTTATGGTCGTTCTCCTGTGAGTCTAGATTTTCGACTCGGACGCAAAACTGATAGTTAATTGAAACGTTCAGGGCCTTCTAATGACGATGGAACACCCAAATTGCGTCCCGATTCAATATATCGTCCTCCAACCGACTTGTTTCCATGGGTCTATTGCTGCCTCTGCCACCTTATGGTCGTTGTCCTGTGGGTCTAGATTATCGAATCGGACGCTAAACTGATAGTTAATTGTAACGTTCGGGGCCTCCTAATAACGATGGAACACTCAAATTGCGTCCCGATTCAATTCATCGTCCTTTAGCCGACTTGTCTCCATGGGTCTATTGCTGCCTCGGGCACTTTATGGTCGTTCACCTGTGAGTCTAGATTATCGAATCGGACGCAAAACTGATAGTTAACTGTAACGTTCAGGGCCTCCTAAAGACGATGGAACACTCAAATTGCGTCCCGATTCAATACATCGTCCTCCAGCCGACTTATCTCCATGGGTCTATTGCTGCATCGGGCACCTTATGTTCGTTCTCTTGTGAGTCTAGATTATCGAATCGGACGCAAAACTGATAGATAATTGTAATGTTCAGGACCTCCAAATGTCGATGGTGCACTCAAATTGCGTCCCGATTCAATACATCGTCCTTCAGCCGATTTACCTCCATGGGTCTATTGCTGCCTCGGGCACCTTATGGTCGTTCTCCTGTGAGTCTAGATTATCGAACCGGACGCAAAACTGATACTTAATTCTATCGTTCAGGGCCTCCTAATGACCATGGAACACTCAAATTGCGTCGAGATTCAATACATCGTCCTCCAGCCGACGTGTCTCCATGGGTCTATTGCTGCCTCGGGCACCTTATGGTCGCTCTTCTGTGAGTCTAGATTATAGAATCGGACGCAATACTGATAGTTAATTGCAACGTTCAGGGCCTCCTAATGACGATGGAACACTCAAATTGCGTCCCGATTCTATACATCGTCCTCCAGCCGACTTATCTCCATGGGTCTATTGCTGCCTCGAGCACCTTATGGTCGTTCTCCAGTGAGTCTAGATTATCGAATCGGACGCAAAACTGATAGTTAATTGTAACGTTCAGGGCCTCCTAATGACGATGGAACACCGAGATTGCGTCGAGATTGAATACATCGTCCTCCAGACGACTTGTCTCCATGGATCTATTGCTGCCTCGGGCACATTGTGGTCGTTCTCCTGTGAGTCTAGATTATCGAATCTGACACGAAACTGATAGTTATTTGTAACGTTCAGGGCCGCCTAATGACGATGGAACACTCAAATTGCGTCGAGATTCAATACATCGTCCTCCAGCCGACTTATCTCCATGGGTCTATTGCTGCCTCGGGCACCTTATGTTCGTTCTCCTGTGAGTCTAGATTATCGAATCGGACGCAAAACTGATAGTTAATTGTACCGTTCAGGGCCTCCTAATGACGATGGAACACTCAAATTGCGTCGAGATTCAATACATCTTCCTTCAGCCGACTTGTCTCCATTGGTCTATTGCTGCCTCGGGCACCTTATGGTCGTTCTCCTGTGAGTCAAGATTATCGAATCGGACGCAAAACTGATAGTTAATTGTAACGTTCAGGGCCTCCTAATGATGATGGAACACTCAAATTGCGTCCCGATTCAATACATCGTCCTCCAGCCGACTTATCTCCATGGGTCTATTGCTGCCTCGGGCACCTTATGTTCGTTCTCCTGTGAGTCTAGATTATCGAATCTGACACGAAACTGATAGTTATTTGTAACGTTCAGGGCCGCCTAATGACGATGGAACACTCAAATTGCGTCGAGATTCAATACATCGTCCTCCAGCCGACTTATCTCCATGGGTCTATTGCTGCCTCGGGCACCTTATGTTCGTTCTCCTGTGAGTCTAGATTATCGAATCGAACGCGAAACTGATAGTTATTTGTAACGTTCAGGGCCGCCTACTGACGATGGAACACTCAAATTGCGTCGAGATTCAATACATCGTCCTCCAGCCGACTTATCTCCATGGGTCTATTGCTGCCTCGGGCACCTTATGTTCGTTCTCCTGTGAGTCTAGATTATCGAATCGGACGCAAAACTGATAGTTAATTGTAACGTTCAGGGCCTCCTAATGACGATGGAACACTCAAATTGCGTCGAGATTCAATACATCTTCCTTCAGCCGACATGTCTCCATTGGTCTATTGCTGCCTCGGGCACCTTATGGTCGTTCTCCTGTGAGTCAAGATTATCGAATCGGACGCAAAACTGATAGTTAATTGTAACGTTCAGGGCCTCCTAATGATGATGGAACACTCAAATTGCGTCCCGATTCAATACATCGTCCTCCAGCCGACTTATCTCCATGGATCTATTGCTGCCTCGGGCACCTTATGTTCGTACTCCTGTGAGTCTAGATTATCGAATCGGACGCAAAACTGATAGTTAATTGTAACGTCCAGGGCCTCCTAATGACGATGGAACACGCAAATTGTGTCCCAACTTAATACATCGTCCTCCAGCCGACTTATCTCCACGGGTCTATTGCCGCCTCGGGTACCTTATGTTCGTTCTCCTGTGAGTCTAGATTATCGAATCGGACGCAAAACTGATAGTTAATTGTAACGTTCAGGGCCTCCTAATGACGATGGAACACTCAAATTGCGTCGAGATTCAATACATCTTCCTTCAGCCGACTTGTCTCCATTGGTCTATTGCTGCCTCGGGCACCTTATGTTCGTTCTCCTGTGAGTCTAGATTATCAAATCGGACGCAAAACTGATTGTTAACTGTAACGTTCAGGGCCTCCTAATGACGATGGAACACTCAAATTGCGTCCCGACTCAATACATCGTCCTCCAGCCGACGTGTCTCCATGGGTCTATTGCTGCCTCGGGCACCTTATGGTCGTTCTCCTGTGAGTCTAGATTTTCGACTCGGACGCAAAACTGATAGTTAATTGAAACGTTCAGGGCCTTCTAATGACGATGGAACACCCAAATTGCGTCCCGATTCAATATATCGTCCTCCAACCGACTTGTTTCCAAGGGTCTATTGCTGCCTCTGCCACCTTATGGTCGTTGTCCTGTGAGTCTAGATTATCGAATCGGACGCTAAACTGATAGTTAATTGTAACGTTCGGGGCCTCCTAATAACGATGGAACGCTCAAATTGCGTCCCGATTCAATTCATCGTCCTTTAGCCGACTTGTCTCCATGGGTCTATTGCTGCCTCGGGCACTTTATGGTCGTTCTCCTGTGAGTCTAGATTATCGAATCGGACGCAAAACTGATAGTTAACTGTAACGTTCAGGGCCTCCTAAAGACGATGGAACACTCAAATTGCGTCCCGATTCAATACATCGTCCTCCAGCCGACTTATCTCCATGGGTCTATTGCTGCATCGGGCACCTTATGTTCGTTCTCTTGTGAGTCTAGATTATCGAATCGGACGCAAAACTGATAGATAATTGTAATGTTCAGGACCTCCAAATGTCGATGGTGCACTCAAATTGCGTCCCGATTCAATACATCGTCTTTCAGCCGATTTACCTCCATGGGTCTATTGCTGCCTCGGGCACCTTATGGTCGTTCTCCTGTGAGTCTAGATTATCGAACCGGACGCAAAACTGATACTTAATTCTATCGTTCAGGGCCTCCTAATGACCATGGAACACTCAAATTGCGTCGAGATTCAATACATCTTCCTCCAGCCGACGTGTCTCCATGGGTCTATTGCTGCCTCGGGCACCTTATGGTCGCTCTTCTGTGAGTCTAGATTATAGAATCGGACGCAATACTGATAGTTAATTGCAACGTTCAGGGCCTCCTAATGACGATGGAACACTCAAATTGCGTCCCGATTCTATACATCGTCCTCCAGCCGACTTATCTCCATGGGTCTATTGCTGCCTCGAGCACCTTATGGTCGTTCTCCAGTGAGTCTAGATTAGCGAATCGGACGCAAAACTGATACTTAGTTGTAACGTTCAGGGCCTCCTAATGACGATGGAACACCGAGATTGCGTCGAGATTGAATACATCGTCCTCCAGACGACTTGTCTCCATGGATCTATTGCTGCCTCGGGCACATTGTGGTCGTTCTCCTGAGAGTCAAGATTATCGAGTCTGACACGAAACTGATAGTTATTTGTAACGTTCAGGGCCGCCTAATGACGATGGAACACTCAAATTGCGTCGAGATTCAATACATCGTCCTCCAGCCGACTTATCTCCATGGGTCTATTGCTGCCTCGGGCACCTTATGTTCGTTCTCCTGTGAGTCTAGATTATCGAATCGAACGCGAAACTGATAGTTATTTGTAACGTTCAGGGCCGCCTACTGACGATGGAACACTCAAATTGCGTCGAGATTCAATACATCGTCCTCCAGCCGACTTATCTCCATGGGTCTATTGCTGCCTCGGGCACCTTATGTTCGTTCTCCTGTGAGTCTAGATTATCGAATCGGACGCAAAACTGATAGTTAATTGTAACGTTCAGGGCCTCCTAATGACGATGGAACACTCAAATTGCGTCGAGATTCAATACATCTTCCTTCAGCCGACTTGTCTCCATTGGTCTATTGCTGCCTCGGGCACCTTATGGTCGTTCTCCTGTGAGTCAAGATTATCGAATCGGACGCAAAACTGATAGTTAATTGTAACGTTCAGGGCCTCCTAATGATGATGGAACACTCAAATTGCGTCCCGATTCAATACATCGTCCTCCAGCCGACTTATCTCCATGGGTCTATTGCTGCCTCGGGCACCTTATGTTCGTACTCCTGTGAGTCTAGATTATCGAATCGGACGCAAAACTGATAGTTAATTGTAACGTTCAGGGCCTCCTAATGACGATGGAACACGCAAATTGTGTCCCAACTTAATACATCGTCCTCCAGCCGACTTATCTCCACGGGTCTATTGCCGCCTCGGGTACCTTATGTTCGTTCTCCTGTGAGTCTAGATTATCGAATCGGACGCAAAACTGATAGTTAATTGTAACGTTCAGGGCATCCTAATGACGATGGAACACTCAAATTGCGTCCAGATTCAATACATCGTCCTCCAGCCGACTTGTCTCCATGGGTCTATTGCTGCCTCGGGCACCTTATAGTCGTTCTCCTGTGAGTCAAGATTATCGAATCGGACGCAAAACTGATAGTTAATTGTAACGTTCAGGGCCTCCTAATGACGATGGAACACTCATATTGCGTCCCGATTCAATACATCGTCCTCCAGCCGACTTATCTCCATGGGTCAATTGCTGACTCGGCCACATTATGATCGCTCTCCTGTGAGTCTAGATTATCGAATGGGACGCAAAACTGATAATTAATTGTAACGTTCAGGGCCTCCTAATGACGATGGAACACTCAAATTGCGTCCCGATTCAATACATCATCCTCCAGCCGACGTGTCTCCATGGGTCTATTGCTGCCTCGGGCACCTTATGGTCGTTCTCCTGTGAGTCTAGATTATCGAATCGGACGCAAAACTGATAGTTAATTGTAACGTTCATTGCCACTAATGACGATGGGACACTCAATTTGCGTCCCGATTCAATACATCGTCCACCGGCCGACTTATCTCCATGGGTCTATTGCTGCCTAGGGCACCTTATGGTCGTTCTCCTGTAAGTCTAGATTATCGAATCGGACGCAAAACTGATAGTTAATTGTAACGTTCAGGGCCTCCTAATGACGATGGAACACTCAAATTGCGTCGAGATTCAATACATCGTCCTCCAGCCGACTTGTCTCCATGGGTCTATTGCTGCCTCGGGCACCTTATGGTCGTTCTCCTGTGAGTCAAGATTATCGAATCGGACGCAAAACTGATAGTTAATTGTAACGTTCAGGGCCTCCTAATGACGATGGAACACTCAAATTGCGTCCCAATTTAATACATCGTCCTCCAGCCGACTTATCTCCATGGGTCTATTGCTGCCTCGGGTACCTTATGTTCGTTCTCCTGTGAGTCTAGATTATCGAATCGGACGCAAATCTGATAGTTAATTGTAACGTTCAGGGCATCCTAATGACGATGGAACACTCAAATTGCGTCCCGATTCAATACATCGTCCCCCAGGAGACGTGTCTCGATAGGTCTATTGCTGCCTCAGGCACCTTATGGTCGTTCTCCTGTGAGTCTAGATTATAGAATCTGACGCAAAACTGATAGTTAATTGTAACGTTCAGGGCCTCCTAATGACGATGGAACACCCAAATTGCGTCCCGATTCTATACGTCGTCCTCCAAGCGACTTGTCTCAATGGGTCTATTGCTGCCTCGGGCACCTTATGGTCGTTCTCCTGTGAGTCTAGGTTATCGAATCGGACGCAAAACTGATAGTTAATTGTAACGTTCAGGGCCTCCTAATGACAATGGAACACTCAAATGGCGTCCTGATTCAATACATCGTCCTCCAGCTGACTTATCTCCATGGGTCTATTGCTGCCTCGGGCACCTTATGGTCGTTCTCCTGTGAGTGTAGATTATCGAATCGGACGCAAAACTGATAGTTAGTTGTAACGTTCAGGGCCTCCTAATGATGATGGAACACTCAAATTGCGTCGAGATTCAATACATCGTCCTCCAGCCGACTTGTCTCCATGGGTCTATTGCTGCCTCGGGCACTTTATGGTCGTTCTCCTGTGAGTCTAGATTATCGAATCGGACGCAAAACTGATAGTTAATTGTAACGTTCAGGGCCTCCTAATGACGATGGAACACTCAAATTGCGTCCCGATTCAATACATCGTCCACCAGCCGACGTGTCTCCATGGGTCTATTGCTTCCTCGGGCACTTTATGGTCGTTCTCCTGTGAGTCTAGGTTATCGAATCGGACGCAAAACTGATAGTTAATTGTAACGTTCAGGGCCTCCTAATGACGATGGAACACTCATATTGCGTCCCGATTCAATACATCGTCCTCCAGCCGACTTATCTCCATGGGTCTATTGCTGCCTCGGGCACCTTATGTTCGTTCTCCTGTGAGTCTAGATTATCGAATCGGACGCCAAACTGATAGTTAATTAAAACGTTCAGGGCCTCCTAATGACGATGGAACACTCAAATTGCGTCCCGATTCCATACATCGTCCTCTAGCCGACTTATCTCCATGGGTCTATTGCTGAATCATGCACCTTATGGTGGTTCTCCAGTGAGTCTAGATTATCGAATCGGACGCAAAACTGATAGTTAATTGTAACGTTCAGGGCCTTCTAATGACGATGGAACACCGAAAATGCGTCGAGATTGAATACATCGTCCTCCAGCCGACTTGTCTCCATGGATCTATTGCTGCCTCGGGCACCTTATGGTCGTTCTCCTGAGAGTCAAGATTATCGAATCGGACGCGAAACTGATAGTTATTTGTAACGTTCAGGGCCGCCTACTGACGATGGAACACTCAAATTGCGTAACGATTCAATACATCGTCCTCCAGGCGATTTATCTCCATGTGTCTAGTGCTGCCTCGGGCACCTTATGTTCGTTCTCCTGTGAGTCTAGATTATCGAATCGGACGCAAAACTGATAGTTAATTGTAACGTTCAGGGCCTCCTAATGACGATGGAACACTCAAATTGCGTCCCAATTTAATACATCGTCCTCCAGCCGACTTATCTCCTTGGGTCTATTGCTGCCTCGGGCACTTTATGGTCGTTCTCCTGTGAGTCAAGATTATCGAATCGGACGCAAAACTGATAGTTAATTGTAACGTTTAGGGCCTCCTAATGACGATGGAACACTCAAATTGCGTCGAGATTCAATACATCGTCCTCCAGCTGACGTGTCTCCATGGGTCTATTGCTGTCTCGGGCACCTTATGTTCGTTCTCCTGTGAGTCTAGATTATCGAATCGGACGTAAAACTGATAGTTAATTGTAACGTTCAGGGCCTCCTAATGACGATGGAACACTCAAATTGCGATTCAATTTAATACATCGTCCTCCAGCCGACTTATCTCCTTGGGTCTATTGCTGCCTCGGGCACTTTATGGTCGTTCTCCTGTGAGTCAAGATTATCGAATCGGACGCAAAACTGATAGTTAATTGTAACGTTTAGGGCCTCCTAATGACGATGGAACACTCAAATTGCGTCGAGATTCAATACATCGTCCTCCAGCTGACGTGTCTCCATGGGTCTATTGCTGTCTCGGGCACCTTATGTTCGTTCTCCTGTGAGTCTAGATTATGGAATCGGACGCAAAACTGATAGGTAATTGTAACGTTCATGGCCTCCTAATGACGATGGAACACTCAAATTGCGTCGAGATTCAATATATCGTCCTCCAGCCGACTTGTCTTCATGGGTCTATTGCTGCCTCGGGCACCTTATGTCCGTTCTCCTGTGAGTCTAGATTATCGAATCGGACGCAAAACTGATTGTTAACTGTAACGTTCAGGGCCTCCTAATGACGATGGAACACTCAAATTGCGTCCCGACTCAATACATCGTCCTCCAGCCGACGTGTCTCCATGGGTCTATTGCTGCCTCGGGCACCTTATGGTCGTTCTCCTGTGAGTCTAGATTTTCGACTCGGACGCAAAACTGATAGTTAATTGAAACGTTCAGGGCCTTCTAATGACGATGGAACACCCAAATTGCGTCCCGATTCAATATATCGTCCTCCAACCGACTTGTTTCCATGGGTCTATTGCTGCCTCTGCCACCTTATGGTCGTTGTCCTGTGAGTCTAGATTATCGAATCGGACGCTAAACTGATAGTTAATTGTAACGTTCGGGGCCTCCTAATAACGATGGAACACTCAAATTGCGTCCCGATTCAATACATCGTCCTTCAGCCGATTTACCTCCATGGGTCTATTGCTGCCTCGGGCACCTTATGGTCGTTCTCCTGTGAGTCTAGATTATCGAACCGGACGCCAAACTGATACTTAATTCTATCGTTCAGGGCCTCCTAATGACCATGGAACACTCAAATTGCGTCGAGATTCAATACATCGTCCTCCAGCCGACGTGTCTCCATGGGTCTATTGCTGCCTCGGGCACCATATGGTCGCTCTTCTGTGAGTCTAGATTATAGAATCGGACGCAATACTGATAGTTAATTGCAACGTTCGGGGCCTCCTAATGACGATGGAACACTCAAATTGCGTCCCGATTCTATACATCGTCCTCCAGCCGACTTATCTCCATGGGTCTATTGCTGCCTCGAGCACCTTATGGTCGTTCTCCAGTGAGTCTAGATTATCGAATCGGACGCAAAACTGATAGTTAATTGTAACGTTCAGGGCCTCCTAATGACGATGGAACACCGAGATTGCGTCGAGATTGAATACATCGTCCTCCAGACGACTTGTCTCCATGGATCTATTGCTGAATCGGGCACATTGTGGTCGTTCTCCTGAGAGTCAAGATTATCGAATCTGACACGAAACTGATAGTTATTTGTAACGTTCAGGGCCGCCTAATGACGATGGTACACTCAAATTGCGTCGAGATTCAATACATCGTCCTCCAGCCGACTTATCTCCATGGGTCTATTGCTGCCTCGGGCACCTTATGTTCGTTCTCCTGTGAGTCTAGATTATCGAATCGAACGCGAAACTGATAGTTATTTGTAACGTTCAGGGCCGCCTACTGACGATGGAACACTCAAATTGCGTCGAGATTCAATACATCGTCCTCCAGCCGACTTATCTCCATGGGTCTATTGCTGCCTCGGGCACCTTATGTTCGTTCTCCTGTGAGTCTAGATTATCGAATCGGACGCAAAACTGATAGTTAATTGTAACGTTCAGGGCCTCCTAATGACGATGGAACACTCAAATTGCGTCGAGATTCAATACATCTTCCTTCAGCCGACTTGTCTCCATTGGTCTATTGCTGCCCCGGGCACCTTATGGTCGTTCTCCTGTGAGTCAAGATTATCGAATCGGACGCAAAACTGATAGTTAATTGTAACGTTCAGGGCCTCCTAATGATGATGGAACACTCAAATTGCGTCCCGATTCAATACATCGTCCTCCAGCCGACTTATCTCCATGGGTCTATTGCTGCCTCGGGCACCTTATGTTCGTACTCCTGTGAGTCTAGATTATCGAATCGGACGCAAAACTGATAGTTAATTGTAACGTTCAGGGCCTCCTAATGACGATGGAACACTCAAATTGCGTCGAGATTCAATACATCGTCCTCCAGCCGACGTGTCTCCATGGGTCTATTGCTGCCTCGGGCACCTTATGGTCGCTCTTCTGTGAGTCTAGATTACAGAATCGGACGCAATACTGATAGTTAATTGCAACGTTCAGGGCCTCCTAATGACGATGGAACACTCAAATTGCGTCCCGATTCTATACATCGTCCTCCAGCCGACTTATCTCCATGGGTCTATTGCTGCCTCGAGCACCTTATGGTCGTTCTCCAGTGAGTCTAGATTATCGAATCGGACGCAAAACTGATAGTTAATTGTAACGTTCAGGGCCTCCTAATGACGATGGAACACCGAGATTGCGTCGAGATTGAATACATCGTCCTCCAGACGACTTGTCTCCATGGATCTATTGCTGCCTCGGGCACATTGTGGTCGTTCTCCTGAGAGTCAAGATTATCGAATCTGACACGAAACTGATAGTTATTTGTAACGTTCAGGGCCGCCTAATGACGATGGAACACTCAAATTGCGTCGAGATTCAATACATCGTCCTCCAGCCGACTTATCTCCATGGGTCTATTGCTGCCTCGGGCACCTTATGTTCGTTCTCCTGTGAGTCTAGATTATCGAATCGAACGCGAAACTGATAGTTATTTGTAACGTTCAGGGCCGCCTACTGACGATGGAACACTCAAATTGCGTCGAGATTCAATACATCGTCCTCCAGCCGACTTATCTCCATGGGTCTATTGCTGCCTCGGGCACCTTATGTTCGTTCTCCTGTGAGTCTAGATTATCGAATCGGACGCAAAACTGATAGTTAATTGTAACGTTCAGGGCCTCCTAATGACGATGGAACACTCAAATTGCGTCGAGATTCAATACATCTTCCTTCAGCCGACTTGTCTCCATTGGTCTATTGCTGCCTCGGGCACCTTATGGTCGTTCTCCTGTGAGTCAAGATTATCGAATCGGACGCAAAACTGATAGTTAATTGTAACATTCAGGGCCTCCTAATGATGATGGAACACTCAAATTGCGTCCCGATTCAATACATCGTCCTCCAGCCGACTTATCTCCATGGGTCTATTGCTGCCTCGGGCACCTTATGTTCGTACTCCTGTGAGTCTAGATTATCGAATCGGACGCAAAACTGATAGTTAATTGTAACGTTCAGGGCCTCCTAATGACGATGGAACACGCAAATTGTGTCCCAACTTAATACATCGTCCTCCAGCCGACTTATCTCCACGGGTCTATTGCCGCCTCGGGTACCTTATGTTCGTTCTCCTGTGAGTCTAGATTATCGAATCGGACGCAAAACTGATAGTTAATTGTAACGTTCAGGGCATCCTAATGACGATGGAACACTCAAATTGCGTCCAGATTCAATACATCGTCCTCCAGCCGACTTGTCTCCATGGGTCTATTGCTGCCTCGGGCACCTTATGGTCGTTCTCCTGTGAGTCAAGATTATCGAATCGGACGCAAAACTGATAGTTAATTGTAACGTTCAGGGCCTCCTAATGACGATGGAACACTCATATTGCGTCCCGATTCAATACATCGTCCTCCAGCCGACTTATCTCCATGGGTCTATTGCTGCCTCGGCCACATTATGATCGCTCTCCTGTGAGTCTAGATTATCGAATGGGACGCAAAACTGATAATTAATTGTAACGTTCAGGGCCTCCTAATGACGATGGAACACTCAAATTGCGTCCCGATTCAATACATCATCCTCCAGCCGACGTGTCTCCATGGGTCTATTGCTGCCTCGGGCACCTTATGGTCGTTCTCCTGTGAGTCTAGATTATCGAATCGGACGCAAAACTGATAGTTAATTGTAACGTTCATTGCCACTAATGACGATGGGACACTCAATTTGCGTCCCGATTCAATACATCGTCCACCGGCCGACTTATCTCCATGGGTCTATTGCTGCCTAGGGCACCTTATGGTCGTTCTCCTGTAAGTCTAGATTATCGAATCGGACGCAAAACTGATAGTTAATTGTAACGTTCAGGGCCTCCTAATGACGATGGAACACTCAAATTGCGTCGAGATTCATTACATCGTCCTCCAGCCGACTTGTCTCCATGGGTCTATTGCTGCCTCGGGCACCTTATGGTCGTTCTCCTGTGAGTCAAGATTATCGAATCGGACGCAAAACTGATAGTTAATTGTAACGTTCAGGGCCTCCTAATGACGATGGAACACTCAAATTGCGTCCCAATTTAATACATCGTCCTCCAGCCGACTTATCTCCATGGGTCTATTGCTGCCTCGGGTACCTTATGTTCGTTCTCCTGTGAGTCTAGATTATCGAATCGGACGCAAAACTGATAGTTAATTGTAACGTTTCTGGGCATCCTAATGACGATGGAACACTCAAATTGCGTCCCGATTCAATACATCGTCCCCCAGCCGACGTGTCTCGATAGGTCTATTGCTGCCTCAGGCACCTTATGGTCGTTCTCCTGTGAGTCTAGATTATCGAATCGGACGCTAAACTGATAGTTAATTGTAACGTTCAGGGCCTCCTAATGACGATGGAACACTCAAATTGCGTCCCGATTCAATACATCGTCCACCAGCCGACGTGTCTCCATGGGTCTATTGCTTCCTCGGGCACTTTATGGTCGTTCTCCTGTGAGTCTAGGTTATCGAATCGGACGCAAAACTGATAGTTAATTGTAACGTTCAGGGCCTCCTAATGACGATGGAACACTCATATTGCGTCCCGATTCAATACATCGTCCTCCAGCCGACTTATCTCCATGGGTCTATTGCTGCCTCGGGCACCTTATGTTCGTTCTCCTGTGAGTCTAGATTATCGAATCGGACGCAAAACTGATAGTTAATTGTAACGTTCAGGGCCTCCTAATGACGATGGAACACTCAAATTGCGTCCCAATTTAATACATCGTCCTCCAGCCGACTTATCTCCATGGGTCTATTGCTGCCTCGGGTACCTAATGTTCGTTCTCCTGTGAGTCTAGATTATCGAATCGGACGCAAAACTGATAGTTAATTGTAACGTTCAGGGCATCCTAATGACGATGGAACACTCAAATTGCGTCCCGATTCAATACATCGTCCCCCAGCCGACGTGTCTCGATAGGTCTATTGCTGCCTCGGGCACCTTATGGTCGTTCTCCTGTGAGTCTAGATTGTAGAATCTGACGCAAAACTGATAGTTAATTGTAACGTTCAGGGCCTCCTAATGACGATGGAACACCCAAATTGCGTCCCGATTCTATACGTCGTCCTCCAAGCGACTTATCTCCATGGGTCTATTGCTGCCTCGGCCACATTATGATCGCTCTCCTGTGAGTCTAGATTATCGAATGGGACGCAAAACTGATAATTAATTGTAACGTTCAGGGCCTCCTAATGACGATGGAACACTCAAATTGCGTCCCGATTCAATACATCATCCTCCAGCCGACGTGTCTCCATGGGTCTATTGCTGCCTCGGGCACCTTATGGTCGTTCTCCTGTGAGTCTAGATTATCGAATCGGACGCAAAACTGATAGTAAATTGTAACGTTCATTGCCACTAATGACGATGGGACACTCAATTTGCGTCCCGATTCAATACATCGTCCACCGGCCGACTTATCTCCATGGGTCTATTGCTGCCTAGGGCACCTTATGGTCGTTCTCCTGTAAGTCTAGATTATCGAATCGGACGCAAAACTGATAGTTAATTGTAACGTTCAGGGCCTCCTAATGACGATGGAACACTCAAATTGCGTCGAGATTCATTACATCGTCCTCCAGCCGACTTGTCTCCATGGGTCTATTGCTGCCTCGGGCACCTTATGGTCGTTCTCCTGTGAGTCAAGATTATCGAATCGGACGCAAAACTGATAGTTAATTGTAACGTTCAGGGCCTCCTAATGACGATGGAACACTCAAATTGCGTCCCAATTTAATACATCGTCCTCCAGCCGACTTATCTCCATGGGTCTATTGCTGCCTCGGGTACCTTATGTTCGTTCTCCTGTGAGTCTAGATTATCGAATCGGACGCAAAACTGATAGTTAATTGTAACGTTTCTGGGCATCCTAATGACGATGGAACACTCAAATTGCGTCCCGATTCAATACATCGTCCCCCAGCCGAAGTGTCTCGATAGGTCTATTGCTGCCTCAGGCACCTTATGGTCGTTCTCCTGTGAGTCTAGATTATCGAATCGGACGCAAAACTGATAGTTAATTGTAACGTTCAGGGCCTCCTAATGACGATGGAACACTCAAATTGCGTCCCGATTCAATACATCGTCCACCAGCCGACGTGTCTCCATGGGTCTATTGCTTCCTCGGGCACTTTATGGTCGTTCTCCTGTGAGTCTAGGTTATCGAATCGGACGCAAAACTGATAGTTAATTGTAACGTTCAGGGCCTCCTAATGACGATGGAACACTCATATTGCGTCCCGATTCAATACATCGTCCTCCAGCCGACTTATCTCCATGGGTCTATTGCTGCCTCGGGCACCTTATGTTCGTTCTCCTGTGAGTCTAGATTATCGAATCGGACGCAAAACTGATAGTTAATTGTAACGTTCAGGGCCTCCTAATGACGATGGAACACTCAAATTGCGTCCCAATTTAATACATCGTCCTCCAGCCGACTTATCTCCATGGGTCTATTGCTGCCTCGGGTACCTAATGTTCGTTCTCCTGTGAGTCTAGATTATCGAATCGGACGCAAAACTGATAGTTAATTGTAACGTTCAGGGCATCCTAATGACGATGGAACACTCAAATTGCGTCCCGATTCAATACATCGTCCCCCAGCCGACGTGTCTCGATAGGTCAATTGCTGCCTCGGGCACCTTATGGTCGTTCTCCTGTGAGTCTAGATTGTAGAATCTGACGCAAAACTGATAGTTAATTGTAACGTTCAGGGCCTCCTAATGACGATGGAACACCCAAATTGCGTCCCGATTCTATACGTCGTCCTCCAAGCGACTTGTCTCAATGGGTCTATTGCTGCCTCGGGCACCTTATGGTCGTTCTCCTGTGAGTCTAGGTTATCGAATCGGACGCAAAACTGATAGTTAATTGTAACGTTCATGGCCTCCTAATGACGATGGAACACTCAAATTTCGTCGAGATTCAATATATCGTCCTCCAGCCGACTTGTCTTCATGGGTCTATTGCTGCCTCGGGCACCTTATGGTCGTTCTCCTGTGAGTCTAGATTATCGAATCGGACGCAAAACTGATTGTTAACTGTAACGTTCAGGGCCTCCTAATGACGATGGAACACTCAAATTGCGTCCCGATTCAATTCATCGTCCTTTAGCCGACTTGTCTCCATGGGTCTATTGCTGCCTCGGGCACTTTATGGTCGTTCTCCTGTGAGTCTAGATTTTCGAATCGGACGCAAAACTGATAGATAATTGTAATGTTCAGGACCTCCAAATGTCGATGGTGCACTCAAATTGTGTCCCGATTCAATACATCGTCCTTCAGCCGATTTACCTCCATGGGTCTATTGCTGCCTCGGGTACCTTATGGTCGTTCTCCTGTGAGTCTAGATTATCGAACCGGACGCAAAACTAATACTTAATTCTATCGTTCAGGGCCTCCTAATGACCATGGAACACTCAAATTGCGTCGAGATTCAATACATCGTCCTCCAGCCGACGTGTCTCCATGGGTCTATTGCTGCCTCGGGCACCTTATGGTCGCTCTTCTGTGAGTCTAGATTATAGAATCGGACGCAATACTGATGGTTAATTGCAACGTTCAGGGCCTCCTAATGACGATGGAACACTCAAATTGCGTCCCGATTCTATACATCGTCCTCCAGCCGACTTATCTCCATGGGTCTATTGCTGCCTCGAGCACCTTATGGTCGTTCTCCAGTGAGTCTAGATTATCGAATCGGACGCAAAACTGATAGTTAATTGTAACGTTCAGGGCCTCCTAATGACGATGGAACACCGAAATTGCGTCGAGATTGAATACATCGTCCTCCAGACGACTTGTCTCCATGGATCTATTGCTGCCTCGGGCACATTGTGGTCGTTCTCCTGAGAGTCAAGATTATCGAATCGGACACGAAACTGATAGTTATTTGTAACGTTCAGGGCCGCCTAATGACGATGGAACACTCAAATTGCGTCGAGATTCAATACATCGTCCTCCAGCCGACTTATCTCCATGGGTCTATTGCTGCCTCGGGCACCTTATGTTCGTTGTCCTGTGAGTCTAGATTATCGAATCGGACGCAAAACTGATAGTTAATTGTAACGTTCAGGGCCTCCTAATGACGATGGAACACTCAAATTGCGTCGAGATTCAATACATCTTCCTCCAGCCGACTTGTCTCCATGGGTCTATTGCTGCCTCGGGCACCTTATGGTCGTTCTCCTGTGAGTCAAGATTATCGAATCGGACGCAAAACTGATAGTTAATTGTAACGTTCAGGGCCTCCTAATGATGATGGAACACTCATATTGCGTCCCGATTCAATACATCGTCCTCCAGCCGACTTATCTCCATGGGTCTATTGCTGCCTCGGGCACCTTATGTTCGTTCTCCTGTGAGTCTAGATTATCGAATCGGACGCAAAACTGATAGTTAATTGTAACGTTCAGGGCCTCCTAATGACGATGGAACACTCAAATTGTGTCCCAATTTAATACATAGTCCTCCAGCCGACTTATCTCCACGGGTCTATTGCCGCCTCGGGTACCTTATGTTCGTTCTCCTGTGAGTCTAGATTATCGAATCGGACGCAAAACTGATAGTTAATTGTATCGTTCAGGGCATCCTAATGACGATGGAACACTCAAATTGCGGCCAGATTCAATACATCGTCCTCCAGCCGACTTGTCTCCATGGGTCTATTGCTGCCTCGGGCACCTTATGTTCGTTCTCCTGTGAGTCAAGATTATCGAATCGGACGCAAAACTGATAGTTAATTGTAACGTTCAGGGCCTCCTAATGACGATGGAACACTCATATTGCGTCCCGATTCAATACATCGTCCTCCAGCCGACTTGTCTCCATGGGTCTATTGCTGCCTCGGCCACATTATGATCGCTCTCCTGTGAGTCTAGATTATCGAATCGGACGCAAAACTGATAATTAATTGTAACGTTCAGGGCCTCCTAATGACGATGGAACACTCAAATTGCGTCCCGATTCAATACATCATCCTCCAGCCGACGTGTCTCCATGGGTCTATTGCTGCCTCGGGCACCTTATGGTCGTTCTCCTGTGAGTCTAGATTATCGAATCGGACGCAAAACTGATAGTTAATTGTAACGTTCATTGCCACTAATGACGATGGGACACTCAATTTGCGTCCCGATTCAATACATCGTCCTCCGGCCGACTTATCTCCATGGGTCTATTGCTGCCTAGGGCACCTTATGGTCGTTCTCCTGTAAGTCTAGATTATCGAATCGGACGCAAAACTGATAGTTAATTGTAACGTTCAGGGCCTCCTAATGACGATGGAACACTCAAATTGCGTCGAGATTCAATACAACGTCCTCCAGCCGACTTGTCTCCATGGGTCTATTGCTGCCTCGGGCACCTTATGGTCGTTCTCCTGTGAGTCAAGATTATCGAATCGGACGCAAAACTGATAGTTAATTGTAACGTTCAGGGCCTCCTAATGACGATGGAACACTCATATTGCGTCCCGATTCAATACATCGTCCTCCAGCCGACTTATCTCCATGGGTCTATTGCTGCCTCGGGCACCTTATGTTCGTTCTCCTGTGAGTCTAGATTATCGAATCGGACGCAAAACTGATAGTTAATTGTAACGTTCAGAGCCTCCTAATGACGATGGAACACTCAAATTGCGTCCCAATTTAATACATCGTCCTCCAGCCGACTTATCTCCATGGGTCTATTGCTGCCTCGGGTACCTTATGTTCGTTCTCCTGTGAGTCTAGATTATCGAATCGGACGCAAAACTGATAGTTAATTGTAACGTTCAGGGCATCCTAATGACGATGGAACACTCAAATTGCGTCCCGATTCAATACATCGTCTCCCATCCGACGTGTCTCGATACGTCTATTGCTGCCTCGGGCACCTTATGGTCGTTCTCCTGTGAGTCTAGATTATAGAATCTGACGCAAAACTAATAGTTAATTGTAACGTTCAGGGCCTCCTAATGACGATGGAACACCCAAATTGCGTCCCGATTCTATACTTCGTCCTCCAAGCGACTTGTCTCAATGGGTCTATTGTTGCCTCGGGCACCTTATGGTCGTTCTCCTGTGAGTCTAGGTTATCGAATCGGACGCAAAACTGATAGTTAATTGTAACGTTCAGGGCCTCCTAATGACAATGGAACACTCAAATGGCGTCCTGATTCAATACATCGTCCTCCAGCTGACTTATCTCCATGGGTCTATTGCTGCCTCGGGCACCTTATGGTCGTTCTCCTGTGAGTGTAGATTATCGAATCGGACGCAAAACTGATAGTTAGTTGTAACGTTCAGGGCCTCCTAATAACGATGGAACACTCAAATTGCGTCGAGATTCAATACATCGTCCTCCAGCCGACTTGTCTCCATGGGTCTATTGCTGCCTCGGGCACTTTATGGTCGTTCTCCTGTGAGTCTAGATTATCGAATCGGACGCAAAACTGATAGTTAATTGTAACGTTCAGGGCCTCCTAATGACGATGGAACACTCAAATTGCGTCCCGATTCAATACATCGTCCTCCAGCCGACGTGTCTCCATGGGTCTATTGCTTCCTCGGGCACTTTATGGTCGTTCTCCTGTGAGTCTAGGTTATCGAATCGGACGCAAAACTGATAGTTAATTGTAACGTTCAGGGCCTCCTAATGACGATGGAACACTCATATTGCGTCCCGATTCAATACATCGTCCTCCAGCCGACTTATCTCCATGGGTCTATTGCTGCCTCGGGCACCTTATGTTCGTTCTCCTGTGAGTCTAGATTATCGAATCGGACGCAAAACTGATAGTTAATTGTAACGTTGAGGGCCCCCTAATGACGATGGAACACTCAAATTGCGTCCCAATTTAATATATCGTCCTCCAGCCGACTTATCTCCATGGGTCTATTGCTGCCTCGGGTACCTTATGTTCGTTCTCCTGTGAGTCTAGATTATCGAATCGGACGCAAAACTGATAGTTAATTGTAACGTTCAGGGCATCCTAATGACGATGGAACACTCAAATTGCGTCCCGATTCAATACATCGTCCCCCAGCCGACGTGTCTCGATAGGTCTATTGCTGCCTCGGGCACCTTATGGTCGTTCTCCTGTGAGTCTAGATTATAGAATCTGACGCAAAACTGATAGTTAATTGTAACGTTCAGGGCCTCCTAATGACGATGGAACACCCAAATTGCGTCCCGATTCTATACGTCGTCCTCCAAGCGACTTGTCTCAATGGGTCTATTGCTGCCTCGGGCACCTTATGGTCGTTCTCCTGTGAGTCTAGGTTATCGAATCGGACGCAAAACTGATAGTTAATTGTAACGTTCAGGGCCTCCTAATGACAATGGAACACTCAAATGGCGTCCTGATTCAATACATCGTCCTCCAGCTGACTTATCTCCATGGGTCTATTGCTGCCTCGGGCACCTTATGGTCGTTCTCCTGTGAGTGTAGATTATCGAATCGGACGCAAAACTGATAGTTAGTTGTAACGTTCAGGGCCTCCTAATGATGATGGAACACTCAAATTGCGTCGAGATTCAATACATCGTCCTCCAGCCGACTTGTCTCCATGGGTCTATTGCTGCCTCGGGCACTTTATGGTCGTTCTCCTGTGAGTCTAGATTATCGAATCGGACGCAAAACTGATAGTTAATTGTAACGTTCAGGGCCTCCTAATGACGATGGAACACTCAAATTGCGTCCCGATTCAATACATCGTCCTCCAGCCGACGTGTCTCCATGGGTCTATTGCTTCCTCGGGCACTTTATGGTCGTTCTCCTGTGAGTCTAGATTATCGAATCGGACGCAAAACTGATAGTTAATTGTAACGTTCAGGGCCTCCTAATGACGATGGAACACTCAAATTGCGTCCCAATTCAATACATCGTCCTCCAGCCGACGTGTCTCCATGGGTCTATTGCTTCCTTGGGCACCTTATGGTCGTTCTCCTGTGAGTCTTGATTATCGAATCGGACGCAAAACTGATAGTTAATTGTAACGTTCAGGGCCTCCTAATGACGATGGAACACTCAAATTGCGTCGAGATTCAATACATCGTCCTCCAGCCGACGTGTCTCCATGGGTCTATTGCTGCCTCGGGCACCTTATGGTCGTGCACAGAATCACTGCACTCTGCAGATTCCAATGAATCAGATGGTCTGTGGAGAGCTGAAATGACAGTCATTTGTGGGTGGGGGTGAAAAGGGATGTTTTATGCCGTCATTGCTAACGCCAGTGTTACAATATCATATTTCTTCATCAAGGTTGATATGTCAAATATCTATGTCACAGAAATATCTATGTCCGTATTACATGGTGTAATACGGAACTTCGTCAAATGTCACCTGCCGTCAAATAAATATGATCAAATCTACGACCTCGCAGTAGATTTGATCATAAAAGTTGCCTGTCTTCTGTTCACCTCAATGTGAAATGTTACTACTTGTAGCGCTAGCATCGTTGCAATGTTCTGTCACGAGTGGTTGTTAACATGGCCGCGAAGTTTAATTTGCGTGTGCCGTCAACTACAACATTAATGGAAATGTATGATGCCGATGAGGCACTTTACACTACTCAGGATGCTCCACATTGTAAAGCACTTCATCAGCTTCATACATTTGGTATGCAAAATGGAATTATTACTTTGATCTATGATAAAAATAGTTCTTAACGCACATAAAGTGCGCTGAACATTTATTTATTTTCAGATATTGGTCCTTTAGTGCTTTATAAATTGCTTCACACATTTAAGGTATTATTTTAGTTAATGTGCACTGTTATATTCGAGTGCTGTTCTGTAAGCCAGAGTAACTCCCTTGTTGCAAGAAATCTTATTGTGAGTCTGTCTTCTGCAGGTATAGCAGTTATTAAGTGAGTATTGTGCTATACGACGAGACAGTTCACTGAGCGAATACTGAAATGCTTGCTCATCCATTCTTAAGTAATTTATGTATGACTTATGTCCTCCACTAGAAGTTCACATAACAAATGTTGTTGAATGTTTTTATTGTTTCACCGTAAAACCCACAGCTTCACCCATGTAGGTTTCTTCCCCCCCCCCCCCCACCCCCCCCACTTCTCTTCCAAATGCACACACAGTGCTATTGTGGTACATGCAACTGCTGCGCAAAATAACAAGTTGTTGTTGTCAGCCATCTTGAATTTTGACAAAAAATGATGATGACAGTGTAATACCACTTTTTAGCGCCACATCAAATATATTTGTCAAACAAATTTGACAAATATTTGATCATATCTTTGATCAAATCTTTGACAAAGAAATATGGTAGTGTAATACTGGACTAAGGGGCTCACACACATGATTGTGGATTTTATTGGGTCCAGGGGCTGTGTCTTGACACACTGATGAAGCATTGCAATACTCCAATTCATAAAATGGCACACTGTACGATTCAAATCCTTGTGCATGGAAGGATAAGATGTTTACCTCCAGCAAACATTTCTGAGCTAGGAAATAAAGATAGTAGCTAATGCATGCGGACACTTTGTAAAGAGTGCTGCAAAATATTCAGCAATGACTGCAGATCAGTTCAAACATCACCAACGAGATAAGTCAGGAACTACTGGGCACGCAAAAATAACTAGGATCATATGCACCCAATTCAAAAATATAGAATATGAAGACAGAGGAGTTAAAAAACGACTACATTCTTCACGGTAAATGATAACAGCTGAACAGTGGCAACTGTTTGATGTTATTATTTACTGTGAAGAATTTCAAGAGTTGATGTTTCAGCCATGTTTAAAATCTTGAAACAACTACATGTCCATCCCAATTGATGTATGGGAAGACAGCTAAAAACTGGGACGTGGAGGAAGGGCTATAAAATACACCATACTGAAACTCAGATCCAGAGCCAAAAATTAAATGTCCTTCACCATATTATGACAGATAAAAAGTAAAACACGATCGACAGCCTGCACATCGTTTGGGTGAAAGGACTGATAACTCAGACGTCGAACCCAAGCAGAAATGCAAATGGCCAAAACATGGGCATTCCGTCCGGAAACGGTGGACAGCTAACACTTGGGTGCAATGTGCAGAAAGTGATGCAGAAGCGCCATTTAAATGGCCATGGCCAGAAAGGCAGTGCCCTATAAGCAACCTAGTTAAAACGAACTCCTTCCAGCAGGAGTGTTGAGAGCTCGTCCAAGCCGCTGGGAGAGGCTTAGTAATCTGGAGCTTGTTCCCATGAAGGGAGGACCAATGGCAATGCTGAAGTGACACCACCTCCTGACAGATGGCAACACAGATCATCGGAGGGAATATAGGGACAAATGGGCCGAGGTATGAGGACTACAGCCTTGGCAGTAGCATCAGCAGCCTCGTTTTCTGGCAGAGCAACATAACCAGGAACCCACATAAACATCACAGTGGGTCCATCACGAGTGACCAAGTGACAGTTTTCCACTGCACTAAGGGATGGATTGAGCAGTGTGCCGGAAGCCGATATTGAAAGACATGGGTGCCAATGACAAAGACACACCCGACCCCACGGTCAGTCCAAGAGCTATCAGTGTATACAAAGGTACTATTGCGAAGTTCCATGTGAAGGGCGTGAAACTGAAGGCAATAGACATAGAAGCTGGAGTAGTGATGTTAGGAAACAAATGAAGGCCAAGGTTAATATGGGCCACTTCACAAAGCCAAGGTGGTGAAGGGTTCAACCCACTGGGAAAGGTGCAGGTAGTGTGAAGTTAAGCCACCGTAGAAAGTGCCGAAAGCAGACTCCAGGAGGTTACAGAGAAGAGGGACATGCCTCACACTTGTGATCAAAGGAATCATCAAAGGAGGAGGCATTGGATGGGTGGCCACGCATGGCAGACAAACAGCACACATACCCGCTGAAAGTCACAGTAGAAAGGCAGTGGTAGTTCAGAAGCTTTGACAGACAGCCTCTCGACTGGGCTAGTGTAAAAGGCGCCAGTGGCCAAATGGATACCACGATGGTGGATAGTGTTGGGACGGCATAAGAGGACTGGATGTGCAGACGCAAACCCAAGCACTAATGGACAAGGGATCAGTACAAACAGAGGAGAGTGGTTCTGTCTGCACCCCAGGAAATAACATTCAGGATACGTGGGACACTGAGGGACCGCGTACAGTGGGCTACTGGGTAAGGCACATGGGAGGACCAAGAGAGTTTCCTATGAGCCCCAGGAATTTCATAGTTTCAACGAACGGAAGAGCAACAGGCTCAAGATGTAAAGAAGGTGAGAAAAACCAATTGCATAGCCAGAAATTTATACAGACAGTTAAAAACGAAAGCCATTGTTGATTCTTCATGAGTAAAGGTGACCGAGACATTACTGAAGACGGCGCTCAATGAAACATGTCCATGGAGAACTGCAATAGGTGGCAAAATCGTCAATCAAAAGGTAGCCGGAGATACACGGCACAAGACACGCCATTATAGTGTTAATGCCAATAGCAAACAGAGCAATGCTAAGGATGGATAAAAGTGTCCGACGAGACAGAACCCATACCCATCTTGAAAGCTCAGTCTTTTAAAAATTCCTCAAGGAAACAGGGCAGGCGGCCGCAGAAGCCCCACATGTAGAGAGCACGGAGGATACCAGTACTCCATCAGGTGTCATAGATCTCTTGAAAATCGAGAAACAAAGCCACGGTCTGAGATTTCCAAAGAACACCATTCATGACATGGATGGACAAAGTGACGAGATGGTGAACTGCAGAATAGCGAGTTTGAAATCTACACTGGGCAGTCGTCATTAAAATGCTAGACTCGGCCCATCATACCAGCCGGGCATGAATGATTTTTCTGTCACCTTGCAAACAATGCTTGTGAGAGAAATGAGACAGTAGCTAGAAGGAATGTGTTTGTCCTTATCGGGCTTAGGTATGGGTATGACGGTGGCTTCACACCAGCTTCTGGGGAAACTTGCCCTCTAGCAGGATGCGGTTTTATGTATTAAGTAGAAAGTGCTTGCCCATAAGAGAAAGGTGCTGCAACATCTGAATGTGGACAGTGCTGGCCCTGGGGAGGAGGATCAGGATGAAGTGAGAGCATGATCTAACTACCTCACAGTATAGACTGCATTGTAGCACTCCCGATTCTGAGAAAAGACGGGTATCACCCGAGCCACCTCCACTCGTTTTTGATTAAGGCAAGCAGGGTGATATTGGGAAGAGCTCAAAATTACCACAAATTGGTGGCCCAAGGTGTTGGAGATAGCAATAGGGTCCACAATGACATCGTCTGTTAATGTCAGGCTGTAATTTGGGGAATGGATCTTGTTCCCAGAGAGCCGTCACTGGTTGGCCCATACGACAGAGGAAGGGGTGGAACTGTTAAAAGAACTAGTAAATGAAATCAGCTAACTTTTTTGGTATCCGGAAGAATGCGGCACTTTGCATGCATCTGTTTATAATGAATGCAGTTTGCCAATGTAGGATGACTGTTAAAAATGCGGAGAGGACATCTCCGTGCATGATTTGCGTCGTGGCATGCCCCAGACCACCACAGGACTGGAACACAGCTTGGTAAGGAGGAAGTGTGAGGAATGGAATGTTCTGTGGCAGTAAGGACAACATTCGTAAGATATTCCACCTGTTCATGACAACCTGGGAAACCTTGTTTTTTGAAGGTCGCCAAGGAGGATTAAAGCCACCGGTCAGCCTTGGTAAGCTGCCATCTGGGTGTGCAAGCAGGTGGGGTAGGAGTCAGCAAATGGATAGCACATGGGAAATGGCCACTCGAGTAGGTGTCAGAAAGAATAGACCACTCAATACGATGGACAAGCTGGGCAGTGCACATGGAAAAAGGTGTGCGAGGAGTCGAAAAGTAATGTGGATGCTCCTGTGTTAAGGCAGAAGATGTTACGTTGATTAAGAGGGTCAGCCAAGAGCGCACCTCTCTGCCAGGTTCTGGGAGAACCCCAAAAGAGAATGATGCACATTAAAGTCACAGATTAGAAGAAATGAGTGAGGTAGCTGCCCAGTAATCTGGAGGAAGTCTACCCTGGTTCCATCAAATGACAGTGAAATATAAATGGCACAAAAGGAAAAGGTCAAGTGAAGGAGGAAAGGGCAAACTACAGCAGCTTTAAGACGGGTAGTCAAGGAGATGGGTTGATTATGATCATCATCTCAAATTAGCAGCACAACTCCCAATGAGACGGAATGCCGATACTATGGGGAAGGTCAAAACAGACCAGGAAGAAATGTGAAAGCTCAAAGTGGTAATGAGGACGCAATTTTGTTTCCCGAAGGCAAAGTACAAGCAGACACTGCGATTCTAAAAGGAACTGTAAATCCTCTTCACGGTACCGAAGGCTGTGAATATTACGCTGGAGGAGAGTCATGATGAGGAAAAAATAAAGGGGTATCACCTCAGTGGCTGCCGATTGACAACCTGCGAAGACTCTGCTGTCTTGTGCTGTCGGTCTGTGGAGCCCAAAGCAGAAAAACGGTTGCTGGTGTGCACTGGCGACATGGACGCCGGTTGGGTGAAGATATCACACGGCGACACCATCGAAGAGGATCTTCGAGTCATTAAACGAGAAGACTGTTTGCCTTTGTTGGAATTCTTGGAGCCTTTCCGGTAAGCAGGGGATAATACAGGTGTTGGTTGACTGAAGGGACGTAGTAAGTCTTCACAGAAGGAGTACTTCTGTCCTTTCCAGCCTGCTGGTTGTGTAGCTGGTGGCTTTGCCCCTTGAGGTGAGAGTCTGATGGCCAGTTGCACAGCTGGACGAGGGGACGGTGATGCTACTATGACACTGATTTCACAACATCAGAGCTGAAGTTCAAATCCAATGTGTGGGTCTATGTCCTTCACGGAGCGAGATGTAGCGAGAACATTACTGTAAGTGTCAGATGGTAGAATGCAGGGTTTGCAGCTAGCCAGTAACTTGCGAGCAACCAGGTAAGGCACTTTTTCCTTTACCCAGATCTTCTGGACAAACCGTTCATCAAGATACATGGGACAATCTCGAGAGGAGGTGGCATCGCCACCATTGCAGTTGATACAACAGGGGGGAAGGAAGCAGACAATCGCCCTAGTACACATCCCCACGACAGGTTACGCAGTTGGCTAGGTGTCAAGACATTCTAGTGTAGTTGAAACAATGACACTGGTAGCAGTGCATCGGGTTCAGAATGTAGAGCTGGACTGTGATAATTTCATAGCCTGCTTTGATCACAGACGGAAGCACCACTCTATCAAACATGAGAAAAAGAGTGCGTGTGGGCGCTAAGGAGGAATCTACCTTTTTCATCACCTGATGGTCAGCAATGACATCCTGATCAGAGAGGATTGGATTTCAGCCTCAGCCAGACCATTGAGCAGTCTGGTGTAAATAACATCATGGGAAGAATTCAAAGTTGTATGGATATCAACACAAACAAGATAACTGTGGAGAAGCGAGGGGGCAAGCAGTTGTTGAGCTTAAGAAACAGAAGTAGTCGGCATAGTCCATATGAATTCAGGGGCTAGGAAAAAATCTTTCCTTCATAGTCTCCGATGTTATCGAATTTAATGTATGTTAAAATGAAGGTTTAAGTAAGGAACATGTATTTTTTGTTTCATGCAAAAAAATTCTGCTCCGAGACGCAGCCCTCCAAAGATGACACTGCGCATACCATTTTGAAGGTGCAAATTTTGGAAAAAAAAATTTAAAATCTCTGGAACAATTATATATTTTTGTTGCTTTTTTTATTTGAAATATTATTGCTTTATTATTACAAAGAAATCTTAGATCAAGTTCTTTTACTATAGCATTCTGAACTTTTTTTTATAATTTATGGGATTTTTTTTAATGACAATCCATAAAATTGATATTTTCTGTTGATTAGTACCATGTAGCTCTACATGCCCTGCAAAAGGGAGCTTCCACTTTTAGGTTGAACAGGTTTTATAAACAATTGAAATTTTTGCCATACATAAAACCTGTTGTATGAGCACAACAGGCTCATAAAATTAAACAAAATAAAAAAACTAGCTTTATTTAACGTAATTTTAGTTTTGAAAGATGAGTAAGAGACTCATTTTTCAAGCATTTTAAATGGTTTCAAAATGTATCTGAAAGATCCAAAGACTTACATAAAGTTCACTACAATTTCGATTAACTGGTGCCTATAATCTCTGCAATCCACCAGTCACACTCATATAAACACGCCACAAACATCCCCCTCTCAGATTGTGAATCTGAATATCATGCTGCTGCTTCTGAGGTATTGGCCGAACAAACTAAATTTCTTCTTTTTTGCTCTTTTAAGTGCATGCAATATGAGTTCACCCATCACCGAGTCCAAAAATGTGTCTTCTGAATTCCTTTCACAGGAATAGTTTGTTTGGACCGTTCCTTTTTCTGCTCAGAGAATTCCTCGATTTCCTCTTCAGACAATAGAATGAGGGCTGTGGATGTGTAAGATTTCACGACTCTTGTAAAATCCTCAGCATTCTGAATCACAGCTGTATCTGTTCTGGAAAAATGAAGTTTTGTAGCATGGTGCTTCAGCAGGCCGCCTACACAATCGCAAGGCCCCTTCCAGTGACCAGTAGCACTGTATACGCAGTCAGTTGGCACAAGCAACTTACTCAATTCAAACAGCTGGTAACGATTTTTAAAATGACTAGGAGCACCATCAGAAATAATGATGATCTTCTCAGCCCCTGTTTGCAGATGAATTTTGCGCATTGCTAGAAAAGCATATACTGAGTCATGTCCTGTGCCATCGCTTATGACTGCAACACTTGTGATCTTGTTTTGAAAAAAATGTCATTCTTGTAAAAATTGAAACCTTTGTGCTTCTTGTGGAGGAATTACAGAACAGTTCTCAGCAAAATCACAGTGAAGCACTTCTGCAATGTGGTGGTGTTGCAATTTCTTCAGATGTTTGTGTGGTACTGCTTTAACTGACCATTTACCAAGTTCATCAATGAAACTGTAAAAGGCAACAGTTTTCTCAATTAGTTCATTTTCCTCCCATGCCACGTATATAATTTCTGCAGGGTTATCTGCTATGTCTTCTGGGCCAAGTGTCTGTAAAGACAGTCCCCCCCTTTCCAGGGCAGTCACCAGATTCTTGAAACAAACAAGTCTCTCACTTTACGTCACAAACTACTAACGACTTCAGACACCCAACCAAGGTGTCATATGTCACATGCTCCAGTAAGTTCTTCAAAGTTACCACACAGTCAAAAATTCTCACAGTACACACAGACAGACATCTCTAAGTGATTAACTACCCACTTAGGTCACAGTGCATAAAATTTTAATCTTCCAATATAAGTTGTATAGTTGCTCTTACAAATTGCAAAAGTTTCTTTAATACTGCAAGTCATGTCTCTCTTCACTTTCACAACTTTATGACCTTCAACGGTTTTGTTGGCAGTATGGCAATAACAGCCCCATTTATCTTCCATATAAAATGATTGCACTATTTTAACTTTAGTTGCTTCTACAGGATGACAATAATAGGGATCTGGTCTTCCAAAGACTCCTTTTACAGACCTCACATTTCCTGATTTGTCTATCACATACTCTGATACTGATGGAACATGGTTCAAAATTCTTTTTCAAAATGTCCCTGGAATAATAGTTAAAACTTCCACCTTTTCACTGTAGGATGCACAATATTCAGCAGCTGAATTGATATTTGTGAAAAATTCCTGGCAAGAGGTGCACGAGTGCTTTTTTTCATTTTCTTCTGAAGATGGAATTTCTACTTTGAAGAATGTGGTCAGTTTTGCATAGTGTATTCACCCACAGCTTTAGTGACTTCTCTGCACTTTCTTGATGCCTAGAGCTTATGACTCGACTTCACTGACCATGGTTTCTTAACAGGACTAACACCTACCTCTGTAGTTGACTGGTTCAGGGTATTTAATTCTTCCTCTACTGAAGCAAAATCTGCATCATCTGTATCATGGAAGACTTCACCTTGTTCAGATATTATCATTGTTATTCTGTCAAAACATTTAGGACACAAAAGTAGTCACTGGAAACACCATTTTGAAAGAGAATCTTCCAATGAGAAAACTTATCACCACCTTGAACAAAATCTGCGTTTTTATTTGCCTAATATGAAGTGTTGGCAGATGAGCCAACACCGTGTTCCTAGAGGAGGCCGAAATGCACGCGTTTAAACTCACGCAGGCTGGCGTGAGGTCTGAAACAGGATACGTAATGAATGCTATAAAGAAAAGTACATAGCTGCTGGAATACTTAACTTTAATCCATAATTGGTGTACATCGCTCTTGACGGTACATGTTATAACCACAATATAAATGGGTAATGGCACCTTGCTGGGTCGTAGCAAATGACGTAGCTGAAGGCTATGCTAACTATCGTCTCGGCAAATGAGAGCGTAGTTGTCAGTGTAGCATCGCTCGCAAAGTCTGCTGTACAACTGGGGCGAGTGCTAAGAAGTCTCTCTAGACCTGCCATGTGGTGGCGCTCGGTCTTCTATCACTGACAGTGGCGACACGCGGGTCCGACGTATACTAACGGATCGCGGCCGATTTAAAGGCTACCACCTAGCAAGTGTGGTGTCTGGCGGTGACACCACATTATATATCACTCTTTTATGGATATGCAAATAGTCAGCACACTTCACTCTCCTGTGGCCCCAGTCAGAAGACATTTCGAAGTCCTTTCCACAAAACACACTGCAACTTTGTCTACTGGCGAATTCCTCACGAAAACACAGAACTTACAGGATGGTGTCAGATTTCTTAGAAGTCTCTTCACTAAACAAATTAGCACTGAACAACTACAATACAGAAACCTGCAATGAACAACCACAACAAAGAAACTGACAAGAATCCACAACAAAGTGTAAGAAATATCTGCAACAATGAAAGTGAAAAGAAGTAACTGCAACAGAGACATCGGAAATAAGCATTGTAATAAAGAAATTAGTAAAAAACCTACTTCAGTGAAGACATACATTACCCTTGAAAGTTAAAAATGACTTTTTTTAATTTTTATTTTTTTAAAATAAAACCTGCCTGACTTAGAAGTGGGTGCTCCCCTTTAAAGAGAATATAGTACTACATGGAACTAATCAACAGAAAAATCTAAGCTTTCTGGATTGGCATTTTTGAGAAATTTTTTTTTTCAATTACAAAAATTCAAAAAGGGATAGTGAAATAACTTTGACTGATTAATGTCCAAACAGAGGATACCATTGTAATCATAAAGCTATTACCTTTAAAATAAAAAAACTAACAAACTATCTACAACTGTTACAGAGAAGCAGGATATTAAAATTTTTCCGTAATTCGCATCTTCAGAATGGTGTGTCCAGTGTCATATTTGGAGGCCGGTATTTTGGAGAAAAGAAAGAAGTATGAGTTTCTTGCTTACTCCTGGATTTTAACATATGCTACATTCAGTAACATCCAAGACTATGAAGGTAGCCCCCTCCCCCTTCCACCTGAAGATGCAGATTATGCCAGTCTCCAAAAGCAAAATGCCATTCCGTAAACTAAAGCAGGATTTCACAGGGTCAGCAATGGCACCAACAACTTTTCGAATAATAAACAGATTTACCGTTGCAAAGGACTGACTGTCTTCAGTACGTGTAATCACAAGGAACTGTGGTGCAGGTGGAAGGGTCTTTGAACCTGTAGCCTCATTCCGTTTAGGTTTTGTGGATGTTGATTGTGAAGATGATTGGTTCTAGTTTGTCCGATGGCACGCTCCTTTCAACTGTGCGCCCCCTTCACTGCCTTAGGTGATTGTTCACACCTCCCTGAACACCTGGCAGAGGGGCCAATCAGAAATTTGGGAAGGTAGCAGCACAGGCAATCATCCCTCCCTGCGTCTGGCCTGTATCAGGATGTGCACGCGATCCTTACCTGTTGACCTGGGGCTGGGAATTACGTGTTATCCAGTGACCTGTTACACATCAGACACGTGGGTCGGCCTTCAGGAGCGCACAGAGAGGAAGAAGAAAAAGAGGAGCGTCAAACGCCGAAGTGGAGGACGGATAGGAGAAGGTAAACAAAGGAAAATGGAACGAAAATAGTGATCATGTCAGCAACGGACAATGTGGAACATTCCCAACAGCACCCCCCACATGCTCCCCAAGGGAGGACGTAAAGAATAGCTAGAAGATAGATATGCATCCCAGAAGGGAAAACATGCTGCAAAGGCTGGAGCCCCGCAGTGTCCAAGCACGAACCTGCGAAAGAGTGGCGAGCCCTCTGGGGGACTGTGGATGGTGGGTGGCGGCAAATGTTGCAGTTCCCAACGTTCCTGCTTTCTCTTCTTTAATAGAAAGCATGCCTTCACTTGAAGTCTCTTGAATGACATTGACTGGTCCACAGAGGGATGGCATTTGCATCTAAGTGCCCTGAAACACTCTCAGATAGCTGCATCTATTGGGTTTCGAAAATTATAGAGTTTGCTGTCCTAAGTGAAGAATGTGGTGCATGCTCCATAGATCGATGGTTGGTGTGTGTGTGTCTGTGTGTGTGTGTGAGAGAGAGAGAGAGAGAGAGAGAGAGAGAGAGAGAGAGAGAGAGTGAGAGAGAGAGGGGGGGGAGGGGAGTCGCTGTCAAGGGTTGGTGGCACCTGCTGGTCAGTGACAACTACTCAGTGAAAGTGTCAGCGTGTATGAGCATGCAGGCATATGCAGTCGCCCTCTCAGTGTAAAGGCCAGTTGTACAACAGGATTTGTAATTTATAATAGCAAGGAGTTGGATCTCTGAGAATTTTGTCTCCTGAAGAGCCATGCCAACTGTAGAGTAACTACTCACTCAGCTAGGTGGAGATGACAGTTCACTGAAGGGAAGTCAGATTGAGATCTAACAAAAGATTGTATGGGAAAAGAAGTATGAATTACTTTGCTGCTGAGTCACATTCCACCTGAATGTGCGATTCTTCATTAACATTTGTGGCACAATCCTGCACAGCAGCCTGCCACGCAGCAATGCTGGCCCACAGGCTTGACCAGCCCAGTCCACAGCCTGAACTCCTCAGCTGTCGTGGCCACATTGCCAGCAGGTAGCACTCGGCTGCTCAGTCTACCACAGCCCACCAGACTGTATGGGCCGGACAGCGTATCAAACGTACATCCCACACTGCAAACTGAACTCTACCACTCTAGATGTGCTGTTACCTCCTCCCAATGAGGGTTTTCCCAACGTACCTTCAAAAGCACTTAACAACGTACTGATGAGGCCAAAGTATTTTTCTCTGTGAAAAGAATTTCATTTTACACAATGTATGCGAAATAAATGCTCAACAATATATTTGAAGTAATTTTTTTGAAATGTTATTTGCTGCCAAAATGCACACATGCAATTGCTAACACACCTGATTAGATATGTTTGTTTACACTTTGAACATCTTCATTTTAAGGGTTGCATTTCTATAGATTTCTCTGCCATTACACAGACAAATTAGATTTCGACATATCCAGAACTGAATTCTAAAACTGACAAGTACAATGAAATGTACTGACACTGGCAATACTATAACATACCCAAAAGCAGCACTGTTTCCTCTGTTCGGTCGAACTGATAAAAATAAGAAAAAACTTCTGAGAGTTGATGTGACTGCATAAAGTAGGCACTGAACATCTAGTTTTCTGAGAAGCATGTTGTCATGTCAAACCATTTTGTTTTGTGCTAAAGAAAAATGGAGTGTGACATTACACTGCGTCCACAGTACTATTTCATGTCAATGGATTATTCAAATTAAGCGTTTTCATGTAAAATGATTGTAACTACACTAATTGCCGACACACAATAATCAACAACCAATTTAGAGAGGACACAAAATGTGATGTGAAAAAATATTACAATAACCTATTCCTTCATTCATTTTCTCTGATACTGGAGTTGATATAAAGAAAAAGAACACCAACATTGTCCAGGTCCAAAAGTGGCCATCGTGTACTTAGAACGATACCTCGGACCATCGTGCACTTAAAATGGAACCTGCAAAACTAAAATTTCTCTGATGCAAAGCTCAATGACTGTACACACAATTTTTCTGGAGATGATCTGCAACCAGAAACATTTGTGCATTTTCATTCCAATACGACTCCACATTTTCAACCCATTTACAATTCCGGTTTAAGTACCTATGTCACTAATCTGTGGAAGTCCGACTGTCATCGATATCTGCCCACAAATCAAACATCTGTACCTTTGTTCATGGCAGTAAAACAAAGACTTAATATACCATTATGCAAGTCAGTTGAATGAAAATTGCTGGTGACAAAAAAATCAAATGTCCCATTGTTAAAAATACTTCAATTATTTCCCAGCATTTCAGACTTTCGCCAATGTTGCTCTCAGATTCTACCTGGACAGCCTGACAAGTAGTTCACATATATTTGGCTATTCTTTAGATAAGATTATAAATAAGATGACAGACTTTCCTGCAGCCAAAATTAGTTTTGTTTAGTAGATGGAACTTTACGAGGCAGTGTCCTTTTGTGCCTGGTCACTCCAAATAATTGATGCAGTAGTTAAGGAATTGTATGCTTTACCTCTCCCACGACTTCACACCTCTGAAATTCTGACATTTTTGGAAAGCAAAATGGTGCCCACAGGAAATTAGTTAGCTCTTGGTGCCTTTTCCTCTACATGTTTTTTCAGGTTGATATACAAGACTTATTTCAGAGGTTTCACCATTCTGGGATTCTTTAAGCAGGGTGTATACACGGACAAGAAAAAAAATTCCCAAATTTTTCCCAGATTTCCTGGTTAAAAATACACTTTCTTCCAGATGGAAACACTTTTCCCGCGTTATTAAGTGACAGTACATTTTCCCTCGGAACTGTAAAACTTATCAATCCTCTTGAATGATTATGTTTTTAAATATGGGCGTAGAATTTCCCAGCACTTTAGAAAACAAAACTCAGGGAAGAAAACCCCTTTGGAAATATTTTAGATGTGCAGCAACATGTATGCTGCATATTTTCGTATTACGAAAGTATAAATTAGAATTCCACCAAACACCACATGTTACTTTCTGAACCATTGTAATCCGAGATTGCAATGTGCTTTTGTAAGCCAGTCATAGCTCATGTCACGTGATCTCGCCAGCCAATGACAGTGGATATTCAGACCCCAGGACACGTGCTGTCAACTAATAGCAACATAACTGTTAAGTAGCGCCAATACACAAACAGGAAAAGTTAAGGTTTTAAATTAATATACATGGCGTTGCTACAAGAAAAGTAAAGCTTTCACATATAATATTGGTCTCTAAGGTTAATAAGCTGTGAGAGAAGCTAAGTTTTCACATATAATGTTGATATTTTTTTGCACGTGTTACACTTTTAAGATAGATCACACAAATGTGCCAGGAAAATTTTTAGAAGAGTCCAGTTACTTGTCCTCACAGTTTTCCACAAATAAATTACCTACCACAGAGGAGGGATAGCTTCCCATAGCACTACATCAATTTGCTCATAATAACAACATAAATATCTGATCATCTGGGCTCAAAATACTTCCAAATGGCTCGTCATCAAATGCTCTGATTTAAGAAATTCATCATACATTCTCGCACATAGTTCAACTTGCGTAAAAGGAAATTTACTTTGAAAGTAACGTTTTTCAAACCACCATTCCCAGTATTTTCCCGCGACCTGTTAGAAATAGGTTCATTTTAGCAGTTACCAGAGAGCGCCAGATAACAGGCACCACCGCGCTTTGGCAGCTACGATGACGCAGGAAGCCCGTATGTTCGTACTTGTAAAACATTAAAAGATCTTACATTATGTCATAAGAGAAACAAGACATCTGAGGATACTCCAAGAGTATCGGAATTTCCTGAACCATACTAAAATGGCACATTTGAAGTGCATACTTAAAGACCACATTTGTATATCCAGATTCCCAATGAAGTTGGCCTCCACCCGATATTAAGCTTTTCAGTGGGGGTTTTGGGATGTAAAATTTCTTTGAGCACCAATACCGTATTAACTAATTTTTGATTCTTTATTATGGCAGAATGCCACATGTGCTATAAGATGAAAACGTGCACTTGAAATGCAGCAAGCAGTTGAAATAAGCCAATAGTGTGGAACTAAACATTTCAAACACATTGGCTGCCTTGTTCTAGAAGGTGATTAATGCATGACTGTCAGAAAAGTGAAAATAATAGATGCAACTAGGATTCCCCTGACAGATATCACGTACACTATGCACGCATTCAAAAATCAACTTGTGATTCATTCAGAAATCAACTTAAGAGTGTGTTCAACCAACAGGGATGCGTTTCAAAATCGTACGAGTAATCGATAGACCATCATGCACTGGATGCTAGGTGCTTTGTGAAACAAGGTTTTTTTGCCCCCCTCAAGAAGATGAATTTGGCGCTCCCCTCCCCCAATTCTTGCCCAGGTCAGATACCTCGGTTTGTCCCCCACCCTCATAGATCCGGGCCTGCTGTGCATGCGTGAGTCTGGCAGCTTGGGCGCAGCAGTAAATTTTTCCTGGTCGCATCTAGCTGCGACTGCTTACACAGCCAACAGCCACATTTCTGTAGCCAGAAGGGGGAGAAGGTACAAGTCATACACCACTCAACTGCGCATGCACATGAGCCCACTGGTAACGGATAAAACAAATCTAATGTAAACAGTTGTGACATCACGCTCATCGGAGGCAATTTGTTATGTAGCATTGCATAGACATCCTAAAGCCTATAACACATTTTGCTGTTGGCAAACAGCTTGTATGAGCACTGTGTTTTGTTGTTGTATATGGCACATTTCCTATGTGGTTTATGCTTTATTTTAATATGTTTTTCTTGTTCTATTGTTGCAGCATTTTTCTGCAGTAGCAGGATACAGTAATATCCTTTGTTAGAGTATCGATCCTTACCGGTCAAAAATTACAAAAATGTAACTGAAAAGTAAAACAACATAAAATTCCTGGGTTTTTCCCGATTTTCTTCTGAGTGAAAAAATTCCCAGGTTTTTCCCGGATCTCCCGGTTCGTATACACCCTGTTTAAGTGTTTCGGGAGCATCATCTTCCATGGCAACAGGAGAGCAAAGCAAGCAATTTTTTCCCATTTTCAGTTCTTTTGAAGTCTTCTTGAAGGGATGTGAGAATCTCTACTTTACAACTCTTGGAATGATTTATGTGTTAATATATACATTATCATATACCTAAAAACAAAGATGATGTGACTTACTGTTGGTTGCGAAAGCTGGAATTTTGTGTGTGTGTTTGTGTTTGTTTGTGTGTCTGTCGACCTGCCAGCACTTTCATTTGGTAAGTCACATCATCTTTGTTTTTAGGTATATTTTTCCTTCGTGGAATGTTTCCTTCTATTATAACCATATATACATTATCAGTTTATTATAAAAATACCACAACATACATATCGTCAGAACAGAAATCAGTCTGTCCAATGTGGTGTCAATTCCTTCTATTCCCTCTCTGTTTTTCATTTCTCAAAGAGCATTTTTACACAGTACAGAATACTGCCTTCTGATAAATTCAGGCATGGTCATTCGAGGGTTCCAGCAAGTATCGTCTGGCTGCTCCAGTGTTCTCTCTAGGCTATGACAGGGTGTATACGTGGATGCGGAAAAAAAATTCACGGATTTTTCCCGTAATTCTCAGTTAAAATTACATTTCCTCCCGGGTGAAAATACACTTTTTCCGTGTTAAGTGAGAGTATACTTTTCCTCAGAACTGTAAAACTTACTAGTCTTTTGAATGGTTATGGTTTTATACACGGGCATAGAATTTCCCGGCAGTTTAGAAAACTAAACTCAGGAAACCAAACACGTTTTGGGAAGATGTCTGACGTGCAGCAACTTGTACACTGCATATTTTCATATTACAAAAATATAAATTCGAATTCCACCAAACACCGCATGTTACTTTCCGAAGCGTTGAAATCGTGATTGCGATGCGCTTTTGTAAGCCAGTCATAGCTCACGTCACGTGATGTCGCCAGCCGATGACAGAGGATATTCAGAAAAAGGACGCGTGATGTAGTCAGCCAAAAGCAAGATAACTGTTAGGTAACGCGAACACACAAATAGGGAAAGTTAATGGTTTAAATTAATATACGTAGTGTTGCTACAAGAAAAGAAAAGCTTTCACATATAATATTGCCCCTTTTTGCACGTGTTACACTTTAAGATACATCACACAAATGTGCCAGTAAAAATTTTTAAGAACGACATAAATGTTAGATCTTCTGGGCTCGAAATTTTTCTGAATCATCGTACTCAAAGAGTTGATTTTTAAACGAAGAGTTAAAAGCTCTGGGATTTATGAAATTCATCGTACATTCTCGCACATAGTTCATATTGCGTAAAAGAAAATTTACTTTGAAAGTAACGGTTTTCAAACCACCATTCCCAATATTTTCCCACGACCTGTTAGAAATAGGTTCGTTTCAGCGCTTGCCAGAGGGCGCCTGATAACAAGCGTCTTACATAATGTCATAAAAGAAACAAGACAGTGGATACTCTAAGAGCACGGGTATTTCGTGAACTGTACTAAAATGCATCATTCGGCTTGAAAGTGCACATTCGTATGTCCAGATACGGATGTAAATACTCTTGGGGTACCAGTACTGTATTATCTCATGTATGGTTCTTTACTATGGCATAATGCCATACGTTCTAGGAGACGAAAACATGCACCTGAAATGCAGCGTAAACAGTTGAAACCAGCCAATAGTGTGTAATTAAACATTCCGTTTCAAATAAATTGGTTGGTTCAGCGCAAAAGATTAATAAAAACCAAATTTCTTTAGCAAACCGACGAAAATAACTTCATTGTTCTGCAATGCGATTAATGCTCGACTGTCAGAATGGGGAAATGAAATAAAATCTGAAACTAATAACACATTTTAGCCTTCCGCAATTATGTAATTCACTTCAGAAATCACTCAGAAATCAGTTTTGTTTTCATTTGACGTAAGAGCAAAAAACGAAAAGGAAACAGCAAAATCACTAAATGTAAACATGGGTTACATGAGACTACACACTTTCCCATAACAACTTAAGATTGCTCTGTAGATCTGTACCGGATTTACGATATTTCCGAACCGGGGCAATACTAGATAGTGGTGCTCCCCCCCTCCCTCGAGCTTTTGAAGTAGGACACCAAAAATTTAAAAAAATCGACTTTTCAAAAAATGACCATTTTGTAGCGCACTTCTTTCTGAAGAGTCTGATACATAAAACAAACGTATTTGAGGAAATGTAAGAGGCCGGCCAGGGTGGACGAGTGGTTCTAGGCGCTACAGCCTGGAACCGCGCGACCGCAACGGTCGCAGGTTCGAATCCTGCCTCGGGCACGAATGTGTGTGCTGTCCTTAGGTTAGTTAAGTTTAAGTCGTTCTAAGTTCTAGGGGACTGATGACCTAAGAAGTTAAGTCCCATAGTGCTCAGAGCCATTTGAACCATTTGAAATGTAAGACATATTCTTTGGTCTTAAATGTGCCAAAGTGCAGTCCCACGCCTATTCACACAGCATTCTATCGCACATCACTGTATTTCGCTCTGTGGAACTCAAACCTGTAACATTTTGTAATGTGTGCCATCACACTATATTCAGGACAGTGGAAATTAAAATTTCCTGTGGTGCCTTTCCTGCTCCCAATCAGCCGGTTCGACAACCTGCCCTGTTTAAAAAACTCACAATAAATACTGGATGGGATTATTCGTAACAGGGAGAACAGTAACTCTTCAGAAAATTTGCACTCTTTATTGCCTGTTAGCTAATAACTTTACGTTTTGTGGGACATAAAATTAAATATAGGATACAAAAAACCAGTAAAGACAATAGACAAGAAAGACAGTACACATTTCTTCAGTCCTTAAGTCCTTGCATTGTTTTTCTCACTAACCTTAGTACAGCTTTACATGGCGTGCTTTCCTTTTCGGTAAGAATCTATTAGCTCATCAAAGTTCGTCAAACATTTTGCTACATGAAAAAACCAAATTTATTAGCTCATCAAAGTTCGTTAAATGTTTTGCTACATGAAAAAACCAAATGTTGTCTAATACTGAAAATGCTATTAACATGAATAGAACCCAAGACTAGTGTGCTTTCTCGATCTGATTACGTGTATTTTGTCACGAAATCTTATTCTGCCTAATATTGCAGCGGTTGTAACACACACCGAATAAACGACACTGTTTTGGCACAAATAGTCATTTTTATAACACGACAGAATATAAACACGAAGTACCAATATCAAATGCCTATTAGGCCTACTACAAGCAAAACGTTTCACATTAAGTAATAGTTTCACATTTCATTCGTACGCTCTAGCTTCTGAAGCAGTAGTACAAAATTTTTATATAAATTTGGAGTCGTCATATTCTTCCATAATTTGTGTGGTGTCCCCGTTTCTTCTCCTTCCTCGTTCTAACAAAAAATCTTGTCATCACTAATTCTGTAACTATTCCTGCCATGGTTAAAACTTATTCTCTGATTAACTTGACTAACCCTGCCACAATCACCGTTTTAGTTACGGTATCCCGCTTTTTTTCTCCAGTTAGGCACTATTAGGTGCTCGTACAATGCATTTTCCACGCTGCTCCCACAACAGAACTTTAGCGGCTGCTAGCCTGGGACTGTACAACTGGCCCTTGCCAGTGTAGCGTTCTAGCAAAAACGCGGGAGAAGGTTCTAGTCATACTCGACTCAACTACGCATGTGCAAGAGCTCGCTCGCAACTGCTCAAATGAATCTACTGTAAGCAGTTGTAACATCAGGCTCATCGGAGGCAACTTGCTGTTATGAAGGATTGCATAGTCTTCCTAAAGCCGTGGACACATTTTGCTGTTGGCAGACGCTTTTCTGAGCACTGTGTTTTGTTGCTGTATATGGCGCATTTCCTTGGCAACTTAGTTTTATTTTCGTTTCTTTTTCTCTCTTTCAAGTTTTATTGCTGCAGTATTATTCTGCAGTAGCGAAATACAGTAATATCCACTGTTAGAGTATTGGTTCTTACCGGTCAATGTTACAAAAATTTAACTGAAAACTAAAACAATGAAAAATTCCCGGAATTCTAAAAAATCCCGTGTTTTTCCCAGTTTTCTCCTGGATGAAAATATTCCCAGGTTTTTCCCGGATCTCCCGGTTGTCACGGGTCGTATACACCCTGTATGAACGAGGTCACTTTGCTTTACAAATGTCACACGTTCCTTCACTGAAGTCAGAACAAAATAGTTGTGAGCAATTGGATGAGATATATGGAGTATTAAATACATTTCTTAGTATTCTGTTCAGAATGTGACAGGAACAAATCAGTGTAGAATATCTACAAAGAGCGGCAGTAATGTTGGCACCTTAGTCATAAAACGTACATCTTTGACAAGACTTTTCTCATGAATACCAAGGGAGATAAATCTTCCAACAATTCCTCTCTGATATTTTCAAGTGTTTTAGGCTCATCTGGAAAGGTGGTCATAAACAAGAAGTGTGATATGAGGTCTCAGTTAACAAAATAAGAAACAGTACATGTAAGGTAACGATCTCTCCTTGTGAGATTGTCCACATATCTGATCGTTGAGCATTCACCTTCATTCACATAAAAAATTACTTCAGGTATAATTTCCTAAGGTTTTTTGCTTCTTTTGTGATGTGTCGTGAGAGAGTAGTGGGATGCGGCCTAGAAGGTTCTGCGTATAATTTTTCCATAAGTCACTGCAGTGTCTACTAATCTGAGCCACACCCAAAAATCCTTCACTTCTAATAGCTTCTCGTGGACACACAACCACGCACTTGCCAGTAAATTTGCTCTGAGCACAACTGGGAAGGCATTTTTGGTCAACACATGCCACCTGTGTGTTAGACACACACAAATGGTGTGAAATATGCAAAGTGTCACATGACCCTTTACCATGCAAGTAAAGTGCATTGCACTCCACACAACAAAGACAGGCAGCACTGTTGCCATCACTATCTCCTACGGGCTTAAACATTGAGCAAATTGAACTTTTGAGATCTGGGTCAGGCTCGATGATTCTGTACTCACCAGTCATTAGTTTTCGTTTTATTTTCTGTTTTCTTAATGTATTTTTCTTTCTTTTCGAACCACTTTCCGCACTCATCTTCAAAACGGTAAGAAAAACACAAAAGACTATTATACTATCATTTATTTGATCAGTAACAACACAAAGTATCTTTGCACAATGATCTCCTAGAATTCATGCCTCAATTTGTCTCCATCACAATAGGTTTGCTACTAATTGTGTTGGAGCAGCTGTATTACAAAGCATCTTCTTTTACTAGCATGAAGATGTCACAATGTTGTACAACTGCCACCATCCCACTTCGAAAAATTAAAAAAGCTTAGACCACTTGCGTGGTAACAGCCAACACAGTTACTGTCATTAGGGAAGACAATAAAGTAGCCAATGTGAGAAAAAACAGCAACGAACTAAGAAGCAGTATGTTGCAAAATACAGAATGATAGTTTTTTCTATGAGTGATTCTGCAAAGATTAATGAAATGAAATGTCGTGTGGCTAGGGCCTCCCACGGGTAGACCAGTTGCCTGGTGCCAGTCTTTTTAAGTGATGACACTTCGGCGACTTGCATGTCAATGGGGATAAGATGATGATGAAGACAACACAACACCCAGTCCCTGAGTGGAGAAAGTCCCCGACCCAGATAGGAATTGAACCCGGGCCCCTAGGTGTGGCAATCCGCTGTGCTGACCACTCAGCTATGGAGACGGATGCAAAGATTAATAAGAGAGACATATCCCCTACATTAAGCTCAAGGTGACACTCCAAGATTTCTACATGTACATCTATACTCTGCAAACCAACGTGAGGTAAATGGCTGAGGATACGTCCCATTGCACCAGGAAGATAACCTGTCTAATAATCTAGATTGCATGTGAAATAATACGAATATATACATGGGGGGAAACAGCCTCAGAAAAAGATTAACTGGCTTATTTCAGTGCAAAACAGAGTGCACCAAAGTTGTATAAATTGAAACCTTAAAGTCTTTGGACCTTTCACATACATTTTGGAAGCATTTAAAATGCTTGAAAAAATTAGTCTCTTACTCATCTTTCAAAACTAAAATTAAGTTAAATAAGGCTGGTTTTTGGTTTTTATGAGCCTATTGTGTGATAATGGGGTAATAAAACATGTTTTACATAAGGCAAAAATTTGAATTGTTTATAAAACATGTTCAACCTCAAAATGGAAGCTCTCCTTTTCAGGGAATGTAGAACTATATGGTACTAATCAACAGAAAAACATCAAAATTGTATGGATTGACATTTAAAAAAATCCATAAATTATAAAAAAGTTCAGAACACTGTAGTAAAAGAACTTTGACAGGTAAGCCCAAATGGAGGATTTCTTTGTAATCATAAAGCAATTATCTTTTGAATTAAAAACCCCAACAAAAGAACCTAGAATTGATACAGAGATACAGCATTTTAAATTTTTTCCAAAATTTTCAGATTCAAAATGGTATGCACACGGTCATCTTTGGAGAGCTGTATCTCAGAGCAGAAATTTTTTATGGAGAATAAACAAAAAAAATGTGTGTTCCCTACGTAGTCCTTCATTTTAACATACGCTAAATTCAATAACATCCGAGTCTATGAAGGTAAGATTTTTTCCTGGCCTGCCAGAATTGATATGGACTATGCTATTTTATTCGTTTATTTGACCAATGACATAAAAGCAAAGAAAAGTTTTAAAGAGAACTTAAAATTGTTTCATCTGGATGACTCATATTCCATTGATTTAAAAAAATATTCAGTGTAGTAGAGTAGGGCTAAATGTGTTCATTAATGTCAACACTAATCTTTTACATATGTCCTCTAAAGCAACTTTTTCCACATCATTTCAATATAGATTAGATTCAGTTTTCACTCAAATGATACATGAAACACATAACTGCAAAATTTGAGAAGGGAGTTATGGGTGAATGGACTGGACATGTTCAAAGGTATGTAGATATTTAGATATCTCTATGGGCAATGCAATATTTTTCAAACAACCAGTATCATAGACTGTAGGCAGCCACTGTGCAGAAGTGAGTGAAGGGAAGGACTGTTTCCCTGCCTGATCTACAGGCATTCTGAGCTGCCTACAGTATGTAGACGTAGGTCAGATGTAAAATACGGTTAATGGAATGTAGTCAAATTAAATATGGTGATAATGAAAGAATTAGGTTAGGAAATGAAACTGAATAACTGATGGGAGAAGTAGAATTGATACAAAATGCAAACTAACACTAGCAAGGAAAGCATCTCTGAGAAATTTGTTACTAGCAAAATATATTTAAATATTAGTAAATCTCTTCTGAATTTACTCATTTGGTACATAGCCTTGTGTGCGAGTGAAACATAAGTGATAAACAGTTCAAACAAGAAGAGAATATAAGCTTCTGAAATGCAGTGGTACAAAAGAATGCCTGAAGATTGGATTCATAGATTTGGTAACTAATCCAGTAGGTGAAAGCAAGTTAATTGCTCGATGTTTCAACCCGCCACCCGATTCCCCTCTGACAGTTCTAAAGTCATTCAAATATAGACTACTGTCAGTAGCACATAAATATAGAGATCATGCTGTCTAGTTAGAAGAAACTTTGAACTCTTCTACTGTATTTCTTTCCCCCATTCCTGTTAATTGTTCCCTTGTGCTCTCCCTGAAACTCTGTACAACCTCTGGTGCTTTCAGTTTATCCAGGTCCCATCTCCTTAAATTCCCATCTGTTTGCAGTTTCTTCAGTTTTAATCTACAGTTCATAACCAATAGATTGTGATCAGAGTCTACACCTGCCCCTGGAAATGTCTTACAATTTAAAACCTGGTTCCTAAATCTCTGTCTTACCATTATATAATCTATCTGATACCTTTTAATATCTCCAGGGTTCTTCCATGTATACAACCTTCTTTCATGATTCTTAAACCAAGTGTTAGCTATGATAAGTTATGCTCTGCGCAAAATTCTACCAGACGGCTTCCTTTTTCATTTCTCAGCCCCAATCCATATTCACCTACTATGTTTCCTACTCTCCCTTTTCCTACTGTTGAATTTCAGTCACCCATGACTATTAAATTTTCGTCTCCTTTCACTACCTGAGTAATTTCTTTTATCTCATCATACATTTCATCAATTTCTTCGTCATCTGCAGAGCTAGGAGGCATATAAACTTGTACTACTGTAGCAGGCATGGGCTTCGTGTCTATCTTGGCCACAATAATGCGTTCACTATGCTGTTTCTATTAGCTTACCCACACTCCTATTTTTTTTTATTCATTATTAAACCTACTCCTGCATTACCCCTATTTGATTTTGTATTTATAACCCTGTATTCACCTGACCAAAAGTCTTGTTCCTCCTGCCACCGAATTTCACTAATTCCCACTATATCTAACTTAACCTATCCATTTCCCTTTTTAAATTTTCTATCCTACCTGCCCGATTAAGGGATCTGACATTCCACGTTCCGATCCGTAGAACGCCAGTTTTCTGCCTCCTGATAATGTCGTCCTCCTGAGTAGTCCCCACCCGGAGATTCGAACGGGGGACTATTTTACCTCCGGAATATTTTACCCAAGAGGACGCCATCATCATTTAATACAGTTGTTCGTGCAAAAAACACAGTTTTCTTAGTTTCACTCTGCAACATTAGAAAGTTTTCCCTTGCACTTCATTGATAGCCATACTATATACCAATCTTACTGGGAACTGAAGCCTCTTACAGCTGGATAGTAAGTTAATTAAAATGAATGGAATTTTTTGCGTGAATACTGACCTGTCTTTTCTTTTCTAGATAATATGATGATGTTAAAATTTTTTTTCATAAGGCCACTGGGAACATGGAGCAAATTTAGGAATGCTGTTTGGAAGTTCACAATTTCATCTTGGTTCTTCATTGTATCTTATTTTGTATCCACTACTTTGTTTGTTAAACAAAGTCTTTCATCCCTATAACTGTATGCTCACAAAAGAATACTTTGTTTATGTAGTTTCTTTCTATAAGTAGATACAATTTTTCCTCTACCTTTACTATGCTGCCTCTAACTCATCAGATAAGATTATTTTTCTGAATTGCATATTGTTGTGATATGTGCTGTTTTTTGGTTAATACAATTTTCCTGCAGTCTATATCAATGTACTACGCACTGTCTCCAAGTTATATTCTAGAACATTCAAGAATATTCTTCTCTTTCTCTCTCTCTCTCTCTCTCTGTCTCTCTCTCTCTCTCTCTCTCTCTCTCTCTCTCTCTCTCTCTTGGCAGTCCCCTCCCGGAGATCCGAATGGGGGACAATTCCGGAATCTTTTGCCAATGGAGAGATTATCATGCCACTTCTTCAATTACAGGCCACATGTCCTGTGGATACACGTTACGTGTCTTTAATGCAGTGGTTTCCATTGCCTTCTGCATACTCATGTCATTGAACATTTGCTGATTCTTCTGCCTTTAGGGGCAATTTCCCAACCCTAGGACAAGAGAGTGCCCTGACCTCTATCCACTCCTCCACCTTCTTTGACAAGGCCATTGGCAGAATGAGGCTGACTTCTTATGCCGGAAGTCTTCGGCCGCCAATGCTGATTATTTATCAAAATTTAGGCATTGGCGGGGATCGAACCCGGGACCGAAGACGTTTTGATTATATATCAAAGACACTACCCCTAGACCACTTGAGAGCTCTATTACCCCAAATACCCTGTCACATGGCAGGGATGAATGACAGGATATTCAATCTTTTCAAATTGGTCTAATTCCACAAGAGCTAAATTCAGGTGGATCATTGTGTTGTGTTTGTTTTGTTCTGGGCAGTTATTGGAAAAAAGTAAGTTTTTCATATCTTGGGCTATATATTCATTGATGTAGCTTAATAGAAAAATACAAACATCATTGGGTGCTTTCTTCACATTCCCTTCATGATAGAGATGAAAAAACAGATGACCTTTTATATACGAGGGCCGTTCAGAAAGTAACCTCCGGTTGATTTAAAAAAATACACCAAGTTAAATAAAAATATTTTAATATATACATCTTTGCACTATTTTTCTACATAGTCTCCATAGCGATTGAGGCACTTCTCGTATCTCTTCACAAGCTTTGAAATTCCTTCTGCATAAAAATCACTCGCTTGTGCCTGGAGCCAGCCTGTGACCGCATCTTTGAGCTCTTCGTCGTCATCAAACCGCTGTGACCCGAGCCATTTCTTCAAATGCATGAAGAGGTGATAATCACTTGGCGCCAGGTCTGGGCTGTAAGGTGGATGGTTGATAACGTCCCACTTGAAGGACTCAAGAAGGGCCGTTGTTCTGGGAGCAGAGTGAGGACGGACGTTATCGTGCAAAAATACGATACCGGAAGTCAGCATACCATGGCGTTTGTTCTGTATAGCCCGTCGTAACTTTTTTATTGTTTCACAGTACACGTCTTGATTAATGGTCGTACCACGTTCCATGAATTCAACCAACAACACCCCTTTGGCATCCCAAAACACCGTTGCCATCAGTTTTCTGGCAGAAAAATCTTGCGAGGCTTTTCTCGGTTTGGTAGGCGAATTTGAATGTGCCCACATCTTTGATTGTTCTTTTGTCTCAGGGTTCACGTACTTAATCCAGGTTTCGTCACCGGTCACGATTCTGTTTAACAATGGTTCTCCTTCGTCCTCATAACGTGACAGAAAGTCTAATGCAGAGGCCATTCTTTGAGTTTTGTGGTGGTCGGTAAGAATTTTGGGCACCCATCGTGCACAGAACTTACGGTAACCCAATCTTGCTGTCACTATCTGGTACAAGAGAGTCTTAGAAATCTGTGGAAAACCAGTAGACAACTCTGACATTGAGAAACGTTGATTTTCACGAACTTTTGCATCAACTGTCTGAACGAGTTCGTCAGTCACCAATGATGGTCTACCACTCCTCTCTTCATCATGAACGTTTTCTCGTCCACTTTTAAATAAACGTACCCATTCACGGACAACTCCTTCACTCATAACTCTTGGTCCGTACACGGCACAAAGCTCACGATGAATAGCTGCTGCAGAATATCCTTTGGCTGTAAAAAACCTTATGACAGCACGCACTTCACATTTGGCGGGGTTTTCTATTGCAGCACACATTTCAAACTGCCACAAAAACTAAACTAGCGCAGGTACGACGTTCACTCGACCACGGCTTGATGCCGACTGACCTGTTGAGTGCGTGAACGCACAGATGGCGTCGCTACTCCCCCCACAACCTGCACTGTGACCGATTGGAGGTTACTTTCTGAACCGCCCTCGTAGATTATGTATACAAAATACTGCAACAGTCAACTGGTGCAAGTAGAACAGCTCTTGCATTGGGACACAAGGAAGCTGAACATTTTGCATGTGGTCAAAACATGAAGCAGTGGTTCTAGGATTAGTCTCCAACTGGTTTTTTTTCCATCTTTCACAGCATCATAAGACTTCTTAGAGCTTCAGATATGGTCAATCTTCTCTGCTACTGCTGCTCGTTTTGTTACCTCATTAAGGTTTTTTGACTTAATCTCGAATATCAGCCCTTTGCAGGTGCAGCAAGTGTCTACTTTAAGTGTTCTGAAACCAAGTAAAAAGTTTTCATGAAAAATATGATTACAGTACTTGTATTTCACTGATGAGTTAGGATGTTTGGTAATAAAAAGTTGGTGCATTTTTTTCGCAGATAGTTCAGTCAAGTTAGCGCATAGTGTGGCTACCATAGTGACTTTCCTTAATAGGGAATGATCTGATGTGATCTGTAATGTTGATAATTTCCTCTGATGGCATAGCATTAACACTCTTACATTTCCCTCTTCCGTCTTTCAGTGTCTGCCCACTACACAGCAGTTTGCAAATTCTTTTAACTCTCGCATTAGTTACTGCATAAATGCTTATAAAAGCTTTTATACATATCTCAAATCATTTTTCTTCAACGAGAACACAATAGCTAAAAGATTTTTCACACCTGCACCCCTTCTCACTTCTTGGGCGGCGTCTTAACATCACTAGTGGTGATCAATCCTTACAGAAATAGGTCCTAGTCATTCTTGCATTCCACATTCAGAAAACATGCTGAAGCTTTTGTTCTGTTGTCTTCTGCAATAACACTAAAATTGCTTCTTTGACACTTGTAGCCTTCTCCTGTCACCTTTTTCAGAATTTATTTGCCTCTATAATTTACATGTTCCTCTCCATGAATTTTAGCTTTCTTTATATTTCGTTGATATTCTGAAGAATGTTTCACCCTTTTCTTCTCATAACTGCTGGTATATGCCACTTCATCCATTTTCACAAGAATATTAAAATCAACAATGCCAATTACTTCTGTAAAGTTGTACTACACTTTTCCATAGTGCCAACAGTAGAGATGAAAAATAACTGAAGTCTTGGACTTCTGACATTTCTGCACTCACCTCAAATTCCCTACCTCTGTTTGAATTGCAACAAACGATGACTTTGGCTGTTTTCATACACAGTCTGGTGGAGCTACGTGCAGAGTATGCATTTTGGCCTTTAACTCAGTTTTCACCAAAAGTGGACTTAAGAGATTTTTGCAATCAGCGATTCAAGTGTAAGAGAACACCAACAGTGTTATATGCTCTTGATATACACAAGAATAAAGCTGTAAGATAACTTTTCTTGTCAAATGCTTTTTCTATATCCACCATGAGTATACTTAAATAGTCAGTAGTGCTCCTCATCACTTTCTAAAAGCCATGCTGTGACAATGGCAAAATAATATAACATTCCAACCACAAGTGAAAATGTAATTTGTGAAGATGATGAAAAGTCTTTTTCTAAGCACAGTGACAGTGCAATTGGACAACATGAATCTGCTGCTGAAGAATAATTATTGGGCTTTATTATAGGTACAATAGTTTGTATGGTCAATTCTTGAGGAATTTCATTATCTATCCCCATTGCATTAAAAATCAGTAAAAGTATATTTTTTTGCTGCTGTCAGATTACTGACATAGTATCAGAAGTAGTCACCTAAGCTAATAACATTACTGGAGTAAACATAGTCAAAGAAATAAATTTCATTCAAAAGAATAGAGGCATATTTACTACTTGCTTTGGGCCCACTGCTCTGTTCACATAGATTGTATTGTGTGCACAGATGTTTCTTGTTTTTCTCTAATCAAATTTTTATGTTGTCCACGAATTGCAATACCTTCTAATCTTTTCACACGAATTAAGGCCATAGAAGCATGTTCTTTTCTGAATGTACTTCTAACCAAAGAGGAATTCTGGTAGCTGGAGTTCAAGGTTTTTGTTAATCATGGATTTTGCATTCTTGTGGTGATATTTCCATAGGAACTTTCATCCCCAAACACTTTTATCTTTATAAACAGATGGGTCCAGAGAAATGTAGACACTCTTTGATAGTTAACATCTTTGGAACAAAATGATGTTGCAGTTTTGCAAGGTAATGTAGTCCATTGTTCTCTCAACAGATCATGGCATGTGTTTTCCAGCAAATGAGAGTGGAGCAATGAATAAAGTAAGATTATTGTTTAAGCAATGCTAGGCCATATTGAAGTGGTACTGTAAGTTTGAAAACATGGTGGAGGTGCAATGGCAGTGGCATAATGTGTACAGAACTCGGGCATCAACACATATAATTTATGACAATCAGGATAAATTTTAATCTGACACTATTATTCAGGATGTACGTAAGGAAAGTCTAGCTGACTAAAAACAACAAGTCCAGCTTCCAGCACTTCTGTGTTGCAACATGTTACTAGATCACTTCAAAAGTCTGTGAAGCTGTGTGCACATGAAAACAGGGTAAGCTCACCATGCATACAAGAAATTCTGATGGCTGCGAAGTGGAAAGTGTACATTCCAAGATCACTGCTGCACGATGTGAATGAGGATGGGCCAGAATGAAAGATAGTGTACTGCAAGTTATTTGAAGAAATCCTTCATAAGGATGAATGGTTTACAGGGATGATTATCTGGTCAGATGAACTGTAATTCAAACTGAACAGTACTGGGCTACTGAAAATCCTCACATTCACATGGACAAACATGTTAATCTATCGTATGTTAATGTGTGGTGTGTTCTGTCATCACAGGATTTGATTGGTCCATTCTTTTTTGAATTGTACCTTGTAATATTATTGGGATTTCTGTATATATAATAATCAACTTAGGAGATGAGACATATTATTTGAAAGACATTTGTTTTATATAATTTACATAACTGTAAAGATGCGCATCTAGCGCGGACGCTAATACATAGATTGTGCAGTCAAAGAAACATTTTAACAGAAGCTGAACTGACATTCCGCTTGTATCTAAATAAAAGATGTCAGTAAAAAACTTTTGTAGATCTTCAGATTTTAATGTACTTCTGCTTGTAATGTGAAAGCGTAAAGAAGGTCGTCTTTAATCCATAAAATTATTGTTATGAAGATGTTGAATGGTGCAAGAATTGTCTCGAAGGAAGGAGAAAAGTAATGACTGTAATTTGTGACAAAAACGTGAACCAAGGAGACAGCACAGGACAGGCTGAAATCTGATCGCACCATACAGTTAGAAATGTACTTATGTAAATTATACTGTCTATAAATATGCCCTAATTGCTTGTGAGAATTGTTTGAATATACACTCCTGGAACTTGAAATAAGAACACCGTGAATTCATTGTCCCAGGAAGAGGAAACTTTATTGACACATTCCTGGGGTCAGATACATCACATGATCACACTGACAGAACCACAAGCACATAGACACAGGCAACAGAGCATGCACAATGTTGGCACTAGTACAGTGTATATCCACCTTTCGCAGCAATGCAGGCTGCTATTCTCCCATGGAGACGATCGTGGAGATGCTGGATGTAGTCCTGTGGAACGGCTTGCCATGCCATTTCCACCTGGTGCCTCAGTTGGACCAGCGTTCGTGCGGGACGTGCAGACCGCGTGAGACGACGCTTCATCCAGTCCCAAACATGCTCAATGGGGGACAGATCCGGAGATCTTGCTGGCCAGGGTAGTTGACTTACACCTTCTAGAGCACGTTGGGTGGCACAGGATACATGCGGACGTGCATTGTCCTGTTGGAACAGCAAGTTCCCTTGCCGGTCTAGGAATGGTAGAACGATGGGTTCGATGACGGTTTGGATGTACCGTGCACTATTCAGTGTCCCCTCGACGATCACCAGTGGTGTGCGGCCAGTGTAGGAGATCGCTCCCCACACCATGATGCCGGGTGTTGGCCCTGTGTGCCTCGGTCGTATGCAGTCCTGATTGTGGCGCTCACCTGCACGGCGCCAAACACGCATACGACCATCATTGGCACCAAGGCAGAAGCGACTCTCATCGCTGAAGACGACACGTCTCCATTCGTCCCTCTATTCACGCCTGTTTCGACACCACTGGAGGCGGGCTGCACGATGTTGGGGCGTGAGCGGAAGACGGCCTAACGGTGTGCGGGTTCGTAGCCCAGCTTCATGGAGACGGTTGCGAATGGTCCTCGCCGATACCCCAGGAGCAACAGTGTCCCTAATTTGCTGGGAAGTGGCGGTGCGGTCCCCTACGGCACTGCGTAGGATCCTACGGTCTTGGCGTGCATCCGTGCGTCGCTGCGGTCCGGTCCCAGGTCGACGGGCACGTGCACCTTCCGCCGACCACTGGCGACAACATCGATGTACTGTGGAGACCTCACGCCCCACGTGTTGAGCAATTCGGCAGTACATCCACCCGGCCTCCCGCATGCCCACTATACGCCCTTGCTCAAAGTCCGTCAACTGCACATACGGTTCACGTCCACGCTGTCTCGGCATGCTACCAGTGTTAAAGACTGCGATGGAGCTCCGTATGCCATGGCAAACTGGCTGACACTGACGGCGGCGGTGCACAAATGCTGCGCACCTAGCGCCATTCGACGGCCAACACCGCGGTTCCTGGTGTGTCCGCTGTGCCGTGCGTGTGATCATTGCTTGTACAGCCCTCTCGCAGTGTCCGGAGCAAGTATGGTGGGTCTGACACACCGGTGTCAATGTGTTCTTTTTTCCATTTCCAGGAGTGTATTTAGTGTTTACCAGATTTCTTAATCTATTCTTTTCCTTTATACTTTTTTAACCTCCATGCCATATTATTTTTGTAAATGTCAAACAGCCTTTGCTACAGCAGAGAATACTGCGGCATCCTGGTCGTGTACAGAAGGCCGCCCCTTGTCTTCTATACAACTCATAGCTGCCCCATTTATTAATGATTTCATTTGCAAATGCAATTTTTTTTACTGTTCGTTGTTAAAGGTCCCTTAGGTAATTATAAAATTCATACTGATTACGTAAATAAATCCGGATTGTTCTTTTCCAAATAATAGAAGTCTTTGCGTAATCAAAAACTAGCCTCCTTCTGACAAGGATCAGGAGCCGACCAGAAGACGGACGTCTTCGACCGCTTTCGTGTCTCCTGTGGCAAAGCTGTGCCAAACTGGGAACACGACATTCTAGTATGAAACACAGATTTAAATGGAAAGAATTGAAATATATTTAACTTAATTTTTTTTATCATACTAGAATCTTCATGTTGTGTCATCCCCAAGATGTTATTGTGAAAATTTATGAAACTAGTGTGATGATATAAAAACAATCGTAATAACAAAAATATTGATAAAAGCCATAAAGACGATGTGTTGTGATTATTGCTGTGAAATATTGTAAAATAATGTAGAAAAAAGAATAATGAAAATTACTATTAATACAAAAACTGTGTATTTTGAGGATAATCTGTGAACAAAGACAAAAATGAATAGACAGTCCTCTAACAAGGAAGAAAGTGAAAAAACTGACTACTCTTTGTTTTGTTCTTGATTGTAGAAGGACGCCATTGACGATTCATGATGAGAATGGTACCGTATGTGTTTGTTACTAACAATGTAAGAAAAAGCATTCTCATGATAATAATCATTAATTGTATAGATGTGTAAACTTGTGTTTTCCTTTCAGTGGTGTAGGGAAAGCCATCTCATAATTATTACTGAATAATTTGCAGTTTTTATACATTGAGCTGATTTTGTTCCAAAGATGCCATTACAGGCGAGAACATAATTTTTTCATTACGTCACAAGGCTTACAAATAGGAACTTACTCACTGAGAATCATCTGCTTAAGTGTTTCATGTGAAAGTCAATTAATATTTCATTGCAGAAACAGTTTTTGTGTTAGCCTGGACCAGTCAGCACGGATCACATTTCACACTATTCACTACATAAAAAGTAATTGTTATTCAGATGTAAACAGCAAATAGTTTTCAAAGAATTTTAACCAGTTCTATAACAAGATTTCAATGTGAACCTCACAGAAAGCCCACAGTCTCTTCTCACTAACAGAATAATGAAGCTGGTCGGATTTTAGTGTGTGCAACTTAAGCTTTGCTACCTTTCATGTCTAATACATTAAACACAAACATGCTAAACTGCTTAAACTCGCAGTTGAAAAGAAATTAACATTACGCACACAATAATCAAAGCCTTTCATATAACCGTGATGATTTTGGTGCATTTAACACAGCATTTCAGCTTCGTGTTGCAGAGTGGCACTGCGCATCTGCAAACGATGAAAGGTACATGAAACATAATATTCTAATGACAGGTCATCAAAAAACTAAAGTGTTGGGGCCAAGGCACCAAAGGAAAGTACATTTCTTTTTACTGAAAATAGCAAAGCTCAATTAAGTGGCTTTAAGGTGTTGCACTTTCTAATTTGCAACCTCTCATATCAGAGAATATCATTACATGGAGGGCTTATTTCAATAGTGGCACAAGTCCATTACCTCCACTTTTTTGTCTATAATGCTTCTGAAATTAATGAGCCAAACAAACAGAAAGAAAGGTTGATCGCTAGCAAGAAGCCATATGAAGAGCAGAAGGCAAAAATGATGATAGTCACCCTTTTGTAATTTTTCGGGACGACGAATTTTCTGCTCTAGTCTCTCATATATCATAAACGTTCACCGTATAATTATCACAACAACATTTTTATTGTTCTATATCTATTTATTTTAATTAATAAATGTAATACAATAAACACATTTTCAATTTTAAGGTACTTTATTAATTAAGAACTTAAATAGGGACACAAAAAACATGGTAAAAGTGATGGTAGTCATAAAAAACTTAGTAAAAACAATGAAAGTCCACTATCTTTCTGTGCTTCTTCAGTGGATCTTGTAACCTGTAAACACATTCTGTTTACTGTTTATTTTATAAGATTTATAGTATTCTAGATTTTAACACATTAGGCCCACATAGATTTTATTTTAATACTGTTACTTACAAGTTATGTTTTGTCAATGAGGAAGTTTTTCAAAGTACTTTTGAGCAGATGGACTGCAAATCTGCTTCAGGTGCTGCAGGTCTTGGTACTTTCCAGGTTTTAGTTTAATCAGATCTGGAGATAAGCAAACTTTTGGGCTAAAACAAGGGAACCTGCTGGTGGTTTTTATCATAAAATAGTAACCTACCTACTTACATAGTGTATTATGAATTTAACTAATAACCTAACTAAATATCTGTTGCAATAATGGCAACAATATTTCCTGTACTGATAAGTTTTCATTACTTTCAAGGTTACACTATTGTTATGAGGTATTATTCTATAACTCATTATAGGTCTATAGATTATTGATATGTGAAAGCAAAGGTAAAGTGTTGAGTCATTTTATCTTACCTTCATGCAGAATTTGTGGTAAAGAGGACGTATTATCACCAGGGTCTTCTGTCTCTCTTGAAAGCTTGGTAAGTTGGTGTTGTGTTAGGATCGGTGACATAAGAAAGTACCCAGTGTAAGATGATCTGTGTTCAACTAACCTATGACCGAGTGAGGTGGCGCAGTGGTTAGACACTGGACATGCATTCGGGAGGACGATGGTTCAATCCCGCGTCTGGCCATCCTAATTTAGGTTTTCCGTGATTTCCCTAAATCGCTCCAGGCAAATGCCGGGATGGTTCCTTTCAAAGTGCACGGCCGACTTCCTTCCCGAATCCGATGACCTCGCTGTCTGGTCTCCTTCCCCAAAACAACCACAACCCAACTAACCTACAATGGTCTTTTGAAAATTTTATTTCACGAATTGGACGTGTAGCAAATGGGCATTTCTTGTGATATTAATTTTCCAAAAAAGCAGTCCATTTTCTAAATAGGTTTTGGTCAGTTTCAATCACAGTGAAAGGCAAAGGCTTTACTCTGGCATTCTTTATTTCATTTACCCAATGTTCTGGTATCTCTGTGGAAAATTTGCCGTTTACCAGGGCCATATCTCTATCGAATTCTAGGTAAGAGTGCCCGCGGATAGGGAATATGATTGTTATGCAGTCTAGTGTTTTTAGTATTTGTACCACTTAATGACAGAAGCGAAACATGGCGTAATTCTTGTTCTGTCCACTACAAGAATCGCAAAGTATGTACAAGTTTTAGACATTGGACTGTAACATGGCGAAGATATAATAGTGCAACGTCGATACTACTTTGTCTGCACCTTTACTTCCTTCTGTGACTGGGTAAGCAAAAAAAGTTGCATACTCCATAGATAGGCTGTGGACATTGAACAAATACAATGACAATTGACGGCAGTAGTAAACATCATTTATGGTCAAATTAGGTAAGCTTAAAATATTTTGAAAATCAATGGTAAGTACCTCAGTATCCTCCCTTTTCCTTGACATTTTCGTACATTTTCTCTTTGTGTCATAAAAAATGTTAGCTTTCCTCAAGTGTAGTTCATTCTCACATTGTTTTGTCTTAATGCTGTTTAAATCTTTTTCTTTTTCCTTGTCATCATTAGTCTGTTCCAGCTGGAGGTTCAGAGGTTTCATTTCTGCTTGGTACCTGTCACATGCACTGCAGGTGTCACTTCTGGGATATCCGAAAGCTATGTTAAACTTGGATACGAATACCTGCCTATAATATTCATAGGAGACAATCTTACCACTAGGCCTACCTGTCTTGTACAATGTGTACATTTTATTTTTCAAATTTAAAGTGTCTGGCAAGTATGTTTCTTTTTTTTTTAGTTTTATCAAAACTATAATGGCTTGTACAGCCCTTAACCCTTTTAGTGCCAGACGTTTTCTCAAAAGATCATGTTAAAAGTGCCATGCGATTTCACAGTAAAATACGGACCTCTGCCATACTTGCAATAAAATCTAAACTAATGCATAAAGGAATGTAATTTTTTTTTAATTTTTAGGGAATGCTGATGGCTACAGTAATATGTGCAATACACATTGTCAAAGAACATATTTTCAGAGAAAAAAATTATTTTCATGATGGGGTTTATTGAAAAAAATTAAAACTTTGATTTCAGTTTACTCTGAGACCCATCAAATGATGATATACTCAAAAATTTCAGGTATTTATGGAATCTCTGTAGTTTCCTTAACAAAAACATCATAAAGGAATACAAAAATTTTTTATTTCACTAAAGAAAAAATCAAAAAGAACATAACATTACAAAAAAAATTGTTTTGCTCTGAATGTGTTCTCAATTCTTCAGTCATAAATCACTGACAAATGTGAGGTTGCAGTTATGATAACTACTTGCATACATGCTGACCAACACATGAAGGATGCAGTCCTTTCTTGCAACAAACACATACTGTTCGTGAACGCTGCTTCTTATCCTTCATAGAACAAACACTGCAGTAGCGTTCCTTTCTCCCCGGAAGAGCCTCTGCACCATATACTGTTGGAGCAGGTACATTTATATCTGTTACACTTGTGGTTGTAGTCCTTGCCTGAAACCACTGTTGAGAAAGTTTTCATATGACTATGCTGTTAAACTTCAGCCGTGTCAGTGGTTTGTCGCTAGGGTTTAGGCTTTCCTTGTACAAAACATTTGCATTCAGCAACATCTTGGCAATTATGCTGAACACTACTTTCTTCCTATTCTTGACAGTCCTCCTCTCATCTAAATAGCAGTATGCCATCATATCAGATGAGTCAATGCCACTCATATACTTATTATATTCAAAAATTAATCTGGTTTCTTGACCTACTGTCTATTGCGAATTGTCTTTTCTGATGATGTAGCAGAGGATGATGTACTCACAAGGAGGACTGGATTTCTCTGTGATTTCTTCTGTCTGAAGCCACAGAGAAGTATAAAAGATTTCTTGAAAAACTTTAGCTGACCTACAGCATAATTCAACAGAAGACCACGTGGCAAGAATTTTCTGTTTCTTCTAATTGTTCCCGTTAGATAAGTGCCGACTGAATACAGCTTTTCTGCCAGAGGAATAGATGTAAAAAAATTATCACAAAACACATGGTAACCTTTTTGCATGTAGCTCCCAAGAGCTAGTAGTTTCATGACGACTACATATCCCAGGCCATTCTCTTTTATTTCGTTTTTGTCATTATCACTTTTTGCACCACGGTATGCATAAAACCCTAGGCAGCAATTTGTTACTGAATCACACAGCATCCAAAATTTGACTCCCCATCTGTGATGATGTTTATTGGGAAGGTACTGGATTAGCTGTGAGTGTGCCTTTGTCCCAACAAGACTTTCATCTACACTAAGTTGCTGGTGTGGAGTTTAGTAGCAACGGAAAACTTGAAATTTCGCTGTTGGATCATATAATAGGTGACCAGGAGGGTGAAGTTTCGAATTGTCTACAAAATGTAAGAACCGCAGTAACAATTGAAACCTGTTGCGTGAAAACATTTGCGAAAACCACGGTGTCAACAGGTTTGCATCAGTTGACCAATAACTAAAAATGGTCGGTTTTTTATCAGTCCCATATTCAAAATCACTGCTATAAAAGCCCTCATTTCTGCTACAGTTCTTGGTTGCCACTGTTTGATTCTCGAATTTGGTGATAAATGCGTTGACTGAATCACCTGGCGAGCGTATCCGTTAGTCTCAGTCGCCATAATCGTAAGTAGCTGCTGCGAGAAGTACAAATTGAAAAAATCAATTGGTGTGGCGTTTGCTGGTATATGTCTAGGGCCTGGTACTTCTGCATACACAAAGCTTGGAGGGGGTGGATTGTCTGATGCCTCATTCATTATTTCAACAAAAGTATTTGCACTGCAATTCAGTTGTGTTTGGGCGTCGTCGTCGTCATTTGCTGACGCACAATCGTCACTTGAAGAAGAAAACGACGAGTCTTCTTCTCCACCGGACATCTCATAATCCGATTCACTTTCAGCAAATCCTGCAAACTCATCTTCACTTCCACTACTTATCATATTACTGTCTAAATCACTCGTATCGAAACGCAACTTCTTACTCGACGACGCCATGCTGCCGCGAAGGCGAAATACTCGGTAAACCAGAGAAGTTTATTTTACTCGAAATATCACACTGACAATCAAAAAGAAGATCGATATGCTATGCCTTCGACCTTCCTTCTGCATCTTGGCTAGGAAATACTAACAACTTTGCCTTCAAGTGCGGAAAAAATGAATGAGAAGGGCATCACGATCAGATCGTTACTGGCATTTTTCGCCGAAAGTCTGGATCATGATCAGATTGTATTTGGCAGTAATAGGGTTAAACGATGCAATGTGATCAATGACACATTTTTAACTTCTTCTGAGGTCCTACAATGTTTGTAGTCATACTTTCCTCTCTTGTCTGGTGGGGGCTCACCTGTTTCTTTCAAACTCATTTGAATAGTTTGAACTCTTCACTCAGTTACGCCAAAAATAGACAAAAATGCTTTATAACAGACAGGGGTGTCAATAAAATTATCACCATCCTTTATTCTTACTTTGTAGGTGTAGCTCATATCATTAAAATGTGATTCATTTTCAGGCTTTCTTGGTCTGTGATTTTTGACATAAACATTGATAAGCCCAGCCAAGTATGAGGACTGAGTATCATTAGATTCTAAACTATTAAAATGAGAAATTAATCTTTATCTTTCACCTTCACAAACTCTAGCATAACACTGCAGTCTTTTACATCTGCAATCAGGCCCAGTTTCGTGAGTACACACTTTACGTTTTCTCATCACGTCTCTTATCCTTCCATGGGATTTTCTCTTCTTTGTGCTAGGTTTACGGCCGTTTTCACAATCTTCATCCACACTTGACTCACTTAATTCAATCGTTTTCACAGAAACTACTACCAAGGACACAAGCTATAAACTTTGGCAACTTTCTAACCACAAACACAAAGTAAACAAAAGAATGAAGACAGCACTTTAAACTCCTGATCAAGTAGGTTTTGCCAACCTTATGAAATGACTCTCATCATATGTGCCGTGAATACAGATGACATTCTTCGGTTTTACCATGCACAACAAAAATAAAATGACAAATAACTTGGTAACTGCCAGCATTCTTGCCATGTACAACCCCCTACAAATTCGGCCGTATTTTAGCTACAAATTCCTGTACTAACCTGAAAATGGGAAAAAATTGACTATCATCATTTTTGCCTTGTGCTCTTCATATGCTTGAATATTTCTGGTATCTCAAATGCAGATTTTTCAGCACTCATTTAACTTTAGGACTCTGTATCTGAATATTAACAAAAATGGACTTGTACCATTATTGAAATAAGCCCTTCACATGTTAGTAGAATTGAGTGGTCTGCATTAACAACTGTATTTTCCATTGGTACTGAGAATAAGTCATCTTAGCTATTTCTTGTGCTACACAAACATTGACAATATCACGCAGTATGGAAAGTAGTACAACGTGCTGGAAACATCGATTTTACCTGTCATCTGAGAGCTGTTTGGAAATGGAAGATTTTATGTACAACAAGATGGTGCTCCGCCTGTCCTCCACAGAGATACTTGCATTAAAATCTACCTGGATGATGGGTAGGTCGAAGAGGAGCTGTTGAGTACCCACCATGGTCTCCAGATCTTAACCTTGAAAAATAACATTTATCAATAAAAGCCAGCTACTCTGAATGAGTTGGTTAGTTGGTTGGTTGGTTGGTGGGTTGGTCAATCGCAGGGTGTGGTAGCTGTTATGATGTGGAATGTGTCAATTGCACAAGAAATACACATATGAAACAAGGTTTTTTAATATATATATATTGCAATACAGAGTTAAAGATTAATATCTCTAAAGGTTTTCAGAAATTACTGCAACCAGTCGCCTTTTATGTAGATGTATTTTATTTAACCATGACCGGTTTCGAGCTGCCTAGCAACTCATCATCAGATGGTATATACATTTAGTGCTTTTTTGTACCCATTGTGTGGGTGGTTGAGTATCTGTGGCTAAACAGAAACGAGAACAAATAATCGCTACATGTGGTACAGTAACACGAAATATTTACAGAATAATTTATGTTTAACGTATAAGAGCAAATAATCACTACATGTGGTACAGTTACATGAAATATTTACAGTTTAATTTACGTTTTGAGGTGTTACTTACAGATAAATCTTTCTGCAGGTATATATATCTCTTTTAGGACGTATTTTTGAAACCATTGTGTCTTGTTTTTCACAATTACACAAGTTAAAACTTTCACTAGATGTATATTACTTTTATGAGGCACTGTTGGAAACATATATCTTGTTTTTCGTAAACATCGCTGAACACACTTAGCCACAGATACGAATACAGGATTTACACATTATAAACAAGCCAAAGATTGCAATATAACTACAGTATCAAAGATTTCAAGTTGACCAGAGGCATTATTAGTCATCGCACACACTGACAAGAGATTTGTCTTTATTACATAGAAAATAAATGTAAATTAGCTTAAACTATTAAAATATTTATTTATAAATTAACTGTGCAAATTTTAACAGGTATATTAAACTAAATTTTTTACATAATATTTCAGTTACATTTAAGATTATTGGTATTGAGAGTATTATGACAGCTAATTTCTTGCTCCTTCCATTGGCTGATCTTGGCATATGATGTCAGGGATGAGAGATTGATGGTTAACTTGAAATAATAAGTAATGCTGGTACTTGAAAGGGTGTGGAAAAGGAGTTGGCGTTGGGGGGCGGGGTGTATAGGAAAAAGGAGAGGGGGGGGGGCATTTTGTTTCTGAATGACTGTTTAGTTTTTTAAGTTCAAAGAATCCTTAAAATTCTGAAAGAAGGAGTTATTCGCCAATTCTGTCTGCTCATTCAAGTACCAGCATTACTTATTATTTCAAGTTAACCATCAATCTCTCATCCCTGACATCATATGCCAAGATCAGCCAATGGAAGGAGCAAGAAATTAGCTGTCATAATACTCTCAATACCAATAATCTTAAATGTAACTGAAATATTATGTAAAAAATTTAGTTTAATATACCTGTTAAAATTTGCACAGTTAATTTATAAATAAATATTTTAATAGTTTAAGCTAATTTACATTTATTTTCTATGTAATAAAGACAAATCTCTTGTCAGTGTGTGCGATGACTAATAATGCCTCTGGTCAACTTGAAATCTTTGATACTGTAGTTATATTGCAATCTTTGGCTTGTTTATAATGTGTAAATCCTGTATTCGTATCTGTGGCTAAGTGTGTTCAGCGATGTTTACGAAAAACAAGATATATGTTTCCAACAGTGCCTCATAAAAGTAATATACATCTAGTGAAAGTTTTAACTTGTGTAATTGTGAAAAACAAGACACAATGGTTTCAAAAATACGTCCTAAAAGAGATATATATACCTGCAGAAAGATTTATCTGTAAGTAACACCTCAAAACGTAAATTAAACTGTAAATATTTCATGTAACTGTACCACATGTAGTGATTATTTGCTCTTATACGTTAAACATAAATTATTCTGTAAATATTTCGTGTTACTGTACCACATGTAGCGATTATTTGTTCTCGTTTCTGTTTAGCCACAGATACTCAACCACCCACACAATGGGTACAAAAAAGCACTAAATGTATATACCATCTGATGATGAGTTGCTAGGCAGCTCGAAACCGGTCATGGTTAAATAAAATACATCTACATAAAAGGCGACTGGTTGCAGTAATTTCTGAAAACCTTTTCACACCACAGTCGCAGTGTTCCACATCCACAATGGATAAAAGTCTTATTAATATCTCTGTTATTTACCCATTTCCCTTAAATGGTACAAAATGCAGATGCTAAATTTATAGATTTTTTTAATTCCTTTTCAAGAATTCATCTATGGTATAGAAGGAGTTGTCAAGGAGATATGATTTCAATTTATTTTTGAAGTTATTACTGCTGTCTGTCAGACCAAAAATCGAGGCATCCTGTGTGGCTATAATACAGGCAACACTGACAGCTGTAGTTCAGTCAACAGTTCAGCTGCTAATGGAGGTCATTTTGAACATATAAAATAACCTCCCCCCATGTACTAATTGTGAATGATCTGCCATTTTCTTCAACTAATATTGACTATGTAATGTAATAAAATAAAAATTATTTATGAATCTTTTTCTTTGCTATCAATGTAATGTAATAGAATGAATATGAGCCATGACTTATATAAAAAAGAAACACACATTATTGCAATGACTCAGCATAAAAGAGAAATAACTAATGTAGGAATATTATTAACAGATTTATAAGTTGTTTAATTTAGCCCGACGTATATAAGCAGACAGTAAACTAGCTCAGTTCTCAGGGTAGTTACGTAATCATCGATAATTGTCCTTTTCTTATTTACCCAACACTACAGATATTACTCCAGGCTCATGAGAAGTCATGTGCTTATTGCACCAGAGAATATTAGCCAAGTCTGTTCGATGTACACTACTGCTGTATGTAACTTAACATCGTGGTTTCGTCTCGATTTCCCAATATAAGATAACAAGAGTAGCATATACAAATGAAATTCTATAATGGAACTGGAATCCTGTGACCAGACTTTTTCTGCCTGGGATATTATCTCGTTATATAAAGAAAATCTGTAACTAAAATTGTTAAATTATTACTAGCTGCCTCCGGTCTCATGGGATCTGAAATAAAGTTAATTGCCCTAACTGACAGCACATCTCATAGATGAGCTAAAAGAAAAATGTTAAAAGATTTTTCTAAGATGGTGCCTAACATTGAAAATTCTTTGTTAAGGCCCATATCTACTTAAGACAATCCAGGTATATGGCTACCAACTGATTGACCACATACACAAATTATTTTGACAAAATAACTATTATGTTTTTCAGGTTTTAAGTACAACTTACATTATCAGGTGGTACAGCAAGATGAGCGTTACACAAGAATGTCCTCTTAGGTCTGAATCCAAGCAGATAAGTGAAAAACCAAGGAAAGGTAGTTCATGCATATAAGTGCAACAGTCCATGGAATAACATGTCCATTGTAGTTCTCTCTCTTCTTCTTTGGCATACTTGTCATTTATTTATAAAATTTATCATAATATTTAGTTTACATTTTTTTGAAACCCAAGTCCACTCTGGAGCAACAGTACAACTATCAAAGTGTATCTACATTTTATTTTTCTGAACTCCTCTGTACAAGTAAAAAGTGAAATACCAATTTTCATATATTTAGCTTATTTTTATTTCAATATATAAAAAAAATTTCTTAAAAATTTTCATCCTCAATTTCGTCCTAAACAAGGCTGAATTTCCAAGTACAGTGGAGCACAATTTTTTAATTTACGATGGAGAAGCAAAACACGAATTTCCATAGATTTAGCTCTTAAAATGCTTTCACAATGAAATAATTTCATTACAAATTTTTATCCCCTATTTCACTCCCATAGGGAGTTGAATTTTCAAAAACACTTAAACACTTTTTTTTAATTTCTAAATGAGAAGTCATATACCAATTTTCATTGATGTAGCTGTAAAATTTTTTTAACAATTCTTTAATAATGATTTATTTTCAAAAACTTTTATCCACTATTATTCCCCCTTAGCAGTTGAATTTCCAAAAATGCTGAAACATGTATTTCTTTACTTCTGACTAGGAAACCATCATCATCGTCATCATCATCATGAATGATCTGCCAAAAGGCAGGTTTTCACATGGTAGTTCTCCAGACTGTCCAGTCTTCTGCCATTGTCTTCAGCTCTGCATAATTTCCTCTTCCCTTTATGTCACCTATCATCTTGTATCTCCTTCTTCCTCACAGTCTCCTCTCACAAACCAATCCTTGCAAAGCATCTGCTAGCAAGCACTCCCTTCTCAATGAATGTTCCAGTTCTTGTTCCTTTCTCTTACAACCTTCAGCAGACATCTTCTCTCATCAACCCTTTCCAGTACCCTTTCATTGCTCACTCTTTCCATCCAGCTTACTCTCTCCATTCTCGTTCACATCCACATCTCAAATGCTACTAACCTTTTTTCATCCTCTCGTCTCAGCGTCCATTTTTCTGCCCCCTATGGTGCCACACTCCAGACAAAACATTTTCCAAGTCTTTCCCTTAGACCTCTATCAAATTTGCCACATAAGTGTCTCCTCTTTCTGTTGAATGCCTCCTTCAATATGGCAGTTCAAGTTTTCACCTCCTGGTGACATCTAAAGTCTTCAGTTACTGTGCTTCCAAGATATTTAAGTGCACTTACTTGGCTAATGGTAGATTGTCTAATTTTAATATTGAACAGTCTGCATCTTGTACTGATGACCATACTCTTTGTTTTTGCTGTGTTTATTTGTATCCCATATTCCGCACAAGCTTCATTCAGATCTTTCAGCATGTTATTCACTGTCCGCTCACTTTTCGCCACTAATATTACGTCATCAGCAAATCTTATACATTCTATTCTCTTTCCCATCTAAGCCTTTTGAAATAATCTCTTCAAGGTATGCATTAAACAGTGGGGAAAGGCGACAACCTTGTCTAACACCTCGTCCGATGCTGATTCCTTCAGAAATTCCATTTCCAATCCTTATCCTTAATTTCTGGTGTAAATATAGATTATGTATCAGTTGTCTCTATTTTCAATCCACTCCTTTCCTCTTCAAATATCCATCAGCTTCCTCCACTGATCTCTGTCAAAAGTCTTTTTTCTAATCTATAAACAGGACAACAGCACCTCTTGTTCCTTTTCCTCTTCTAAATCGGAAATGCTCCTCTGCCATCCCTCTATCCAGCTTTCCATATAGCCTTCTATTCAACACTATATGGCCAACCAGATATCAATTTTCGTAGTTCTAGTTTCAAAGTTGCCTTTATAGCAACAAATTTTCAAAATGCTTTTCATACATTCTTTCACCACTGTTGGAGAGGAATTTTGAACAATCTGTCCTTAAATTCAAGTTTATGTCCTCAGCAGTTTTGGCTGAGTGATAGTGAGTCAGTGAACCTGTCTGGTCCTATTTCACCCACTTAGGTGATGAATTTCTGAAAACAATGAGACACATAATTTAGCTTTAAAAATGTTTTCACAGTGAAATAATTTCATAAAACATTTTACCCCCTATTTCACCTCCTGACCCCCTCCCCCCCCTCCTTAGGGGTTAAATTTCAAAACAAGTGTAATGGTATTTTTTTATTTCTAACAAAGAAGTGAAATAAAATTTACATGGTTTTAGCTTCAAAAATGCTTCCATGTCCTTAAGGGCTGAATTTCCAAAAACAGTGAAACACCTTTTTTTTGTTTCCAGTGAAGAAAAGTTCAAATTTTCATAGAATTAGCTTTAAAAATGCTTTCATTGTGGAACAGTTTCATAAAACGTTTTATCCTCTGTTTCACCTTGTAACATTATGTGATTGTCTTATCATTTTAAATCATTCACTAATCGAGCAGTCGCTCGGCAACAGCTACAGTTAGCAAATAATGTTGCGAGAATGTAAAAGGTGAACGACCTTTGACGCAACTTGTTTATTGTCGAAGCGCCGTCAGAGATACAGTGAGTTATTGACTTTGAAAACCGCGGCGCGAAAAACGGACAGAAGAAGAACACTTTTACACATTTTTTTTTGAGGTACGAGATATTCTCGATGAACAGTTACTCATTCTTCTCTTGTCTCCTGTAACTTGTGTCGGACGTGCATGTCTTGCCGCCGTATTATTATTGTCAAAATTAATATTGTTCTAGTGTAAAGTAAATGTGTAATACTAAAAGTGCCTAGCAGTAGATTTATTGTGCGACGTGTATGTGAAAACGTCAAAGGAATTGTTTTCATTAAGAGAAGTGCCAGTCAAAACGGCATCCATGTTAAATCCGTCATTGCAATGTAAGTTTGTCTATTACTTGCCATAAATTCAGAGTTAAATGGAACTGGTGTATGGACTATTCGTTTACTATAGAATCTATGTCGCAAGTCTTCATGAAATTATTTAATTTTCTATATGTTTCTGCCAAATAGAGAGTTCACAGTCACGAATTCTTTCGTCGAGTTCGGACGGAAGTTGCATGCGGCGAAATATTTTCTCCGCGCCATATTCTACTGGTAAATGCATGATAAACTACGGTCCCTTAGGAAATTCATGTTGAGCTATCCAAAATAATTATATTTTGAATAGGCATTTACTCTCCTCTGCAATGCAACTTCCGACTGATCAGACGATCCAACAAGAAACAGCCGCACACGGTCGGCGTTCGCAAATATGTTTTCACCGCTGATTATAGCTATATGTTACAGCACAAAAGTAACATATTGTTATAATTAGAGACTACGAACGGGGACATTTATAACTGTATGTTTATGTATACACATTACGTAAACATATCGTTATAATTGGCGCCCGAACAGGGACCTGAATTAAAAAAAAAATATATACTCAAAGGAATAAAAATTTATGTAAGATACGCATTGTGGGAATATTCATAAATAATTGTAGCTAATCTTGTGCTTTTTATTTGTTACATGACATCAAACACCATCCAATAAAATTTCCATTGAGCGAAAGAAACGAGATATTCAGAGAAAATTATGGAAGAGAGATTTTTTTTTGGAACAGAATTTGTGCGAAAACCTAGTTGCAATGCCCAAGGCAGTCATCAGTAACGTAAGTTAAAATTTCGTTAGCCATAGCCAAGCTTCCTTAATTTCAGCCGACATTAATCATTTTGTGACGATCTTTATTAGTTGCAGTAAAATTTGCTTTGAATTCAGTAGATTGCATTTAGTAGATTAGTAATTTCTTCAAGTATTGTTTAAATTCCATTGTTGTGTATTGCATATCATTTGTTTTTAAATGTCCGCTGCCTGTTCACGGAGCTGACCAGCCTTAGTTTTCATTTATTTTGAACAGTGTGCAGCCATACTTTCTTTACGGTCCAGAATAGTCTCTTGTTCTCGTGACGTGCATCTCCCGACATTCCGATCTTGTGACGTAGCAGTGACAACCGACTCGCAACCGATAAATTACATCTCTGTCGACAGCTGACGGCCGTAGCTCAAACGAACTTCATTGACTTACTGTTTGTAAATAAGTGAGCTATGGCAGACGATAAAATGTCATCACTAGATTCAAATGAACGGAATGAAACGAGTGAAGTGTCGCGTCGCTTACGGTCCCGCACGGTAATTAGTAGGGCTGAGACACCAATTGAAACAATTGTAGAAAATGAAGTGGGAAATCTTACGGACTTTGGTGCCTCACACCATAATGTTACCGGTACTGAACTAGACAATGCCAACATAGTTTCTGCCACTATTAGTCGTAGCCATGTACCGGTTACAAGGGAGGCAGGTGAAAGCAATTCAGGGGTAGTGACAGACGATGTATTCAAACAGCTACTGAGTCAAATAAGTCAAATGATGCAGGACGGAAATTGCCAAATGGAGAATTCCATTAAAAATGATTTGAAAGACGAAAATAGACAAATGTTAGCCTCACTTGAAGATGATTTGAAAGACGAAAATAGACAAATGTTAGCCTCACTTGAAGATAAACTTTCTACAGTAAGCGAAGAAATAAAAACTGTTAGAGAAAACGTAGCCAAAGAAGTAGCAAAGCAAGTTAAGGATGCTGTTTCTCAAATGCGAAGTGGAATAATTTTCGAACTGAATGACACTTTAGCTACCATGCAAAGCGAGACAGCTGACATCCGAAACGCAACCAAGAATCTTGACTCCACCATAACCACGGTTAATCACAGATTAGACAGAGTAACTACGCAGGTAGAAAAACTAACTGAGGGAATGTCAAACTCGACTCTGGAAACGGAAACGAAAGTAAAGGAGAGGCTAGGTAGTCATGAGAGAGAATTTAGAGAAAAGTGTGAGAACTGGATTGCTGGAAAGGACAAATTTGTCGAAGATAAAATTAACAAAGACCTAGTAGAGACTGTGAAAGCAACCACTCTTGGTATCTTGTCACCTCCTGGAAGCTCCGGAGATACCGTAATGTCTGAACTCGGTAGCATTAGGCATACCCTTCAGCAAGAATTACCAAATTGGAAGCAAGAGGTAACGGAACAGCTAAATAACCTGAAGGCACAAGTGAGTAGTAGTTCCCGAATACAGAGACCGAATTATCCTAACTCTTTAGCCTCAGAGGAAGAAGATGAATTACTTCAGCAATTCCGAATACCTGTTCTATCTAATGTACACACTTCACCACCACATATTCCAGTTAGTCACCGAAATCAAGAATCTGACTCAGTAGTAAAAATGATGAAGGAAGAAAGCATGATAAAGCATCGAGTTTTTCAAACCTTTCACCCAGAAAAACGAAATATCCACCCAATATCCCGTGGATTCTCCGGGATTTTTCCAAATTCGTGGACTGATAGACAGCGTATCCAATTTGTTACCGGATATATAGGTGGCGAATCGGCAATATGGGGAACAGAAATGGTTGATAAGTGTCGAACATATGAGGAGTTTGAGCACTGTTTCCTCAGCAAATTTTGGAGCGAAGGTGTTCAGAAGCGCCTTCGTAAAGAAGTCTATAATGCAGAACAATTTGACCCCAGGAATAGTAGCCTGAGAATGTACTTCGAAAAATATCTTGGCAAAATTAGGTATTGGGATAACCCTATCAATAGTAAAGATGTAATTACGATTCTCAAGTCTAAATTACCCATTTCGATTCATGAAAAGCTGATAGCCATACCAGATGATGATCCAGATACCTTTCTGTCGATATTAGATTCCCTAGACCTGATCTATGAGGACATGAAAGCTAACAAACCGCGGAATACTCCGCACAATTCTTGGCCACAACATTACGACAGTAACGGCTATGAAAAGCCAGGGAACGGTTCAAAAAATAGTAACGATTGGCAAAACGGAAATAAAGGCAGTGGGTATCCGCACAAAAGGAATAGACATAATCAACACAACCGATTCAATCCCGTTTATAACACGACTGGTAACCAGTACGGCAATCAATCGTACAAGCAGAAGTTTGGAAACGGTTTCAGTCAAAAAGGTTGGCAACAGCAGAGCGGATCGCAATGGAATGCACCGTACTCGCGCAGCCAACACTCAGATTACGGGCAGCAACAAACAGCTGATAACGCCCACTCATACCAATACAACTCCGCGCCTAGTAAAAATCAAGCGCAGGGAATGCACAGAAACACACAGTTTAACGGCAAACCACAGTGTGAAGGTGGATTTCACAGTAACAATTCCGGAAATCATAATAGTAATAAAAATCATCAGACGTCGCGAAGGCATTACAATCCCCCTGTATTTTTCGCAAACGCGGAAGACAGTAACACGTATTGGACACCAGAACAAACGCAGCAACATTTTGACACGAGGTTTGCGCATAACAGTAATTTTGTTCCTCAGTGTTTTCACAATGTCAGATTGGTCGAACTTTCTAATGATGAAGGCCAATCAAAACCACACAAGCAGGAAAACTAAGTCCAGCATCTGAGAGCTCCCTAAGTGATGCTGTGAGACAGAATGGGGGCTACCACTTCGACGGAGAGACTAACCATGACGTACTTGTACTGAGATACAATGACGGGATTGACATGAGACAAGAATTATTACAAGAGAAAGAGACGACTGACGGTGATGAACCGATAGATGACCAAGTGCAAGCTATGACAAAACTTCCTACAGCCGGAATTTTGACGACTGTAATCCTAGATACAGGTGCAAATATTAATGCTATGTCCTTATGTTTCTATAAGCAAATTAGTACATTAATGAAAATTCCAACATTACCCGTCCAAGGATGTTGAAGGTCAATTTAATTCCTAAGTGTAACAACACAAGTGCTAGTTTAGACGCCAGAATAAGACAAGCTCTAACAACGTTGACCACCCAAGCCAATTTACGCAAGAAGGCGCATGACAAACATATTAATAAGGTGTTAACTTATAAAGTAGGCGAAAAGGTCTTGCTAAAAACACGCTTTAAACCATCGTCGCTCTTACACAAAAATCGAAAATGGCAAAGTCTTTTTGAGGGGCCTTACGAGATCCTTCGTATACCGCATACAGGTTGTTATCTGATTTCTGATCCCGCAAATGGAAAAATAAAAGGATTATACCATCACTCTGATCTTAAAAAATATCATGCTACAGAATAAGTCAAAAGGAAAGCTTTATAATGACAAGAGAAGGTTAGCCGCTAGTGACTAAGTGACAACTGATTTGACTTTGTAAAAAAAATGCTTAGAATATATTACACGACAGTGAGTCTATCTTGCTATACAGCAGACAATTTAAAATATGTTATCTTGAGCCATAATTTAAGTACAGACAAGCTGATAAAAAAAAATCTTGTTTAACAAAGAAAGTGATCAACTCCAAGAACTCTAGTTTTAAGATTTAGTTTTAAGGAGATAATATTTAAGAGAGAGAAATGAAATATAAAGCGAAGGATGTGCCTAACAAGCCGGCTTCTGCGATATGAAATGCTAAAGAAGTGAAAATAAAACATAGTATGTAAGAATTTTTTTTTAAGTTCAAGGAGCAATGATCCAGAAACGAAATTTATTTTCGTCAAGGACAAGGGTCGCTTGACAATTATTGGTTCCTGATCCCACTAAAAGGGAAAACAAGTAACTAGTTTCTAAGTCAGCTATGTCTAGATTAAGTTCCAATGTACATAGAAATCTGGAACAGGTTCATCTCTGCATTAAAATAACGTAATGTTTACGAAGCATGTGAGTTACTTGTAAGTACCAACATGACCACGAAAGCGCTATCCTTCATCTAGATAAACAAAGTAGCATTAATTGTAATTGCAATACGCAGGACAGATACATTCAAAGCCATAATTGAAATAAATACCAAGTATAAGAGCGTAAGTGGCAAGGACAAAGCAATTATGACTTAAGGTCATATATAGAGGTCAATATAGTGTAGCGCAAGCAGGCGTCAAGGCGAGAATAAAATGACAATGAAACCGCCGGCAAAAACAAAGTAGCTAGTTTGTAATTGGAGCGTGTACGCAGACGTACGGCGCAAAGGAAAATTAATTTCTAAGTCATAAGGAACAAGGAGTTGTTTGCTAGATTTCTTCTTCTATGTACTATTATATCTATGTCTTTCTTTTGAATTTGTGTAAATACCCTAACCCGCCTAAACCCGTCCCGTAGACTTGACGTCACAGATTGAGAAATGCGGTTGACGTGGAAGGCTGGTTTGGCATACGATTTTCAAAAGGAAACGCGTGAACGAAATCGGGAAAAGCTAGTTTTGAAATGTCCTTATTTTTCCTTTTAAAGTCAATCCGAGACGCAAGCCGAGATCGCGATAAAGAATTTGAATATTTTCTTGAATGGTGTTCTGTTCTCATGTGAGAGGGCGATCAAATGTGACTGATTGATCCTCACATCTAGTAAAAAGAGAATTTTTGTTGAAATGACAGTGATAACTTTAATGAATCTAATAAATAGAAAGAACGATTGAAATGAATTAAAATAATAATAATTGCTAACAGATCGGAGAAACTAATGTATTGTGGCTGTGAACTAAAAGCATAATTAGTCTTAGAGAAAGATGAGGAACAATGTAAAGCGAAATGTTAAGGTAGTTAGCAACAAAGCAACAGAAATTGAAATGGACATGATAATCAAAGCTCTCACTTAGCAAGCTTCAAAGTGAGACAATCTATTTGACTATAAACTGTAAAATATATATATATATATATATATATATATATATATATATATATATATATGTACGTAGTAGTGTATAAGTGAAGGCTTAAAATGGTGTGGAAGTCTGCCACAGACACGATGAAGAAAAAAGTGTTAAACGTGCAGATAGGCCGATGGACAATGATAGTCCGGTTGTGTAACCGAAGGCGGTGATATGATTACGTGCAGTGCATCGGAAACCAAGTGTGTTAGCTGCTTTGCAAAGTGCGAGCGCTAGCCTACCTTAAAATCTTCAAAATCGGCTGGAAAATGTGGAGACAGGGATGGTTTCAATGGAGCCTCTGTCCCTGGTAATCCTCGTCCCTCCTCACCACCCTCAGCAAACCACAAAATACCACAACACCATCGACGCAACGTGTTCACTGAACCGTGCGCGGAAAAGCTGAAGTACCGCGTGGAGGCTAGTGAGCGCCTCGAGTTGCGATTCAGCTCTAACAATCAGCCTGTGTCAACGTACATCGACGCAACAAACGCGTTAAATTTAAAGTGATGTACTAGCACAGCACTCCCGCTGCAGTTCGACGAAACGGACTTTCCATGAAAGCCGCTCCCAAAATAAAAGACTTTTATTTGAGTTCACAACATATCACATACTATGCTAGTGTTATATCCCGTGGATGAAATGTGAACAGCCAAACCACACGCGAATAGTGACAAAGTCAAATTCCTATGAATCCCAAGTCCTAAAATAGATTTAAGCTTAGTTTTTAGACTAATGCGTATTTATATTTTTTTGTTACATGTAACGTGTGTACGTAACGTGCGAGTGAGACTCGCCCGCCAGAGCTGATGAAAAGTTTTCTACTCGGAGACCGCAAAGTAGCGATCCAACTTCTCAAGGGATAAGCTTCACCTGGAGAAGAATCAAATTTTAAATTACCTGTCAAATACACAAACAGTGAAAGCGTAAAAATCATGACAACTAGTGAGCAACGGAAAATGGACACGTGTGAGAAATTCCATGTGTGAGAATTATATGTGTATAAAAATGGACACGTGTGAGAAATTACATGTGTGAGAATTATGTGCGTATAAAAAGATGAATCCTATGTGTTTTCTTTCAGGAGCAAAGAGCCTATGAGCTCTGGACAATAACTTGAGGCCACAAAGATGGTCGGTATGAACTCTAAAAAAAAAAAAAAAAAGACTGTAATGAGTATAATGTATAATGTCCATTGTAAACTTCGTAGATTTACTGTCTTAGTTTTTAAATTTTTTGTGTATCTTTACCTTAAGAACTGTCTTTGTCTATGAATGAGAGATCACCATATTTGTGTAATCCTAATAATCAAATGACAGGAATACTGTGTTTGATCAATGTAAATCTGTAAAGTACTCAATCCCATAATGTTAACGGCGACATGTGAATCTTGGTAATCTCCTTGATTTCCAAGATTCCCATGGAAGGCAATGTAACATTATGTGATTGTCTTATCATTTTAAATCATTCACTAATCGAGCAGTCGCTCGGCAACAGCTACAGTTAGGAAATAATGTTGCGAGAATGTAAAAGGTGAACGACCTGTGACGTAACTTGTTTATTGTCGAAGCGCCGTCAGAGGTGCAGTGAGTTATTGACTTTGAAAACCGCGGCGCGAAAAACGGACAGAAGAAGAACACTTTTACACATTTTTTTTTTTGAGGTACGAGATATTCTCGATGAACAGTTACTCATTCTTCTCTTGTCTCCTGTAACTTGTGTCGGACGCGCATGTCTTGCCGCCGTATTATTATTGTTAAAATTAATATTGTTCTAGTGTAAAGTAAATGTGTAATACTAAAAGTGCCTAGCAGTAGATTTATTGTGCGACGTGTATGTGAAAACGTCAAAGGAATTGTTTTCATTAAGAGAAGTGCCAGTCAAAACGGCATCCATGTTAAATCCGTCATTGCAATGTAAGTTTGTCTATTACTTGCCATAAATTCAGAGTTAAATGGAACTGGTGTATGGACTATTCATTTACTATAGAATCTATGTCGCACGCCTTCATGAAATTATTTAATTTTCTATATGTTTCTGCCAAATAGAGAGTTCACAGTCACGAATTCTTTCGTCGAGTTCGGACGGAAGTTGCATGCGGCGAAATATTTTCTCCGCGCCATATTCTACTGGTAAATGCATGATAAACTATGGTCCCTTAGGAAATTCATGTTGAGCTATCCAAAATAATTATATTTTGAATAGGCATTTACTCTCCTCTGCAATGCAACTTCCGACTGATCAGACGATCCAACAAGAAACAGCCGCACACGGTCGGCGTTCGCAAATATGTTTCCACCGCTGATTATAGCTATATGTTACAGCACAAAAGTAACATATTGTTATAATTAGAGACTACGAACGGGGACATTTATAACTGTATGTTTATGTATACACATTACGTAAACATATCGTTATAACCTACATAGGGGTTGAACTTCCAAAACACTGAAGCATATACTTTTTTATTTCTAACCAAAAAGCCAATACCAATTCTTGTAGATCTAGCTTCAAAACTGACTTAATGGCTACATATTTTCACAAAGATTTAAAGTTTCTATCCTTAGCAATAATGAGTTAGTGAGAGTGAATGAATCAGGAAATTTACTCAAATAGTGTATTTTTTAACTATTTATGTTCTTCATCTTATCAATGAGAGACATGTTTTCTCATGATAAACTAAAAAGGAAAGGAAAAAGAATTAGTAGTTTCTGTATTATGCAGAAATGTCTTTCACTAACAGCATGACAATCCTGAAGTGCACAGGTACACTAATCTTGTATGACTACAGAGGATCATCATCATTGTAGTTGAAGTGTGATAATTTGTGGCAGGCAAGATACAGAGGCAGTAATAATGGTTAGATATTTCCATGACTTTTGATAGCTATAAATTGCTAGTAAGTTGTTCTCACATTCACTTATTTAGAATGATTTGACATAGTGAGTATTACATGTGATGCAAAAGTGTCACATCTAGTACAATTTACATAGCCTCACTGTACCTGGTTAATGATGCAATGTAAATAGTCTTGCAGTGTCTGTAACTGCTGCATTGTCTACAGTCTTCTGCTGTGACTGTGCATCATCTGTCCCCATCCCAATGGTCCCAGGTTCACTGTTCCTGATTAAAGATGCACTGTAAATGTGTTGCTCCCTCTGCCAGTGCTTTGCTTCCCTCTCCCATCCAGGGATCACCACTACATGCCACTGCACAGGAAAAAGTGTGACCAGCCATGGAGGCAGTAACTACTCTGTCCCTTCATAGACTTTGTACCGCTGTGAACCAGAAGTTTTAATCCGATAGACATAATGTGTGTCTAGTTTTACCCAGGCAAACCATACAGTAAAACATGCCCTCTCAGCAAATATCAAGATGCTCTTTGTTGTTTTCTTAGTCATTCATTTTGAAATTTTTGTGCTTCTTATCAAATAACACATCCATCAGTGAGTCAGTTGTATATTCGACTGAGGTATGTTATTTCCTGACAGATGTCCATTGTGGAATGTACTACAAATAACTTTTTCATCATGAAAATGCTTATAATTTAATACCGGTCACAAATACTGTCTTGCACAAGTGTGACGACATAGTTCAAGTGAGTGTGACCCAGCTTAAGATGTCACAGCTCAGTAAAATGACAGGTGATAAATGCTGTCTTATTTTTTGTTTCCATTTGGTTAAGCATGGTCATGTACAATCCCACTCCCTTCACACAGACAAAATCGACTTATATGTACCTGCTTTATGTCTGCTCATAAACAATTACAAAATACTATCATTACATAAGTAAAAGAAATCTTTTTAACTGTTAGTAGGATTTTAATGAAGTTTATTGTAATGAAAGCACTCAACCACCCACAAAAATGTAGCACAATTGTCTTCACAGAAAGATAACTGATGAAGTTTACACTGATCTTGGATCCAGAAATGCCACAGATTTAGTGAGCTTCAAAACTCAAGAACAACATGTAGCACAATGAGAGGCCCACCATCCCTGTGAAAAATCACATATGCATATTAGTACATTGTACATTATAATGGAATATAAAATAGATTTATTTTGTGTGCTCTTAAGACTGCACTAAATACAATTTAATTTTCATCATAGATCCTATAAATTCCAAAATAGTTGAACTGAACTTAGCAATATCCACTTGTCTGTGGAAATAGGTAATACATGTGAGCAGGTAATCATTAATAATGTATGACTCTATTGTTCAATAACTTTATGGGTTTCTTACATAAGGAAACAGCTGTACAACTTGTACATAAAAAATTTTAACACATTCCAGGCACATGGCCTCAGAGGAAAAGTGGCTGTCTTGTAAACAAAATTATTTTCTTACCCTCAGGTCACACAAATGGTTATCATTAATGGTTTTGACAATTAGCAAGTCATAATCAGTTAACCCACTTAAAAAGGAAAAACTTGGAATGGGAAAATACTAAGACACTAAGTTACAAAATTGGGGAAACTTCTACATATAATGGAAGTAGCTGTGTATAGAAACTAATCTGATTGTGTAACTAATTTTCCTATCCCCCTATAAATATATTTTTGCATAGACCATCTGATGCTCATATGAGTTTCAAGAAGATAATTTAGATCCAACATTATCAGTATTCATATACTGGTTGCACATTAACAACTGCTCAGTTTGTGAAGATTCATAGTTCTGTGAAAAGGTATAATGGACTGGAAACATATTGTCTTTGATCATGGGCTTACATAAGATTTTGATACTGAAAATAAGCGTAAAGGCCCCCATAGCCATTATGGTCTGTGTCTCAAACCCATGTAAGTCAAGGCTTTGGATTAATTACTTAAAAAACCACAGTGGCCATCTACTACTTTAAATTTTATTTATGCCAAGACACATTTTAGGTTTACACTCACCATCAGTTGGTGTGATATAGTTACATATTCATAATTATTATGTTTATGTTGATGGCATTGCGAATTCTGAAGGCATTGCTGTGCCCAAAATAATATTTTTTTAGCTATGATAATTAAAGAAATTTCTGTTGGGCTTTTTCTATATACTTATTTTAGCAGAAAAACGGGTAGTATAATTCCAGTGAACTCCTGCTTAAACTGTTGAGTAGCTGTTTCATCTAATAATTAAAACTAATTATGTGTGTAAATTTACTCTGAACACTGGGGTAATTAAAGTTTGTTTAATTGGCCAGTTTGTTAACTGCAATTTATGTACCAGAGCCCAAGTATTATGACAAATTATTGAACGAACCATAGGGATCTGCAAAAAGAGGGTGGCAAAAGGTGACACTTGCCGCCTCCCCCCCCCCCCCCCCCCCCCCCCCTATCTTTCTGAAGTCTGGATTGTAGAGTTTTTATTCAGTAGTAAATTCTCAATCACTTCTAGAAGTGATTTCCATGATTCCACTAAACCTCTCAAGACAATACTACGGCTTAACAACTGCTGTGTAAAATGGCAATTTCAGGCTTCACATCCTCCATTTTGGCACAAAGTGCTTAGACAGCACAACAAATCAGCAATATCACACAATCCAAAAATACTATTGGCACGTTCATTCCTAGTGATGGATGTTAAGTGTCATGACTACTAGTTAAGTAATGAGAGATACTTACAGAAGAGTAATCAGAAGACACACATCACATTCTTGACTTGGAAGGGTTCAGCCGGCAATACGCCGTTTCCAGGGGACGCCTGAATGCTGCAGGAGGCATTCTTCAAGGAGGCACCTTCCATGTCCCCCATAAGACTGCCACCTATCAAACCAGAGAAAACTTAGGACATAAAGTGTACTCCTAATCAGTCCATTTCTAGTAACTCATGAAATTTGGAGAAGGTGTCTTGTCAATTATTATAACCTCTTCACTGTCTCAGAATACAGAGCCATCAGTTTTTGTGTTGACACAGTTTGTTTGAATTTGTGTAGCTCCTTTGACAACTGAGCATGATGTGACTCCACAGACTGTTACTTCATGGGGTGGAAGGAGGGGGGGGGGGGGGGAGATGTTATGAAAACCCCAGGTTCCATCACCTGAAACAATCTGCCAATGAATCTGTTGGCATCCCTTTTTTAATGACCCAGGAATGCTAATGCACTACCAATTATCACAACTTTTTCTCAACTGTAAAGTAGTATGGCACGCACCATGTACAGATTTTGTGGTGCCCTAAGTGCTGAGTGACAATTTCATGCACAATTGAATAAGACGTTTCGTGACACTTTTCATGCATGTCACTAATTGTGAATCATCAGTTCTTTTGAATGACACAATCCATCTTTTGTTTCAGTGTATCTTTGATGATGAAGGATCGCTCTGATCACTCTTTATCTTTAACATCTGCTCTCGTACTCTGAAATATTATGCACCACTAATGGACACTGACTGCATTCATTACACAGTTGCCATAAATGGTCATAAGTCTGCAATGAATGTCAAAGGTTCTAACATTTTCTACCTGCAGAAAACCAGTAACACCTTGCACCAGATAGTTGATGAGATTTGCTGTCAGCTCAGTTGTACTCATGCCTATCTCCATAGTTACCACTTGTCAAGGTCTGACTTACAACTATATGCCGAAACTGTTCACGTCACACTGAACACAAAAATTAATGAACAACTGTTACAAAATGGATGCATGCCCTATACGCAAAGATATTCTTTGTTTTCTGGATGTCCGTCATACATAAACAAACTGACATATAAGGAGTGCAGCAGTCTGTGACGGTTGACACTGCTGTGTATGGGAAAATGTAATCACTGAGTCACCGTACAAGGATACAAGATGATAGAACTTCTATTTAGGGTTATGAATAGCAGCTTGCTCTAAATGTAGAAAAATTTAAGTTAGTGCAGATGACTAGGAAAAACCATCCTGGTGTGCTTGAATACAGTACTAATGGTGTGATTCTTGACACCGTTATGTCAATTAAATATCAGGATGTAACACTGAGAAGAAATATGAGGTGGAATGGGCATGTAAGGTCTGTAGTGGGTAAGAAAAATTGTCAACATTGGTTTATTGTGAGAATTCTAGAAAGTTTAATTAATCTTTAAAGGATATTATGTATAGAATGCCAGTACAACCCATTTTTGAGTACAGTTTGAGTGTTTGGGATCCCCATCATGTCAAATTAAAGGAAGACATCAAAGAAATTCAAAGATGTTTTGCTGGATTTTTTACCAGTAGGTCAGATCAACACACAAGTGTTACAGATACACACTGTGAATGAAATTGGAAAACCCAGGGGGGAAGAAGAGGTTGTTTTGAGAAAGTCTAGAGAACCGGCATTTGCAACAGACTACAGAACAATCCTACTGTTGCAAATGGACATTTGGCATAAGGACCTCGAGGTCAAGATTAGAGGAATCAGGACTCGCATGGAGGCAATTGAGTGTAATGTGTAGGTACAGGTAAGATGCTGGATGTATACAGTATGGTATTGCAGTTATGGAATTACACTAGTTATGTGATGTGCAAACTGAATATGGGAAGGACTGATGTGATGAAACATCTGAATGTTATACATGTATATTACACAAGTATCCACGGCTGGTTCAACTTGTCTGGAGTTTTCACTGCTTCTACCATGTTCAACTACACCTCAGTAGTGGCAGGACTAAAGACTGGGTTAATTTTTGTTTTACTTCCGGCGGAAATATTTTTTCTAAATTTATGGTCTGTACAAGTGTGCAGGCCCTTCACGAACCAATACCTTGCCGAGGAGGGATGGCTTGCATGCCTCAATCAAACAGATAGCTGTACAATACATGCAACAACAGTGGAGTGTCTAGAGTGGAGCAACTGAACCATGTCTTCCACCAGGGTTTCCTACTCCCAATCCTAATTAGTATTCTCTGACCCACCCAACCAACACAACATCCTGGTCCATCCCTATCTCACTCTCACTTCCAATCTCTTGAAAAAAAGGGCCATACCCATGTGGAAGACCAAGATGTGAGCCCTGTCAAATTCATCCACCCAGCACAACCTACACTAGTACTGTCACAGAATTATCCTATCCCATCAGAGTCACGGCCACCTGTGAAAATGGCCATACCATATAATACCAACTCTGCTGTAATTTCTGCACAGCCTTTATCAGGAGAAGAAACAATTATGCGGACTATCAAACATTGTTAAAATTGGGAATTATTTGCCGCTATTTTCTGAATTACAGCTCTGAGTCTTGTGTACTCTACTGTGAATACAGTACACCAGTATGGCTCAATAGTGCCCACATAAAGAATGTCAGCATAGAATGTAATTGTAATGATAATGCCTAAATGTATCTAACAGTTTCCCTGCCTAAATGTATCTAACAGTTTCCTGTGCTTAACCATGTTCATGCACCACAAATACAATGGAACTTTGATGTTGTAAGGAAATATACTAAAACACAAAGTAGTCTCTCTTGTCTAAAGGTGTGGAAATTGACAGACTGCATTCCATAGTCCCTCCATACTTAAAAGCCAGGAAACTAGTTGCTGACAGCTTTAAGAGCATGGTAAAAATAGTGGGAAGAGTCCTCACTGACATGTGCCTGTGACTTTCCCAGTCTCTCTCTCTCACACACACACACACACACACACACACACACACACACACACACACACACACACAAAAAAACTATGGACCTCAACTTACATTGGAAAATATAGACAAGCCTCAATAGAATAAATCAGGGCAGATGAGTGGACTCATTCTACTGATGGAGAAAGGCAGCTTCAACAGAATGTCAGTGTGATGACAACACACAAGCCATACACTGTATTACAGCAGAACAGGCTTTATGGTCTGATGGTCAGCAATTGGGACTTCAGTGTGATCCAAAAGTAATGAAAATATGTTAAAAATCTTGTTTGTGACTGGTGTGATTATATCAAAAAAAGTGTAAAATCTCAGTTTTCCTTATGTAGTATAAGTTATGTTCTTATGTTTACAAGTTTTCAAAAGAATATTTGCATAGTAATCAAAGCTGTACTGGTGAGTACTGAAGGTACAAACACTTTAATGAAATGTGAATCAATGGAGGTACTCACATGACTTCTTCTGCTTATTGCAGCAAACTCCTGCATGTAACAATTCACTGGAATTTTGATTTAGAAGAAGCAGCACTGGAATTTTGATACTGAGAAGTGTGCACTGGAATTTTGTCTGTCACCTGCAACAAACAAATATTTATTGAATATAGCACATATAGACAGCTCTAGTTTTATCATGAAATAAATGATCAGATACTAATAACTGTGTGTTTACACTGCAATCAATGTGTCTAAAAAATTCTCAAATTACAGCCAATGTATGCCTGTCAAACTGCTTAAGGAAGAGCTGCACAGTTTCCTGGTTTAGAAGCACAGTGTACTCATTAGAAGAATTCCTTCATATACCTAATAATATAACTTTGTAATCATGTTTTTGTCAAAAAATTCATTTCAAGAAATGTTAATACTGTAGGCTAAGTATACTGATTAAGTCTATTTCATTTATTTATGCCAAATGATTAATAAAGAAACTCAATTCATAATAACTGTGACACTTCAGTATTAAAGTATGAGCTACATTCATAAAATGAACATCTTTTGTAGGTATTAAAAATTAAATAGCTCAAGTATACCAAGTACAAAGATGCCAAAAAAAGCAAATCTGAAGACCTTACTTCTATAATATTTCCATTTTATGTACTCACTGTGTACTACTGTCATTTTCATCCACTCATGTATGGTCACACAAAAGGAAATGCTGTTGTCATAGTCTTTGTAGAAAATTTCTCTAAGTAACTAAAGTAAAATAGTCACAAAGATTAAAATAATAAATCAGAGGAATATGATTGGCTGACCACTCAACTCAAAGTGCATGCAAGTATAAAATGTATGGTATACTGTACTTAGTATGCTAAAAATACTGAATAATGTGTCATTTGCAGTTAGGTTACAAGAACTTCATCTCACTGGAAAGACTTGAAGAAGGTATGTATAGTCAAAATGTGCATTTCACCCAGCACAATTTGTAGTAGTGCACTCTTTGTTCTGTTGGCATGTGACTTTGTACCACAATAGTAAGAGCAGAGAGGCAAGGACATCTCATTAAGAATTGACAAGAGTGAATTGGCAAGAGTGAGCACTCTGTGACAATTCGAGACACAATCAGGGATGCTCCACACAACATGTACACTTGCATCTGCTTGTCACAGGATAATTCTACATGTAATGCTAGTGTGGTCAATGTGTAAGCAACAGAAGATAATGGCTTCTTTTCAAAAGGATGTAAGTGAAGTCTGCCACCCCTTAGTCTTCTGAGTTCTGCATGTAATTTTACTATAAAGCTGCATGGTGGAGCAACAAAATTTTCATCCCACTTCCAAGAGTATAAATGCTTCAGAAACAGGGAATTCTGGAAGTAAATTTGTGGTAGTTTATGTTGTATGTTGGATCCTTCATTCTAATATCTTGTAGGGTTTGCAAGTTCTAGCTAAAAAAACACTCATTATCATAGACAGCCTCAACTTTTTCTTTGAGTGCATATTTGAGATTATTTATACCTTAATTGTATTATAATATTGAAACATGTTTATACATGTTTTAGAGTATCGATAACACATTTTTGGGTCCAAGTTGAGCTTCTATGAATTATCACAAATGTTAACTAATGTTTTTGAATGTTCTAGAATATAGCTGTGGTCTTAATAGTGTCTTTGATTACTAATTATAACACCCTGCTGCTGCTTAAATTTTGAACAAAAATCACATCAGTGGTGGCCGAAGATTTCTGGCATAAGAAGTTGCCCTTATTCTACCAATTTCCTTGTGAAAGAGGGCAGAAGAGTGGACAGATGTTTAGGAGACTCTCTTGCTCTTAGTGTGGGAAACAGCTGATAAAAGACAGAAGTATTAGGAATGATCAATGAATGGCATTAGGATTCAGAAGGCAACAGAAACCCCTGCATTAAACACACATGATGTGTATCCACAGGAAATGTGGCCTGTAATTGAAGAAGTGTCATCATTGGGAAAAGATTCTGAACTAGTCCCCCCCCCCCCCCCCTTTGGATTTCCAGGAGATGACTGCCAAAAGGGAGTTGACCATGAGAAAAAGATTGAATAACCAATGAAAGGACAACATTCCAGGAGTCAGGGCGTAGAATTTCAGGAGTTTGAATGTGGTTGAGAAGCTAGAAAATCTGAAAGGGGAAATGCTAAGGCTCAGTCAAGATATAGCGGGTGTTAGTGAAGTGAAATGGAAGGAAGACAAGGATTTCTGGTCAGATGAGTGTAGGGTACTATCAACAGCAGCAGAAAATAGCATAACAAGAAGAGGACTTATTATGAATAGGATGGTAGGACAGAGAGTGAGTTACTGTGAACAGCTCGGTGATAGCATTTTTCTCATCAGAATTGACAGCAAATGAACACCTATGACAATAGTTCACGAATACACGCCAACATCGCAAGCAGAATATGAAGATATAGAAAAAATATATGAGGATTCTGAATGGGTATTTCATACATAAAGCGAGATGAAAATCTAACAATCATGAGGGTTTGGAATGCAGTTATAGGGGAAGGAGGAGAAGAAATGGTTACAGAAGAATATGGACTTTACATCAAGATCATTCAGAGATTCTGAACTCAGATATTGGATTGTAAGACATGCTCAGGGGCAGATAGAGATTCAGATCACAATTTGCTAATTATGAAGAGTAGGCTTAAGTTTAAGAGACTACACAGGAAGAATCAATGTGCAAACAAGTGGGATAAAGAAGTACCAAGGAATGAAGTGACATGCTTGAAGTTCTCTGAGGCTATAGATACTGTGATAATGAATAGCTCAGTAGGCAGTTCAGTTGAAGAGGAATGGACATCTCTAAAAAGAGAAATCACTGAAGTTGGAAAGAAAAATGTAGGTACAAGGAAAGTAATTGCGAAGAAACCATGGGTAACAGAAGAAATACTTCAGATGTTCGACAAAAGAAGGAAACACAAAAATATTCAGCGAAATTTAGGAATTCAGAAATGCAAGTCACCTAGGAATGAAATAAACAGGAAGTGCAGGGCAGCTATGGCAACATGGCTACATGAAAAATGTGAAGAAATCAAAAAAGAAATGATTTACAGAAAAATGAAGATAACCTTCAATGAAATTAAAAGCAAGGGCAGTACAATTATGAGTGCAATGGGAATTCCACTGTTCGATGCAGAGGAGAGTAAGGTAGGTTGAAAGATTACACTGAATGCCTCTGCAAAGGGGAGGATTTGTCTGATGACATGATAGAAGAAGAGACAGGAGTTGATAGTGAATAAATAAGGGGTCCAATATTAGAATTATAATTTAGGAGAGCTTTGGAAGACTTAAAATCAAGTAAGGTAGAATATTTAAAGTCAGTGGGGGAAACAGTAACAAAAAAATTATTCACATTGGTGTATAATGTATGAGACTGGTGATATACCATCAAACTTTTGGAGAAACATCGTCTACACCATATCAAAGATTGCAGGAGTTAACGAGTGTGAGGACTGTCACACAATCAACTTAACATCCCACACATCCAATTTGGTGACAAGAATATTATACAGAAGACTGGAAAATAAAACTGAGGATCTGTTAGCTGATGATCAGTTTGGGTTTAGGACAGGTAAAGGCAGTTCTGATATAGTGGCTGATAATGGAAACAAGACTAAAGAAAAATCAAGACTGTTCGTAGGATTTGTCAATCTGGAGAAAGTGCTTGACAATGTAAAATGGTGCAAGATGTTCGAAATCCTGAGAAAAATAGGGGTAAACTGTAGGGAAAGAAGGGTAACATACAATATCTACAAGAACCAAGAAAGAACAATGAGAGTGGAGGATCGAGAACAAAGTGCACAGATTAAAAATGGCATAAGACAGGGATGTAGCCTTTCATCTCTGCTGTTCAATCTATATGTCAATGAAGCAATGGTGGAAATAAAAGAAAGGTTCAGCGCTCGGATTAAAATTCAAAGTGAAAAGATATCAATGATGAGATTCACTGATGACATTGCTATCCTAAGTGAAAGTGAATAAGTATTGCAGGAGCTCTTGATTTAATGAATGGTCCAATGAGTACTGAATATAGACTGAAAGAAAATCAAAGAAAGACAAAAGTAATGAGAAGTAGCAGAAATTAGAACAGCAACAAATTTAATCTCATATTTGGTAATCACAATGTAGATGAAGTTAAGGAATTCTGCTAGCTAGGCAGAAAAATAACCTGTGATGGATAGAGCAAGGAGGACATAAGAGGAGACTGGCACTGGCAAAAAGGGCATTTCTGAAAGAGTCTGCTTCTATCAAACAAAGGTCTTAATTTGAGGAAGAAATTTCTGAGAATGTATGTTTGGAGCACAGCATTATATGCCAATGAAACATGTACCATGGGAAAACTGGGAAAAAAGAAAATCAAAGCATTTGAGATATGGTACTACAGAAGAATGTTGAAAATCAGATGGACTGATAAGGTAAGGAATGAGGAGGTTCTCTTCAGAATCGATGAGGAAAGGAATATATAGAAAATACCGGCAAGACGATAGGACATCTGTTAAAGACATCAGGGGATAACTTCCATGGCACTGGAGATAGCTGTGGCAGGTAAAAACTATAGGGGAAAACATGGGACATTCCAGCAAATACTGGAGGACACTGTTTGCAAATGCTATTCTGGGATGAAAAGGTTGTCACAGGAGAAGAATTTGTGGTGGGCCACATAAAACCAGTCACAAGATTGGTGACTCAAAATGAATGAAAGAGAGAGAGAGAGAAAGAGAAGAATATTCTTGAATGTTCTAGAATATAACTTGGAGACAGTGCATAGCACATTGATATAGACTGCAGGAAAATTGTCTTAACCAAAAAACAGCACACATCACAACAATATGCAATTCAGAAAAATAATCTTAACTGATGAGTTAGAGACAGCATAGTAAAGGTAGAGGAAAAAATGTATCTACTTATAGAAAGAAACTACATAAGCAAAGTATTCTTTTGTGAGCATACAGTTTTAGCGATGAAAGACTTTGTTTAACAATCAAAGTAGTGGATACAAAATAAGATACAATGAAGAACCAAGATGAAATTGTGAACTTCCAAACAGCATTCCTAAATTTGCTCCATGTTCCCAGTGGCCTTATGAAAAAAAATTTTAACATCATCATATTATCCAGAAAAGAAAAGACAGGTCAGTATTCACACAAAAAATTCCATTCATTTTAATTAACTTACCATCCAGCTGTAAGAGGCTTCAGTTCCCAGTAAGATTGGTATATAGTATGGCTATCAATGAAGTGCAAGGGAAAACTTTCTAATGTTGCAGACTGAAACTAAGAAAACTGTGTTTTTTGCACGAACAACTGTATTAAATGATGATGGCGTCCTCTTGGGTAAAATATTCCGGAGGTAAAATAGTCCCCCATTCGAATCTCCGGGCGGGGACGTCATTATCAGGAGACAGAAAACTGGCGTTCTATGGATCGGAACGTGGAATGTCAGATCCCTTAATTGGGCAGGTAGGATAGAAAATTTAAAAAGGGAAATGGATAGGTTAAGTTAGATATAGTGGGAATTAGTGAAGTTCGGTGGCAGGAGGAACAAGACTTTTGGTCAGGTGAATACAGGGTTATAAATACAATATCAAATAGGGGTAATGCAGGAGTAGGTTTAATAATGAATAAAAAAAAATACGAGTGTGGGTAAGCTACTAGAAACAGCATAGTGAACGCATTATTGTGGCCAAGATAGACACGAAGCCCATGCCTACTACAGTAGTACAAGTTTATATGCCTCCTAGCTCTGCAGATGACGAAGAAATTGATGAAATGTATGATGAGATAAAAGAAATTATTCAGGTAGTGAAAGGAGACGAAAATTTAATAGTCATGGGTGACTGAAATTCAACAGTAGGAAAAGGGAGAGTAGGAAACATAGTAGGTGAATATGGATTGGGGCTGAGAAATGAAAGAGGAAGCCGTCTGGTAGAATTTTGCGCAGAGCATAACTTAATCATAGCTAACACTTGGTTTAAGAATCATGAAAGAAGGTTGTATACATGGAAGAACCCTGGAGATATTAAAAGGTATCAGATAGATTATATAATGGTAAGACAGAGATTTAGGAACCAGGTTTTAAATTGTAAGACATTTCCAGGGGCAGGTGTGGACTCTGACCACAATCTATTGGTTATTAACTGTAGATTAAAACTGAAGAAACTGCAAACAGGTGGGAATTTAAGGAGATGGGACCTGGATAAACTGAAAGCACCAGAGGTTGTACAGAGTTTCAGGGAGAGCACAAGGGAACAATTAACAGGAATGGGGGAAAGAAATACAGTAGAAGAAGAATGGGTAGCTTTGAGGGATGAAATAGTGAAGGCAGCAGAGGATCAAATAGGTAAAAAGACGAGGGCTGGTAGAAACCCTTGGGTAACAGAAGAAATATTGAATTTAATTGATGAAAGGAGAAAATATATAAATGCAGTAAATGAAGCAGGCAAAAAGGAATACAAACGTCTCAAAAATGGCTAAGCAGGGATGGCTGGAGGACAAATGTAAGGATGTAGAGGCTTATCTCATTAGGGGTAAAATAGATACTGCCTACAGGAAAATTAAAGAGACCTTTGGAGAATAGAGAACCACTTGTATGAATATCAAGAGCTCAGATGGAAACCCAGTTCTAAGCAAAGAAGGGAAAGCAGAAAGGTGAAAGGAGTATAAAGAGGGGCTATACAAGGGCGATGTACTTGAGGACAATATTATGGAAATAGAAGAGGATGTAGATGAAGATGAAATGGGAGATATGATACTGCATGAAGAGTTTGACAGAGCACTGAAAGATCTGAGTCGAAACAAGGGCCCCGGAGTAGACAACATTCCATTCGAACTACTGACGGCCTTGGGAGAGCCAGTCCTGACAAAACTCTACCATCTGGTGAGCAAGAAGTATGAGACAGGTGAAATACCGTCAGACTTCAAGAAGAATATAATTCCAATCCCAAAGAAAGCAGGTGTTGACAGATGTGAAAATTACCGAACTATCAGTTTAATAAGTCACAGCTTCAAAATATTAACACGAATTCTTTACAGACAAATGCAAAAACTGATAGAAGCCGACCTCGGGGAAGATCAGTTTGGATTCCACAGAAATGTTGGAACACGTGAAGCAATACTGACCCTACGACTTATCTTACAAGAAAGATTAAGGAAGGCAAACCTATGTTTCTAGCATTTGTAGACTTAGAGAAAGCTTTTGACAACGTTGACTGGAATACTGTCTTTCAAATTCTGAAGGTGGCAGGGTTAAAATACAGGGAGCGAAATGCCATTTACAATTTGTACAGAAAGCAGATGGCAGTTGTAAGAGTTGAGGAGTATGAAAGGGAAGCAGTGGTTGGGAAGGGAGTGAGATAGGGTTGTAGCCTATCCCTGATGTTATTCACTCTGTATATTGAGCAAGCAATAAAGGAAACAAAAGAAAAGTTCAGAGTAGGTGTTAAAATCCATGGAGAAGAAAGAAAAGCTTTGAGGTTCGCTGATGACATTGTAATTCTGTCAGAGACTGCAAAGGACTTGGAAGAGCAGTTGAATGGAATGGACAGTGTCTTGAAAGGAGGATATAAGATGAACATCAACAAAGGCAAAACGAGGATAATGGAATGTAGTCGAATTAAGTCGAGTGATGGTGAGGGAATTAGATTAGAAAATGAGACACTTAAAGTAGTAAAGGAGTTTTGCTATTTGGGGAGCAAAATAACTGATGATGGTCGAAGTAGACAGGATATAAAATGTAGACTGGCAATGGCAAGAAAAGCGTTTCTGAAGAAGAGAAATTTGTTAACATCGAGTACAGATTTAAATGTCAGGAAGTTGTTTCTGAAAGTATTTGTATGGCGTGTAGCCATGTATGGAAGTGAAACGTGGACGGTAAATAGTTTGGACAAGAAGAGAATAGAAGCTTTCGAAATGTGGTGCTACAGAAGAATGCTGAAGATTAGATGGGTAGATCACATAACTAATGAGGAGGTATTGAATAGAATTGGGGAGAAGAGGAGTTTGTGGCACAACTTGACAAGAAGAAGGGACCAGTTGGTAGGACATGTTCTGAGGCATCAAGGGATCACCCATTTAGTGTATGAGGGCAGTGTGGAGGGTAAAAATCGTAGAGGGAGGCCAAGAGATGAATACACTAAGCAGATTCAGAAGGATGTAGGTTGCAGTAGGTACTGGGAGATGAAGAAGCTTGCGCAGGATAGAGTAGCATGGAGAGCTGCATCAAACCAGTCTCAGGACTGAAGACCACAACAACAACAACAACAACAACAAAAACAACAACAACTGTATCTAGCACATTCACTTATAACGAACTACAAAACTTACTTGTATTTTCATCAAAAAGCAAGATACCAAATATAGTTTGTAAGCATCAATATTGTGAATAATTTAGATGCAATAGAAATCAGATTATTAACTGAACTTTTTTCCCAGTTCAGAAAACAAATTGAGACAGAGCAACAAAGTTAAGCTGGTATTTTCTGGTTAGTAAACAGATAAAATAAATAGCAATGACTCTGGTTGTGTTAAATATTATATGACTTCTTTTTGTTTATAATTGCAGCACACTACTGTAAACTGACATGTTGCCTCATAAGATAACATTCGAGAGAACTGCAGACAGTTTACAGATTTCTGTAAAGTGTACTTACATGGCAGTCTACGGCATAGGCGCTGCAGGTGTTCGCAGCGCGCCGCTTTGGTGCCTGCACAATAAGAAATAAACGTATTTAGTATTACTGTCAATACTGTTGGATTTTACTTGAGAGATGATTTTACTGAAAAATGACTAAACTGAACTGAGATGAAATTTTCAACAGTATATTGTTTAACAAAGTATTTTATTTAGACGTTATTTATGATAAATGATTATTGCATATAACAGTGCTAATATAAATACAGCAATTAAAGTTTTTGCAAATAAGCATTCTGTGGCATACACATAACTCTAACAATGCACAGTCTTTGGCAGTTTTCTGGATACATATTTGCTTCCCACATGGATGGGTTGTCAATAAATATGCCAGCAAAGGAATTGTATATCATCAACTAACACCATTAATTGATATTGACAAACTGCTGGCAGATAAGCAACCTGAATACCAGACTTATTTCCTAATCAGGTTATTTGCCTTTAGTTTTAATACTGACTGAAACACCATATGGAAAGAGTTAGTAAAAGACCTTTGGGAGAGGTGTCTCGAGCCAATTTCCAAAATGTGTTGTTTAAAATTTTATTTTCCATTTGTGAGGAAGGCTGGTACAAATAAATACTGATCAATGAACAATTGTTGAGGTTATTGTGGCAAGAACATGTTAAGTCTTAAAATTAAAGAAGCTACTTACTCTTACTCAACAGTCAGCACCACATCGCCAGTGTTGGCAACCATCGGTAATGGTAAGACTGCTGTCCCTGGTGGCGATGGAGACTTTTGGGCCAGCAGCTCTGGTACTGGGTGAGCTGGGCATTACAAAAGGAGATCATTATAATTTACAATGTTTGTGTTACGATGAAGGTTGCAAATACTTCGGGTGTTATGTGGCCAAAAGATAACACACTAAGACTACAGGGAGTGGAAGCACGCTAATAAGTCCATACTCTTGTCCTTAGGTCAACACAATGACAGATACTTCAAAGAGTAAAACATGATAAACTGAGCTACTTGATTAACAATGTAAGAAAAGACAGATTGCTACTTACTGTAAAGAAGGCATATCAAGTTGCAGACAGGCACAATTAAAAGACACTTATATAATGCTTTCAGCCACAGCCTTCATCAGTGAAAGAAAGACACACACCATTCACACACACACACACAAGCAAGCACACCTCATGGACACATAACCACCAACTCCAAAATCTTGGGCCAGACTGCAATTATCATGGGGGATGCAAGCAGTGATCTGGAGGGGGTGGAGAAAGGGAAGTAGAAGGGATAGTAGTGTACAGGTAGGGAGAGAGATGAAAGCTGTCTGGTGGAGTGTGTAGGCACTAGACTGCCAACAGTTGCAGCTTCAGGAGGTTGTGGGGCAGGAAGGTGGGGGGAAAAAGGAGCAAAAAGGAAGAGGAGTGGAGAAAAGACAGGTGGATGCACTGGCCAAGGGCTGCAAATAAACATGGTGGGGAATGATAATGGGGAGGAAATGATAGGACAATGGAGGTGGAAACTGTTGGGTGGAGGGTATGGGGACAGTTTGTTACCATAGGTTGAGGTTGGGATAGTTACAGGAGCGGAGAATGTGTTATAAGGATAACTCCCATCTGTGCAGTTCAGAAAAGCTGGTGATGGATGGAAGAATCCAGATGGCTCGGGTAGTGAAGCAGCCATTGAAATCAACTGTGTTATTTTCAGCTGCATGTTTTTCACAGAATGCTCTTCTTTGCTCTTGGCCACAGTTTTTTGGTGGCCATTCATCCTGGTGATCATCATCCTGTCTGAACACTGCATCCATCCTTCTGCATTCTCATGGACTTGGGCAATTCCAGTAGGACAATGTGACAGCAAACACATCCAGAATTGCTACAGATTGGCTCCATGAACGCTCTTATGAGCTAGAACACTTCCGCTGGCAACCAAACTCCCCACACACAACATTATTGAGCATATCTGGGTGCCATGCAATGTGCTGTTCAGAAGAGATCTCCACCCGTACTCCTATTGATTTATGGATAGCCCTGTAGGATTCATGGTGTCAATTCCCTCCAGCGTTACTTCAGATATTAGTTGAGTCCATACTACATTGTGTTGTGGCACTTCTGTTTGCTTGTGGGGGCACTATACAATATTAGGCAGGTGTACCAGTTGCTTTGGCTCTTCAGTCTAGATCTATACCTAATACAGCTGATGTCAAGGAATTTGCAATCACTGAACAAATTTTGAAATATCTGATACAGCTGTCGATCATCAACAGTGACTGCTTCCACATGTGAATGTAAAAACATATATTATTGATGAACATAACTAAAAAATTGAGTTCGTAAAGAAAGAATTCAGTTCTGTTGTAATGAGAATTTACAAGAGGGCAATTGTAGTTATAAAGTCAATGCAGGAGTCATGGAAAATGAGATAAATAGCAGTGGGCTATCAACCTCACTTAATTAAAACCAATAGTACATACATGGCAGTTGGGTGAGTCAGTATGGAAAATCAAGCTCATGTCCTCCCACTAGATGATATTTGGATAGGAGAGGAGTGGGGAAAGACAGGTGGATGCATTGGCAAAGGGCTGCAAATAAACATGATAGGGGATGAGAATGGGGAGGAAATGATAAGACAGTGGAGGTGGAAAGTGTTGACATAACCCAGAGTCCACATTAAACAAATTACACTTAAATAGGTTTCTTTTAAATAATTATGAGCTTCTTAAGAACTAATATTATATCTCCATGTCTAATTCTTCTAGCTTCCATGGTTGTGTTGTACTGCTGCTATAATCATTCTGCCTGTGAATTGCATTGTATGTTTATATTTAGTAATTTTAACACAGTTTAATCCATTATACAGGTATACTCACACGTTAGCACCTCCTTACATAACTCTTTATTGGCCCATCATAGGTGTGGTTTGCTTTAGTTTGTCATGCCCTTATACTTATTGTGCATATCATTAGTTCATTGATGTGATACTTTTAACACCTACATTATGTACACCATTGTCACCATCTATTATTTGTGATTTATATATTTTCTTACTGTATACTACATACACTATGTCTTACTGTGGTCTTTATTCTGATTACACTTCCCACATCTGTTCCTTAACACTGTTTTTATGTGCTGTATTTCTTTTTCTGTTTTTGACATTTTTATTGTATTTTGTACACTCACTGTGGTCTTCATCCTGACTACCCTTTTCATGTTTGTTTTGTCTTACTACATTTTTCATATTGCACTGCTTCTTTATTTATGACATCTATGCTGTATATTATACAATTCCCTCCCACCTCCTTTTTCTCATCTTTATTTTGATCTTGCCTCTCTCATCTTTAAATTCATGCTGGTTATGTTCTGTTAGGCATTATCTAGAAAGTTTTATTCATTGTGTATCTTGTATTGACTTTATGAGGCCATTCTTTTACCAGTAGCTTTTTAATGTATTTATTTCAATAATCACCTGTCAGGTATACTTTTTTTTCATCAAATCTTGCTACCATCAACATTTCCGATTGGTTCATATGATTGCCATATGTGCCGCTGTACCCTGCTAGCCACTTGGCAGGCCAGACTAGACAATTCCTTGCTGGCTTTGGTGACATGCTCTGCTATCTGATGGCAAGTAAATGGTGCTCAGATTTGCTCATTTTATGGCCTTTTGCCTATCCAGCCCCGACTACTGAACCTGTTGTGGTTTTCAGTCCCTTACATACGGGAGGGTATGAGCTTGGCTTTCCATACTGACTACCCTGACAGCCATGTGTGATTGTTTTCCACTAACTGAGTACGACACCTCTTTGCAGATTATCTTGTTTTTCACCACTTATGCACTGACTTTATAACTAATATTCTCCTCTTGCCTTTGCAATTATTAGTACCTCAGGTTGGAGCTATCACGCTCGGAATTCAGCCATGCAGTTAACAAATAAATTCTCATTACAAGGGAAGCAGATTCTTACTTTAGAGATATGTTACTCAGTTGTGGCAGTCTATTGCATCAAATCCTTGTTAAAAAAAATTAAGGGTTGTTCAGTGAGAAATGCAAAGATGCGTCTTATAAAACTCCAAAGGGTGACAAGTAAACAAACAAATGGATCATAGAACAAGCTAAAATTGAAGGTGTCATTATGAAAATGAAATGGATGTGCATAGGATGTGTAACCAGATGAATGAAATGTTGCTGGACAAAGGAAGTTCTTTGCTGCATTCGAAAAGGTAAGACTGGGATAATGGCATAATGGGAAATGAGTGAATGATTACCAGAAACATGCAGAAGGAATATGGCACATACGTAAGCTGAAGACCACAGTGTAAAGAAAAGTCTAAAGGAAGCCTTTACACAGCAGTTGATGTGAAATAGCTGAAGATGATAGCAAATGATGGAACCTTATTATGTGTAGCTTTGCCTATAGAACACAAGTGCATGTCACCCAGTTGTGACCTTTCCTGCTGAAAACCATTATTGCCATGGTGTCAGTAGCCAGTATCATTTTATTTAGCAGATCTACTTGACAATAAATCAAGACAATGTGTGAAAATGCAAATGTAACCCTTTCCTACAAACTACAAGTGCTCTAGACTCACTACAAGTCTACTGCACATGAAAACAGAGTACTTACAGTCATACCCAGGCCATGTTTGTGTCAGATCTTGGGCACTGCTGTGAAAAGAAAAAAATCAGTTTATTTTCACCCAAGGCTTTGCCACAAATTGATAAATTTACAAAATGGTATCACATTAGAATAGACTCACTTATTTTGAAACAATGAGTTCTAGAAATTTTAATTTATGACAGTAATCATTTTCAAAAATTAGGTGCACAAACAAATGGAAGTTTGTGTTTTGAAGAGCAAATCCAGTAATTAAAACACAGGAACAATCTGCACTAACCTGCAAAGCACATCCCTTTCTTCCCCTCTATTTTCAATGTCTTTCCCAAGATTTTTGGGGCACATTATCCACCAAAAGAAATTGCTACAATTTTTAAGAGACCTTCACTACTATTGCTGGAAAAGCCTCAAGAATTGCTAGCATGCAAGTTCACATTATACATTTCTGTGCATAATTTTCTGTGAGATTCGTCTTAGTTCTATGAATGGTCATACAAATATTTTAACCAGGATAATGATATGACAGATGACAATAATATACACTTATATCTAAGATGAAAAGAACCTGTAAGTGGTTTTGGTTACATTATTTGTTTTACTATGCAAGATCATGGTGCACTTTGAGCCCAATAAATTTTATCTTTTTCTCATCCAAACTAAAAGTCAAGAACATATTTATATGATAGTTCAATGATATGTGAATAGTAGTGCAATAAGTCATTTTCTGAAATAAACTTCTAACTTTCTGGTTCATTTCTTAACATTTATGGAACAGGTAGAATGGTGATGTGACAGTTACAAAAATAGTAACTATTCTGTATTTGCCAATCATAATTGCTATTGCTGCCACACAGTATTGAATTTATAATCCAACTCAAAAATACTAAAACTGTTCAGTTCCAAGTACTCGCACCACAGTGTGATTGATGTCTATATTTATTAAATGGATGTAATTTCCCTGTATTAGTACTTGTCTGTTCTATAGTGAAGGCTTCTTAAACATTATGATTTTTTCATTACTTATTTGTCCTTTGTAAACATTTTTATAAAGACTGTGTGTTGACCTTGCTGGTGTACACCATTTAAGCCATAAGGATGTTTCTCTCCAAGCCTTATGGCCACCCTCCCCAAACAACAAATATCTGATTTTGGTGTATTTTTGTCCAAAATTCTTCCTTCCTGATACCACAATCATTTCGTGTTTATCCTATAAACGTATGTTGCATTTCATAGCAAAATCACAGTGACTGTCCCTTCTGTATTTTTTTTATAGGCTTAATATTGTCAGAATTAATACAGGCACTACCTAGAAATTTCAGACATTTCAATGCTTCATGAATTTTATTATTTCAGTAGCACTGTAAGTCAAAAACAGTACTTTTCACCATACTTGACAACTCCTATCTTCCCTCTACCCATAAAGAAATAAATGTGATTCATTTGTCTATAATGTTGGATTCAACAGTACTGCATGTTATTGACTCTCCTCTGGATGAACTATGAATGGTTTCTGACTGTCCCCCCCGCCCCCCCCATCTTCCTTCCATGTCCTTGACACCAGCCTTTAAATGAATTGTATGGTTTATTAATGGTTATATTATTGTTACCTTCTCCTAACAGTATTTCTGTTATTATTTGAGCAGCTTGGGGAAACACTATGGTATGCGCCATTTCAGTGTATTTTGTGATAGATGGCTACTGGTGACACCTGTGAGATGCACAATGCAATACACTTATTAGTAATCCTAAATTCACTTAACAGATGACAGGGCAAAGATTATTGGTAAATGCCAGTATCCATCTGTTGTGGAAACATAATGGTAAATGACAGAGAAAATGGCAGCTAGTAAAAACAACCAGTGTACTACTTCTGAGATTATGGCCAGATTGAACATGATAGAAGATGATGAGTATACTTCCAGTGATACTGATATTTCCAACGAGGATCCAGAATACATTCCTGATGTCTCAAAGGTATGCTAATTTGTAAATACACTCCTGGAAATTGAAATAACAACACCATGAATTCATTGTCCCAGGAAGGGGAAACTTTATTGACACATTCCTGGGGTCAGATACATCACATGATCACACTGACAGAACCACAGGCACATAGACACAGGCAACAGAGCATGCACAATGTCGGCACTAGTACAGTGTATATCCACCTTTCGCAGCAATGCAGGCTGCTATTCTCCCATGGAGACGATCGTAGAGATGCTGGATGTAGTCCTGTGGAACGGTTTGCCATTCCATTTCCACCTGGCGCCTCAGTTGGACCAGCGTTCGTGCTGGACGTGCAGACCGCGTGAGACGACGCTTCATCCAGTCCCAAACATGCTCAATGGGGGACAGATCCGGAGATCTTGCTGGCCAGGGTAGTTGACTTACACCTTCTAGAGCACGTTGGGTGGCACGGGATACATGCGGACGTGCATTGTCCTGTTGGAACAGCAAGTTCCCTTGCCGGTCTAGGAATGGTAGAACGATGGGTTCGGTGACGGTTTGGATGTACCGTGCACTATTCAGTGTCCCCTCGACGATCACCAGTGGTGTACGGCCAGTGTAGGAGATCGCTCCCCACACCATGATGCCGGGTGTTGGCCCTGTGTGCCTTGGTCGTATGCAGTCCTGATTGTGGCGCTCACCTGCACGGCGCCAAACACGCATACGACCATCTTTGGCACCAAGGCAGAAGCGGCTCTCATCGCTGAAGACGACACGTCTCCATTCGTCCCTCCATTCACGCCTGTCGCGACACCACTGGAGGCGGGATGCACGATGTTGGGGCGTGAGCGGAAGACGGCCTAACGGTGTGCGGGACCGTAGCCCAGCTTCATGGAGACGGTTGCGAATGGTCCTCACCGATACCCCAGGAGCAACAGTGTCCCTAATTTGCTGGGAAGTGGCGGTGCGGTCCCCTACGGCACTGCGTGGGATCCTACGGTCTTGGCGTGCATCCGTGCGTCGCTGCGGTCCGGTCCCAGGTCGACGGGCACGTGCACCTTCCGCCGACCACTGGCGACAACATCGATGTACTGTGGAGACCTCACGCCCCACGTGTTGAGCAATTCGGCGGTACATCCACCCGGCCTCCCGCATGCCCACTATACGCCCTCGCTCAAAGTCCGTCAACTGCACATACGGTTCACGTCCACGCTGTCGCGGCATGCTACCAGTGTTAAAGACTGTGATGGAGCTCCGTATGCCACGGCAAACTGGCTGACACTAACGGCGGCGGTGCACAAATGCTGCGCAGCTAGCGCCATTCGATGGCCAACACCGCGGTTCCTGATGTGTCCGCTGTGCCGTGCGTGTGATCATTGCTTGTACAGCCCTCTCGCAGTGTCCGGAGCAAGTATGGTGGGTCTGACACACCGGTGTCAATGTGTTCTTTTTTCCATTTCCAGGAGTGTATATTGTATTTAGTAGCTTTCATGATCATGATGGTAAGTGCATGTACATACCATTATGTTCCTGAAGTACACAAATTTTGAGGTTCTACTGGAATCGCTAATACTTTTGGTTTTCACGCACATTGTTACCTGTAATAATATTAATGGTAACAATAATAGTAGTTTTGGTGTTATACAGGTTAATAGCAAACAAATAAATGAACAGTGTGTTGCTGCTGCACAAACAAGTCTGGAAGGGGTGCTCGAAGAGACGAAGAGGTCATCTCAGAAAAGGCTGATGTTCTATGTGACTGCAGTCTCTCTCAGCATATTCCACTGATGCATTCTTCTCGAGTTATTAGCCAAGTGCTGGTGTCATCTTGTCACAATGTTTCAGTGAGTTTCATACCCATCGTCTTCTGGTAAAGTCAGAAGATGATGGGTACGAAACTCATTGAAACATTGTGAGAAGATGACACTACGACTCGGATGATAACCCAAGAAGAATTCATCACAAGGCTGATGTTCGATTCTCAGTGCAAAATTAAACAGAAGAGGCATAATTTGTGCGAAGAATATGTTTCATGTACAGGAGAAAGTGTAAGTGAAGAAAGTGTGGGCCCTAATTGCCAGTGCCCTCGTAAGTGTTTTGACAAAGTAGGAGATTCAAATGTGATGAAAACATTCAAAACATTTTGAGAAATAATTGATTTTAATGTTCATGCATTTTTATTTGGTGCAACAGTGCTGTTGCGTCCACATGCTTACTCTGAAACAAGTGTTAACCACGTCAGGGAACACATCAACAAAATACTGAGATACAATGGTCACTACAGATGCTTAAACAATTGTGGCAGATTGTACCTGGATGCAGACTTGACTATTGCCTCCTGTTACGTTCACTATATGAATGTCTTCTGCAAGGAGATGTCCTATGATCCTGTGTCTGCAGAGAAGTACAGGTGAATTTTCACTGAAGAATATAACATATGAGTAAAGTCACCAAAGAATGGTAAGTGTAAGACATGTGACATGCTAAAAGTGAAAACTGAGAGTATTGTTGACCTCCAGCTGAAAGCAAGTCTTGAGTGCCAGTTGGAATTACACCAACTTTGTGTAGAGGTTGGGCAGGCTAACATAGGAATCCAGACAAAACGAATGGAAGCAGACAGTAATCTTCATGTTGTGACTTTTTATTTGCAGAAGACTCTCCCAGTCCCGAAGCTAAGCTGTGGGCCAGCTTTTTACAAAAGGAAAATTTGGTTATATAACCTGAATGTTCATAACTGGGGCAAAAACAAAGGGCACTGCTTCTTGTGGAATGAGACTACTGCTGCCCATGGAGCAGAGGAAATTTTAAGCTGCCTTTTACATTACTTTGGTTAAAATGACATAAAAGGAGAGTCTCTCATCATGATATCTGATGACTGCTGTGGTCAAAATAAGAACTGGGATATGGTTCTATTTTGGAAGTATCCAATATCAACTAGAAGCTTTCGTGTGATTGAACACCACTTCCCCATTAGTGGGCACATGCTGTTGCCCTCTGATAGAGATTTTGCAAGGATTGAAAATACATTCACCAGCAAGTACGAGGGCAGTTCAATAAGTAATGCAACACATTTTTTTTCTCGGCCAAATTTGGTTGAAAAAACCGGAAATTTCTTGTGGAATATTTTCAAACATTCCCGCTTCGTCTTGTATAGTTTTATTGACTTCCGACAGTTGGCAGCACTGTACGGAGCTGTTAAAATGGCGTCTGTAACGGATGTGCGTTGCAAACAATGGGCAGTGATCGAGTTTCCTTTGGCGGAAAACCAGGGCATCTCAGATATTCATAGGCGCTTGCAGAATGTCTACGGTGATCTGGCAGTGGACAAAAGCACGGTGAGTCGTTGGGCAAAGCGTGTGTCATCATCGCCGCAAGGTCAAGCAAGACTGTCTGATCTCCCGTGTGCGGGCCGGCCGTGCACAGCTGTGACTCCTGCAATGGCGGAGCGTGCGAACGCACTCGTTCGAGATGTGTTCTGAAGTGTATTGTGCTACTCTTCAGAAATTGAAGAAACGACTTCAGCGTGTTCGTAGGCACAAAAATCTGAATGAACTTCTCCTTCTTCATGACAACGCAAGACCTCACACAAGTCTTCGCACCTGAGAGGAGCTCACAAAACTTGAGTGGACTGTTCTTCCTCATGCACCCTACAGCCCCAATGTCGCACCGTCGGATTTCCATATGTTTGGCCCAATGAAGGACGCAATCCGTGGAAGGCACTACGTGGATGATGAAGAAGTTATTGATGCAGTACGACGTTGGCTCCGACATCGACCAGTGGAATGGTACCGTGCAGGCATATAGGCCCTCATTTCAAGGTGGCGTAAGGCCGTAGCATTGAATGGAGATTACGATGAAAAACAGTGTTGTGTAGCTAAAAGATTGGGGAATAACCTGGTGTATTTCAATGCTGAATAAAACAACTCCTGTTTCAGAAAAAAAATGTGTTGCATTACTTATTGAACTGCCCTCGTACAAGATGTGTACAGTCAAGATCAGTGGTTGGATATCATCCAGAAGCCATCTATGAAGAATCCATGTTTTGTGTACAGTATGGAAAGAGAGCATTTCCTTCAAATAGGGCACTCAAAAGGAGCGTCTGTCTTAAGAAAGAAGACAGTTGATGGTCGAGATCTCAACCTAAGGAATGTATGCAGGTGGAAGGTGACCTCAGAATTTCTGCCATCTTTATTCATAATTGAGACATTCTGTCATGACATTTGGCATGAAAAATGTTTGAGAAAAATGTGGAAGGCAATGCCCTGTTCCTACCCTTCAACTTAAATACAACAGGCCAAGACTTATTGAAAAGAAGAAAGTTGATGACATCCTGTTGCTCATAGATTACATACCTCCAGTCCATTGTGGATTTTTCCTGTCACTAAAGCCAACTGTTTCGGACAGAGAACATGACACTGATGAGAGTGATGAATGACAATGTAATGTGAGTCAAGTGTTGAATAGTTGCTGTAAATTTTCATAAGTAATTTTCTCTCACCATGTATTTTTAATGATGTGTGGTTGGTAAAATGTAATTGCCTCTACACACTCATAATGTAGTACTTTTTGTATATTTCATTTGTTTTAGTCAGTTCTCAGTTTTATTTATGTCTGCATAGAGGACAGATGTTTAAAGCACTCAAGAGTAAAAGCAATGTTAAAAAAAAAATTATTAAGATTTGCAGGTCAATTCTAACTTTAAATACACTGTCTCAAAACTATGATTTTGGGGTTTACCATTGTGTTCCCCCAAGCCACTAATTTTTTTGTCTACATTTTATGCAGCCTATAGTTTTAATGCCACTACAGCCATGCTACAATATTACCTAATGACATTTGTTGGGAGATTGTTTTTAGAACAGCAGACTGCCATCAGCTAAGCACTGGTGGCTAAGCACTGGTGTTGAGAATGTAATTAAGAGATACAAAACTGTATGTTAAGGAAGTATCCTTGTACTTTTATGTGAATTATGGTTCGTTTGGCACATAGTTTGATGATGGACATTGCCCAAACTATGTCTTGCAAATATAATTTTTATCAACAAGAGATCTGTTGAATTTGGCAACCCAATTAAGAACTGATATGTGTTCAGAGTTTACACAATGGTTTCAGGCCTCCTGGGTTACTTAATGTCACAAAAAAGCCATTCTGAGTTGTATTGAAATATTACTCTATATATATCATGTGTCGGGCTAGGTGACAGACTTCCATCAACTTTGTTCCCCCTTTTGTGATATTCCCACATTCCTCACAAGAGAACTCCAGTAGTAATGTTCAGATTACCATATGTGGAAACATTAGTGACAATGGAAGCTTGAATCAGAATAATATATATGTGTGTTTCTTGTCTATTAAAATGTTATTTTGTCACTATATATTGAAAAGGAATTAGCATTCTCTTCATTTCAAGAAGTCATGAATAAGTATCTCCCAGAAAATTCTCCCATCTGTTCTGAAACCCAGCAAATTCCATTCCATTTATTGTGTGACCACTGGAAGGGAATAGAAAGTTATCTGTAAAAGAATCATATGTTATTTTTTACTGAAATTTGTTAGTCTGATATTTGGGAACTAGTAATTGCTTCCCTCCAGTGTATCACTTGAGCTGTTATACAAGTCTTGACTGGAAAGTGGAACAATAAGCTTCTACTATCATACTACACAAAGCCACCTGATTGAGAAGCCACAAATTTCATAGTGATGTAATTTTTGCAGTAGTGTGGCATGGTCTACACATTCAGAAGCATTTGTTAAAGAACATGACACCTAAAATCTGTGATTTTTATGAACACCAGTTTCAATATCAGTCAATACAATCGTATAAAAATTACCATTGATGAAAAAGTTATTCTCTTCCTTTCTCAATCCTGTATCTAATCATATGATGCGTTTTATAGAGTCTGTGTTATGTAATAATAGAGACAGGGGTAAATATTCATTAATATAGGATTGTAATGATGGTGGACTAGAGGTATGCAATGCCAGAAAGATGAACATTTATAATAATAGCTGTAATGTTTGGTTTCCATTGCAACATGATGCAGTTGTCAAGTAATAAGCCATTTCTGAAACTAAACCAAAACAAACTTTCATCTGCATCTACATCCATACTAAGCAAACCACTGAGAAGTGCATGGCAAAAGGTACTTTCCAGTGTATCAGTTGTTGGCTTCTTTCCATTCCATTCACACTTGATTTGGAGCACAAGAAAAATGACTGTTTAAATGCCTCTCTGTGTGCTGTGATTAATTTAATTTTGTCCTCATGATTCCTACAGGAGTGATACATAGGAGAGGGGGGGGGGGGGTTATAGTATGTTATTAGGGTCATCAAGTAAATACATTTCTTGAAACCTTGTATGTAGGTTTCACTGTATAGTTTGCGTCCATCTCCACATGTCTGGTAGTTCTGTTTCTTCAGCTTATCTGTGACACTCTCACATGGGTCAATCGACCCTGTAACCGCTTGTGCTGCCCTTCTCTGTACATGTTCAATATTCCCAGTTAGTCTCATCTGGTATGGATCCCAGACACTGAACAATATTTTGGGATGGATCCCACTAGTGATATATAAACAATCTCCTTCATAGAGTGATTGAATTTCCCTAATATTCTGCTAATAAACAGAGGACTGCCACCTGCCTTACCTACAACAGAGTCTATTTGATTGTTTTATTTTGTGGGGATGTAGATCTGCTCTCTCTGCCCCCCCCCCCCCCGCCACCCAATAATATCACTGTCCTATCACAGCAAGAACAACTGTATCGTTGCCAGATCAGTTCTCTGTAGTGCATGCTGTATGCTACACATATTGTGTACATACTGTGGGATTAAAAGTATTCACAGTAAGTGACTGGAGTGCAAGTGATTATTTATTGTCATAATTACCATGTCACTCCCCACTACCTACAATTTCAAATTTTTACAAAGTGTTACATCACAAAATTAGTGTGAGTTGACCAATTCTAGCTGTGACTTGTTGATACTGTAATAACAACATACTATGTTTCTCTTTTTTACCTTTTTTATTGCATTCTGTTAAGTGCTAAATTTCAAAACTTAGAACAGATAAAAGAAGTTACCAATATTTCCATCACTTTGAAATCTTATCAAGATGTGAATGAATGTTTCTGCAGTCTTTCTCATATAGCACTTCATTACTGATTACTACATCAGCTGCAAAAATTCTGAAACTACAATTAAAACTGTCTGCGACATCATTAATGTACAACATGAACAGAAAGGGTCCCATCACACTTCCTTGGTGTACACCTGAAGCTAGTTCTCTCTCCATCCAAAATAACATGCTTTTTATTGATTTATTTATTCTTCATCTATGGACTTTAAATAGATAATTTTCACCTGAGAGCATAGAGTGTACCATACAATCTTATATGCAGATGCGGATGAACTGAGTCCTCTCTACCAAAATATCCTCAATCCAGTCATAAATTTCACTTGATACCATTTACAATCATACTTTTGTTAAGTGTAATTTGTTAGTAATTAATGTTTACTGAAATAAGTAGTAAATGTACTCTGTATTTCTTTCACTTTTGATGTGGTTTGCACATATATTAGTTTAGCCTGACTGGGAGATATACCTAGGCAGGATATGTTCATTAGTAATAATGGGTAATATAGGATCTAAGGGACCATCACTATCCTGCGTCATAAATTATCATTGTTCTAAGGGCCCTTACATTTCAGTGAATTAACTGTAATTTAACAATTTTCTCAACTGAAATTTCCTTTTATTGTAATTGCTTGCTCCTATGACTTCCTGATAAATAAATTCTGTAACAGATCTACACATTAGGTCACATGAGAGAAATTCTGATCACATGAAAGAAATTCTGATTCAGTTTACCTGAAATTGGTAGTAAATTATGAGTGTAGGTTTTGCATGTTGCCTTAAGCTGAGAGACATCTTTATTTTCTCATTTTAATTACATGACACATGGTTGTAGTTTTCCTACTCTCACATTCATGTTCCTACATCCCAGATCACTCTGTCATTGTTCTATGATACATGTGTCACACTGGCATTTCTTGATTTAGCCTCTCTAATAAGAGTATTTTATCCATCACAATAATAGTCCTTAGAACTTGATAGTGATTTCTATAATGAGGTGCTGAAGATAACTGTTGGGTATGCCACAGTCTTTGATACAACCTCTGCTTTCCTCTATGTAATACACTGATGCCCTTTGTGATTTGCATTGGTTGCACCATTAGTTACATCCATTTATCGCTTTCACAGTCCCCCTCCTCAACTAAGACCCACCTGTCCAACTAAATATCAAAAGAATGCTGAATTGTGTTTCAGTTCACCATTAGATTGATTGTATAATAAGGTGGTGCACTGACTGCAACTTTAATGCAGAAAATATTGGCAATATAGTTTCTTAAATAACCACCCCCTTCCCCCCAAGCTTTTAAAATGACAACAAAACACAGGAATCCACTCTATACATTCCATACATAAACACTGGTCACACTGAAGATTACAATGTATCTGTGTATATCTTCTGGTAAACCTTCCAGGATGTAAGGTCATGGTCCATGAAACTCTTCAGCTCCTAACGTTTCGTCCAGAGCTGCGCTGGACATCTTCAGAGGTTAGGAGCTGAAGAGTTTCATGGACCACGACCTTACATCCCGGAAGATTTACCAGAAGATATGTCATCCGGTCGTGAAAGCCTTCATACTATCTGTGTATAGCTATCTGACTGGTGCACATAGCTGCAAGAGAGAAGTACAGGCATGCAGATCTTGGCTTATTTGTTAGTTTCTTTAAGTATTAAGACCTGAACTTACCTGACCTGGTTGGTGCACTGCACACAGAACCAGACCCCAGAACTGTGAAAGAAAAGACAAAACACTAACTTAGATAATGTTTGAGTGGTGGCACAGAATGGTATTACAAATAGAACAAGACATGTCCTAGTCATATCTGCAGAAGTGTTCAGCTTAGTATAACTATGATTGTCCGTTGCAAATACTGTGCACAATAACCCCACTATTTTCAGTGACAAGGATTTCTACAGAGTGCTAAAAATGACTTCCTCTATATGTCCTGTAAAACAATGTACTGTTTGGTTATAACTAAATCCTAGCAAACATTAAGCACATATTTTCTTAATCTATATATCCTTATATATATAAAACAAGACGTAAGTATGTAGCTATGTATGTATGTATGTATGTATGTATGTGTTTGTATCTCCAGCATCTACTCCTAAACCACTGCATTGAGTTCATTCACATTTGATACACATACTGCTTGCTGTATGAGAATCTGCACTGTAGGGCTTTGAACCTACTAGCTACAGTATAAGTGGAGACATGAGCCAAAAGGGGTTTTCAATCCCTGACATAGGCTGCCATGCATGATAGCCACACTGTGTGGGCAGTATTTGCATACCCTGCAGAGGCTACATGTGTGGATGAGCATGGCTGAGGGGGAAGGGAGGAGATTGATCATAAGAGATTTCGGAGGATGAGGTGGACAGAGAAAGGGGGGTGGAGAATACGGACAGACAGAGAGAGGTATGAGGTGATGCACAAAGGGAAGGGGAGGGGAGGGAGGATGGACAGTGTGTGTGTGTGTGTGTGTGTGAGAGAGAGAGAGAGAGAGAGAGAGAGAGAGAGTGGATGGAATAGACAAGGTGAGGAACAGATGGACAGTGAGAGGTGGGAGGGGAAGAAGGTGAGGTGTAAGAGGCAGGTGGAAGATGGAGAGGTGTAATGAGCAGCTGGAAAAAATAAGAGGAGATGGATGTGGGTAGAGAGAAGGGAGAAAGAGATGTGGAGAGAGAGGGTAAGGGGTAAATGTGTGCAGTATATGTGCTGTCTGTACCTACAAGTGAAACCAGCAGTAAAAGACCAGAGAGATATAAATAACCACAAATGAGCTCATATTTTTAATATGAAACTTGTATTTTTTCACAAGGAGCAGGAGAAAATGATGATTTTTCAATATTTGATCATCCATATACCTAAATAAACATTGCCAGTAGTAAAAACCCAAAAATACTTAGCACCTCACTCAGTACTACATTAATATTATGGCTGCTGTCAAGTGTTATGGCATGTTACACGGGTACCCTCTTGTGTTGTTAAAGTAATTAGGGTGCTACCTATTCTTTTCTTACTCTTTTGTTCATGCTAAGAGTAACTCAGGTAACATGCTCACTCCTGAAGCCTTAGTTTTGGAACTTCTGGCAGTTGCATCTCAACAACATTTAGTTTCAAATGTAAGCTAATGTAAAGTTTCTGTTTGTTGAATAAAGAAACGTATGTTTCATGTTCTTTTCTAGAATTTGTGTAATGATTTCAATCCTTAATCATTTCTTTGGATGAATGATCTTTCACAATGTCATTCAACTGTAAATCCTCTTCTTGTTAACATACAGTATACAGTACTCTCAGTTCTGGTTGATAACACTGGATATGTTTTCAAGAAGCAAATTAATATGGTACATTGTTTCATAATAGATATTTCTACCAAATACTTGAAGAGCTTGTGACATTATTTCATGTAGCTAAGTAGAGCTTTTAACTGACATATGAATACTGTGTAGATGCTGAGCGGATGTGTTTAATGGTTACCACTTGATTCATAATGTTTTTCACTTAAACAGTTTTGAAACAGCAGTATTTTATCCATGCTGGATATTGTGAACTTCATTGTCATGAAGGATTGTTGTGATGAATGCCAGTTGCAATTATCTATAACAATTTTATAACATCCTGTTTCCACTGTGGGGCATAACTGATGTTCAGAAACAGTATTTCTTTCTTTTTGTTTTGTATTGTAAAATTCCTATAGCACTGTTCTGAAATCGTTCATACTTGTGATAGTGATTATTATAGGAAAAACTGGAACCACACCTGTAAATGGCTTATTCCAGTAATTATTTCACAATAAATACGTCTAATGAATTCCCCAAAAGCAGACACACCACATCTGTTAATACATAGGTTAAAGAGCACAGGAGATATTTAACGATTGTAATGATCTCGTACTGACCAAGTTAGGATATATTTTCTCTGGCAGTAACACAAAATACAATGGACCAATAGATAATCTGAGCATCTGACTATCTCTGGCAACTCTCTTTCTTTCCAAGTTTTAGGAAGCTGAAGTTACACAAATCTTATACAGTTGGTTCAGAGGCAACAATCATGGAAGCATAATGCCATAAATATCACCAAACAATGTAACTGACAGAGAGTTAACCAAAGTTTGCCTTCATAATTTATTATGTTACCCTATTACAGAAAATGTGATGACTGAGTTGTTCCATGAAATTTTTAAAGGAGTGAAGTGGAAACTGACACCATGGCATATGCAGATAATTTCTCTTCCATAGTTATTGAGAAGTTAAAAGAGCAGATGTAGCAAAAACATATCACACCTATATACATGATTCAATAGTGATGATATATAAAACTAATTTTGCTGCAAACAACACTGTTTATATGGTACCAAACAGAAAGTTCTTGAAAACAAGGAAACTTGGTACATTGATTGTGTTTTGTTTATGATGAAAGAATTTACCACGTATTTCAGGTTTTGGGATAGAATACAGCTACATTCACATTAATAATGTACGCAGCACAGAAAGTTTTCATAATACAAAAAAATTAAAACAAACTTGGCTTTGATAGCTCAGATGGTAGAGCACTTGCCTGCAAAAGGCAAAGGTCCCGAGTTCGAATCTTGGTCCAGCACACAGTTTTAATTTGCCAGGAAGTTTCATGTCAGTGCACACTCTGCCGCAGAGCAAAAATTTCATTCAGGAAACATTCCCCAGGCTGTTGCTAAGCCATGTCTCCACAATATCCTTTCCTCCAGGACTGCTAGGTCTGCAGGAGGGCTTCTGTGAATTTTGCAAGGTACGAGACAAGGTACTGGTGGAATGAAAGCTGTGTGATGGCTCAAAAATGCAAAGGTCCCAAATCTCAGTAAAGCACACAGTTTCAGTCTGCCAGGAAGTATACTTTTCTGTGTTTCTTTCATTCCAGATGCAAAGGTATAGAGTCATTGTGAATCAAGGGTAAAGATAGGCTTTTGTCTCTTCCATTGGTGACAGTATTTCATCTGGCCAAGTGCACTAATGTATAGATGGCTATCTCAAACACTTTCAAACCATGAAATATTTTAAGACAGCTGTAGAAAACAACAACTACCTAAAAATATATTTATTTCTGTATGATGTCAGTTGTCAACAAGTAACCACAATTCAAAAACAACAGCATCTTTTAAAACTGTATCACTAGAAAGAAAGCATGAGTACAATACCTATAACACAGTCCAAGTGCAATGCAAAAAAACTCTTGGCAGGAACATGTTTAGTTAGGCACTCTGTAACTGTACTGTAGGTCCAAACTCATGGTTACATAAGAGGAATTGCTGATGGCCTAGCACTGTTTCACTGTGGCAGATCTGTATTGGAGAAACATGATTTTATCTGTACATAATAAAAAGCAAGATAGTGAATAACATCAGCAGATTGTGAACCAGAGTATGCAGAATAAACACCACAATCAGAATAAAGTCACTGCCTGAAATTTTAGCCAAAGCTGACACCTATCACAACTGCTGATGACACAACAGCTGCCACATAGCTACCAAACCACACATACATCTTCTTCTATATATCCTTCAAATCACTGAGAGATGCATGGCAGAGGGTACGTCCCCATTGTACCAGTTATTATGGTTTCTTCCCATTACATTTAAATATGGAGTGCAGGAAGAATGATTGTCTGAATGCCTCTGTGTGTGCAGTAATTATTCTAACCTCACCCTCAAGATCCCTATGTGAGTGATTCATAGGGAAATGTAGTATATTCCTAGAGTCATCGTTTAAAGCTGGTTCTTGAAACTTTGTTGATAAACTTTCTCAGGATAGTTTATGACTATCTTTAAGAGTCTTCCAGTTGAGTTCCTTCAGTATCTCTGTGACACTCCCCCACAGATTAAACAAACTTGTGACCATTTGTGCTGCCCTTCTCTGTATACATTAGTCTTAACTTATACAGGTCCCACATGCTTGAGTAATATTCTAGGATGGATTGCACAAGTGATTTGTAACCAGTCTCCTTTGTAAACCGATTGCATTTCCCAAGTATTCTAACCATTAAACTGAAGTCTACCACCTGTTTTACCCAAGACTGAACCTATGTGATAATTCCATTTCATATCCATACATCGAGGTATTTGTACTAGTTGGCTGATTCTGACAGTGATTCCTTGATATTATAGTCATAAGATACTACATTTTTTTCATTCTGTGAAGTGCACAATTAAAGCAAGTTGCCAATCTTTGCACAACTTTTAAACCTTATCAAGACTGATTGAATATTTATGCAGCTTCTTTCAGACAGCACGTCTTCATAACAAAGCTACTATTAAGATTGCTTGCAAGGTCACTAATATGCAACATGAACAGCAAAGGTCCCAACACACTTCCATGGGGCACACCTGAGGTTACTTCTGTATCTGATGACAACACTCCGTCCAAGATAACACGCTGCATCCTCCCTGCTAAATAGTCCTCAATCCAGTCACAAATTTCACTTGATATCCCATATGATCATACTTTTGACAATAGTCATAGGTGTGGTACTAAGTCAAATGCTTTACAAAAATCAAGAAATACTACATCTGCCTGACTGCCTTGATAGAAAGTCATGTGAGAAAAGTGCGAGTTGAGTTTCACATGATCAGTGATTTTGGAATCCATGCTGGTTGGCATTGAGGAGGTCATCCCATCAAGATACCTCATTATATTCGAGCTCAGACTATTTTATAGGATTCTACAACAAATTGATGCCAAGGATGACAGATGGTAATTTTATGGATCCCTTCTACTACTCTTTTTGTATATGGGTGTGACCTGTGCTTTTTTTAAGGAACTGGGCATGGTTTTTTGTTCAAGGGATGTATGATAGGTTATAGTTAGAAGAGGGGCTAACTCAGTTGCAAATTCAGTATAGAATCTGATAGGGATTCCATCAGGCCCTGGAGCTTTGTTCAGTTTTAATGATTTCAGCTGTTTCTCCTCAAGACTGACACTAATACTTATTTCATTCATCTTTTCAGTGGTATGAGGATTAAATTGGGGCAATTCTCCTGGGTTCTCCTTTGTAAAGGAACATTTTAAACAGAGTTAAGCATTTCAGCCTTTGCTTTGCTACCCTCAATTTCATTTCCTGTCTTATATGTTAGGGCCTGGACACTAACTTTGGTGCCAATAACAGCCTTTACATACAACCACAAATTCTTTGAGTTCTTTGCTCTCTTGATAGCCAAATGCATTTCATTCAGCATCTCTCTATCTACAACCCTATGTTTTGTTGTACACTTATTATGCAGTCATCTCTGTTTCTTTAGAAATTTCTTTACAGTGGTAGTATACCATGGAGGTTCCCAGCCATTACGAGCAGTTCTACCGGGTATATATTGATCCTGTGCATAGTCACCTGTTCTCTTAACCTGAGACATAGTTCCTCTATGTGCTCCTGCCCTGTGCTGAAAGTTTGAAATTCCTCATTTACATATGACACTACTGTTTTTTTTGTCTATTTTACTAAACATATATATATATTTCTGCTTGTTTTAGTTGTCCTTTGTACTTTGGTAATCATTGTTGCTACAACCATGTCATGGTCACTGATACCAGTTTCAATGCTGACAGCCTCAAAGAGGTCAAGTCTGTCTGTTGCCATTAGGTCCAATATATTTCCACTGTGTGTGAAGTTCCTAACCATCTGTTCTAAGTAGTTTTGAGAGAAGGCATTTCATAATGTTTCTCAGGATGTCTTACCATGCCCGTCACTACAAAACCATAATTTTCCCACTTAGTTGTAGGATGGTTGAAGTCTCCACCAATGATTACAGTGTGATTGGGGAACTAATGACTGGTATGTAAATCTGCCAGAATGAACAAGATGCAATAGGGCTCAAAGGTCTTTGACAAACTTCCATTTCAAATAAAGCAAAAAACTGATAATTCCTATAAATTCTAAAGATAATTGAAACACCTTTTATTACCCAACTGTTCTACAAATTATCTGGCAACTGATGGTTGAAGATTTAAGGTTACTGTTAGCTGCAAGAGAAACCAGTGGTTACTTTGACCCTCTATTATAATGGAACAATAGTAATTGTTGTGTGCCAAATATCAATGTGGCTATGTGGATTATTAGGCTCATTATAGAAAATAAACAGCAGCTATTGAATACAACAAAAGAAGAACAAGCTTTTTTTCTGGACAGGAACATTCTCATTAATTTTATTATGATAAATTTACTTTGAGAAAGCACAAATGTTATAGAAGTGTTCTGATAGTTAATTATTGAAACAGTTTCAAATATCTACCTGACTTTTGTATTCCTCAATGTGTTCCATGTCTGGAGAGTTCCCTTTGTGATGATATCCATGAAACATGACAGATGGGTGGATGGATGGATTGAAAGACTGAACTACAGGTTTTGAATCCAAGTATCATGGAAGCTGCAGCCCTTTATCATGTAATTTATGTAATGATTTTAAGTAATCATCTTTTGTCTTGAACCTACAATAGTAAAAGAGAATTCTGCTATAATAAATGTAATCTCTTCTTTCTCTGCTTGATTATAGGTAGTCGTTTGCTTTTTATTTCAACCAGCCCCCTCCATAATATATTTCCTCCAGTTCTTTGCAATCTTTAAAATCAGACAACAATAATAGTTAAAGTAATAATCAATTTTTTATCAGATGCAGGGTTGTACATTTCACTTTTTGAAAAATAAAGTTTTGTGGTTGTCTATTGGTAAGGAAAAAATAAGCACACAGTGTTTCCTGGTTGATATGGAAATCACAGCTTACATTCAAACCACACATCTATCCTTTCATAAACATGAAAAAGTAGGTAGAGCAATAAGCATTGGTTTCCCAGTTAAATAATAATTAGATTCAAATCTGAGACATTCAATGCGGATCAAATATCAGGACTATTCCTTCAATAGTTCTGCAGCTCATTCATGTATGAACCTGCTGCCAACAGGAAAAAAATGTTAATATCCTTAAGAAGTTTGGTTGTCCTTTCATAACTAGTGAAATTTTTAACACCCTAAATTTCAACAAAACTGTGATCATTCAGAAATATGAGCATATGCATTCTACTGTGTAGTACACCTTACACACTTCTTCTTCTTTTGTAAATCATCTGAGGATAGGTTGGCAGTATATCTTCACTTGTCATATCTTTCTGTTTTCCTCTTCATTTCTATGTAGTGGTTACATCCCACATTTTCCATAATTTTGTCAGTTTACCTTATTGGTGGTCTTCCTTTAAGTCTCTTCCCACTTACATAGCCTTCCATTATTACCTTCAGCAAACCACCTCCACTAGAACCTTTCCTAGTACAGCAGTACAGGTCTCCCACATCATCCCTGTGCTCTGTTACGAAGTATGGGGCTTCATCATCATCATCACATTACCTTCAGGGGTCCTTCAAATCTCCTTAGGTGGCCAATAAGTTGCAGTCCTCTTTTGACAACTTACATCAACAGGTTTCTTTTCTCGGCCACTATTTTAATCACCTGTTTGTTGTAACCATGTCAGTTCACATTATTTTGATCACATATCTGTAATTGGTACCACATCTAGAAACAGTTTAGTTTTTTCTCTTACTCAGTCCACAGACTCCACATATTACAGTTGTGACATAGCACACTCCAAGCATAGACTTTGAGAAACCTTTTCCTGATTTTAAGGTTGGAGCGTTTTGAAATTAAGATCTTCTTTTCATAGGAGAAACTTTTGTTTGAGGAATTCTACTTCTGCTTTGATCTGACCATCCCTCCTGAAGTTACTTTCTAAATAAATAAATGAATCAACTTGCTCAAGTTGCTCATGAATTCAGGCCTTAGCTTTCTCTTCTTCCTCACATTCCATCACTTTTGTTTTAGACTTATTTATGTTCATCTTATATTCTTTCCACACAACCTTATCAATTTTTATTAACATGATTTCTAGATCATCTGCAGTTTGAGCTATGCCAGATGTATTATCAGCATATCATAAAGTATCTGTTCCTTGACCGTATATTAGTATACTGATATGTGGGTCTTCTCTGACATTTTTTTTCTAAGTGCCTCTTCTACACAAAGGTTAAAGATAATGGGTAACAATGCACAATCTTGTTGAACACTTTTTCATATCAGAACCTCCATTAGAATTACATGTTTTTCTCAGAATCTGTGGGCAGCTTTTCTGGTTCAAACACTGTACAGAAGATTAAACACATCTTATTTTTCATTTTAGTTCCTCCAGATTTAAGAATTTATCTTTACATTATTATCTATACCAGAAGTTTCGTTGTTTTTCAGTTTCTTCAAAAATAATTGAAACTCATCTTTCAAGATAGGTTCACCGAGGCTAATTACATCTACTTCCATTCCCTTCTCATTTGTGTTTTCAGACAGCTCTTCTCTGCTGTATAGTTTTCCTCTGTACTTCCTGCAGTTTCATCATAATTATCCAACATATTACCATTATCATCCAGAACTGTTCTGTTCCTATTTCTTCTGTCTCCAAAAATGTTTTACTCGTTCATAATTTTTGTCTATGTTTCAGTCACATCCCAGATACGCTTGATCGCATTCAGATCTGGGAACCTGGCGGGGCCAGCTCATCAATTAGGGCTTGCCACTGTGTTCTTCGAACCATTCCACCTCTCCTGGCCTTGTGACATAGCACATTATTTTGTTGAAAAATGACACTGTCGTCGGGAAACATGATCATCACGAAGGGGTGTACATGTTCAGCAACCAGTGCATGATGCTCCATGGCCATCACTGTGCCTTGCACAAGCTCCACTACACCCATATATGCCCACATGAAAGTTCCCCAGAGCGTAATGGAGCCACTGCCAGTTTGTCTTTGTCCTGCAATACAGGTGTCAAGGAGCTGTTCCTCTGTAGATAATAGATCTGTGCCCTCCCGTCGGCATGATGAAGAAGATATCAGGATCATCAGATCATGCAATGCTCTGCCACTGTGCCAAAATCCAGAGCTGATAATCAAGTGCCCATTTCAGTCATAGTTGCCAATGCAATGTCATGGTGTTAACATTGGCAGATGCACGGGTCATCAGCTATGGAGGCCTATCCTTGGGAAGGTTTGGTGCCCTGTGTTTTCAGAAACACTTGTGCTCTGCCTAGCATTAAAATATGATGTTAGCTTGCTGCCTGTCCTATTTTACCAGTCTACCGAACCTACGATATCTGACATCTGTAATGATGGATGGCTGCCTAACCCCATGACTTTTTAGGCATATAATAGCCACTTTTACACTTCAGTACTTTCAGTGCAATTTTCTGATGTGTTCTCTATTTAAGCCACATGAAGATTAACGTACCTAAGACATTAAATCGATGATTTCTGGATGTGGTTCCACCTTAGTTTCGTCATTTGTTGAAGACATTCACCACAGCGCTCCTCAAACACCCAACAAGTTGTGTTGCTTCCAAAATGCTCGTGCCAAGCCTCTGGGCTATCACAATCTGCCCTTAGTCAAGCTTAGATAAATCAAACACTTTCTTCATTCTACACTCGTACAGCACATCCACTGATACTACATGCACCATGCGTGTGTCTGACTAGCAGACATTCCTTGCCAGGTGATGTTGCTGTCACATGGGCAGGTTTATATTGATAGTAGGTCACTGGTCATAATATTCTGACTGATCAGTGCAAATTATGAAATAACAGCCAGATATTGGAAAAAGTAAAATAGTAGTATGTTGCAGAATAAAGGAATCGTTAATATCAGAAGAGAATTTTGATAGATTTGTGGCAACTATCATCCACACTAATAACACTTTGTGCTTTGACTGAACACACTCTTTGGTTTAATTTCTCTTTCATTTTTGCAAGTTGAGTGGTTTGCATACTGTATTCTTGTGTATTTCAATATCTGAGAATAAAATGGTATTCAGTAGGTCAATGTGTGTTGGTTCTACTATTCACTCATCTACTTCAAGCAGACAGAAGTTACTGCAGATTTATTTGCGCTAGGATGGACATCAGAAAGCACCCCTATGACATCTCAATAAGGAAATTATTGCAAGGCAAGACAACAATAAAAGCAACAGACTCATGAAGTTTTATACCTAAATAAATCCATACAGTTCCTTATATTAATCAACTAATTACAAAGAATTTTTCTGTAAAGAAAGAAATTTCTTAGGTACGTTAATCTTCATGTGGCTTAAATAGAGAACACATCAGAAAATTGTACTGAAAATACTGAATTGTAAAAGTGGCTATTATATGCCTAAAAATATTTGCAGTAAATATTCTATATTAGTGTTATTCTAAGAAATTAAAAACAGTGAACCTCACAATTTTTTTTGGAATGTGGATCCAAAAAAGCATGAATAGGAACACACGTATGTGCTACATCAACAAGAAGCTATGAACAATATACCAGACATAAAAAGTAGGTGTACAAAACAGGAGATATTAAAAGCAGAGTCACTTCTGTGATATGGGATCATTTTTGGGATAACATGTCAATTAGCAAAAGCTGCTTCACAGCACAAAAACAGCTTCATCAGAGCAATTAAAATTCTAGCACCCACAAACTGTTGCAAACCCCTGCTTATATTACTCTAGATGCTGCCATTGCCATTGTTATACATTCTTGGACAGTTGCTTTTGTGGTGTCACTGCCAGACACCACACTTGCTAGGTGGTAGCCTTTTAAATCGGCCGCGGTCTGCTAGTATACGTCGGACTCGCGTGTCGCCACCGTCAGTGATAGCAGACCGAGCGCCGCCACACGGCAGGTCTAGAGAGACGTCCTAGCACTCGCCCCAGTTGTACAGCTGACTTTGCTAGTGAAGCTACACTGACAAATACGCTCTCATTTGCCGAGACGATAGTTAGCATAGCCTTCAGCTACGTCATTTGCTACGACCTAGTAAGGCGCCATTACCAGTTTATATTGAGATTGCAGTTATGTGATATCAAGAGCGATGTACGCCAATTATGGATTAAAGTTAAGTATTCCAGCAGCAACATACTTTATTTGCTACATTAAATTACACTGTCCTGTTCCAGACCTCACACCAGCCTGCATGAGTTTAACGCATGGCTTTCGGCTACCTGTCACTGTGGATTGGCTGTCTTGCCAGTCCACAACAGCTTTTATAAAGAAAATTTGGATAAAGAGAAATATTAGATGCTAATTGTTGGGTTTGACCAGTGATGTAGGAATCATGTGACAGATGTTGTAAATAGCATGGCAACTTTTCATTAATGAAGATTTAAAGTCACTTATTTTGGTTTAGCTATTCAGCAGTACACATTTTCAATAACATGTCAGCAACAATAAAAAGTTTTACTAATAATCAAATTCAATTTGAGAAGTGTCTAAAGAATTTATCGGTGGCCAACTCTTTCTACTCCACTGATGACTTTATTAGTAGAATCAACTGATGTGCGTATGTTATTAATAATATTACACAATTTGAACATTGTGTACAATCTGGCTTCTGTCCAGAGGTTGTGTTGTAATGTGATGATCATTGTAAATAAATGCTGAAATATGTTTTTTTTTATATTTTATTCTAATGGTGTGTGGCTACAATAGCCTAAGAATTATCTTATGCACTGAAGTGTACTGAACATTTAATATCTGGTGACAAGTTTTACATATTTTTAAATGTAAATATGCTTAAGACCTATTTTACCTATTCCATGTCCACAAGGACAATTTCAATGGGGATCCACAGGAGGTACATTAGCACACTTATAATTATTTTGTAAATATTTATTGTGTATTCTTGCCTTTTGACATATTCCACATCTGAGAGGACCTCCTTACTAGGGATCAACTGGAATGAAAACTACATTCAATGAAATGTAATTTAATCTGATGTCTACAGGGTGATATCAGTGCCACTTTATTCAAATTGGCTAAGCTACAGATCAGTCTGTCATCACAACAAGAGTTCTTGTTTTCACCAACTCACAACCATACTGTCACCCTCCAGGCTAACCTAGACCTCAGACTAAGCTTAAGATAGTCTGTTACAAACCACATTTCTTGCTTTCACATTCGTTGGCTTTGACAACTAACAACCTAACTGCGGAAACGCACAAGTAACATGGTGTCACTGCAGCCAATAACATTACACTACTGGTCAAAGCCAATGACTAGCACCATCAAATGTTTCTCTTGACCCAAAACTTTCAGAGGCTGAGGACAATTTAGTGTGTACACATAAAGGAGTTCACCATGTGACAACAAGGTAAATATTGAATCTTCTCAGAGAGCACACAAATACAACTTTCAGATAAAATGGACCACTGCAACTGTAAAAAGATCTTTACAATAAACTTCCCCCTATATACAAGACAATAAAAGAAACACAAAAATTCGAAATTCCTCTAAACTCGCATTTGGTCAATAGATGCCATTATATTGGGCTAGAGTGAGATACTGAATGCATATTTTGTAGTGGGTTGTCCGCCACAGTAGCAGACCATAACTCTGACTTGCTGTTTACATGAGCAACATCGCATAACAGGCTCACAAGTAACGTCGCGTTTGCTGAGTGGGAAATTCGTCTTCCTCAAAGGTACAGCCTTATTACTTTCTAGCATGGAGGTCAACAAGGTCACATGTTTGGCTTGGACAAGAGTCAAATATGGAAATATGGTGACAATGATGACCTAAGACCTAGTGCTGCAGCATAGATGAGTCAGATATCATATGTTCACTTACGTTGGCTTCATCAACTTAGAAACAAATTGTCACCTCGGCTCAGCCACCACATTGTCCTAAAGATTTCATCGGCCTCTTGTAACAATAGGGTCCTAGATGTATTTATAGTTACTCCACTAATACATGATGCTAAGCAGAAAATTATTTATAACTGCTGGAAAAACTACAGCTCGCAACTACACTCCTGGAAATTGAAATAAGAACACCGTGAATTCATTGTCCCAGGAAGGGGAAACTTTATTGACACATTCCTGGGGTCAGATACATCACATGATCACACTGACAGAACCACAGGCACATAGACACAGGCAACAGAGCATGCACAATGTCGGCTCTAGTACAGTGTATATCCACCTTTCGCAGCAATGCAGGCTGCTATTCTCCCATGGAGACGATCGTAGAGATGCTGGATGTAGTCCTGTGGAACGGCTTGCCATGCCATTTCCACCTGGCGCCTCAGTTGGACCAGCGTTCGTGCTGGACGTGCAGACCGCGTGAGACGACGCTTCATCCAGTCCCAAACATGCTCAATGGGGGACAGATCCGGAGATCTTGCTGACCAGGGTAGTTGACTTACACCTTCTAGAGCACGTTGGGTGGCACGGGATACATGCGGACGTGCATTGTCCTGTTGGAACAGCAAGTTCCCTTGCCGGTCTAGGAATGGTAGGACGATGG